>NW_026643121.1:0-642916 GCF_028827895.1 Penicillium longicatenatum | reverse complement strand
AACGGGACTGAGCGTGTCTCTACACCACTGCGGGCGGATACTGCCGGATATATCTAGGCGGTTGACCGCCTAGGTCTGGCTGTACATAAGAATATCCTCCTGTATACCCCTTTAAAAATTCATATAGTCTTTCTCGAATCACATTATGATAACCTAAGATCTCGAAAAATAAATAGAGAGTATTTACGTTATTACTATCTAAAAAATAAAGCGAAGTATACAAAAAATGATCTAACTAGAGATGACATATTATATAATAGATAGCACCTTCTAGCTAAAATATATAATAGAACACTCCCTTTACAACAAAGACACTAACTTAGAGTAGTCATAGAAGGAAAGGGATAACTATATTACCTTTCTTATAATTATATCTTAATAAAAGCTATTTAATATATATAAAAAAGCTACTTATCTAAATAAGATATATTTATAATTTGAAGTAGATCTCTAGATATCTCTAATTTAATATTTCTTAAGAATATTAAGACTAAAGTAAGAGCTTACTTTTAGATATCTTTTATAAACAATAGTATTTTTATAAAATAAACAAAAGGTATTGTTTATAAATCTATTACTTTTACTATAGAATACGTCATACATCAAAGGCTAAAGCAGATTATATAAATGACATGGATCTAGTAATAGACTACTTACTTAAGGAGGATTTAATCCTTAATCAAATTTATTTAGGATTTTTAAGAAATAATAAGTTCCTTAAAGATTAGTTTCTCTACAGATATGACTTAGATTAATTTTAATATATTATATTTCTTATCCCTTATATAGTTTTCTCCAATCTTTAGAAAAAAAAAAGGACCTTTATTATTAATAACTTCATAAAACTATTCCTGCAAAGAAACTCAGAGGAGTTAATTAACAGGATAGATACTAAAAGCTAGCTTAAAGGTTAAAAAATAAAAGCCTTTAGAACTTATAATAAGAATTTATTAGAAATATATTTAATAATTACTAGTTAAAAATATTGATATTAATAAAACCTATAGGTAATGTATAATTATAGTCCCATCTTCTATGCTATTACTTATTTAGTTTAGAGAATTACTTAAATAGATAGTCTTGGTATAGCTTTTTAAAATAAGATAGAGAATTACCTACCTATCTAGGCCTAAGAAAGATATATATTTAGCATATAAATCTTGGACTAAAAAGATTTTCTAAGAAAATATAAAATCTAAGATTAATTATTACTCTTAATCTTAAACTCTTAATATAAAAGTATAAAAGACAAGTTTAAAATGAAATAGAGTAATGATATCGGATATTAATATATCATATTCTCATATATCATTTAATAAACTTATTAAAAAATATGTTTTATGTAAAGAATTTACATTATAATTTTTATAATATCTATATATATCTTATGAAACTAACTCTAAACTATCTTCTTATATTCAAAGTTATATCATTAATTATACTCTAATTTAGAGCCTATTATATAGATTTATAACTTCTAATATATATTCAAGTAAGTAAATATTATTAGAGATTCTCATTTAAATAAACTCTAGATGGGCTTAAGGAGCTCCTAGGAAGATACTTCCTATATATATATCTAAGAAGCCTCTAATTATATATTATATAAGTCTACAAGTTAATCCTTAATATAAATCCTTATATTATTTCCCTGAAAGGCTCTTTATACTTGTAATTATAATTATGCACATAAATAAAAAAGGTCTTCTTTGATATATCTAAATATAAATTCAAGATATAATCTTCTTAAGAACCCCCTTTTTCAAATCTTAATATATATTCATTAGCTTTATCTATTCTTCTGATTAGATTATATCCTGAAGTATTTCTAATATAAATCTTAGTGTTTATCAAGTTATATTAGAATCTCTTAGATATTAATCCTTAATACTATTTAGATCTAGTGTTTAAAGTTGAGTTAAATAAATGTTTATCATAATCAAATTAATTTTTATGTTATAGTATCTTTTTCCTATCTTTAAATTAAATAATAATTTTTTTTAAAGACCTCTTAGTTCTAATCTTTTACTCTATTACTAATTTCAGATACTAAATTTTGTAAAGAGTTATTAATGTATTAGATAAGACAGATAACTAATTAAATAATCAAACTTATAAGTAAGCTATATCTGAATAAGTTTTAGTAATTTAAACTAGAATAACTTAGGTATACCTATATAATGATAAATACCTAAGCTATTTAACCTAATCTAGATAGTATATTACTTTATACCCCTAAATACTATATTGAGAGTATTTTAGTAGAGCTAACTATTATATAACTATGTACCTTACTATCTTAAGATTTATTTTAAGGTATTATAATAAGTTAAGCTATTTAAGAGAGCCTACTACCACTTAAATCTTTATATTAAATAATCTATTATCTTAAATAACGTTTTTTCCCCTTCTATTTCTTATATATAGTATATAAATCATAAATTTCTTATACGGAAATAGCTATATTCTATATTATAATTTTATAACCTTTATTAAGTTAATCAAGAGTATATTTTAATTAACTTTATAGGCTATATAAATATTTATATAAAAGCTTTACTTATTAATAAAGCTATTTAAGTATTTTTAGTATTTTTAGTAAAAGGTTTTAACTTAAATTACTTCTATAACTTATAGGTTATATAGGAGTTGAAAGTTTGATATCTAATTTAGAAATAACTTAATTTAGGTTATATAATACTAAAGTAGTAGTTATAAAGCTCCTTTTAATAGTATTCAGTCCAAATATCTTAATTTAAGTGATTAGAAATATATTAAAGAAGTTAAGCTTATTAATATAGTTAAAACTAAGTTATATCTATATTTCAATATATTATATATATATATATATATACACATAAATATATATCAAAGAATGGAGTCCTTACGTGTTCTCTGAGTTCGCAATTTATCCTTCATTTTTACCGGAATTCTCCGCTATTTCGCTCATGTTATGTTATATGATATTTTCCTCATTTTGTTTGTTCTATTTGATTTCTTCTCTAAATCTTATATATTTAGTTCTTATATCTCCGCAGAATAGTTTAAATCTTATGCCTATTTCCTCTCCACTTTCTATCCTGAGAATTTCCTAAGAAGACCCTAGATTACTTAGCTTAACTATATTACCTTAATCATCTAATCTAATTCCCTAAGATTAATAATCAGTCGCCCTAATGTATTTCATAAGCGAGCGGATCATCCCGGTCGGCTGGATCACCCCATCAACTTTTAATAATTCAAGCTAGAATATTTCAGCCGAAAAAAAATGGAATTTAGTATCTAAGCTGTTTAATCAAATTTGGATAATGCGTTCTCTTATGACCCTGAATATTACACTCTAAATACCTTAGTGGAGCTCGTCGTCGCGATTCTTGACCTTATAATTAACTAGTTGACTTAATATCTTAAGGTTTAAATTAAGTATTTCTATCATTTTAAGCTAATTCTCTAAGCTTAGTAATAGAGAGGCCTTCTAGAGTGGCTATCTAGAGCTTAGAACATGCCTCTTTTTACTTAAATTTATTATATCTAGCGCGTAAGAGCTCGTTTTCTCGAGCTAGAAAAGTAGTCTTTTACATCGTGATTTAGCACGCTTTAAGCACTTAATCTATAGTGGAATTTACTAGGCTTAGTGGGCTCTTAGGGCGCTTTTATAAGAGCTTCTTAATTAAAGAAGCTTACTTTTAAAGCTACTTATAATTTAATAGTGTCTTAGGCTCCTACGCGCTGCTTTAGCTTCCTTAAGATAGTAGTAGTATAGGCGTCTAGAGTTAAATATTAAGCTTTAAAATCACTTAATTTAGGTTATATAGGACTAAGCTAGTTACTAAGAAGCTATTTTTGATAGTTTCCGCCTTAAAAGCTTTATTTCAAGCGGTTAGAAAAGCGTTAAGAAAGTCTAATTTATCGATATAGTTCTAACTATACTATATAATATCCTCGACGC
The DNA here is from genome assembly GCF_028827895.1 of Penicillium longicatenatum. Classification (NCBI taxonomy): domain Eukaryota; kingdom Fungi; phylum Ascomycota; class Eurotiomycetes; order Eurotiales; family Aspergillaceae; genus Penicillium; species Penicillium longicatenatum. The sequence goes on along the minus strand of NW_026643121.1, from coordinate 638,967 downwards.
ACTTCCTATACGCACGCTTTAAGACCGTAAAATAACCTACATTAAGAGGTTATAAAAGATGTGATAAGTGCGGTGGTATATAGATTAGAATCACATAATTTTAAGAGTAAATCTCATCGAATTTTAGAGTTAAATGGCTTCTATAACTATTAAGAACTAGAAGTTAATATATTCCCTTTATTCTTAAGGAAGTTAATAGAATAAAGACCTTTTTAAGTTAGCGAAGTCTAATTTCGTCTAAGGTCTATCTATTTAGACTAACCTAGAATTACTAGTTATCTAGAAGTATATTAGCCTAGCCTCTAATAAGCATTTTACCCTTAAAGATAACTATTAGAGGAAGACTATATCTAGACGCGCCTATATACTTAATCGAGGTTATCTATTCACGATTTCTAGGCTATAAAAGAGACTATTAACTATAATATTCTACTCGCGTAACGACTTTTATAGTCGTAATTAAGCCTATCGCGAAGCCCGTCTTATCAAAGTTATAGATATCGTCTTACTTAATCCTATACTTAAGGATTATCTTTTAAACTAGGTCGAACTAGCTAGTAATGATTTTTAGGTCTTTACACTTAGCGCGCTTATAATTATAGCGTCTTAAGAACCTTATATTAAGCTCTAGGTATTATTTAATATAATTTATAACCTAATTTTTACTAATAGTTTAAATTAGGTTCGTTCTATATATCACGAGTAAGAGATTAGCTATTTCTTATACTATTAAAGGACGTGGTACTGCTCTATGTATATCTATAGAGATTACCTATTTTTTAAGCGAGTCCTCCTCGATTTTAGTTAATTTAAACGAATTTACGCGTAATTTAATATAGTTTTAACGTCTATAAAGGCGCGTGTATAACGTCGTATATAGGATATTATATATATATAATGTTTAACGAATTAATAATTTTTCCTGCTTTTGAATAGCTTAAATAGTAAGTAAGATACGTCCTTCTTAATGCGTTAAATTTTGACGATTTTAAGAGCGAATTAGTGGCATAGTAGGTGGTTAAAGGAGAATGGACTAATTAATTAACGCGTTTTAGTTAGGGTGATCTAGCCGACCGGGATGATCCGCTCGCTTATGAAATACGTTACTAACCTTAGATAGTTATAAGCCTGGTGTGCCCTCTCTAAGTATAAAAATATCCTTATATTTTAACGCGATTCATGTTATTTAACCACACATAGCTATATATATAGGTAATTCTAAGATAGTCTCTAGTCTAGAGATATCTTATATTCTATCCTATTAAGCCTACTAGTTAGCTAGAGCCTTACTAAATTACCCCTAAATTATAATATTTTATATTTTACTATTTTAGATATAATTCTAAGTTAGAATTTATATTCTTTATCTATATATATTATATATATATATATTTTATTTATTTATAGGCAAAAGTTTTATAAGTTTACTAGAATATTCTAGCTATATCCTACTATATATACCCTATTATTTATATAGAAAATTCTTCTTTCTTTATATATTCTATTCTATATTCTATAGAGAATTTAATATTAAATTCTAATATTCTACCCTTATAGAGCTTAGGTAGAGCTTAGACTAACTATATAGGCCTACCCTATAATATTATCTATTATATTCTTCTACCTTATATCTATATTCACTAAAATTAAGCTTATTAAGCTTAGAATTTAATAATTTACCTATCCTCGAACGTTCTAGAATATCTATAATCCTTAGAATCCTCCTCTGTATCCTTTATACTATCTTCTAAGCCCCTAAAATCACGTCCTATCCTTTAAACCTTATATATCTCTTATATACCTCTTACTTTAACCTTACTTTAACCTTACTTCTACTATATCTATGTTTATGGATATGATCCTAAAAGGTCCTACTACCTAGTGGCTCTAGTATACCTAAATTAAGCGCCTCGCTAAGTAGTAGAATATATAGGATTATATTAATCTAGAATAGAATATACCTTAAGTAGCGTTACCTAGGGTACTAGATATTATAGATCTTAATATAGATAATATAGTATATAATAGATAAGTTAATGGTTATCTAGAGGTTAAATATATATTAAAGAGAATTTATAAGGTAGAAATTACCTTATAATCTATAATTAATAGAGTTAATAAAGAAGTTTTTAATTAACAAAATAACTAGATTCAAGATACTATAAGTATTATATCTATATAATTAGTGAGATATCTTATATTAAAGTAGACCTTAATATTTCCTATAGGACTATAGATAGTATAAATATCTCCTTAAATAGGATCCTTATTAATTATATAGTTTATAGTTATATTTTATCATATTCTTCTTTTAAAGACTCTTAAAAAAAATATTAGAGCTATAAAGTAGTAATTAAATTATTATTATCTAATTAATATTAAATAAAATTATTATCCTCTCTTCTTAGTCACTTTTAGCCCTAGTTTCTTATTACTATATATATCTATATATTAATTTCTTCTTATATTAGTAATAATTAGATCTTACTATTATTATTATTATTACTATTATTAATCTTAATATCTAATATAGATATATTACTCTTCTATCTCTTTTTAAGTATATATTAACTTAGGACCTAAGTAATAAACTATATCCTACTTTTTAACTAAGTTAGCTCTTCATTATTACTAATAATATCTAAGTTTTCTAATATAAGCCCTATCTCCCTAGTCTCTTTAATTACCTATTATTCTTCCTAAGTATAGACTTTATTACTTAATATAAATTTATCATAATTAATCTTAAAGTTTAAGATATAGTAAAATATTATTAGGTCTTAAATAGTTTAGAACTAAAGAGAGCTATATTAATAATAGTATATATTATAAATAGAGTTAAATAGATATTTAATACTAGCGCCTATAGTAAGAATAAAGAATATATCTTATACTAGCCTAATAAGTATTAAAAACTAATAATAATAAGAGCGCTAATAGTTATATAGATTAATACCTCTTAGTTACCTTATATATCTTATTAAATTAAAGCTTTAAATATAATTAAGGGGATTAATACTAGTATTTAAATATTTAGTGGGTTTACTTTTAAAGTTAGCTATATAAGTCTAAGGCTAGATCTATAAAGGTTAATCTTTATTAAATAGAGCCCTAAAATAACTTACTAGTTAACTTAATATTTTTTATAGTAAAGATAAAAAGATAATCTATTATTAATATTTTACTAGATAATACTATAAAGATTCTTTATACTTTTAATATTATTTATAGTTATTATTAGCCTAATCTTTTTCTAAGAAGAGATCTAGCTTATATTTTAGTATAAGGATTATCCTAATTATAAAAAGATAGCTATAGATTTATTATATCTTATTATAATAAATAGATAACTTCTTCTTTCCTATATAAAGGGCCTAAAGTATAACTTACTTCTAGGCTACCCTCTTCTATCTAAGCTAATAAATAGATCTCTTAAAGTAATTAAATAATATATTATATATCTTAAAGACATTATAGATTATAATATCCTTAATCTTTAATAGATCTATTATTTATTTATAAAATAGCTATATATAGAGAAGATAGTTAATCTACTACTATTCTTCTAAGTTAAGTTTAAATTAAGATTAACTATACTTAATATAGTATTAATTAAAGATTTATATTAGATATTTTACTTATCTTAATATAAGAAATATTAAGTTCTAGTAATTTTATATATCCTATATTAGACTAAGCTTTAGTTTCTCTATCTAGAGATTTAAGAATATATTATAGCGCCAAGGACTAGTATTTATAAAAATAGTAAGGCTATAGATCTATCTAAGATATCATTATATAATTTAATAAAAAGGTATTTAATTAAAACTTACCTTTAAAAGTATATATATAATTCCTTATTAATTTTAGATAATCTAGAGTAATTTCTCTTAATCTTCTAACTATTATTAGTTAGTAGTATTATTCTTTAGCTCTATCTTTATTAAATTAAGAAGATTATATAAGCTAAGTTAAATAATATAGATAAGATAAGGAATATAGATAATTAGTATTTAATTAAGTAATTTAAGAGAGTTAAAAGACTATTAAATACTCTCTATTATAGTAGTATTATTTAATATATTATTAGTTATAACTACGAATATTTAATTAATAATACTATATTTTTTTAAGTAGCCTAAAGACTATAGTACTAAGATTAGCTGTAGAGTATATCCTATAGAGTAGCTTAAATCCTAGAAGAATTTTATAAAATTTCTAGTTAATATTAATAAAATATCTAATAATAGCTATAAAGGCCTACTAGAATAGTAAGATCTAGTAATTAAGTATCATTAATAGTTTTATATTATTAAGAAGTATTAATAGAACCTTTTATTACTCCTCTTTTATTATTATTAAAAGCTAATACTATATAGTTTTAGGTAAAAATAAGGTTAGCTTTAATAAAGAAAGCTAGGCTTTTATAATTAAATCCTTAAAGTCCTAGTATATAAGGAATTAGAATAAAAAGGAGGATCTTACTATTAATATAACTTATTTATATTCTTATTACGCTATATTAGATATTCATTTTATAATAGAGATATTTTAAGCCTATAAATAAAGAGGATATTAATAATAGTTTAGAAGTAATAGATAATAGATAGTCTTTATATTACTAATTCTATAGATTTATAAATATTTCTTTATAAAGATCTATCTTTTATAATATACTAATATTTATTTATAATAAGATAATATTTTATTAAGTTAGTTCTATTTATAGCTAATTAAGGATATAGAAGTATTATCCTATACTTTTAATAAAGAACCTTTAACTTATTAGTAATAAAGTAAGTAACTTAAAGTTATCCTAGGCTATTAAAGTATAGTTTATATCTTAATAAATTCTTTTATATATCTTATCTACTTATTTCTATACTTATTAATAAATAAATTTATCTTTATTTATATTAGTCTTAATTACCTAAAACTTTATATTTAGAGGGCTAGTATATTTAAGGATAAGAGGAGTAGAAATAAAGGTAATAAATTTAGATCTAGGTATAGAGATAATAGTTTATTAGCTATTAAATTACTTATATATAAGGGATTAGTTATTAAAATATCAAAAAGGAAGATTAGCCTAATTAAGGATATTACTTAGTATCTATGATAAAGGGCTAGTATTAGAGGACTAGTTTAATTAAGATATAGTAATAATAATCTAAGAGCTAAAAAGGAAAAGTAGAAGTAAATAACTAAGATTTATTATTATAAAGCTATAAGAAAACCTTACTATAGAAGATATAAATAGTCTAGAATCTATAGTAAGGTAGTTAGATATATTATAAAATGATTAATATCTCTATAGGACTTACTTATCTAATTAGTAGATTAGATAGGAATTCTTATTAGTCCTATAAGAATTTCTATAGGAATCTTATTAGTCCTATAGGAATTTCTATAGGAATCTTATTAGTCCTATAGGAATTCCTATACTATCTAATTTTTCGCTAACTAGGATACCCTATAGTTTTAAGAAAAAAAGTTTTTTAACTTCCCTAGATTTAACTTTAATATCTATAGCTATATATTATTATTAAACTAAATTTCTAGATAGCTAAAAGTATAAAGGTAATTAATAGCTATCTAGAAAATTAAATTAAGTATATTACTAGCTAAGAAGTTTAAAATTAGTAGATATAAGTATAGTATACCTAAAATATATATATTTAATATATATCTTTAAGCATCTATAAACTACTAGAAAAATAATATCTCTTAAAATACCTAAAAAAATAGTAATTTAATATAATAAATTAGCGAATTATCTAGCTAAATTAGGATAATAATATATAAGTAGGAAATTATTCTACTTCTATAGGAGTCCTATAGGAAATCCTATAGTAAGATAAAGATAATATTTAACTCGTATAGGAGTAGGTCTAGTAGGAGTAAACCCCTATAGGAATTCCTATAGGACTAGATTTTCCTTACTATAGGAAATATTAAGGTCTATATTAAAGAATAGTTAAAAAATAGTTAAAAAATAGTTAAAAAATAGTAGAAGATGATCTAGGGCCTATCCAAGGGTTAGAAAATTAAGGATTAGGTTATTTAGATATAGATAATCTATTATAAAGGTATTATAGAGGGAATTACTATTATATAGGTAATAGATTATATACCTCTAGACTTTATAGACGCTATATATAATATTACCCTATTATAGTATAACTAAACCTATAATAAGGTTATATTAAAGATTAAGAATAATGTTTAAGTAGATTTTTATAAACTTTATCCAAGTTTTAGCTAGAATCTTAAGATTAAGAAGCCTAAGATAACCTTATTCTACTAGTTATATACTATATTCTAGGATAAAGATATAGATTTATACTTTAAAAGAGTAGCTAGTAAGAGCTTACTATTTAGGATAGCTTTAGATAAAATTAAAAAGGATAATATAGGTACTAACGCAGTTAGTATACTAAGTATATTTAACTAGATTAGGTTAAATCAACTATAAGAGACCCTAAGTTAGATATTAACTATATTTTAGCGCTATAGAATTATCTAGATTAGGCCTTTAATATAGGGTTAAATATATATATATATAATAACTAATTACTATTCTTTAATTTCGTGGAATAGAGTATATATATTAAAGTTAGAGATACTAGAACGCTAGTTCTAGGTATTAGATTAGTCTCATTTTAGCTAACTAAGGGAAATACCTATTTTAACCTTTATAGTATTATATATTAACCTTATTTCTACCTCGCGTATATATATAGTTGATGTATATCTTAATAACTAGATTAGCTATCTTAAGGGTAAAGCTAGTAACTAGTTATATAAGATAGGTTATTAAACTAGTATATTACTAGTTAAATAGAATAAAGAGAACATACTTTAAAATATATTTCTTATATTAATCTACTATATTAATAGCCTCTATAAGCCTTATATAGCTACTATATATATATAACTAAATATCTTACTAATTTAACTAGTTAACGTAATTCACCCCTAAGCGAGCCACCCGCCCTATCTAAGCCACCCTAACTAAAACGCGTTAATTAATTAGTCTCACCCTTCTTTAACTAACTACTATGCCCCTAATTCGCTCTTAAAATCGTCAAAATTTAACTTAAAAAGAGGGTTAGATTCTACTTACTATCAAGGCTATTAAAAAGTAGGAAAAATTAATAATTTATTAAGTAGCGCTTATATATAATATCACTTATATAACACTGTAATTCTATCTAAATAGACGTTAAAATTACGTTAAATCACGCGTTAAAATATTTAAATTAACTAAAATTAAGGAGAATTCACTTAAAAAATAGATGATCTCTATAGATGTATATAGAGCGGCCTTACGACCTTTCTATAGTATAAGAAATAGCTAATCTCTTACTAGTAATATATAGAACGACCCTAATTTAAATAGTTAGTAAAAATTAGGTTATAAAATCTATTAAATGTTACCTAGAGCTTATTACTAGGTTCTTAAGACGCTATAATTATAAGCGCGCTAAGTATAAGGACCTAGAAATTATTAAAGAATAGTTTAACCTAGTTTAATAGATAATATCTAAGTATAGGATCCACGAAGATAATATATATAACTTTAATAAGATAGACTTTATAATAGGCTTAACTATGACTATAAAGGTTATAATAAGAGCTAGATATTATAGTTAGTAAGCTTATTTATAGCCTAGGAATTATAAATAGGTAACCTTAATTAAGTATATAGGCACGTCTAGATATAGCCTTCCTTTAATAGTGATATTTAAAGCTAAACTCTTTAATAAAGATTAGACTATAGGCCTTCTAGATAACTAGTAATTTAAGGTTAGTCTAAATTAATAGACCTTAGATAAGATTAGACTTTATTAGCTTTAAAAGATCTTTCTTCTATTAACTTTATTAAGGATAAAGGGGAAATATTAACTTCTAGTTCTTAATAGTTATAGAAGCTATTTTAACTCTAAAATTTAATAAAATTTACTATTAAAATAACGTAATTCTAATTTATATATTAGCGCACTCTTTATATCTTTTATAACCTCTTAATATAGGTTATCTTACTATCTTAAAGTATATATATAGGAAATATATTAAAAATGTTATATAGATAGGTTAAAATTATATTAATAAATTAGACTTTCTTAACGCTTTTCTAATTACTTAAATTAAGGCTTTTAAAGTAGAAATAATTAGAAATAGCTTCTTAGTAACTAGGTTAGTTCTATATAATCTAAATTAAGTAATTTTAAAGCTTAATATTTAACTTTATATGTCTACCCTACTACTATCTTAAGGAAGTAAAAGTAGCGTATAGGAGCCTAAGATACTATTAAATTATAAGTAGCTCTAGAAGTAAGCTTCCTTAATTAAAAAGCTCTTAAATTAACGCTCTAGGAGCCCTCTAAGTCTATTAAATTCCGCTATAGATTAGGTACTAAAAGCTTATTAAATCACGATATAATTAACTACTTTTATTACTTAAGAAAATGAGCTTTTATATACTAGAAATAAGAAAATTAAGTAAAAAAAGTAGCGTCTAAGCTCTAAATAGCTTATCTAAAGGGCGTATCTATCGCTAAGCTTAAAGAGCTAGTAAAAATTACTAAAAAAGCTTAATTTAAACCTTAAAATAGTAAGCTAACTAGTTAACTAGGAGCATAAGGACGATAATCTAAGGCACTACTAAATTACTCTAAATGCGGTATTTAGGGGCATAAGATAATATATTATCAAAATTTAGCTAAATAGCTTATATATTTAATATTATATTATTTTAGTTAAATTACGTTAATTTAAATTATCGAAAGTTAATAGGGTAGCTTAGATAGGGGGGTGGCTCGCTTAGGGGTGAATTACGTTACTTATAGGATATTATCTAATCTTTATATAACTAGGGTAACTATAGAGCTTATCTATAAGAGTTAAGGTTATATAAGTAAAGAAGTAATATTATATATCTAGGATTTAATAATTAGTATTAAAATTAATAAGATATTAATATTCCTATATATTTATAAGATATACTAAGCTTAGTAAGGTAGAATATTAGATATTAAGATATTCTATAATAACTAAAATATCTCTATTTAAGACTATCTACTAGGATCTTATCTATATATAGCGTTTTTATAATTAGATATAATATATTAATTATATATATTATCCTATAACTAGTTACTATATTTTAACTAATTTATTAAGTAAGATAGTGTCAGAGAATGGAGTCCTTACGTGTTCTCTGAGTTCGCACTTTTTTACCGGAATTCTCCGCTATTTCATTTATGTCATATCATGTGATATTTTACTTGATTTGTTTGTTCTGTTTGATTTCTTCTCTAAATCTCAGGTATTTAGTTCTCGCATTTTCGGCAGAATAGTTTGAATCTCACGCCAATTTCTTCTCCACTTTCTATCCTGAGAATTTCCTGAGAAGACCCTGAATTAGCTCAGCTTGACCACATTGCCTTGTTCATCTGATCTAATTCCCTGAGATTGGTAACCAGTTGCCCTGCCAATCTCAGACAGTTATGAGCCCGGTGTGCCCTCTCTAAGCACTACAATATCCTCATATTTTGACGCTATTCGTGTTGTTTTTTCCTGAGATTGGTAACCAATTGCCCTGCCAACCTCAGACAGACACGATTTAGGTCGTTTTGACCACACGTAGCTATACGTGTGGGTTATTCCGAGATAGTCTCTGGTCTAGAGATATCTCATATTCTATTCTGTTGAGCCTGCTAGTCAGCTAGAGCCTCATAGAATTACCTCTGAATTGTGATATTTTCACATTTCACCATTTTTGACGCAATTCTAAGTCAGAATTTGTGTTCTCTGTCCACACGTGTGACGTGTGTGTTACCTACACGTATCTATACGTGTTTGTGTGTTTGTTGTTTGTTGTTTGTGTGTTTGTGTGTGTTTGTGTGTTTATGTGTTTGTGTTATACAAACACATAAATTGTCTGTTTGTTGTTTATGTTTGTTATTTGTGGGTGAAAATTCTGCAAGTTTGCTGGAAAATTCCGGCAATATCCTGCTATATATACCCCATTTTCGTGTGGAGAATTCTTCCTTCTTCATATATTTTCTATTTCATATTCCGTGGAGAATTTAACGTTGAATTCTGATATTCCACCTGGTGGAGCTCGGGTGGAGCTCGGACTGATCTTGTGGGCCTACCCCACAATATTGTCTATCATATTCTTCTACCTCATCTCCATATTCGCCAAAATTGAGCTCGTTAAGCTCAGAATTCGACAATTTGCATATCCTCGAACGTTCCAGAACGTCCAGAATCCTCAGAATCCTCTATACGAATCTCCCAAAAATCACGTCCTATCCTTCAAGCCTCACTTATCTCTCACATATCTCTCACTTTGACCTCATTTTGACCTTACTTCCACCATGTCTACATCCACAGATGTGATCCTAACGGGTCCTACCACATGGCAACTCTGGTATACCTAAATTAAGCGTCTTGCTAAGCAGCAAACTGTATGGGATTATATCAATCCAGAACAGAATGCACCTCAAGCAACGTTACCTAGGGTACTAGATATCACGGATATCAACGTGGACGATGCATTATATAATAGACAAGTCAAACGTCGTCTAGAGGTTAAAGACGTGTTAGAGAGAATTCGAAAAGTGGAAATTGCCCTACAATCTACGATCAATAGGTCGATGAAGGAGTTTTTGATTAACAAAACAACTGGATTTGAGATGCTACGAGCATTATATCTCCTATATAATCAGCGAGACGTCTTACACCGGAGAACAGTCAAAAAACGGTGGAGGAAGACGATCCAGGGCCCATCTCAGGGTCAGAAAATTGAGGATTGGGTCATCCAGGTGCAGACAATATATCATGAAGGTATTATAGAGGGAATTGCCATCGTATAGACGACGGATTGTGCACCTCTAGACTTCATGGACGCCGTGCACAATATTACCCCATTATGGCATAACCGAACCTACAACGAGGTCATATCAAAGATCAAGAAAAATATTCAAGTGGATTTTGACGAACTTTGTCTAAGTTTCAGCCAGAATCTCGATATTGAAAAACCCAAGACGACCTCATTCCGCCAGTCACATGCCACGTTCCAGGATATTCCAGACCAGGCAGAACAGTCTAAATCAGGCAAATCGACTAAACGGACACCTCGCTGTCCCTATCAGAATGTGCCAAATGACGGAAATCACCGATTCCAGGACTGCGCCTACCTCAATCCGTCAAAGAGACCAGCGAATTATACATGGGATGAAGACGTGGATTCACGCTTTGAGAGAGCAGCTAGCAAGAGCTTGCCATTCAAGACAGCCTTGGACAAATTCAAAAAGGATAATGTGGGTGCTAACGCGGTCAGCATGCTGACTATATTCAACCAGATCGGGTTAAATCAACCGCAAGAGACCCCAATTCGGACGTCATACCACGTTTCAACACCGCAGAATTGTCCAGATTGGGCCTTTGATACAGGGTCAAACACATATATATGCAACGACAGATCGCTATTCTCTAATTTCGTAGAACGGAGCACATACGTCAAAGTCGGAGATACTAGAACGCCGGTTCTAGGTGTTGGATCAGTCTCGTTCTAGCCAACCGAGGGAAATAGCCGCTTCGACCTCCATGACGTTGCATATTCCCCATCATTCCACGTCAACCTCATTTCCGCCTCGCGTGCACGTGCAGCAGGTGTGTATCTCAACGACCGGACTGGCTGCCTTGAAGGCAAAAATGGCAACTGGTTATGCAAGGTGGATTATCAAACTGGCATATTGCTGGTCAAATGGGACAAAGAGAACGTGTTTCAGAACGCATTTCTCACATCAAACTGCCATATTGACAGCCTCCATAAGCCTGATATAACTACCACACATGCACAATCAAACGTCTTGCCAATTCGACCAGTTGCCTATGGGACGTCGTCTAGTCCCCATATAACCAAGGCAACCATGGAGCTCGTCCATAAGCGTCTAGGTCATGTGAGCAAGGAAGTGGTGCAGCACGTCCAGGATTCGACAACTGGCATCGAGATCGACAAGACGTCGATATTTCCACATATTTGCGAGACGTGTCAGCTCAGCAAGGCAAAACGTCAGATATCAAGGCGTCCCATGACGACCGGAACGTCCCCATTTGAGGCTATCCACTGGGATCTCACCCATATGCAGCGCACTCACAATCAGGTGCAATATATCAGTCACGCATATTGTCCCGTGACTGGTTATCATATTTCGACAAATTTGTCAAGCAAAATGGATATTGCAGACGACTTAAGAGCCAAGATTGCCTTTCTGAAGCGTCAATTTGGAATTCAGGTCAAGGTGCTCCATACAGATGGTGACACGAATTTATCACAATTTACCCAAATTGACTGCATACGACTCGGAATTCAACACCATTATACGCCACCTGGTCAGCCGGAGCAGAATGGATATTCTGAGCGTGCTGGAGCACGAATTGCTGAATTATGCCGCTCCATGTTGATTGAAGCAGGTCTTCCAAGCTCGCTGTGGCCTGAAGCAGCGAATTCTGCGGTCTATTTGCTGAATCGGACCCCCATGAGACGACTGAATTGGGCAACGCCCCACCAAGCTCTATATGACGCGCTTATGGAGACTGGGATTAATCCACCTGGATATATGGACCCAAAGCCGTCTCTTTCCAATCTCCGAGTCTATGGGTGTAAGGCATATGTGCGCATTCCATCGACTATACGATCACAGAAAGTTGGTCCAAGAGCCCAAATTGGCTATCTAGTTGGATATGTGGCTTCAAATATCTGGAGAATTTGGATCCCATCCCGCAACAAGGTTATTCGTGCAAGAGACTGTATTTTCGACGAGACCAGTTTTTTCAAGCCAACTGACCAGATTGAGCGCCAGAAACATGAGGTTTTTAACGATTCAGGATCTATAATCAACTGCCTTGATGAGGCAGAATTTGACTCTCTAATCACAGATCTCGATATGCTAGATGACGAGCAGGACGAGCAGAGAGTGGAAAGCATGGAAAATGTGACGTCAGAACGAGCAGAAACGCAGGATATGCGTTCTAAGGGGGAGGATGAGGTCTTGGGCGATATTCCACGTACACCAGAGACCATGAAGGGATCACCTGACCAGTCCCCAGAGCCGTCTTCTTCGGCCGAAATCAACCAGCTCCTAGAACCGTCTTTTTCGGCCGAAATAAACCAGGCGGATAGACCCGCTATATCGGCAATGAGACCCATGATCCTGGTTGACAATTCACGATTTAACGTGTCAGAATATCCAATATTCAACGACAATCCTGCCCATGATTCAGACGACTCAGAGTCCATGGAAGACGTGGTGAATAACCGCCTAAAACGTGCCTCTGATAGCACATATAATGTGGATTTTGAGGATTATGACACCAAACGTTTCAAGTCGAATCTTGCCCTATTTCCATTTATCCAGGCGTTCTCTGCCGCGCTGATGAGCCAGCCAAAGAAGGCTCATATTGAGGATATTCCACCACCTCCAGAAGGTTATCATGACCTTGAAACACACGAATTTCGAGTCCAATTCAGAGAAGCAATGGAGGTAGAATTCAAGAAGCTGGAACAAATGAAAGCATGGATTCCAGTCAAGAAAGACCTCATTTCTCAGGCTCATATCAAGTGTGGACCCATTCCACAGAAATCGTGTCTGACACACCAAATCCTACCTGTCAGGTGGGTATTCGCCTATAAAACGGACCCAAATGGGTACGTTATAAGGCACAAAGCGCGCTTATGTGCACGTGGAGACCAGCAGATCATGGAGGATCGTGATACGCGCGCCACCACGCTCGCCGCCACCACATTGCGTATTCTATTGGCTATTATAGCCGCATTCGACCTTAAAACCATGCAATTAGACGCTGTCAACGCGTTCTTAAATAGTCAGCTGACGGACGACGTTTTCTGTCATTATCCACCAGGATTTGGACGGAAAGGACACGTTTTGAAGCTTCTTCAAGCCCTATATGGTCTCCGAATTGCCCCATTTCTATGGCAACAAGAACTCCGCGAAGCATTAAGAGCATATGGTCTTAACCCAATTTCGGAAGACCCATGTCTATATGTAGGACAGAATGTGATCATTATGGTCTTTGTGGATGATATGCTGATAATATATCATCGGAAACACGCTGAATCAGCGCAGAAAATCAGGTCATTCCTTTGTGACCGCTTTGAGATGAAAGATTGTGGAGAATTGTCTCATTTTATCGGGATGCGAATTATCCGAGAACGTGCAACTCGTCGATTATGGATCCTGCAGGACGCATATATTAACAAAATTGCTCACCGTTTTAACCTTACTGGATATACCGCACCTAAGACCCCATTGCCGTCTAAAAGACTGACGGAATTTGAGACTGAACCACCTCTATCACATGCCGCTCTAAACGGATATCAACAGCGTGTTGGAAGCCTTCTTTTTAACGTCATATCCACACGACCAGACGCATGCTTCTCATCACAAGCTCTATCCACGTTCTTGACCAAGGCACGTGCGTCACATGTTGCTGCAGCAGATCACGTCATCAAATATCTATATGGGACGAAACACCTTGCCATTGAATTTGATGGGCGCAAGCTAGCTGCTCAGCTATTCCGGGCTGCCTCAGACGCCAGCTTTGCGGATAATCCTGATCGAAAGAGCTCAGAAGGGTATATTTTCTCGTTATATGGTGGAGCTGTTGACTAGAAATCGCGTAAGCAGCGCACTGTTACCACGTCAACAACCGAAGCCGAGCTTCTATCCATAACAGCAGCCGCTAAACAGTTATATTGGATTAAACGGTTATTTCGATCAATTGAGTTCGATCTTAAAGAGCCCTTTGTCCTACAATGCGACAACCAGCAAACGGTCGATCTCCTTGTCAAGCAGGACTCGATATTTAAGACCAAGCTAAAACATGTGGATATTCAACAGAACTGGCTACGTCAAGAAGTCCAGAATGGAAACTTACTGATTGAGTGGGTTCCAACCTCAGAGATGCCTGCCGATGGACTGACTAAGCATCTTTCATCCCAACAACAACAACGCTTCGTAGAACAGCTTGGTATGGTCAACGTGCAGCACCTCATATCTGACCAGTCTAGTCAATTTTGACGGTTTAACCCGTTATATTTCCTTGGTTATATTCCAGAATTTGACAAATTTTGTGGGATTTGCTTACTAAATATGCAGATTTAACATGCTGTTAAATCTGGGGGGGTATGTCAGAGAATGGAGTCCTTACGTGTTCTCTAAGTTCGCACTTTTTTACCGGAATTCTCCGCTATTTCATTTATGTCATATCATGTGATATTTTACTTGATTTGTTTGTTCTGTTTGATTTCTTCTCTAAATCTCAGGTATTTAGTTCTCGCATTTTCGGCAGAATAGTTTGAATCTCACGCCAATTTCTTCTCCACTTTCTATCCTGAGAATTTCCTGAGAAGACCCTGAATTAGCTCAGCTTGACCACATTGCCTTGTTCATCTGATCTAATTCCCTGAGATTGGTAACCAGTTGCCCTGCCAATCTCAGACAGATAGATATTATAGATAACTAAAGAGCTAAGATTACCTTTCTAAGATATTAATTTAGAATATAAATTAAGGTACTCTATATAGATAGTAATATAAATTAATTATAATTTACCTAGATTAACTATATATAACTTAGAATTTAATACTATTATATACTACCTAGTTAACTAGAGTAGAATAGATATTCTAAGTATATTAGAGTATAAATTACTAAATTATACTACTCTATATTAATTAAAGTAGGTCTTTTAAGCTCGCTATAGCCTAAATTAGTAAATTCTATAATCTATTTACTAAATTAAACCCCTATAAGATAACTAAATTAGGTAATACCTTACTAAGCTTTATATAATATACTTATAGAGACTAGGATTAATCTACCTAGATAAATAGACCTAAAGCTATCTCTCTCTAATCTCTAAGTCTATAGGTATAAAGTATATATATATATATTCTATTAAATATATAATTATAGAAAATAGGTCTAAGAGCCTAAATTAGCTATATATTTAGATATATAGCTTTAAATATCTAGAGAATTTAGATCCTATCCTATAATAAGATTATTTATATAAGAGACTATATTTTTAATAAGACTAGTTTCTTTAAGTTAACTAACTAGATTAAGTACTAGAAGTATAAGGTTTTTAATAATTTAGGGTCTATTATTAACTATCTTAAGAAGGTAGAATTTAACTCTTTAATTATAGATCTTAATATACTAGATAATAAGTAAAACTAATAAGATAAGTAAAGAGTAGAAAGTATAGAAAATATAATATTAAAATAAGTAAAAATATAGGATATATATTCTAAGGGGGATAAGAATAAGGTCTTAGGCGATATTCTATATATACTAAAGACTATAAAGGGATTACTTAACTAGTCCCTAGAACTATATTTTTTAGCTAAAATAAACTAAGTAGATAGACCTACTATATTAGTAATAAGATCTATAGTCCTAGTTAATAATTTATAATTTAATATATTAGAATATCTAATATTTAATAATAATCCTACTGTCACGGCGTGACCTCTGGGAGCATTCAGAAGCTAAACCGCTGCGCTATCAGCAAAAGACTAGTATGTAAAGCCAAAGCTTTACACTGCTCTCGCATATATATACCTTAATCTATAGGCAGAACTCAGGCAGAACGGTTGTACGCATACACACCGTGACACCTACTTATAATTTAGATAACTTAGAGTCTATAAAAGATATAGTAAATAACCGCCTAAAGTATACCTTAAATAGTATATATAATATAGATTTTAAGGATTATAATATTAAATACTTTAAGTTAAATCTTATCTTATTTCTATTTATCTAGGCGTTCTTAGCTATATTAATAAGCTAGCTAAAGAAGGCTTATATTAATAATATTATACTATCTCTAGAAGGTTATTATAACCTTAAAATGTATTTGAAGTCTAATTTAAAGAAGTAATAAAGGTAGAATTTAGGAAGCTAGAATTAATAAAAGTATAGGTTCTAGTTAAGAAAGATCTTATTTCTTAAGCTTATACTAACTATAGATCTATTTTATAGAAATTATATCTAATATACTAAATCCTACCTATTATATAGGTATTTTAATATAAGATAGACTAAAATAGATATATTATCAGATATAAAGCGTGCTTATATATATATAGAGATTAGTAGATTATAAAGGATTATAATATATATATTACTATATTTACTACTATTATATTATATATTCTATTAGCTATTATAGCTATATTTAATCTTAAAACTATATTATTAGATACTATTAATATATTCTTAAATAGCTAACTAATAGATAATATTTTTTATTATTATCTACTAGGATTTAGATAGAAAAGATATATTTTAAAGCTTTTTAAAGCCCTATATAGTCTCTAAATTACCCTATTTCTATAATAATATAAACTTTATAAAGTATTAAGAGTATATAGTCTTAAGCTAATTTTAGAAGATCTATATCTATATATAGGATAGAATATAATTATTATAGTCTTTATAGATAATATATTAATAATATATTATTAGAAATATACTAAGTTAATATAGAAAATTAGATTATTCTTTTATAACTACTTTAAGATAAAAGATTATAGAGAATTATCTTATTTTATTAAGATATAAATTATCTAAGAATATATAATTTATTAATTATAGATCTTATAGGATATATATATTAATAAAATTAGTTACTATTTTAACCTTATTAGATATATTATACCTAAGACCCTATTACTATCTAAAAGACTAATAGAATTTAAGACTAAACTATCTCTATTATATACTACTATAAATAGCTATTAATAGCGCGCTAAAAGCCTTCTTTTAATATTATATCTATATAGCTAGATATATACTTCTTATTCTAAGCTTTATCTATATTCTTAACTAAGATATATATATTATATATTATGACAGTAGATTATATTATTAAATACTTATATAAGATAAAATACCTTATTATTAAATTTAATAGATATAAGCTAGTTACTTAGCTATTCTAGGCTACGTTAAATATTAGCTTTATAGATAATCCTAATTAGAAGAGCTTAAAAGGGTATATTTTCTTATTATATAGTAGAGTAGTTAACTAGAAATTATATAAGTAATATACTATTACTATATTAATAACTAATACTAAGTATTTATCTATAATAGTAGCTACTAAATAGTTATATTAGATTAAATAGCTATTTTAATTAATTAAGTTTAATCTTAAAGAGCCCTTTATCCTATAATATAATAACTAGTAAATAATTAATCTCCTTTTTAATAGGACTTAATATTTAAGACTAAGGTAAAATATATAAATATTTAGTAGAATTAGTTATATTAAGAAGTCTAGAATAGAAACGTATTAATTAAGTAGGTTCTAATCTTAAAGATACCTATTAATAGATTAACTAAGTATCTTTTATCCTAATAATAATAATATTTTATAAAATAGCTTAGTAAAGTTAATATATAGTACCTTATATCTAACTAGTCTAGTTAATTTTAATAGTTTAACCTATTATATTTTCTTAGTTATATTCTAGAGTTTAATAAATTTAGTAGGATTTACTTACTAAATATATATATTTAATATACTATTAAATCTAGGGGGGTATATTAGAGAATAGAGTCCTTATATATTCTCTAAGTTCGTACTTTATCCTTTATTTTTACTATAATTCTCCACTATTTCGCTTATATTATATTATATAATATTTTCCTTATTTTATTTATTCTATTTAATTTCTTCTCTAAATCTTATATATTTAGTTCTTATATTTTAGTAGAATAGTTTAAATCTTATACCTATTTCTTCTCTACTTTCTATCCTAAGAATTTCCTAAGAAGACCCTAGATTAGCTTAGCTTAGCTATATTACCTTAATTATCTAATCTAATTCCCTAAGGTTAGTAATTAGTTACCCTATAAACCTTAGATAATATATATTCTAAAACTATAGAATAACTAATATTTAAAGATTTTAAAATAAAAGATATAATAAGTATATATATATAAGTTAGAATTATATCATTTTAATTATAAAGTTAATTACATTTTATACTTAAATAACTTCTATAAATGCTAAGAATTGATAGTTAGTATTTCACTTTAACCTTTAGTAATAGTAGTAGAGTTAATTTACCTAATCTAGCTTATCTCTAGTAAAAGCTACTATATAGAGGTACTCCTAGGCCTACCTAGTAGTAGTATAGGACCCTATATCTAGGTATATATAGTTATAGAGATAGAAGTTAGGGCTTACTATAGGATAATATACCTCTATAGGATAGTAAGCCTATTCTGTTATATTCATCTATCCTTTATCTTTAAGAAACTTAAGGGACTAAAAAAAAACTTGTATTAATTAATGAAATCTAAGTCTAGTAGATATATATATATTATCCTTATCTTTATTCATAGACCTAGGTTCTTTATTAGTAAGCTTAGCCTTTATACTTTCCTATACTATAATCAATAGAGTATGCTCTTTCCATTTCTTAGTCTTAAAAGTTAAACCTTAGTTTATATTAGAATATTATAATATCTTAAATTATTATAAGATTAAGCTACCAATATTAATACCAATATTAATAGTATTAGATATTATATATAAAGTTAAATAGATACTTAACCCTTATATTAGTTATAGGAATCAAAAAATATCTTAAGTAATGACTAAAAAGATATACTAATATTAAGAGAGAGAGAAATATAAAATGAAAAAATCTATTATAAGATAAGATATAGATCTACTATAATATTATATACTTGTTTGTAAAAAAGAAAGTATATACCTATATGTACTACCTCATGGCCTATATTCCTTTGAAAATTAATTAGCTAATCTAAATACCCTATAGAGTAAAGAAAAGTCTTCCTCTTATATAATATTTAGGAATTATAATTAATAACTTCTCTAAATTCTAATAAAATTATTTTAAGAAATTAGTGAAATTAAACTTGGATAAACAAGTTCTATTCTATAAGGTTGGAATTATTCTATATCATCGAAAAAGGTACTAGTCTAAGTTTTGAAAATAATTAGATAATTCTAATTAATTATATAATATTCTTATTATTTATAAATATATATTACTGAATATTACAGATAACTATATCCTTATTTCAGTTAAATTAAGCTACTTATGTATAAAGGTAAATAGCTTATTAAGATAATAATTCATAATAAGGATACTAGTAGAAAGTGTATATAGGATTATTCTAAGGAATTTCACCTAGCTTTCTAATTAATACTAAGATTAGATAGATTGGTATTAAAATCTAATTTAAAAAATAGAAACTTATCCTAATAATTTATAACTTAGTTATATATCTACTTTAGGTGATTCAATATAACATTAAGTAGGTATTACCTAGCCTATTATAGGTAGGTATACCTAGACCTAAAACTCCTAAACCCTAACCCTACTATAAATAGGCGATATCATAGTCTAATTTAACTCTTTACTATCAAGAGATCTTAAAGCTACTCTACATATAGAGGGCTACTCAAAAGAAATATATATTTCTTTACTCTCATAATACTACCAGTATTATGTATTATTATATAATAATACTATCCTCTTTTACCCCTTATCTACCTCTATATTAGACTAATATACTACTATTACTAATATACTGAAGTATAACTCTATCAAATATATCATAATTATTATAATAAAAGTATCTAATATAATAATAACTAATATATATAGGCTAAGGCTCTTAAATATAGTTTCCATAATTAAATATCTCTTTTTAATATTACTAAAGCCTATACCACTATTAATTCTTACTTTAGGTATATAAAAGAAGTAAATATAAGTAATTATAGGTTATATATTATTAAAAGTTCGCCTAGATTAATATAGATAAGAGAAGATATATATAATAATTATTAATAAGTTAGATTTATTAAGGCTAATTTATAAAATAATAATATAGATAAAATAATCTTTAATACTTATAAATGAGCTTATATCTTTTATACTATATATTTCTAGGAGATATTTATTCTAACTCTTATGAATGTGAAATATCTATTCTTTAAAATTATAGCTTAATGAGATAAAATAATAATAAATTCATTTTCCTCTTTTTATTCTTTAATCTATTTATTATATTGTCATAGTCGTTTAAAGCAATGATATGATTTCAGTTAGCTTTTTTAGATATATAATATACTTTTAAAATTACTGCAAGAAGTTAATTAAATAATTTAAATTATATTTAAAGGTTTCTCCTAGAAATATTTATTTTAAAAGTTTTTATAGTGATATAAAAAAGCTTTTAATACTTTTATAAAAACTAAGTATATCTATTAAAGTCTTCATATTATTAATGTAGTTCTAGTGGTGTAATGAAGAACTAAGTTTTTTCTTATAAAATAAAATAAGTCTACAAATAACTTAGACTACAATATATATTTCAGAAATAGATTTTATAATTTTATTAACTCTTATATCTAATAGATACCTTAAATGTAACTAATAACTTTATTAGTTATAAGAACAAAATCCTCTTCTAAAGACTATTGAAGCATTAAGATATAGATCTTAAACTCTATCATAGTTGATATTAGGCTTAAATTATAAGCTTACTTAATATCTTAATATTAATGTTTAATTATTTTACATTTCTAGTATATTGTCTAAGAACTAATTATTTATATCATAGAAAGTAAGTTAGGTTTTTATTTTTAAGAGAAAGGATAAGAACTATCTATGTTTCTAAATATTATTTAGCAAATTATTTGACTTTCATATAAGTTATAAGAATTAAGCATTTATTTAATTTAGTATATATTATCTATTATCTTAATATATTAATAATATAAATCTAGTGAAAAAGTAAGATATTATAGTATTTTCAGATAAATTAAGCTATAGATGTAAGGAAGTAAGCTAAATTGGTTATATATAAGCTATAGAATAATAAGGATCTAGTAATAGATTACTTAAGTAAGGTTTAACCCTTTATATATATTAAGTAAGTTAGATACCTAACGTAATTCACCCCTAAGCGAGCCACCCCCCATCCAAGCCACCCTAACCAAAACGCGTCAATTAATTAGTCTCACCCTTCTTTAACCAACCACCATACCCCCAATTCGCTCTCAAAATCGTCAAAATTTAACTCAAAAAGAGGGTCGGATTCTACTTACTATCTAGGCTATTAAAAAGCAGGAAAAATTAATAATTCGTTAAGCAGCGCTTATATATGATATCCCTCGCATAACGCTCTAATTCCGTCTTAACAGGCGTTAAAATCACGTTAAATCACGCGTTAAAACGTTTAAATTAACTAAAATCGAGGAGAATTCACTTAAGAAATAGATAATCTCTATAGATATATATAGAGCGGCCCTATAACCTTCTATGATATAAGAAATAGCTAATCTCTTACTAGCGACACGTGGAACGACCCTAATTTAAATAGTTAGTAAAAATTAGGTCATAAAATTCGTTAAACGTTACCTAGAGCTCGTTACTAGGTTCTTAAGACGCTATAATTACGAGCGCGCTAAGTGCGAGGACCTAGAAATCATCAAAGAATGGTTTAACCTAGTTTAATAGATAATATCTAAGTATAGGATCCACGAAGATAATATATATAACTTTAATAAGATAGGCTTCGCAATAGGCTTAACCACGACTATAAAGGTTATAATAAGAGCTAAATATTATAGTTGGCGAGCTTATTTATAGCCTAGGAATCGTGAATAGGTAACCTTGATTAAGTATATAGGCGCGTCTAGATATAGCCTTCCTCTAATAGTAATATTTAAAGCTAAACTCTTTAACGAAGGTTAGACTATAGGCCTTCTAGATAACTAGCAATTCGAGGTTAGTCTAAATAGATAGACCTTGGACGAGATTAGACTTTATTAGCTTTAAAAGATCTTTCTTCTATTAACTTTCTCGAGGATAAAGGGGAAATATTAACTTCTAGTTCTCGATAGTCATAGAAGCTATTTAACTCTAAAATTCGACGAAATTTACTATTAAAATGATATAATTCTAATTTATATACTAGCGCACTCTTTATATCTTTTATAACCTCTTAATATAGGTTATTTTACTATCTTAAAGCGTGCGTATAGGAAATGCGTTAAAAACGTTATATAGATAGGTTAAAATCATATTAATAAATTAGACTTTCTTAACGCTTTTCTAATCGCTCGAAACGAGGCTTTTAAAGTAGAAACGATTAGAAATAGCTTCTTAGTAACTAGATTAGTCCTATATAATCTAAATCGAGTGATTTTAAAGCTTAATATTTAACTTTATACGCCTACCCCACTACTATCTCGAGGAAGCGAAAGCAGCGCATAGGAGCCTAAGATACCATTAAATTATAAGTAGCTCTAGAAGTAAGCTTCCTTAATTAAAAAGCTCTTAAATTAACGCTCTAGGAGCCCTCTAAGTCCATTAAATTCCGCTATAGATTAGGTGCTAAAAGCTTATTAAATCACGATGTAATTAACCGCTTTTCTTACTTGAGAAAACGAGCTTTTACGTGCTAGAAACGAGAAAATTAAGCAAAAAAAAGCAACGTCTAAGCTCTAGATAGCTTATCTAGAGGGTGTATCCATCACTAAGCTTAAAGAGCTAGCAAAAATTGCTAGAAAAGCTCGATTTGAACCTCAAAATAGTAAGCCGACTGGTTAACTAGGAGTATAAGGACGACGATCTAGGGCGCCACCAAAATGCTCTAAATGCGGTATTCAGGGGCATAAGATAACACATTATCTAAATTTAGCTAAATAGCTTATATATTTAATATTACGTTGTTTTGGTTGAATCATGTTAATTTAAATTATCGAAAGTTAATGGGGTGGCTCGGATGGGGGGGTGGCTCGCTTGGGGGTGAATTACGTTAACTAAAAACGCGTTAATTAATTAGACTACCTATCTCTAACTATCTACTATATTACTAATTTACCCTTAAAATTATTAGAAAGTAATTCAATAAGAAGTTTAGGTTTATATATTATCTAGGCTATTTAGAAATCGTAAAGATTATTAATCTATAAGACAATATATATATATATATATAATATTTCTTAGTCTTCGCTTTAAGACTAACTCTATAGTATTAAAAATTAAGTAGGAATATATAAAATTTATTTAAATCAAATCAGTTAAAAGAGGATATACTTAAGACTTAGCTTATATCTCTTAACATTTATGAAGTAGCTCTCAGGCTTACTATTATTTAAGAGACTATAGATCTTATCCTTATTATGTAAGATATAATATTATCTATTATTATAAGTAAACAATATAGATATAATCATATAGACTAATACCCTAAGCTCTTCACTTAACTATTAAGATATTATAATTATAGATATATAAGATATAAAGACCTAAAAATAGTTAGAGAGTTAAATTAACTTAGTTTGTAAGATATTTTTCAAAAAAGATAAGATTAACCTAATTAATAAATATCTAATTAATATATTTAATTTTAATAAGTTTTATAATAAAGTTAATTATAACTATAAAGATCATAGTAAAAGTAGGGTATTATAATTAACGCGCTCTTTATAGCCTAGAGATTATAAGTATATAATATCTACAAGAATTCCCTTAGTAAAGATTTAGTTATCTTAATAACTACTATAAGTTTTTTCCTCCCCTATTAATCTAATGGAATTAGATTTATTAGAGAAAGAACACTGAAACCTAAGTTAAACTTTAATTAGTATACTACTATTACATATATAAATTGAAAGGATATCCTAGATATAATTAGCTAAGGATTTTAAATAAAAGTATAAGATAATTTATAATATATAAAAATGCTTTAAGGAAGATTTCTAAGCCTCAATTAAGAAGACTAAAGATCTTTAATATTAGATCTTATAATTTAGTCTATATAAAGATTTATATAACCGTATTCAAGATATATGGATAACTTTTTCTATATATATAGTTAATTATTTATCTTATTCAATAATTTAATAACTTCTAAAAAATATTTAAGCTCTTAAAGTAGTTATTAAAATACAAGATTTTAAATTCAAGATCTTTTATAAAGGAATATAATATTATTTTACTTTAGAATAGCTTTAGATCTAGGAAGAAACTATAATACAAAACTAGATCTTTTTAGATAAGTACTTAGTCTAATAATTATAAAAATTAAACTAAAATAATACTAGAGATTTATATCTAAAAGATATTATATAACTTAATAAATATTAAAAGTCTTTTTAGTATATTTTATAAATAACTTAAGATATGATCTAACTTAAAAGAAATTTAGAGTTAATTATTATAGAATAAGATATAAAAGAGGGTTTTTAATAGACATAAAATAAATTTATATCTAGATATACTTAATGAACATCTTCTTTTGGTCTATAAGCCTAAAAGACTCTTTTAATAGAATAATATAAGGATCTCTATTATATATATAATAAGAGATTAGTTTAACGAATATAGGAGTTATATTAAAAATTAGTCTATATATTTATTTAAACCTTACTAAACTTATCTATGGGTAGTTAAAATTAAAACTTTTTTTAGCTTTATCTAGAGCTTGTCTAAATAGGAAGATCTAAGAGTAAATAGACCTATTTTAAAGTATATATTAAGGAGGCGTTGTAGGCTCTAGATTAGGGTATAATTAATAATCTAATTCTAAGTATAAGAAGATATCTTAGAGTAGTAGAGATATATAGATACTATATAAAATATCAAGTAATTTATATGTATATATAATATATTTCTTAATAATTATATTAAACTATATATAATTAAAATAAAATAGAGTAGTATAGTATATTAGAATATAGGTATATATATTTAATAGTATAGGGCCTAAAATTAGATTAGGGAAATACTTTGAATAAGTTAGTATATATAACTCTATTATAATTTACCTAGATTAATTATATTAAACTTAAGATAAAGTCTTATTTTATATTACTAAGTTAACTAGATAGAAAACATATTCTTAATAAGTTAAACTATAAATTATTGAGTTTCTCTACTGTATATTAATTAAATTAGATCTTTTTAGCTTAGTAAAGCCTAAAGTAATAGACTTTTTAATATATCTATTAAATATAACCTTAATAAGATAACTAGATTAGATAACATCCTATTATACTTCTTATTATATCTTTATGAAAAACTAAGATTAAATAAGATATATATATTTAGAACTATCTCTTTTAATCTTTAAATCTATAGATATAAGACTCATATATATATTCATTAGTATATTATAGTTATAGAGGATTTCAAATCTTACTTTTACTTATCTAGGCGTTCTTAATTATATTAGTAAGTTAACTAAAGAAGGTTTATATTAATAATCTCTAAAAGGTTATTATAATCTTAAATATCTAAATATTTAGTAGAGTTTAAATTAAGAAGTCTAGAGTGGAAATTTACTAATTAAGTAGATTTCAATATTAGAGATATCTATAAGTGTCTCTTATCCTAATAATGATCTTTTTAAAGAATAGTTTAGCATAGTTAAGTTTTATAGTATAACCTACTATCTTGTATTTATCATATTTTAGAATTCAACTAATTTAGTAATATTTACTTCCCATACATCGTTACTACTAGATCTAGAGGGGTATATTAGAATATAAAGTTCTTTTGTATTCTCTAAGTTTATATATTATCTTTTATTTTTACTACAATCTTCTCCTACAGTATTCTACTTATATAATACTTTATAACGTTTTTCTGATTTTTTTTTATTTTATTTAAATTCTCCCTTAAATCTTAGATATTTAGATTTACATTCTAGTAGAATAAATTTAACTTTATATCTATTTCTTTTTCATTTTCTATATCCTAGGATTTCCTAGAAAGATCCTATATGAGATTAGCTTAACTATATTATACTAACCATCTAATGTAATTCCCTAAGAATAGTACTTAATTACCTTATCAATCTTGATACCTACATATCTTTTCATAGATAGTATTCAAGTTTATTAACACCTTCTAAAAGCTACCAATAAAGGTAGTAATATGTTCTATCATCATTGTATTTTATTTATAGGATAATTCTAATTACTATATTTTCTAGGATCTAAATATTTTATTTCCTATTAACTTATTTAATTTCATAATGATAGAACCTTAATATAAAACTAAAAGTAACTAGTTTAATATTTTATTTATTTTCAAAATACTATTATATATTTAGGATAGGATCCATAATAAGAACTATATATCATATAGTACATTAATAAAATAAAAAGAAGAAAAAGTCAGATTATATCACTTTTAGCTAATTCCTAAAGAGTTAATGAGAAATAATTTAAATATAAGAAATACAGGATAATTCATATATATATCAGAAAAGAACCTTTATATTATTAATATTAATATAGATCACAACCTCTAAAGGTTAGACTATATAAAAGTATATAGAATTAATTAAAAAGGATATATTACTATATTACTATAACTAATCCTATAATAATATTTCTTTTAATAACTTAGATATATTTTTATATTATTGTCTTCTTCTTATTTTCTTTATAATTTATCTTTATTTATTTCATATAAGTTATATTCTTTCTATGAAGATAATTAATATTATATTTATTATATTATTATTACTATACTAGATCTTACTAATCTTATTAAGGTCTAATATAGTAGATCTCTTAAGAATATCTATATAGTTGTAGATCTTATCTATATATCTACTAGAGATATAAAGAATATTCATTATATTATTACAAGGGCTTAGCCAATTAGTCCTATAAGAGAGTTTAACTTTCTCTTCTTTCTTTAAGTACTTTATTAACTCTATCTCTATTTTTCTTAGTTTAACTCTTATCTTAATATCTTTATAAATACTATTATTACCATATAATAGGCTACTTCTGTATCTATCTTTAAGGCTTATTAAGATACTTATAGGAAGTTAGTCTAAAAGATTAGTATTTTAGTTCTTCTTATTATTAATCCTATATAACCTATATATATATTACTATCTCCTTTTATTAGTCTTAAACTTATTTTGAGTACATTAGTGTATCTAATATAAATATAAGTTAGGTTATTATAACTTAGATTACTATTATTCTATATTTAACTTAATCTTTTATACTTAGGCTTAGCTATACTTCTTAGGCTTCTTATATCTACTATTATAGTTCTAGTTTTATCTATTATTTTATATAGCTCTATAATATCCTATATAATCACAAGGTATATATCTACTTCTATTATTTATAATCTATCTCTTAATGATTGTATTATAAGTGTTTATATTATAATTAGATATCTCTTTTAGGTCCTTATTTATTAAGCCTTTAATATCTCTTCTTATATATCTTTATACATAGCTTTTCTAATTACCTAGATATTTTATATACATCTTTAAGGTTTTTCTATATATATTACTTCTTAATATAAGAATTTATTCTCCTTACATATATTTTCTTATTTAGGGTATTATTAATACTATTTTAGCTTAATAATACAAGATATATCTTATTTTTAAGATTCAAAGATTCTTTTCTTATTTTATTTTATATAATTCTTCTTATAATTAATACTATAACTATAGATTAAGCTTTTCTTAGTTTTTCCCTTTTTAAATTCTTTCTTATAGTC
This sequence comes from Penicillium longicatenatum, assembly GCF_028827895.1. NCBI lineage: Eukaryota > Fungi > Ascomycota > Eurotiomycetes > Eurotiales > Aspergillaceae > Penicillium > Penicillium longicatenatum. The sequence goes on along the minus strand of NW_026643121.1, from coordinate 610,322 downwards.
TTTTATTTTCTTCTTACTTAAATTTTTTATCATATACTTTCTTTATTATTTATTTTACTTTTTAAAGTCCTTTCTTAAATATATTAACATTATTATAAATTTTATCTACTTATGTTTCAGTATCTTAATATATTTATAGAGGATATTCTTCTATTATATTATATAAATCTAGCTTAAAGTCTATAAGTACTTTTATAAATTTTATTTTAATAGTACTATATATAATTAGAGATAGTGACTTAATCTAGTTATCTTAGTATTAATTTATATAATTCCTAAGATAGTACTCTAGGGTTTAGTTCTATTGTTCTATTTATCTATTTATCTATAGATAATATATTGAATAGGTATTTATTTATTACTAAATTATAATAAAATATAGACTAGAATATATTAATACATATACTTCTTTAACTACTTATAAGATTCTATAGTACCATTAGCTATATTATAAGCTTATTATAAAATATCTATATTCTTTCTATAAAAAATATTTATCATGAACTTAGTATATAAGTTAACTATTATTAATATAATATTATAAATCTTTTCCCCTTATTTTAAGGGTAATAATTTTATTATAAAGTTATAGCTTTATTACTTTATTAGCTCTTTTAATACTAGTAATAACTCTAGTAACTTATATAGTTTATATCTATATATAGAATTCTTTTAGTATATAATATATTAAAGAATATTTTTTTGTATGTTTTACTAATGGTATTTTATTATTATAATTATCTTTATATATTTTACTTAATAAAATCTTATTTATAGATTATTATAATAAGCTTTTATAATCTCTATAATCAATATAGGATCTCTAGATATATTTATTTATATCTAAGAAGTCTATCTTTAATAATACTTTACATTATATTATTATACTCTCTTATTTTACTTATATACTTTAATCTATATAGAATATCTTAAGATTATATATCTATTCTCTATACTTTTTTCATATAATCTACTATATAATCCTTAAGTTTAATATTTAGTACTATATCTCCTATATATACTACTCTAGTATCTACGTATGTAAAGAGGTATTCTAGACTATTATTATTATTATTTATATTTAGGTGCTTATCTAACTCCTACTTTCAGTATACCTAAGATATATTTAGATTTATTATAACTAATATTTTATTACTTAATTCCTTTTTTTAAAAGAATATATTACTTTATTCTTCTTTTATTTTATTAAAAAGTTAAAGACTTTATTATAATTTGTTTAGAAGCTTATTATAGATATAGTCTATACTAGTTTATATATCTTTTCTATAGTTAGGTCTTTAGCTTAGTATATTTATAGGGTTCTTTTTCCTAGGTTATATATAATAATAAAGTTAAATATAGTTAATTTCCTAGCCTATTATATTCATCTTTTACTAAACATCTTTATAATTATAAAAAATTTAAGATAATATTAAAATCTAAAATTAAAAATTGACCTTGAAAATAATTTAATTTAAGCTGTATCTCATTAAATAATAGCTACTTTTCATGATATCCATTTAATTAAAAAGCTACACTTTAGGTAAGTAGTAACATATTAAGGAATTTAAGTTTAGTAATATACCTAAAACTAAGTTAACTATACATATATTTTCTTTTTAAAAAAAGAATTAACACTCTGTAAATGACATAAGAAATATTTAGAGTAAATATAAAATATTTTAATAATAATGCTAATTAAGTCTATAGGTTAAATAATTATAATTTAAAATGAATATTTCCTATTTTAATGTTTAATAAAAACCCTCTTCAATAGATAGATAATAGAGACTTATTTTCAGATACTCTATTTATTTTCACTAACTAAGATATTCATCTTTTAAAGTCTTAATTGTCCGATTAGTAATTAAATATCTTATATCTCTTGAAGAAGGTTATTAGAAAAAGCCTATTCTCAGATATAGTTATATATTTGATTAAGTTTATTTATGTTTAATTTCAAAGTTATCAGATAGTATATTGATTATAATATATTCGTATGCTACTTTATATAATTCTAATTAACCCTATTATAAATTAAATCTTAATAAGATTATAGGTATTATTAGTAAATTATATAGTTAAAGCGGTTAGAGGAGATAAGAAAAAGAAGTATATAGAAATTAAGTATTTATATTATAAGCAGGATTAGTAGTAAGAGAAGAAGAGAAGGAATAAGAGAGAGAAGCGCTAATCTACCTAGAGGGATCAATCTACTTATAATAGGTATTATTTAGATCAACTTTATTCTTAGAAGTTTAATTATAAATTATATAGAACTATTCTTTAACTATTCTTATTTTTTATATAGTTATTATACTCTTTAACTACTAGTGATATACTAACTAAGCCTCCTATCTTAGTTAGCTATACTAAATGATTACCTATTACTAAATTATCACATTCTACATAGTTCGAACTACTTAGTCGCTAAAATACCTTGAAAATGCCTTAATACTAAAATCTAACACTAATATATTTAAGCTATAAATTTTAGCTTAAAATAATTAAATATAAGATATAGTATAGTTGTCTGAGATTGGCAGGGCAACTGGTTACCAATCTCAGGGAATTAGATCAGATGAACAAGGCAATGTGGTCAAGCTGAGCTAATTCAGGGTCTTCTCAGGAAATTCTCAGGATAGAAAGTGGAGAAGAAATTGGCATGATATTCAAACTATTCTGCCGAAATACGAGAACTAAATACCTGAGATTTAGAGAAGAAATCAAACAGAACAAACAAATCAAGGAAAATATCACATGATATGACATAAATGAAATAGCGGAGAATTCCGGTAAATAAGTGCGAACTCAGAGAACACGTAAGGACTCCATTCTCTGACAATTACTATCTAGTTCAAATATACTATTAGGTAGAATAAGATATTAGTCCCTAATAATATTTATAATTTAATAAAATAGGGTTCTAATTAGGTAAAATATAAGCTTAAAAGATTATAATATTATTCAAATAGCTTAAGAAAGCTTTAATAAAGGATTATAGCTCAGTTATTAGTTAATCTAAGCACATTCTTTAATAGATAGACTATATTCCTAATCTTTCAAGATTAGATATATATAGGAGATTCTTTCTATAACAACTCAATACTAAATTGGCGCTATAATAACAACCTCTAGATAATTTATTTAAATCTAATTTAACTATCCTTAAGTAGATTTATCTATTATACAAGAAAATAAAAAATTTAAGCAAGAATAAACCGAACATATATATATATATTATCTATAGGTTCCTTAATTTTATGAAATATTATTATTTAATAATCCTAATTAGCCTTCTTCTATATATATCCCATTTTACTTGGTCTTTGGACTAAAATCTATCTTTGAGGTTGAAATTGAAATTTTAGAAAGAGAAATATATTAATAAATACTTATTTTTATCTTGATGTATTTAGGTACTAATCTACTAAGAATAGTGTAATAATTGAAGATAACTATTTAGATAATAAATTATTTAAAGCATATTTTATAATATTAAAATATAGCCTTAAACCCTAAATATTCTAACTAGCTAAAAAAATAATATGAGATAAAATGATATATATTCAAATAATATAATTATTGATCTATAAAGCTATTTACTAGAATTAGAACTAATATCTTAATTTTTAAACCAGTATCTTAACTGATCAAGAGATTTATTTAACTTCGCAGATAAATAAACCAAAGATATATCTAGAAATCATTAGAGTAAATAAGAGAACTAAATAGCTAAACTATTTAATATAGTTTTTAATCTACTATGGGCTAATATATAAGTTAATAATAATTCAAGTATATCATTAGAAATGAAATAAATCCAAAGCACTAAAAAGTATTTCTAAAACATAACTACCTATAAAGGTACTAATTAATAGATTAAGAAATATAAAAGAAGAAGAAAAGAGAATAAGCTTAAATTATTTAGACTTTTATATAGTAGTTAGTGTAAATACTAGATTGATTCAATAGGTAATAGAGAAATAAGAACTTTAAGGTATATATCAAGAGATTCTAAGAGTTTACAATTAACAAAGGTAATATATTAGTTAAATCTAGATAGTATATTAAGAATATTGTTAATTTTCTTCTTTATTATCTTATATAAAGAGAATCTTTTACTTATAAGGTTCGTTTATTCTAAGAGACTTATTAAGATAAGCTATAATATTATGTAAATCTACTAGAATAAATTATAATATAATAAAAGCTTTAGAGATATCTATAACAAATAATTACTACGTATTTATAATATAGACTAAAATTAAGCAAGATAAAGGTAATGATCTAGAGAAATAAATCAGTAAATATATATATTTTATTAGAAAATATCTAACTTTTCTTATATAAATAATAGCTAAAGATAATAGTAGCCTTATAAGGATGGAGGGCTATATAAAGGGTAGATAAAGACCTATTCTTTATCTATAAGGGTCAGATGATAATTTAGAGATATTCTATTCTATATCTTTTCTTTCTAAGGATTAGAAAACTCTAATATTATTCAAGTTCTCAAACTAAGACCTCTCTTATCTTTGATTATATCTATTTACTTCTATTTAATTATCATAATATTATATCTTAGAAGTAGAGGTCGATATTTTATCTTAATTATAACTATGAATAAATATAAGTTCATCTTATTTAGGTATTATTATAATTAGCCAAAGAGCTATAGGTTATGTAGATAATATTTAGTAAAGTTCTTACTATTTATTATATATCATATCCTATATTATCAAGATAAAATATTTCTTTAAAGTAAATGATATTATATAACTAGTTCTAATTATTCCTTTATTCTTAGATATCCTTATATATCTTAGCATATAATTTTATATATTAGCTTTATTTTTTCTTTTCTTTTATTAATCTACTATTATTATAAGTTGTTATAAGTTATACTATTAAGAATATTAATTTCTTTATTTCTTAAATAATTTATTATAACAAGACCTTAATTTATTAACTTAAATTTAATTTCAGTCTAAAGACTTTAGATAGGTTCTCAAGTTTATTATATAATTATACTAGTTATTAACTAAGACCTTAATAGAAAAGTTATGTTTATTTATAAATGATATAATCTTTATATCAATGAAGGGAGTTATTTAGGTATTTATTTATTACTAGATACATATTTAACCTAATTTGTACTAATTTAATATATCTAACTCTATTTTACTATAAATAAATATCGGAGTCTAATTAATATGTTATATAGAAGAGCTCTATATCTTAAATTATATAATAATTTTAATCTTTTAAGTGTAGTTTTCAAAGATAATAGAGGATACTAAGATATTATTAGATTTAATCATCATAACTAACTATATTATATTAATCCTCTTATATCTTAGATATAAGAAACTAAAATATTCATTATATATTATATATAAGAAAGAACTCCTATAAAATAATATAAGAATGATCACTAAGAGACTAGGGAAATTCTGTAGTATACTATATAAACATAATATAACTATATAATATCTATAGTATAAGATATAAGGTAGAATTAGACTGGTATACTTATTTAAGGAGAGTATTATTAATATAGTAACAAGTCTATTAAGTATCTATAGTGTCTAAATTTCAATCCTATATACTATTATTATTATATAATTCCTTTTCTCATAATCTATCCTATTTATATATGATTGAACTTGATCTCGATTTTTTTGATGAAATTTACCTATTAATATAAAGCCCTTTATATTTTACCATAATATATTCTCTTATCTTATGATATTAATAAGTATAATAATTCATTAAATCTTTTAATAATAGTTACCTAGGAGAGAAAAGAGAGGAGACTAATAGAGAAGAGGAAAGGAAAGAGAGGGAGAAGCCCTAATTATTATGGACCCACTTAGTCCGCACCGTAGGAGGACTATAGACTAACCAATTTAGGATAGAAGGGACCTAAGAACGGGATCACGTGTAAAGGAGGAGCTATAAGGTAGAATTATAGACCGCTAAGGAATCTCCTATGCTTAAAGGCCGATATTACGTGACTGTGACTCCCGCGTTAACTCCCTAGAGTATACGTAGGAGTATATAGTGACTCTAGGATATACTCCTAGGAGTAGATCTAGAGTAGGAACACGAAGGGTATATAAGGATAGTCGTTACTATATCTATATTTAGTTCTTTATGTTTAATTATATATTGTTACTTAGAACCTATAGTTCTATCTTTATACTTATTTTATACTTAAGATAACTACCCTACTAGGAGAGGTATCCTTAGTCCCTTATTACTTAATATAGAGCCTAAGTATAGCTTAACTAGGCGCACTACCTAGCGTAGGCTAATAAGAGTCTAATCTATAGACCTCAGCCTATGTAAGGCCTAATAGTAATGGTACGATTATGACTAAGACTTAAAAATAAGCCTTAATATATATATAGCACCACTATAAGCGATACTCACTATAACTAGTTAGCACCGTGTAATACTAATAGTTTAATAGAGGCACTACTTACCTATCTTTGATAATAGTTTCCTAAATCTACCTATTATATATATATTAGATTTCTATCAATTTTTATTTCTATATAATTACTATATTATGTAAATCAAAATTCTATAATTGAGATATTTCTAGTTTTATATAATATATATCTAGGGATAATAAATCAAATATAATAGATCAAATAAACTAAGTTTAAATTGACTTTTAATTAATGAAAAAAAACTAAATTTATATTACTATCTAATCATAGGTTCTATTTAGTTAATCTATAGTATATATAGCTTCTTTTCTCCTATTTTTAATATGTACTTATTAAAGAAAATTCAGACTTAATAAGAATTCTGTAAGCCGTTTAGATTACTATTATTATAATTATATTAAATTAATACTTGATTATAGTTTTTAGATTATATTATACTATAATAATCTTCTATAACTCAATTTATCTTAGATATATATATATATATATACTAATATTATTGACTTACTTACTCTAAGGTATCCCTTTAAACTAATTAGGTTATCTTTATCTTACCTTTTTTTTATTAACAAACCTAAAATATATTATTTTCATATTTATGTTTCTCTTTATTGTATCTTTCTTTCTATTCATCTTAAAAAATTAAAAACAATTATCTATTGTATTTATTATTCTAATTTATTACTTATCTTATATTAATTTCATTTTATAAGTACAACATTACTTGATGAATTTCTAATGATCTATTTATTATTAGATAACTTTTATTTATGTTAAATACTTTATAATTATTATACTAAATCATATATCTATTCCTTATACTTAGATATGAATTATTTTATCTTTTTATATTCCTAATCTTTTATTTAGTCTTATAAAAAATCAACTTTTACTCTATATAAAAGAATAATTATTATAAGTTATCAAATTAGGTATTACCTTATCAGATTATATTTTAAATAATCTTAATTCCTTGCTCAGAGCTTTATTCTTATATAACTATTATTTTTAATTTTATATCTGTTTAAACAGAAAAATATATAAGTACTATAGCTTATAACCTTTTAAAATTCTTGAATTAAATTTTTCAGAGGCTTTTCATAATATATCTTAAGTAATATAAATGGAGCTTAAATGAGTTTTATATGAGTAGTCTATTTTTAGATCCTTACTTACCCAGAGGCTAGAGTTAATCTTTAGCTACTTCAATATTAACTTTTAAAGATAATTTAATTATAGGCTAAATTTACTTGAATTCATATATGGTATTAAAAACTACTAAGTCTTTTTTTTTTAGGATTTACTTTAATAGATTTATTCTCTTAAAATGATAGATTACCTAAATAATAATAGACTACTAACTAAAATACTAATAAAAATCATAAATTATATAATCTTTATTTTATAACTCATAATATTTATAAAGTTTATATAAGTTATGCTAATACTCTATTATTATTATATTAGTTAAATGTCTCTATTATTTATATAACCTATTACATATATATATATATTAGGATAGTTCATTAGCTACTATATTTTATCTACTTAGAAATGATACTATAGAAGAGGAAGAAGTAGTAAAAATAAAAGAACTTATTAAATTTAAGAATAGAAAAAGACTTTATATCTTTTAACTTTATTCTTAAATAGTCTTGCTTTCAATAGTATATATAATATATCTATTATTATTAAGATTTATAGGCCTATGAACGCGAGTTCTATGCTATTGATATAATCAAAGCCTATGTTTTCTATAATCATACGCCTATAATTATTAACTAGAACTATAATACTATAACATTCAGAATTATATAGGCTCTAAGGGTAATTAATTACCTATCTCAAGAAAATTGTCAAAAAGGGTAGATACTTAAGGCTTTATAATTAAGCTAAGCTAGTCTAGGTATTCTTAATCAACCTAGTTTAGAATCTTTCTACTAAATAATGAGTACTAATAAGTAAATACATAAGGTATAGACATAAAAGTTAACGTAGTATATCATGATTTCAGCGAAGAACAATAAAATATTCTAGTGAAAACCATGTAAGAACTCCTAAGAACGTATAAAGGTTTCGATATTCAATACATAATGATAAAACATCCATATCATAAGTAAAGTCTCGTCGTTACTCGTAATAATATAATAGTAGACGGTATTAGTAACTAAGTATAAAATTAAAGGTATGATTAGAGAAGGTTAATATAATAGTGTGATTCATGTGGAACACTGGAACTACATGTGTTACAGAAGGACGAATCCGGGGTATCCTAACTACATACGTATGGCTCCGTGATCGAGGTTCTACCCCGGTTCCACCCGCCGATAGTCTGCCATAGGCGGTAAGGAGACCGGTCATTTGAATAGTAATAAATCTATCCTCATGATACAGTAAATCAATAAAAATAAGAAGAGTAGATATACAATATTCATAGGTTATAACACCATCTCTATACTCCATAGAGAAAGAAGAGTCAGTCAGGCTTGCTCTACTTAGATTACCCTAATATGGATGCATTCCGTGGTCTGTGCTTGAACCCCACGTGACTCAGTAGAGTAGCGCGACTAGATCAATATTCCTCCTTTAATATCCTTAATTTCTTATCATGCCTGAGGCATATATCGCAGTAGGTCTCAGACTGTACATAATGGGAAGAGCTTAAATATTAGTCATATTACTCTAGTATATAAATCATGGGCCTAGCCATTAAGCTAGACTATAGGTCTCGACTCTCTAATACGGCAAGGCTTATCAATGATAGTAACTTCATCGCTTTCTAAAATTCCTGTTCATGTTGGCGTAGCCGATACTGGCTTAGACGGGTAGCTAGCCCCTAGGCCCAGAATATTTCCAAAACTTTTATGAATAATTTTATCCTGATTTCACTGTTAATACACAATAGCCAAGGCCCAAACACCACCTAATTTGGATTGTGCCCTTGACCAGTCACCAGTGTGCCTTTTAAAGCCAATTAACTAATTAACTAATCCTAACCATTTTTAGAGATCTATCATCCATGATTGAACACCATAATATCAGTTACACTTCACCGGGCCCTATCTGGGGTAGCCTAGTACTTATAATCTATAATAGAAATCTTATCAAGTATATATTCAAAAGTCAAGACTCAAGTGCCTATTTATTCTATATACTACCTAGTAAAGGGAAGGCAATTTAAAAATTAAAATGTAATGCCGACTAGACGGCGACTTTCCCTATTGATATACCTGCTAAATTAAAGCGTTATCGAGATGGACACCTTGTCGCCTTACATATGGTGGTTATTAAACGACTTAACGTTAATAGGCGAAAGCCACTACTTGTCTTGATTATTAAGGGTTACAATAGTCAAGTAATCTTCGCTATTAGGCCTGAGGAGACTGAATAATCTTCTTTGGTATACTGTCACATCTGAATCTCATTTGCGTTAAAGTAGTACCAAATTAAATATGAGAATTGTTAATATAGTGGGTAAAACTAAAGCCCCCAAGAAGGAATGCTCGTCAAGGGCATTACTCAAACCAGGTGGCGTTTCGCCGGTGTGTATAAATAGTTGAATCAGTATAACCAGTAAAGCAGTGTATAATCAGCAATTCTCAACAAAATAATCTATGTACTATGTTAGATCATCCGATATTCTTTAGACATTAACTCCTAGGGAATACTATTATTCTAAAATGAACCAACATCATCGTCTTATCAACTAAAACAGCAATTGCAAAGTGACCTATAAAATGAATATATGTTGTCAGCTTTACATGACGGGCACAGATGACCGGGGCTAGGGGAGGTTCCACAGAGATCTTCTCTAGTGACTAGTCCCTAACATCAGCGGGGCATACGTTAAATCCATTCCTCCAGTTAGACAATGCACTAATTCAAAGTCAAGAATCACCGAAGTACGTGACATCCTTTTTCGCTCTTGCCCAAAACGGATGAGCAGCGAAAAATCGAACATAAAAAGCTACCCAACGGGCAACGAAGTGCAATTAGTCTAAGAGAAATGAACTACTCGTTACACCATCTCTACAGAATACGTTGCAAAACCCTGGGCTCCACAACAGCGATGTGTATTTGCCATACATGTCATGAACTTTTTTGTTATCCTATTGATCGGGAGACAATAATTGCCATGATTGACCAGTATTTCACATCACTTCAAATTGAAAAACCCTTAAACAGTCTGAAGGACCTGCTCCTTGAACTCGCGCTCCACCTTCTGGCCCTTGTCATCAGTTGCGGACTCGCCGTGGAGAGCCAGGAGGGCACCCAGGTCGAACTTGGGCGACTTGAGCAGCTTAACCTTGCGAATGTGAACCTAGAGAAGACTTGTCAGATAACAGAACCAGCCGGCTATGATAATGGAAAGGAAACATACATTCTGCAGGGGGTAGATGCCCTGGGTGGACTTCTCGATCTCACGACCAATGACCTCAGGAATGAGCTTGTGGGTGAGCTGAGACAAAGTGCAGCTGGAAGCCTCACGCTGCATAATCTCGGTCATCTTCTTGCGGATGGCACGAATTTGAGACGAGCGAGCGTAGGTGGTCTTCTTGATCTGGTTGGGGCGTCTCTTGGTGAAGGCGATGGCGAACAAACGGATAAGGTAGTCGTCAGTGGTCTTCACGGTGACGTTGGCCTCAATCAGAGACTGCCACTTGCGAACGAGGGAGCGCAGCTTGTCGGTGGTGAAGTCCAGACCGTGGAAGTTGGTCAGGCAGTTCTTGCCCTGGATCTCGTCCACACGGAGCTTGACCTTGCGGAAAGCGTGGTCCTCATCGTTCTGCAGGTCAGCGAGGGAGACCTCGAAGATACGGCCCTTAAGGGAGTCGTTGGCGTTCTTCAGACCGCTAGTACGGTTGACCAGAGTCTTGCCGACACTTTTCAATTCCGTTAGTACACAAATTTCAGGCCCGAGTTACCAAGGAGGAATGGGGAAAATGAAAATGGTGGGTGGGAAAGGGAGGGGGAGGATCCTACTCGCGGGTCTGGAAGGTCGAGGGGGCCTGACAGCGAAAGCGTTAGTTGATCCAGTACTCTTAAAGTTGCTTTCGGTTTTCAGGAAACTCACCTTCACGGAGTACTCATCCTTGCGCGTGAAGGGGTCGACGGTCCGCTTCTTGATACCCTTCTTACCCTTGGAAAGGCGCTTGTTCCTGGTGACGAGGTGCGTTAATTGAAAAGATTCGATGAGACTAAGCGAGAGTGTAGCAAGACTTACTTGCCAACAGCCATGATTGCGAGTCGGGTCTATCTGTGTGTTGTTAAAAGACAGACAAAGGTATCGCACCACGGCGCTCGGAAGGTTTCGAGATTCTCGCTGCACGGGTCGACGGGAGGGTTGAAATCGAAAACCCACAGAAAACTCGGCTAAGCGAGCCCACCGGGCCCTATCTGTGGCTGACTCAGCCACAGTCCCAGTCTCATGTGACACACAGACAAATTTGTTTCGCTACCGAATTGTGATTGGTGGGCTTCCATACGCTATGGAATGACTGGATTTCATGATATCATGAATCTCATCCTCAAACATCAGGATGGTCGCAAATCCCAAGATAGATCCCATACTCCTGTTTACTTTGATTTCTATGTCTTATAGGCCATACATGTTTCAGATCCTACTCATCCTCCACATAGCAATGATCCTATTAAAATCACTGATCCTATGCAGTTCAAAATCAAAAGTCCCCAGTAGCAGTAGCAGATTCAGAGGTATCAAGCAAAGTGTCAGTGGTTTGTTTTCTTGATCAAGGGATACGATCTAGGACATAGTCGGTTGAAGGCCATGGTGTTTGCTCCTCTTACTGTGAGTGGGCGGTTACTAAGATCCTCTTTTTTGCCCAAGAAGCTCCCGCTCCACTTCAGTTGTTGCGACTCTCATTCTCCGCACGAAGTCCACTATCATTAGCTGAACTTCGCCTTCTTACCTCTCCAAACTCTTTATCTCAAAGTCATCGTAGAGCATGGTAATTTCACATCATCCCTTGTTTGTCACCATTTCTACAATATTAATCGGCTCCTAATAGGGCAAGCGCAAGTCTTCCTCTAAACCCCAAGGGCCCCGAAAGGTAAGCAGATACTGGATCCGGACCACGCCAGGGAGCTGACTGGTATATAAAGCGGGAACCCCTTTCAACCACTTTCGCCTGTCTTTTTTGCAACCACGAGAACTCGGTCATCGTCAAGCTAGACAAGAAACTCGGTCTCGGCGATCTGTCCTGCAAAGTTTGTGGCCAGAAGTTCCAGACTGGCATCAATTGTGCGTCATTCCCTGGTCGCATCACCTGTGACTCTTTTCTGATTGTCCAATAGATCTTTCCGCCGCCGTCGATGTCTATTCGGACTGGGTGGACGCGTGTGACGCGGTTGCCAAGGACACCGCGAACCAGTATGACGGGGCAGTCAGCTCACAGGTAACAAGTCGCAAAACCGGCCCTTCAGCAGATGTGGTACCTGGAGATGGCTTCGAGGAAGATGACTATTGATTCTGTTGTTACGGGGCGAACTGGCGCAAGGGAAACGGTATCAATTTCGATGATCTCATCTATATACACTTCGGCGCATCCACAAATTCATCTTTGCTTTATTCTCAGAACATACTCTTCATTCTCCGGTGCATTACCTAGGCGAACTCAGATTACGAGTCCGACCCGTTCGGAGCTTGATACGAAGAGACCCCCTTTTTTGTTGGGGATTGATGCATCGAAGCCACCCCGGGTGTTGATACTTGCGCTACTGAGAATTTACAGATAGACCGCAAATAGCCTCAAAGCTTGGACTAAGTAAGTTGTTATTGGCGAAGATCGCACTACAATGTGTAGTATCGATCACCAAAATCTCCCAGCCCAGGGATGATATACCTGCAACCAATTAGTTATGGCCGAAGAGCCCGGAAAAGAAGGGAGCCTCATACTTTTTATCATCAAGTCCTTGATCAATGAAAGATGTGACAACCCGAAGCTTGGGGAATCTCTCCGCGAATTCCGCAACTCCAGAAGGGCTTGCGATCAGATTGAGAAATAGAATCCGGTGCTCAGGGACGCCTTTCTGCTTCAGCACCTCTACGGCCAATGTTGCAGATCCTCCTATGAAGTATCAGTATGGTTGCGAAAGCCGCGGGTAGTCAATGTGACATTGGCACCTACCAGTTGCAAACATTGGATCCAGGAGCAGGACCCATCGATCCGCAATATCGACTGGCAATTTTTCATAGAAGAGCTTCGGCATGCAGGTCTCCTCATCCCTCTGGATTAAAATTTTGCCAATACGAACGGATCGGCAGCAATCTCGCAACCCTTGTTCCATGGCCTCTCCAGCTCTCATGATCGACACACCACAGATCTTCCCCTCGAACTTGACTCCCAAGTAGGCCCGCCCGACGGGGGTGGTGACCGACTGTTCCACTACAGGCAGGTGGTTCAGCCCCTCTTCCACTAGCAGCCGGATGATGCGGTTGGAGTAGAAAATAAAATCTGCTCGGGCGGTCCGTTTGTCGCGAATCATCCTACGAATTGGTTAGATGTCTCGATACATCTTGCAGTAAGCATCGAGAAGAGATAATATTCTCACGTAAGTAAAGCGATCAATTGGGGTGTTTGGGACAGCACATGGACGTTTTCGTAGGAGACTTCCTTGGAGACGGTTGCTGTGGGCTTCTCACCGTCTGGCTGATAGACAGGGCCAACGCCTTGGGCGGGCGATGGAACAGGGTCTTTGCTAGCCATTAGAGAAGATATGCGAGTATATATTGAAGCAGGGAGAGAGAGAAAGATCAAAAAAAGCAAAAGTCGGAGGACACACGACCTTGAGCAAGTGATAGAAAGTGGGGAGAGGGGATTTTCTCTTATCGTAGCTATCGGTCTAAGAATGACCTGCCCTCCGCACTCATCCTTATCGGTCCCGCTGAATAAGCCTCGGGACTCGCAGGACTTTGTCGCGCATATCTGGGAAGTTCTCCCATTTAACGGCCTTGCTGTCATCATCATCTATCCTTTCGGACTGCTCCTCCCTTGAAGAAGAAAAAACGAGACTCGATCCAGCCGTCTGCGGCATGCCTCCTTCGCTCGCAGACGCCCTCCAGCCCTGGATCAACCTGCGGAGCCTTTGAACCAGTCTCCACGAGTCCTCTTGTGCCTTTCTTATTTGACGCGCATGCTAGCCATTTGAAGCTATCGCAATTAGCAAGAATGGAATCACTCCCCCGAAGTCGGCGACTGGTGACCTATCGCTCTAGCGCTCATAATGAATCGCAATCCAAGTCCGTACTCTCTCGTACGTCAACTACCAAACATACACCAACTAGATCGCGCCATTCACGCCAATCAAATCATCGCATTTTAAACAGCGAACAGAAAGAGGGAAAGCCCCAGGGGTTGTCCGAGGCTTCGGATGAGAAGATTTATGATCTACCATCCTCAGACGAAGAAGATCAGCAGCAATATAAGCCGAGGCGAAAAAGACGGCGGCATGGCTCGAATGGGCATACAGCCACCTTACGACAGGATATTGTCGGCCCAGGAAAACCTATAATGGTTGAGAAGGATGTCAAACCTGGCAGTATTCCCACCGAGAAATTGAATACAGCAGCCCCCCAGATTATATCCGCCTCACCGCAGAGGAGAAAAGGCGCAACTAATCATCAAGCGGGCATCAAGCAATTGGGAGACGACGAGCTAGGGAACTTCAAACTCCAGACACCTAAGTCTACCGAATATTTGGACAATATCGGAATGCCTGGTACCTCCGCACGCGAGAATGAGCGACCCAAAAGTTCCGAGACACAGAAACGTGTCACTCGAAACGCGCAAACTAGCTTCAATTCTCCTGGATCTCCAAAGTCTATCATACCAGTTGTGGGAAATTGTACTCCTGGCCGTCGGAGACTAATCGACTCGCTGGGTACTAGGGAACGTTCAGCGGAGGGGTCACCATCAGATACGCTGGTTGATAGCCAAATATCTTCTCCCTTAGCTCCTCCTACGCCAAATCGACAACCCGACCTTGTACTATCAAGAACGCCGGTCGAGAGCCAATGTGATAGCCATGGTCGGGACCCTTCTGTTGCACCCTCTCCCCTTTTACGTGGCTCAAAGGTTACATATGCCCGCCAACGCTCATTTTTAGATGACCTTGCTTTGGAAACTGGGTCCTCGAGCGTAAATCTTGCAGCTGGTGTGGAGCAGAATGACTCGCTAGTCGAACGTGACCACATGAATCCCAATACTGAGTCTCGGGCTCGTCTTTTCACTATTGAGGAACCTGACAATGATGATGGGACAGTTCGGAGCATCCATGAACTTCGTCAAGCTGGTGGAAATGCTCGTTACCGCGGCGCGATCGAGTCCATCTTCGAAGATATTGAAGATACCCACATTTCCACATCGGGTCGGTGCAGTGCATTAGTGCAACTCTGCAGCAAGTTACTAGATACAAAGCTTGCAAGTCAATTCCTGGAGTGCAGTTTTGATAAGAGACTGGTGGATCTGTTTTGCAGGGATCTGGACCTGATTTCTTCTTCACTTGCCCTCTGTGCCTATAAACTTTGTGCCATAGGCAGACCTCTTCCCTATATTCTCGCCAAGACTGCTTTGCCCAAGCTTTTGGATATATCGCTTCCTTTGTTAAGCATTCAAGAGGGCCTGTTCGCGATGACACGTGCCCCGCACCTGAGAATAGCCAAGGCTACTCAACTGTCCATTCAACACATCCTCCCACAGCTCCAGTCGATTCTGCTTCCCGATGATTATGTGGCCAAGTTATCCCCTTGCCTCTTAATACTGCAATGCCTGGGGATGACTGTTGCGGCAGTTCAGGGCAAAGGCGAGAATTCCAGCGGTCTTCCTGTGCCCTTTTTGAAGCGATTGGTAAATCTCATGCTATCTACCAACTCTCATCATGAGAAGGGTTCAACCACCATTGGGCCAGACGCCTCCCAGAATTTGATCTTGGCCTTGTCTATCCTGGAGGCACATACGACAACTGGAGGGCCTCTTTCGGAGGACCATCGTGAGGTTCTGAGTTCCATTTCAAGTTTGTATGGTTTGCTTTCAGCGACAGGCGACAGTCCAGTGAATATGACCAGCCAGAGCATTCAAAGTCTCTATATTCGAGTGATCTTGAATGTGACCAACAGCCACCCTAGCCTTTGCGATGACTTCGCAACACCGGAGATGATAGACGAATTGGCCACAATCGCAATCAGCAACTTTGCCGACTTGGCCAAGGAGCCCCACGCTCAGGAAAACACCACTTCTCTAGATACGGTCATTCTGGCACTGGGGGCTCTGATTAACCTAACTGAACAAAGCGAAACCTCGCGAATCATTTTCCTCACCTCACGCAGCTCAGGTCCGTCCCTTCTCGACCAATTGTTACATATGTTTTTGGTTCATGTCGATTCCACTTCAGAAGTATGAAACCACCACATGCATCTTTTTTCATCTTACCTGGCTGCTAATCTATTGATATCTAGGCACATTCTGTCCCGGCTGTTCATCATAACGTTGCGGTGGGATATTTGGCGGTCCTCCTCCTGGCCCTGTGTCTCAATTCCAGTGCTCGTGCCGACATAACGAATTCATTGCATTCTAGGGACTTATCGGTTATTATGTCGACGGTTGAGGAATTCATGCAGTATCACCGCAAGATCGAGCAGGAACTTCAACCCGTCCACGTACAAGGTGATCCAAATGGATTCCATGTTCGACTGCTGGACCTCGTGGGTCGAATCCAAGACACCATTGAATGATATTGTTGTTATTTCAATTGACTATCTAAGTCTGCTGTGGCATCTTTGTACGTTATGATTATGGTGATGGCGACGGTGGCTTTTTTCTTTTTTTCGTCTTACCCTCCGGTATCCTGAAGATAGGATGCGGACATAAGAGTCTTGGTGAGGTTTAATTAATGATTGATACCCTTTTTCTCTAAATCCTCCCATCGCTTGATATCAAGTATTCGTATTAGTAGTGTGCAGAACTCCATCCCATATAAATTACCTATCGGAATGCTATGATTATCTCACGTGCGGCCCCAGATCGGGTATCTAATCGCCTGTTTGCAGCATTTGCACCCCGAGCTCCCCCGATTGCTTCAACCTGTGGATTTGCCACTCGAACCGCGAGCTCCCATCGATCGCCAAATCGTTCTGAGACCTCTCACTCGGCTTCCACATATCACTATATCCAATTCTTCTCTTTTACTCCAAGACATTCTTCATTATGCCCGCTGCACCGAAGCAGAGAAAGATTGCTATTGTTGGCAGTCGTTCCGTGGGTATGAGCCTTGATCAGCATCGCTATTCTAGGGAACTTGTCTGGTGTACTGACACTGGCTGCCTCAGGAAAATCCTCCCTTACGGTCCGCTTTGTTGAGCATCACTTCGTGGAAAGTTATTACCCCACAATTGAGAATACCTTCAGCCGAATCATCAAATACAATGGCCAGGACTATGCCACCGAAATCGTAGACACGGCTGGACAGGTATGCCTCTGCTCTCTTGGATACAGAGGAAAGGGTTTCTTAATAGCTGACCTCTTTTGTATAGGATGAATACAGCATTTTGAACTCCAAGCATTTCATCGGCATCCATGGGTATATCATTGCATACTCGGTGACATCGCGCCAGTCTTTTGAGATGGTAAAAACTATACGCGACAAGATCTTGAATCATCTGGTAATGACCCCCTTCAAGGCTATTTATTTTCAGAGATGGATGTCTAATTTGCTATCGTGTGGAACAATAGGGGGCAGACGAAGTGCCTCTGGTGGTGGTAGGCAATAAGAGTGATCTGAAGCCGGAACAACGACAAGTCTCATTGGATGAGGGCCGCAAATTGGCGGAAGAAGTCAACTGCGCATTCACCGAGGCCAGTGCCTTCCTTGACTTCAATGTTGACAACGCATTTGAATTGATGATTGGGGAGATCGAGAAATCTCAGAACCCGTCCCAACCTACCGGGGGCAACAAGTGTGCCTTGATGTGATCTGAGATTGATTCACGTTATGGCATCTATCCCCCCTGGTATGTTAGGTCCCTTTGCTTACAAGGGAGGATGAAGCAGACGAGGTTATGAGGGATTGGAGCTCCTGGACCTGCTGCGCAAGTACTCAACTGTCTTCATCCTTCCCTTTTCTCACCACTATACGCCGAATGCTTTTAACCTCCCACCAATCACGTTTAATACTGCGAGGCCAATCTGGAGCTAACATTGTTTAGGAGCTCCCTCTTGTGGAGCCATCCCACGAACATTTGACTATTCGCTCTCCTACGCCTTTCTCTCCCTGTGTTATTGTTGTGTTTTTATTCTTCTCTCCTTGTTATGATCATTCTGGATCGGTGGAATCTTGGGGCTTGGGTTGTTTTGAATCATGGGTTTCTTTTATTGCGTTTCAGGGCTAGGGAAACATGTATTTGACATCTGCATAGAGTAATGAAATGCCGGGCCCCAGTCGGGCCCATCGACACATGAAAGGATTCTTACCCCGTGAGGAGAAGGGGAGTTCGATCAAGTAGTATGTAGAGGAATCCCTAGGGTCAGATGTCGGTTATTTCAAAACTTAGTATCGTTTCTGTCCATCTTTATGATGAGGACTTGGAAAGGCACGAACGGATTGATCATGTTTGGATTAAGTAATCAATCCCCCGCTGTGCGCGCGCCTTTTTTCCCATTTTACCCCTCCACCAGTCCCAGTGACTCACGTTTTGATTTTGCCCCCTTACTAACCATGTTGGACCTCAATGATTTTGTCGCCGAGCGCGGTGGTGACCCCAATAAGATCAAGGAGAGCCAGCGCAGACGCCATGCCCCAGAGGAGACTGTGGACGAAGTGATCGCACTGTACGAGGAGGCCCGCCAAGGTATGTCTGTGGGCCGATCGACCTGGGAAGCAGCTTCTAATTTATGATTAGCCCGGTATGCGGTTACACAAATTGGCTCCGAGCTCAATGCTCTCATGAAGCAGATCGGCATGAAGAAGAAGGTACCCCTTATCCCACACCTTCCCCCCACCTCAAGGACGAATAGCTCATAAGTTGGATGGGATAGAACAAGGAAGATGCGAGCGACCTGATCAGCCAGAAGACCGAAGTCGACATGAGAAAAAAGCAGGCCGAGGATGCAGCTCTTGCAAAGGAAATGGAGCGGGACCGTAAGATTCGAACAATTGGAAACTATGTTCACGACTCAGTGCCCTTGAGTAACAATGAGGCAAGAACCCATTCCTGTAAAATAGCCAAATGGGAGGTGAACTAATGCCGATGTTGGACCATAGGATGACAACCAGGTCATCAAGACTTGGACCCCTCCAGATGCCGTTATGCAGCGGCCCGATTGTCTCTCCCACCACGAGGTTCTGACTCGCCTGAACGGATATGACCCTGAGCGTGGTGTCAAGATTGTTGGCCACCGAGGATATTGTTTGACTGGCTACGGTCTCTTCCTGAACCTAGCCCTTGTCAACTATGGCCTGGAGTTTCTCTTCAAGAAGGGTTACCAGCCCAACCAGCCTCCGCAATTCATGCTCAAGGAGCTTATGGCTAAGACCGCGCAACTGGAGCAGTTCGATGAGGAATTGTACAAGGTGACCGAGGGCGAGGACAAGTCCACCGATAAGTATCTCATTGCTACCTCTGAGCAACCGCTCTCTGCACTTCATAGCAGCGAGTGGTTGCAGGAGAGTGACTTGCCCATCAAGTACGAGAGCCATCTCCATTGCTATCACCGCCTTGTCTTACGAGTGCTGATATGATTTTTCCAGGTACGCTGGCTACAGTACCTGCTACCGCAAAGAAGCTGGTGCCCATGGTAAAGATGCATGGGGCATTTTCCGTGTTCACCAGTTTGAGAAGGTGAGTTGACCCATTCTATTGTGTCCACTATGCAGAACCTATGTTTTCCTTGTCCGGAGACTTATGTATTCTATAGATCGAACAATTCGTGTTGACCAAGCCGGAGGACTCATGGCAAGCGTTTGAGGACATGATGGCCACCTCGGAGGAGTTCTACCAGTCTCTGGGACTCCCATACCAAGTCATGGCTATTGTGTCGGGTGCACTAAACAACGCGGCAGCTAAGAAGTACGACTTGGAGGCTTGGTTCCCCTTCCAGCAGGAGTACAAGGAACTCGTCTCCTGCTCCAACTGTCTCGACTACCAGTCCCGTGATCTAGAGATCCGCTTTGGTGTCAAGAAGGCTACCGATCTGAAGAAGACCTACGTCCACGCGCTGAATGCTACCTTGTGTGCCACCGAGCGGACACTTTGCTGCGTTCTCGAGAACTACCAGCGGGAAGATGTATGTGCTTCCTCTTCTCTTGGGGCTTTAATCATTGCTAACTCTTTCCGTAGGGTATCGAGGTTCCCGAAGTTCTGCGGAAATACATCCCTGGAAACCCCGAGTTCCTTCCATACGTCAAGGAACTTCCCAAGGATACGACGTCACAGAAAGTCAAGGCCAAGCAAGCCAAAGGAACTGACGAGGCGGCCAAAAAGATGCAGGATCTCAAAGTCTAGGGAATTGAAAAGAAAGATTGACCCATGCATGTAGTTACATGAGCCTAATTATGTAGTCCAAACGTATGCGGAAAACCGATTTTGAAAGTGGATCTGATCCAATGGAAGCTGCAGTTGATTGGATAAGATCGAAACGACGGGAAGAAAAGAAAAAAGCCCCGCGATGTGCCCCTCATCAATCACGCCTTAATGAGTCCAATGAGTCACGCATCTTTAGATTTTTCTCTATGCCTTGTAGCAGTATAGAAGCATGTACATGTACCTGGGTAGGAGAGACGATGAGTCAATTCTTCACCGAATATGATATCCTCCGTGTTTATCTTCCCTTTTCAATTTTTAATTTTTAATTTTTAATTTTTAATTTTTAATTTTTAATTTTTTTCTCATAGTTTAAACCTTTGATCGCATCCGATTCCGGAGACTCGGGCTTATATAAGGTGACCTAATTGCCATTCCATCATTTCATTCATTGCTCGACACTTAGACTCGTTTCTTTCCCCCCCTTATTTCCCTACCTACACCATGACATCTGCCAGAGATATCCGCCCTCGCCAGGACGACCTGGCCGCCCAGGCTCAATACCTGGCCACCTCGCCCTCCGCTTCCTTCCACTCTCCCTCCAGCCATGGCTCGGCGCTCACCCGAACAATCCCGGTGCTGAATGCGAAACATTTGAAGCCTTTTGCGACACAAGACATCAAGGTTTTGCTCCTAGAGAACGTGAACGTGGCCGGCCGTGAAATTTTACAACAGCAGGGCTACCAGGTGGAATTCCTCAAGTCTTCCCTTCCAGAGGACCAGCTCATTGAGAAGATTCGGTAAGGTACCTCGATTTTCTCTCTTACCAATGGGGAGGTAGTCACTGGCTTGGGAAGCTGACTGGGAGGAAAATAGGGACGTACACGTCATCGGTATCCGCTCGAAGACCAAGCTCACCGAGCGCGTCCTGAAAGAGGCCAAGAATCTGATTGTGATCGGCTGCTTCTGTATCGGAACTAATCAGGTGGACCTGCAATATGCGGCTGCTCAAGGTATCGCTGTCTTCAATTCACCGTTCAGCAACTCCCGTAGTGTCGCGGAGCTGGTGATCGGTGAGATCATTGCCCTTGCGCGACAGCTGGGTGACCGTTCCAACGAGATGCACAATGGAACTTGGAACAAAGTGAGCAACAAGTGCTGGGAGATCCGGGGCAAGACATTGGGTAGGTTTGGGACATGTACAGTATGCAGGAGTCAACCACTCACGGAATTTTCTTAGGTATCATTGGTTACGGTCACATCGGTGCCCAATTGTCTGTCCTTGCCGAGGCCATGGGTATGTCGGTCATCTTTTACGATGTGGTTAACCTGATGTCTCTCGGTACGGCTCGCCAGGTCGAAACTTTGGACCAACTGATGGCCGAGGCCGATTTCATCACCTGCCATGTGCCCGAACTTCCTGAGACTAAGGGAATGATTGGCAAGGCGCAATTTGAGAAGATGAAAACTGGCAGCTACCTGATCAATGCCAGCCGTGGAACTGTTGTTGATATCCCCGCCCTCATTGATGCTATGCGCAGTGGCCGAGTTGCCGGTGCCGCACTGGATGTGTACCCGAATGAGCCTGCCGGGAACGGCGACTACTTCAACAATGAATTGAACGAATGGGGAACCGATCTGCGTTCCCTGAAGAACCTGATCCTGACTCCCCACATTGGAGGAAGCACCGAGGAGGCTCAGAGTGCCATTGGTGTGGAGGTGGCTCAGGCGCTGACCCGATACGTCAACGAGGGCACCACCCTAGGTGCTGTCAACCTGCCTGAAGTCACTCTCCGTTCCCTGACAATGGATGAGCCAAACCACGCTCGGGTGAGTTTCATCAATGCTAACGAGGGAATATGGAAGTCAAATTGACCTTTCGTCTTCTGCAGGTCATCTATATCCACAAGAACATTCCTGGTGTGCTGCGAAAAGGTAAGGAACTCTCCTTCTGAAGAGCCTCCATCTTCTCCCCTCGCACAACTTTTCTAACGTAAATGTTCAATTAGTCAACGAAGTCATTGGTGACCACAATGTCGACAAGCAAATGACCGATAGCAGGGGCGATGTAAGTCTTGCTTCCGGTGTAATCATTTGATACAAGTGATTAACTATAAACAGGTTGCCTATCTGATGGCTGATATCAGCAACGTGAGTGCTGCTGTGATCAAGGACTTGTATGAGAGACTTGAAACTCTCAACTGTAAGGCAATCCCATCCCTCCCTCTTGTTACACACATCTGACTCAATGGTCCTAGCCCGAATCATGACCCGAATTCTATACTAAACATGGAGCTCGTGATTCTCCACTGTAATCAACTTAACATGTTATGAACCTGGGTTCATCCCATTTGAAAAAAGATTTCACCGGGACCCTCAACGAGGTCTCACCCGCGCGACTGTATCGATTGACTTGGTCATCCTTCATAGAGGACATTTCGAACCAGTTAGATCAAGTAGCGAGATGGGAAAGCATAAAAGCAAATTGACGGTTTACGCAGACAATGTCCATTTGAGTACTTCCAACCCAAGTTCAATGTAAAGCTACTTGCTTTGTCTCTGTATATTTAGACTCCTCGATAAACAGAACTTATTGGAAAACGGGAAGACCTTCCCGAAGCACGTGAAGCACCTTAAGGTAATTCTATATAAATGTGTGGTTTATGGATATCCATAGTTTATTTCAATTAATATCTGATATTTGCCTGCTAGGGAGTTTTCTCAAGGCCTATTTATGGAGAATGATACATCTGTTGCGGGCATTATGCCGGCTAAATTAATATGGAGATGTCGATGATGCACAGCCACTACCCTGGTCCTCGAAAACCGGGACTCCGACTTCTTCTTCGAGCTGGTTCACGGCGATAGTCACGCCGGTTCCCCCCACGCCAATCTGCATTTGGGGGTGGATTTTCGGGGGCATGTCCATAATTTGGGACATAAGAGTCAATACTGCTGGAGAACCTACCACCTGGACGGCCTTGAGGGAAACGATCCCGTCGTGAGTCGTCGGTCCATCCAGCTTGCGCACCGTCCCACTGTTGGTGAGAAGACACGGGAGGTCGTGGTGGTAGCCCACCGTCTCGTTGAGAGGAAGGGAATGGACCACGTCGATTGGAGTTTCCTGACATCCCAGGTGGCCCGTTAGGTCGACCACCTCGGGCAGCCCCTGGGATTCTACTTCGAGAATCTGGTCGAGAACCGGGACCGGTCCAGGCTCCGTTGGAAGAGGCATCACCAGCGCTACCCCCGGGAGCTGGGGGTATGGGCGCCCGTTGGCCGCGGAACTTCTTTCGATCCAGCTCATGGGAATCCTGGAAGTGGGGGATCTCCCCCGGGCGCGCAGGAAGTGGCGGAGTGGTGAAATAAGGATGTTTCAATGCATCCATGGCGTTGACACGTTTTCGCCAATCAAGCTTCAGAAGCTCAGTGAGTAGCGAGACCGCGGCAGGGTGTTGACTATTACGTTGTTAGTTCATGCCAATATGCCCAATGGCCGCGTTTTGAGAGGGGGCAGAGGGGGGGGGGAGGCGCAGGATTTTCCTACTCTTTAAAGACGTCGGCAAGGTTCCCACGCTTGAAACCGAAGTTTTTGACCCCTTCGCAGCCCGGCAGAGAACTCCACCCAGGCATGTTCTCGTCATTTGGTGTCCCCACAAGACTGAAGATGAGTTGCGCTTGATTAAGATCGCTATTGCCCGAAAGAATGGGCTTTCCCTTGAACATCTCACCGAAAACACACCTATAGAGCATATCAGAACCCAGCCACCAAGAACCATGGGCTCTAACTTACCCCACACCCCACATGTCAACGGCCGTCGTGTACTTCCGGAGCGAGAGTAGCAACTCCGGTGGACGATACCATCGGGTCACAACCAGAGCTGTGTATTCTCGTTTTGCTTCGCCTCCGCCCTTTCCAGGCTGCGGAGGAGGTTCATCGAAGGGCCGTGCAAGCCCAAAGTCGGCAATCTGGAGGATTCCACCATTACTGATGAGAAGATTGGCAGCTATTTTGTTGATGAGTTTTGATTGAAATTGTAAATATGGGTAGACCGATAAGAACGTACCTTTCATGTCACGGTGCAAAATACGGCTCTGCTATATGCGTCAGAAAGGTAGCTCCCTGAACCAGCTTAGAACAAGTCATACCGCATGCAGGTAACGAAGACCTTCAAGAAGCTGCATCAAATAGCATTTGATCTGAGGCTCGGTAAATTGGACTGATGGGTTCTCCAGGAGCCCAGAAAGATCATGCTCCATATATGGGGTGACCATGTACATGCTGGGCTTCTTTCGTCCCTCGCCTGGAGTATGTGTCAACATGCAATCTGCGATAAAGATCCAAAGCCACCAAAGGCCACGTCTTACCCTTGCTTCGCTCTACCGCCATCTCCTTGAGCTGCAAGACATTTGGATGAGAAAGCACCTTCAGAATCTTGATCTCTCGAATTGCGGTGATCGGGAACTTTGCAGAATAGGTTAGCTGGGAGGTGTAACGACGGCAATTTTGCAGTCAAACATACACCCTCTTTCTCATGGTGCATGAGAATCTTCTTCAAGGCCAGAACCGAATTGTCTTTCTTGGACCTTGCTTTGTACACTTCACTGATCCAACAATTAGTCCTAAGCCCCCACCCGACCAAAGAAAACTAACCCGAAAGTCCCTTCTCCAAGCTTTCCGATAAATTCGAAATCTCGAATGTTAGAGCAACCAGGGAACCGGGGCTGGCCGTTGCTATCCTTTTCGAGGGATGACATAGATGCTGGTCCGTTACTGTACGGAATGCTTCCTTCACTTTGATGGAGGAATGATTTAATTGGCAAACTGTAAATCCTGACCACTTAGGTTCAAGTCAGGTATGCTGCTGAGTTGATTTTCGGTGCTCGCGGGGAATCTTAGTCGGGTATCATGGGTTCATTCAACTAGGGCGATAACAGCGTTTAGTTGAATTTTGTGGGAGAATTCCGAGTCGAGGGGCACCGATGGTTTTTGGAGGGTAAGCGGAATCATAGTAGCATTCACTGATCAGAGTTAAAAAAAGTAAAAGGGACCAGATGTGAACTTTCGCATTGCCAGGGCCATTCAAGGGTCTCTCGAGCGGAAAGAAGACCGAAGTGAATGTGAGGATAGCAGGGAGAACAGTCAAGCCTTCAGATTCCCAGATCTTGCCGTCGAATAAAGAAATAAGACCGGGGTCCCGGTTTCTCAAGTTGAGCAGTAGAAGAAACCTTGGACGTTGAGGACGAAAGAACGCCGTCACTGGTCACGTGATTTGGAGACTTCCACTTCCTCGAATTCCCGCTTCCGACGAACTCTCCGTCCTCTGCAAAGCTCATCGTCCTGCACATATAACTAGGTGACTTGGATTCAACCACCCGAAATCGACGTCCGCTGACTCAATCTACAGCCATGGCAGGCAACTCCCACCACCCGGTCCACGTTCACGCGGCCCGGCCGTTATACCGCTTCACTGCCACTGCCTTAGGTGCCAGCATGTGGTTCTTCGTATGATTCCCTGTCCCGATGTCCTTCTATGTGAGCCAATGCTAATGAGATGCGACGCAGCTTATGTACCGTGCTAAGAAGGACGGTCCGGCGCTGCTGGGTTGGAAGCATCCTTGGGATCACTAGACGGAGAGGCTCGGGCTGTCTCATAACCACGAACCATGCTCAATTGAACTGGAGCAGGCTTGCGCACCGTTTGATACCTTGACTTTCATTTTCATTTTTTTGATTCACTGGGAGAGAAAGAAGCTTCCAGGGGTTTTGGATGGTTGATATGTACCATACCGTTCTTATTAGGTGACAATGCGATGCACCATATGACCCTCTATCTACTGCGCCTCCTCTCTATACATAAATACAGTCACCACCACCTCAATCCCCTTCAATGTATTCACAAGCCCATCCCTTCCAAAAGGACCTTGTACTGGCGACGTTTCTTGCGATAATTGGGCTGTAGCCGAGTCCGGGCATGGCCAATGAAGCGCGCTAATTGTGGGAACACGGTTACTTCGGCGAACCAGGACAATGCAAACATCCCAAGTGCCAGCGCCAAAATACAGCCTCGATAGGTATCCGACATCATGGTCAACTCGAGCACGCTCGTGACCCATTCTGATGGTCGGAAGAGCATATAGACTGCGATTAGCAGATCGATAATGATTGTGCAAAGATATGGAGCTTTCGTAACAAAAGTGATTAGCGGCAGCTCTTGTGTTTTTTTTTTCTCTACGAGTCAGGGAGGCTGACGCTTACCGTTTAATGTCATCGGTTGCCGGAAAGGCGGCCCGACACTTAGAACAATACTAGTCAGAATGTATTGAAAGCAAGAGAATAGGAACAGTGCCGTGTTTTCTGAGTTCACGATGTTGCTCTTCTCCAAATTCAGCTGTGGAGGGAGGAACCTGTTTCTAACAGTCAGCGATTTCTTCAGGTCGCAGTTCAAAAAAGAAAACAGTATACCAAGGCTGGGTCTGGACAGTCTGGAAGATTACCAGCTGGGCGAGAACCACCATAATGATCTGGCCCAGGAGAGGAGTCAACACCTTTCGTGACACGAGGTCTGCTGTGGGCCGCTTGCGAGAGAGCGTTGGATAAGGACCCGTCCAACCCACTAATTGTTCATCAGTCAATCGTCCCGGATGAGATAAAACATCACTCACTGAAAATAGCAATCGGCATGATCAAAGCAAGATCAATGAACAGAAACTTATTGTTCGGTCAGCCACTTCCCTGCGTGTGTCTTCATGTGTAGAAGCTGGGGTTTTTTTGCTCACCTGGAAGTCACCAAGGTTGGAACCGGACGTATAAAGAAAGCTGACGGAGGAAAATTGGATGGCTGAGTAAAGGCTCATGAATTTAAAGCAGCAGAAGCTCGTCACCAAAGCAGCGCGGCCCTCACTATCGAGATTCTGTGAGCTGAGGCCGCATTGTTGAGGCTGTGAAGTAATTATCCTTACCGAATCAATGTGGGCACACACGATATCTCGAAAAGCCTGCTGGTGAAAGGGGCAGCAACAGAAGCCTCGGCATCAGACAGGGAAATTCCTACGTCGGCGGCTTTCAGAGCGCCGCAGTCATTCGCTCCGTCTCCGCAAAAGCCACAACAGTAGTCGATTGATTGGAGCTTTTCCACCAGTTCATGCTTCTCATCTGGTGACATTCGAGCAAAAACTTTTCCAATGACCAGAATCTAAGCAGGGGAGTTAGACAGAAGATAGCCTTGTTGTAATATTGAACAGAAGAATGGAAGTCCTTACTCGGTTCAATACATCCTCGTTCCCGTAATCAACCATCCACCGGAATACATCACCAGTCACTGCAACGCAGTAATGCCGATCATGAAGTATATTTCCTGGGATTGATAAATCCTCTTCTGTTGAGTTTTGGAGGGGCTATACGATAGGTCAACAACTGAAATGACGGCAATTGTGTCCGATTTTCCATACTAGAAGCGTTCTTGAGTCCAACCTGAGATCAGGATTGTCCACACTTTCCCATATTAGGGATGTCTTGGTGATAAGACCGGGTTCTTGGTCGGTCAGCGCAGTTCGAATTTCTCGAGGGGGGGATAGTGCAGTACAGACCTTCAATGAAATGTGGGATGAAACAATGCTCGCCTGGATCGATCATCTCACACTCCTTGGCAACACTCACTGCAGTCAAAATGTTATCACCAGTACACATGACGTTACGAATACCGGCTTGGTTCAACTCTGAGATCACACGAGAAGTGCTAGGCTTCAGCTTATTTTCAAAAACAATGAAGCCCAAAAACTCAAGGCTATCCTCGGCCTCAGTCCGGCTTAGTTTCTGGGCTTTCATCCAGCTCAACTTTCGTTCGTATTTGGTTGCACAGGCAATAACTCGGTACCCCTTGTGGGTATAATGGTTCAGAAATTCGTCATAGTCGGATGGGACTGTCCATGAGGTAAGTAAATCAGCCAGAGACTGTGCCATATGGTGAAGGACTAACGGGTTTCGGGCACACATATATCCCTGATGCTTTCGGGGGCACCCTTCACAAAGAAGCTGACACCATTATCGCCAAATTGTCGAACGAGAACACTTGCGCGGCGGAGTTGAGACACAAATTCGAAGTTCCGTAGGACACCCAGTTCGACGGGAAGCTGCGATGAAGCATAATGATAAGTGGCTATTTTGAACACAAGGCCGCTTCACTGCTTACATTTGGTCCATTCCGTTGGCTTTCGCCGGTGTGGGTCTCTGGTGGCCTTGCAACAGATGGAGTGATGGTATCAAACTTGAGGCTTGTTGGCTCGGATGCATGGCCGCCACCCTCTTCATACGACCAACCCGTGAACTGAAACATTTTGACATCAAGGGGATCTCCTAGTAGCTCACCATCCACAACCCTTAGGGAGTGGCATGTTGCCATGGTGTATATTATCTTTCGCTGCTTCTCCAGGTCGTAGGGTGAGTTCGCAGCTGACGATGGCAGTAGTAGACCGGAAGAAGTTTCGGACAGCAGCTCAGAAAACCTTGTATCCATCAGAAATGTTCTAGTCGATAGGCGCTTTGTGTTCGAATGACCATTGAGTACCAACCTTTGATTATTGCTAACAGCCCGTGCCCCGAGAACATCTAAACCGTCTTCTGTGAGGGTTCCCGTTTTATCAAAGCAGACAACATCTAGCTTGCCTCCAACGTTGACTCTAGGGTTTTCAGGGTATCAGCGGGAGAGTCGCATGCCACATGAAATTGCAACTCACTTCTGGGGACTAATGCAGAAAATGCTTTGCTTCTTGAGGCGGGATAGTGCAAAATTTGTTCCAATGCTAAGGGTTGCCGGGAGGGCCGGAGGAACGACAATTGTAATCAAATCAAGGGCGCGGACAATAATGAGATGCCAAGAAAGCTGCTAATTATTAGCAATTAAACACATATCCCGGCGAGATTGACCTACCCCCAGTCTCACGAAATTGATGAACGAAGCCACAAAGCCGCAGAGCGCAACCATTGCCATGACGGCAATGTATCGAAATGAGTCTCGGTAGAATTTGAAGCCCGAGGGTTTTGGAAATAGCATTGAGCGGACTAGTGCACCCTTTGTGGTCGAAAATCCGGTTCTAGCGACCATAGCCAGGGCAACAGCTTCATCGTCATGTGCATTCTGAGGTCGTCTGGCCCGAATGACTTTGGTCCCACTAAATAGAAAGTGCTTGGCAACATTAGGGTGTATCGATGGGGCACTGAGGTCAAGATGCTTGAGAGCATCATCGATGAAGGGCGTCTTAGATACAGGTACCGATTCACCTAATGTGTGTTAGAATGTCGCCCAGTCCAGTCAGACGGAGTTCATGAACGCATACCAGTGAGCATGCTCTCATTAACAATGCAATCACCCGATAAGAGAATCGAATCACAGGGTACCTGGTTCAATGAGGGGTCAGAGAACTCGAACACATCCCCGGGTACTAGATCTTGTGAAGAAACCGATCGCCCTGGTGATCAAGAGGGTCAGCAGCCTTTTTATTAAGACTAGGTAGATAATTTGATTGTGTGGGCTTACAGAATCCGTTTCTGAGGACGCGCACGTCACACTCGAATAGAGATATCTCTCTCAGCCGACTCATTGACTACCTGGAGATCAGTATCTCTGCAGCTTGGATTTTACTGGGTCTCAAAGGCCTACCGATTTAGTTTCTAGCACAGTGGTGGCAATGCTGAAGGCGGAGATGAGAAAGATGCAAACCGCATAGTAGTAGTATTCATCCATGGACCAAAGGATGAGACTCGCCACTTGGAATATGTAAAAAGGGTGAAAAGCCTATTTCAAGTAAGAGAAAGGTAAAGGTGAAGGTCTTATGGAAGGAAACTTACCTCATCGAGAAGCAATTGCGGCACAGTCTTTTGCTGGATATCAATGACATTTTGTCCGAAAATCTGTTCTCTGCTATCTCGCTCGTCGGCATCCAATCCTCCACGCATGGCCTTTGCGTTGATCCACGCTGGATCTCTCCAGCCATTGATCAAGGAAAACCTATCTTCGACGGGGTGGTAGAAGAACCGCAGGTATCTGTAATCGAGAAACCGTAGAGACTCAATGGTTGGGTCGCGGTCTTCGTCATAAACTTGACCAGATGAGTCAACAAAAATAGTGGATAATGGACGTCCATAGGACTGGCTGCCAGCTTCATGAATGGTGAAATGATTCCATTGGTCCTAACGATATGTTAGTAGACTTGATCGGAGCTGATAATAGAGTTCCATTGGTAGTGTTCTTACCTCGATAGCAATCAACTGACATTTACCCAACGGGGCTGCTTTCCCAATCAATCTTATACGCCATCGTGGGAGCCAGTGCAAGAGAAGGTATGCGAAGCCGCCGGTCAAGATGCACAGAGTGATATAAAGAATATATCCTCCTACACTGGTGGAGAACCCCGCGAAGACCACCGTCAGGTCTTCTGATGCAATATACACCTTCTGGTTGAGTCTGCTCCCAGATCTTCTATCCCGTCCATAGGAGCTCGCAGAGATGTATCGTGATAGCAGAGGTTGCTCCACCGAGTCCCGCGATTGTGAATGTCTCTTGGAAATGAAAGAACCTCGGCTGGACTCAACATCAGCTTCAGTCAGTGCATCTGCCGATGCTTCTTCAAATCCGGAGCTCATATCCCCCAAATCTTCCTCCACCGCTTCCTCGTTCGACCATTCTGCAAAATCTTCCCCGTCCTGGAAGTAAGTGAAACTGACCGTCGATCCCGTTCGGTTACGACGATGTGAAAATGATACGACACTCGAGGGAATACTTTCTGAGATGGGACCATCGAAAACCTGTTTGACCGTCAATACTGTACAGTATGCGGGAAAAAGTAATCGCATCAACATACCTCATGCCGAGCCATCTCTACATCCGACACCACGCTCACACTATATCGATTAGCGACCTCTTGACGGGGATTGTGGCATTGGGGGCGCTTCGTTACCTGCTCCGGAGAGAGTCCCGCCGAAGACTTGGCCGGGGCATGGAGAGGTCCATGGGACCAGTCCCCGGCGGAGATGGTGGTCGGCTACCCATCGCGCTATGATGGGTGGCTTTTGGGGATTGACGTTCAATGATCGAAAGCTCGCCCGGATAAGCTTTTTGACACGGCAATGGAATACTACAATGCCACTGATTTGGACAGGTGCATCACTATGCAGTAGTCGGGTACTTGAAAATCACGAAGGTACCGGATAGAAGAAGAATCGCGGGGAGCTCGTGTGCCAGTGACTCGGGCGGTGTCCCCGAAAGTCAGTGCTACTCCGTTATCACCATGTGACCTTGATAAGCTGGCGAATGGCCTCAGGCGTGATATAAGCAAACCATCCAACCATCCCTGTTTAGGCAGGAGGGGCAGGGGGGGGGGGGGGGGTTATCAACGTAAATGGATGGGTTTCTATATATGCTTCCTGGTTGGTATATTTTAAGTTACGGGTGAGCATATTGTTTGCTTAAAAAATCCAAATGACCAATCCTCGCTCTACTGTATGAGTCAGCTACCCCGGGAAGGGAGATCTATGACAACACCTTAAGATTATATATATATGCATGGATATATATACATCTAATTCTTGGCAAGTGAGATTAGAATATAAAGAGAGGATCGGTCTAGAACAATGAGCATGATCTTCAATTAATGCCCCTATCAACATTTAGATCGGGCCTAATAGTTATATACTGTGTTTCTAAAATTAACAACCTGGATGGCGAAATGGGTCGCGGCCACCAGTCGGACTTGGTTCCAAAAGGGAACTCTGAATGGTTTAGTCACGATCTACATTGAAGATCTGGGTCTACACTATGCTGTAGTATTCTGTAAATTTGTATGTTATCCTAGGATCTTATGTCGCATTTTTGTTAATTTCCATGTCGACAGATACAGGTCTATATCTGTGATAGAAAGGTACAGATTTTTTTCCGGAGGGAGGGGGGTTTCGGTCCACCAGGATGTCGGTAGATATATGTACATTGGCATAGAGAGAGAGATGTACAAAAATCTATTATGAGCCAATCTCAAAGATGTACTCCATATGTGAGAGAAAGAGGAAAAAAAAAATACCCCCAAGGTCAGAGGAAAAGAGCGAGAGGGGAAGTTGTTGGGAGCAGTTTTTCAACCAGAACCGCGTCCCGCCAAGCCCCTCCGGCCACCGGCGCTAAGGATCCCACCATCCAGACTCTCACTCCTCCCCCAAAACTCACGACCCATATCAATTTTCTTCCCTCCTTTTCTGATCTTCAACTCATCTGCTATCCCCTCCCCCTTTCAGACTTTCTCTTTTTCCCCTTTCTCATCATGTCTGAGCCTATCAGGAATAAGAAGGCCGACTTCCCGGTCGCCCCGTAAGGATTTTTCCCCTTCCCTGACCGCTTATCGAGCAAAAACACTGACGCCGTGAAAAAATATACAGGACCCCGCAAAACACCCCAGCCAACAATGCTCCCATCTCCTCGCACGCCCAACAGCCCGGTGTCTCCAGCATCAAGGAAGGTAAGAAGTTTTTTGCTCCTTACGTGTCGTTAACCCCGGGTTCTAAAACGAGTTCGTGCTTTTAGAAACCCTAGACAATGCGACAGCCGCATCCCTTTTCGCCCGCAACCCCGCCCTGGTATCGATGATCCAGGGCAAGCTGGGCCAGCTCGTTGGTCGCTCATCCGGCTACATCGAGTCTCTTCCCCCAGTCGTCCGCCGCCGCGTCGCTGGCTTGAAGGGTGTCCAGAAGGAGCACTCCAAGCTGGAGGCACAGTTCCAGGAAGAGGTCCTGGAACTCGAGAAGAAGTACTTCGCTAAGTTCACGCCGCTGTACGAGCGTCGGGCCACAATTATTAACGGAGGCGTGGAGCCCACCGAGGCCGAGGTTGAGGCTGGCAAGGAAGACGAAGAGGAGGACGAGGAGAACAATGACGCAGAGGAGAAGAAGGAGGCCGAGGGTGAGGCTATGGCCGGTATTCCCGAGTTCTGGCTGTCGGCTATGAAGAACCAGATTTCCCTTGCGGAAATGATCACTGAGCGGGATGAGGAGGCCCTCAAACAACTCACCGACATTCGCATGGAGTACCTCGACCAACCCGGATTCCGTTTGATCTTCGAGTTCGCAGAGAATGAGTTCTTCACCAACAAGACCATCTCTAAGACTTACTACTACAAGGATGAGAGTGGATATGGTGGTGACTTCATCTACGACCACGCCGAGGGCTCCAAGATTGACTGGAAGGCGGAGAAGGATCTCACCTTGCGTCTCGAGAGCAAGAAGCAGCGAAACAAGAGTAAGTGGAAACCTCTCATTCTCATTTTCCCTATCAGCGTCATGATCAAGGCTAACGTACATATCTAGACACCAAGCAGACCCGCGTCGTCAAGATCAGCGTGCCTACCGAGTCCTTCTTCAACTTCTTCTCCCCCCCGCAACCCCCGACCGACGACGATGAGTCCGTTGCCAGTGATATCGAAGAGCGCCTGGAGCTGGATTATCAACTGGGTGAGGATATCAAGGAGAAGTTGATTCCCCGTGCAATCGACTGGTTCACCGGTGAGGCGCTTCAGTTCGAGGAGCTTGGTGACGACATGGACCCCGATGAGTTCGACGATGAGGATGACGAGGATGATGAGGATGAGGAAGATGAGGATGATGAGGACGAGCGGGGATCGGACCGTGATGTGGAGGACGACTCAGACGAAGAGGTATTTCTTTCCTTGATTGCCCCTCTCCCCCCTTCCCATTCGTAGCCACCGCTAACCTTCTTCCAGGATGGTACTTCTAAGCCCAAGAAGGAGGCCGCCGAGTGCAAGCAAAACTAGAAAGAGAACAAAAGAGAAAACAAAAAGTGTGGTCCACTGGCCAGCACACGGCTCACTCGATATGCTTCATGGAATTCGTCGTTGATTTTCTTGCTATGTTTCCATTTTTTTCTTTATCTTTACCCTCATCACTGATGTCTTTGTCTCCCTCTGCACTGCGTGAACTTTTGTCTCTACCTAATATCTTCCAATGAATCGACATAATCAGTGTAATATTATTTACTCGCCCTTCCACTAGGGAACGTGGAGGAGAGGCGTGTATTTTTCTGGGGGTTTAGGTGAGATGGCCTACAGATAGAACCTGAACCTAGAATGGCTTGATTTGTTTTACCTTCTATCATTCGTGTATCTAGATATCATAGACATGATAGACATGTTGAGATATGATATTGGAATGTAGTGACCCGAAAGATGGGCGGTGACAGTTGTTGTGGGGGCTGTGGCGCGGCACCCCCAACTTAGTCCCGAAGCTCGCGCTCCTTCAGGGGTTCTCTCTCGCTAAAACAGGTGTCACTAAACAACTTCTTCCTTTCCATCCCCTCACATTCTACCACTTCCTTTTCTTCCTTTCTTTCGGATCATGAGTCGATGAGGGGTCACCGTGAGACCCCTTGTCTTTGGACTATTTGTGATTGATCTACCCTTTCTTATTCTCCCTCCCCTTTGGATGCTCAGCTCCCCCGAACCCTAGCTGCTATCTTTAGGCACTTCACATCTCCCTCGACATCCTTCGCCCTGACGATTCAATTGTATTTCTGGAACGTGAAAGAGACATCATGGCGCACATTTACGAAGTTGGGACAAGGGCCTGGCAACCTGACCCGACAGAGGGATGGGTTGCGTCCGAAGTCAAGGAAAAGCTGGTAGATGGAGAGAAAGTCCAGCTGGTGTTTGAGTTAGAAAATGGCGAGGTGGGTGTTGGATTCACGAGAAGAGAAAGGCCTGAGTGGATTTGCACAAGATGGAAAGCTGACGGGGAGTGACAGACCAAAACCGTCGAGACCACGCAGTCCGAACTGCAGATCGACAACAACTCGAATCTGCCACCGTTGATGAATCCGGCCATGCTGGAGGCGAGTGAAGACTTGACCAATCTGTCTCACTTGAATGAGCCCGCTGGTTCGTTCCGCTGGAAAATGAAGACATTGTTCCCTCGACTGACGGCCTCGAAGTCCTGCAGGCTATAAAGCTCCGTTATGCGCAGAAAGAGATATATACCTACAGTGGCATTGTTTTGATCGCTACTAATCCTTTTGCTCGAGTGGACTCACTCTACGTCCCGCAGATGGTCCAGGTGTACGCCGGGAAACAGCGTGCTTCGCAAGCACCCCACCTATTCGCCATTGCAGAGGAGGCTTTTGCGTAAGATTTGATGCATATTTTGAATTACTCGGATAACCTTCTAACCTAACGTTTGCTTACAGTGACATGCTTCGCGACGGGAAAAACCAGACGATTGTGGTCTCTGGTGAATCAGGTGCTGGTAAGACCGTGAGCGCCAAATATATCATGCGGTACTTTGCGACCCGCGAATCTGCAGACCAGCCGGGAAAGTACACCACAAGCCGAGCCGATGCAATCAGTGAGACGGAGGAGCAAATTCTGGCGACCAACCCTGTCATGGAAGCATTCGGTAACGCCAAAACCACCCGCAACGATAATTCTTCTCGATTTGGTAAATACATCGAAATCATGTTTGATGACCGAACGAACATCATCGGCGCCAAGATCCGGACCTACCTGCTGGAGAGATCGAGGCTTGTATTCCAACCTTTAAAGGAGCGCAACTACCACATCTTCTATCAGCTCGTGGCCGGCGCCACCGACGAGGAAAGACAGGAGCTGGGTATCTTGCCTGTGGAAGAGTTTGAATACCTCAACCAGGGTGGAACACCGATTATCGATGGCGTCGATGATAAAGCCGAATTCGATGCGACCAGAAAATCGTTGGCTACAATCGGCGTGCCGACACAGTTCCAGACTGAAATCTTCCGTATCCTGGCAGCTCTGCTGCACCTGGGCAATGTGAAAATTACTGCAACTCGTACTGATTCTTCTTTATCGGCCTCCGAACCATCCCTTGTGCGCGCCTGTGAGATGCTAGGAATCGATGTGAATGAATTCGCGAAATGGATTGTCAAAAAGCAGCTGATCACGAGAGGAGAGAAGATCACATCTAATCTAACCCAGCAACAAGCCCTCGTGGTTCGGGACTCCGTGGCCAAGTTCATATATTCCAGCCTTTTTGATTGGCTTGTGGATAAGATCAATAGGGGACTAGCAACTGACGAGGTTATTGAACGAGTGCAGACTTTCATCGGTGTGCTGGATATCTATGGTTTTGAGCACTTTGCAAAGAACTCCTTTGAACAGTTCTGTATTAACTATGCGAACGAGAAACTGCAACAGGAGTTCAATCAGCACGTGTTCAAGCTTGAGCAAGAGGAATACGTCCGAGAAGAGATCGACTGGACTTTTATTGATTTCTCTGATAATCAGCCTTGTATCGATTTGATTGAGGCTAAACTTGGAATCTTATCCCTCCTTGACGAGGAGTCTCGGCTGCCCATGGGATCCGATGAACAATTTGTCACCAAACTCCACCATAACTTTGCTGCCGATAAACAGAAGTTCTACAAAAAGCCTCGCTTTGGAAAGTCGGCTTTCACCGTTTGTCACTATGCTATCGACGTCACCTACGAGTCCGACGGATTCATCGAAAAGAACCGTGATACCGTTCCCGATGAGCATTTGGAGGTACTGCGTAATTCCTCAAATGACTTCATCAAAGAGATATTGGATACTGCTGCCACAGTTCGTGAGAAGGACTCGGCAGCCCTCACGTCCAAGCCGGTTGCGGCAGCTCCAGGACGTCGGATCGGTGTGGCTGTGAATCGCAAACCAACGCTTGGTGGAATTTTCAAATCGTCTTTGATCGAGCTCATGAACACTATCAATTCCACTGACGTGCACTACATTCGCTGCATCAAACCAAATGAAGCCAAGGAGGCCTGGAAATTCGAGGGTCCTATGGTTCTTAGTCAGCTGAGAGCCTGTGGTGTGCTGGAAACCGTTCGAATCAGTACGGCTGGATATCCGACTCGTTGGACGTATGAGGAGTTTGCTATACGCTATTACATGCTCTGCCACTCTTCCCAATGGACATCGGAGATCCGAGACATGTGTCATGCCATTCTGCAGAAGGCCCTGGGTGATGCGAAGCAAGACAAGTACCAGCTGGGGTTGACTAAGATCTTCTTCCGGGCGGGTATGCTTGCTTTCCTAGAGAATTTGCGCACTTCCCGTTTGAATGAGTGTGCGATCATGATCCAGAAGAACTTGCGATGCAAGTACTACCGTCGTCGTTATCTCGAGGCCCGCGAGTCCATTCTCACCACTCAAGCCTTCATTCGGGGCTTCCTGGCGCGGCAACGTGCCCAGGAGATCCGCCGGACCAAGGCCGCAACTACGATTCAGAGGGTTTGGCGCGGCCAGAAGGAGAGGAAACACTACAACGAGATTCGGAGCAACTTTGTCCTGTTCCAGTCTGTCACCAAGGGTTTCCTCTGCCGGCGCAACATCATGGACTCTATCCACGGAAATGCTGCCAAAGTCATCCAGCGAGCCTTCCGCTCTTGGCGTCAATTGCGAGGGTGGCGGCAATATCGCCATAAGGTGGTCATTATTCAAAACCTTTGGCGAGGTAAGCAGGCTAGGAAGGTCTACAAGTCTCTGCGTGAGGAATCCAGGGATCTCAAACAGATCTCTTACAAATTGGAGAACAAGGTGGTTGAGTTGACCCAATACCTGGAATCTTTGAAGCGTGAAAACAAGTCTCTTGTATCCCAGCTAGAGAACTATGAGACCCAGTTGAAATCATGGAGAAGCAGACACAACACTTTGGAGGCTCGTGCAAAGGAGCTCCAGGCGGAGGCCAACCAGGCAGGTATCACTGCGGCCCGCCTGGAAGCCGTGGAAGAAGAAATGAACAAACTCCAGCAGAGCCACTCCGAAGCCCAAGCTACCATCAAGCGTCTCCAAGAAGAGGAGAGGGTATCGCGTGAAGCCCTTCGCGCGACCAACGAGGAGTTAGATCGTCTCAAGCTGCTCGATGGCGACCACGAGAAGGAGAAATCAGCTCTCCGCCAACGTGTTTCAGAGCTTGAGGAGCAGTTAGAAGTCGCTAAGCGAACCGCGCCTGTCAACGGTGTGAATGGTGAGGTGCCCAATGGCGCCGCTGTCCCCACTCCTGCCAGCGGTCTGATCAACCTTGTCTCTTCCAAGAAGCCTAAGCCCCAGCGACGCAGTGCTGGTGCAGAGAAGGTCGGAACTGATCGCTTCAGCGGTGCTTATAACCCGCGGCCCGTCTCTATGGCAATCCCAGGCCTTGGCGCTGCTCGCTCAAACGTCGCAACTTCACCAGGGCTGGATTCAGTGGAGGCAGAGCTCGAACAGCTGCTTTCCGAAGAAGAAGATTTGAACGACGAGGTCGCCATGGGATTGATCCGCAATCTTAAGATTCCTCTTCCAAGCTCAACTCCGCCACCCACCGAAAAAGAAGTTCTGTTCCCTGCCTACCTGATCAACCTCGTCACCTCGGAGATGTGGAACAACGGATTTGTCAAGGAATCGGAACGTTTCCTGGCCAATGTGATGCAGTCCATTCAGCAAGAAGTAATGCAGCACGACGGCGATGATGCCATTAATCCCGGTGCCTTCTGGCTGTCAAACGTGCATGAAATGCTGTCGTTTGTATTCCTGGCCGAGGACTGGTATGAAGCACAGAAGAGTGACAATTACGAATATGACCGTTTGTTGGAGATTGTGAAGCATGACCTGGAGAGTTTGGAGTTCAACATTTATCACACTTGGATGAAGGTGTTGAAGAAGAGGCTGTACAAGATGATTGTCCCAGCCATCATTGAATCCCAGTCTCTGCCAGGCTTTGTTACCAGCGAAACCAATCGGTTCCTCGGCAAATTGCTGCCTTCCAATAACAACCCCGCCTACAGCATGGACAATCTCTTGAGTCTTCTCAATGGTGCCTATAAGGCTATGAAGGCATTCTATCTGGAAGACACCATTATTTTGCAGACCGTGACGGAGCTTTTGCGTCTGGTAGGAGTGACTGCATTCAACGACCTTCTCATGCGGCGCAATTTCCTGTCGTGGAAGCGAGGTCTGCAGATCAACTACAACATTACCCGCATCGAGGAATGGTGCAAGAGCCATGATATGCCAGAGGGCACCCTGCAGCTGGAACACCTGATGGTATGCCCCTAGAAATGATTGGGAAAAGGCCAGTTTAGCTAATTCGACGACCACAGCAAGCGACCAAGCTTCTTCAGCTTAAGAAGGCGACCTTGAATGATATTGAGATCATCCAGGACATCTGCTGGATGTAAGACAGATCTACCATGTGTCTAGTCCTATTGACCAAAGACCAAGTGCTAACCTCATCGTCTAGGTTATCCCCGAATCAAATTCAAAAGCTTCTGAACCAGTACCTTGTTGCTGACTACGAGCAGCCTATCAATGGCGAGATCATGAAGGCCGTTGCCTCTCGTGTCACCGAGAAGAGCGACGTGCTCTTACTGACGCCGGTTGATATGGAGGACAGTGGACCCTACGAAATTGCCGAGCCACGAGTTATCACGGCCCTGGAGACTTATACTCCATCTTGTATGTATCCTTTGCTCCTGATTTCCCCACTCATGACCTAACTTTATTCCAGGGCTCCAAACACCGCGATTGAAGCGGTTGGCTGAGATTGTGTCGGCGCAGGCGGTGGCGCAACAGGAGAGACTCGAGGGAGACAACGGGGTATTGGAGGAGTAGATCTGTATATTAGACGCGTTTCTTCATCTCCTTGTGGATTTTCTGTGAGCTACGGATTACGACATCTCACCATGAACTTAGACCTGGGATGGTGCCAGGTTTTGATACAGTGGTATGATTTGCATTTGATTTCATCGGAATTACTACTTCCTATGACATGCTATGGTATAGATGAACCTGAGATCAAATTTGGCCAAACCAAAGTCCTACAAATAAGTAAGGTTCTCATGTCGACTTGAACGCTTGGAGGCTTGTTCCTGCGAGACAGCACTCTTCGGCAGGGCAGCAACGTCTCGTCGAATTTAGTACCTCCCGTTGCTTAAAACCCAATCTGCCGGGGATTCCCAGTGTCCCTTCGCTTTCTTTTCCTTTGTAATTTCTCTCGATGCAGCAGAATACGCGTCTTTTTTACCTAGATGAGACATTCCGGAACAACAACCCCCCACCCACTCCGGTGCTCTCTGTCTTCAAAGCACATGCGGGGACTTATCGGTGTTGATCTTGTCAAGACCTCCATGACAGGCATGGCTTGTCCACAATGGGTCTGTCATGCCAAAATCGCAGCCAAGACCACCCCATTCTGTGATGATGAGGGCAAACCTGTTGCCGAAGTGCATGTCTTCAATACAAGAATCCGTCTTGCATACTTCGCATTCGGTAGATGTCTTCTTGTGGGCATCATAAGCTCTAGGATTTGTGGGGCCAAATCGACAAACTGTAAATGTTGACATACTTCCATAATGGAAGTTCATCGTGACGGAATTTCTCTGCCGAAAGCAAGTCACTCGTGTGACGAACGTGATATCTTGCATTCGCAAACAGAGGCCAAGGCTGGGACATACTTGTGCGCCGCAGGATAATAGCGAGGTGACTCCTGGAGCGTAACGGCCAACTTGTGTGATTCGGTGCTATTTCCATACCTAGGGCCATACTGGAATCTTCTCATCGCTAGCTTAACCTGGAGGAAACAAATTTGACTTCGCGAATACAATACATCGTAGTGGGTTCTCACAGTGGGATAAAGGTCAAGAGGTGGTGATGTGTGCGAAAGACACGGAATCCTGCGTGCCCAAGCGTATGGTCCACGCAAGCCCAAGCTTTAGGAACGATCATACCTTTGAAGAATCTGACAATAGTCACAAGCGACGTATTCTGGGAGCAATCGATCCAACCGAGGCGAGATTGATCATTTGCCATGGCATTCCTGATTGATTCCCTTTGATATTTCCAAGAGTCTGTGATTGCGTAAGGAAAGTCAAGTGAGACCGATAAGTGGAAGAAATTCCATGATTGAAAGTACGAGCTTGGTGGGAAGTCAGGCCAGTGTCATACTCTCGATCTTGTCGAGTGCTTGATATTGGTTTTAGAACAGGGATGTTAGAGCTCACCTGATGAAGGTTAGTATAAATGTGGACGGAAGCAAGAAAGGAAGAAAGAAGAAAGAAGAAAGAAGAAAGAAGAAAGAAGAAAGAAGAAAGAAGAAAGAAGAAAGCAAGAGTAAAGTATGCAACATATTCAAACTATGTAATGTACTCAAAGTATGCAATGTACAGGGCTGTTGGTGGCCAGGGCCCGAAGAGGAATAGTTTCTACGAATCATAAAGTATCAATAAGCATCATTATGTTTAAGAGAGTTGATTCTGAATCCAGGCTTTCCAGGTCCCATCGAATTTGCTGCTGACTTACTCATGTCCTTCATAGGCAGCATCTCTAGATCGAGATAAGAACCAAAGCAAAATGACTAAAAACCTCACCTTAATCTCTCTTTAAACCTTACTTCAATCTCACTTTCTACTCTTCTTCCTTTCTCGTCCATTAGTCTTAGCCTGGCTTCCCATGACACGTCATCAACATGAGCCCACCCCTTCCTCCTCCTTTGTCTCAAGTCAATGCTTATGCTTGACCTCAGCTACGAGCACGTATACGCATGGACACTGATGTACCTGTCATCTGCCAAGACATTGATACTATTTTGGAGGCCTTGTCAGCTTCCACGTCTTTTGGGCATTATGGCCCCATCAAGGATGATATGATCTATGATGCAGATCATCCAATGGGTAGAACAGAGAAAGGTTTCCCTGATGACGGACAATTTTGAGGACCATGGGGGATTTGACCCCAAGCAGGTTCTGTCGCATTTCAACGAATGGAACAAGGCAATAGTAAACCAGAGTCTTGAAAGACACCCGAGAAAATGTATAGAGGTGATAAAGGGCATGGAGAGGAAATGCGGGAAGTATGAGACAATACAGAGCTGAGACCAGAAATCAGGACGTTGTCGGACAATGAAGATTAGATAGTCAATCTCCACAGAAAGCGGTGTCTTGGTCAAACCCAGTGGGGTCATTTCCCTAACAACATCCCTTGATTCCCTTCCATTACATCGCCCATAATGACTTTAACAAAGCTCAACTTCATCACTGGTAACAAGAACAAGCTTTCCGAAGTGCGGGCCATCCTCGGAAATGTCATCGAAGTCGACAGCCAAGCCGTAGAAGTCCCCGAGATCCAAGGGACCATCGAGGAGATCGCCAAGGAGAAGGCCCGTCGCGCCTCGGAAGCAGTACGTTGAGACTCTTGATTTGAATGTTCGTTGCAACTAAATCACATCATTAGATCAATGGTCCAGCCTTGACTGAAGATACGGCCTTGGAGTTCCACGCCCTCAAGGGCCTACCGGGACCATACATGTGAGAAAAACTAATCCAAGGAAACGAAGCAATGCTAATGATGCTAGTAAACCCTTCTTGGAGTCCGTGGGTAATGAAGGATTAAACAAGATGCTTGATGGGTTCGAGGACCGGACTGCTGAAGCCGTGTGCACCTTTGCCTTTTGCCGAGCCCCCGGTACCGAACCTCTTATTTTCCAAGGCC
Source organism: Penicillium longicatenatum (assembly GCF_028827895.1). Taxonomy (NCBI): domain Eukaryota; kingdom Fungi; phylum Ascomycota; class Eurotiomycetes; order Eurotiales; family Aspergillaceae; genus Penicillium; species Penicillium longicatenatum. Next base: position 566,807 of record NW_026643121.1, on the reverse strand, counting down.
GGACTCAGGTGAGTAGTATGCCCATATCTTACGAATGGTATTCTTACAGTGATAGGGGACTATTGTGCGGCCTCGAGGGCCGACCGACTTTGGTAAGGGCAATCAAGAATAGATTGGACTAGACACTAATTGCGTGGCAGGTTGGGATCCCATCTTCGAGTACGAAGGCAAGACATACGCTGAGATGGATAAAGAGGCCAAGGTAAGAAATTGCAAGGCAGTTCGTATCGACTCTTGCACCCTGCACCCCTATGACTTTTCTGGTTTTAAATTTCGAAACGACCGGTTGGATTCTAACACGCCTCGACCAGAACGTGATTTCCCACCGGTACAAGGCACTGGTGAAGCTTCAACAGTGGCTGGCAGAGGGCCAGCAGTGAAAAAAAGGACCTTGGGGTATATGTAGATGATCTAGCAAGAAGATCGTGGATGAGAACAAGGCAAAACATTATTTTTACCCTTGGCGCGCCATATCAATTCAATCGGTTTCGCCATGTTGTTTCTTCCAGTCATTAACCCACTGCGCCACTCTAGCGCAGTTGCTCTCGACATCGCTATCTTCTTCGCTATTCAGTTCCACTACAATTTCCTCGTCGAATGCCTCGCGGGCCTCCTCGAGAAGGACACCAAAGATCTCGGCGTCCAAGTTTTCCTGAAGTTTATCTTCGTGGTAACCCCTAGACAAAGAAAACTATTAGAGTCTATAGTTTATACCACTCCCAAGGTGAAGCATACCGGGAAGCAAGACGGTCGTAGTGAACGGCGGTTGAGGGGCAGCGGAGGACCACGACGAGATCAATCCACGACTTGGGGAAGAGATCACAGGCGTGCCAGTCAATCAGGTACCCGCCCTGTAGGACTTCATCTTCGATCGCATCTAGTAACTTGATGATAGCAATTTTCATGAGCATGTCTTCTTTAAATCCCGTGCATCAATTCCAATCGATTCAGCCCCACATTGCAAAACCCCGCGAACGGTGAAAAAAGCAGTAGAGATAAAGGCAAAAAAAAAAAAAAAAAAAAAACACGAGAGACCCCGGATCATCCTTTGCCAGGGAAATATGAAGGTACGTACCTTGTCCTCGTCAACGACCCAGCTCTTCCGCTCTTCATCGTATGTCTCATAGCAGTCGCGGTCCTTGGCGACCTGGTTCACGGACAAGTGCTTCAAGCCGATCTCCTGCGCCAGCTGCTCGCAGTGCACGGTCTTGCCCACACCAGGGGTGCCAGTGACGATCACATTCGGAGAGGATCTCATCCTTTGCGACAAGATTGGTTGACAGGGATGGAGGGGATGGAAAGTGAAGATGCGGAAATAATTCTACCCGACCCCGCTTATCTTATCGTGGATCTACCAACTAGTTATAACCTGACCATGTCTGACATGTCTGATATAATTACATCATTAATTCTTGATCCAGTATGCACGTTACCGATTTATCAAGAGAGTCTTTACTTGGTTCATTAATTGGCATTCGCAGTCGCGTCGACGGGGCATAGCCTATCATGTGTTAATAAAAGTTCACATCTGGTAGTGGATGAAGCCAGTGGGAAAACTTACTTGAGGAGTTCAAACATCTTGTATTTCTGAAGGTAAGATGTACCTCTTCGATAGGCTTTGAGTAGCCGACCAGGATTGTTGGATTGAGCAGATGTGCCAATGAGACGACGCATGGCGGGTGAGGTCTTGAACATAGGGTCAAATATCAGCAAATTGGCACTACCGTTATCTCGGATTTCAAATCCAATGATTGTCATGGAATGTCCTGTTGGCGTTAGATATGGAGACCACTGAGTAAATAAAGATCCTACCTTGATGTTGAAAATAGATGGGCGGCAAATCCGTCTTGTGAACTCTCTTCTCATCTTCTAGAGTGCAGCCCGATCGGAAATAGGTAGCTACTTCCATGAAGAGAGAGTCACAGGCTCGCAAGTTGCTATTTTCGCTTAAGCTGCTGGCATCACATCTGGAATAAACACGTCAGTTAAATTCCCCATGGACTTGAAAATCTGGCCTGAACTCACGGGATTCCAAGACTCATGAACAATGCTTGTGCCTGATGGTACTGTTAGCATGTCTGCTAGACTCTCATGGATCCTCCGATAGCCTCACCTCTGGAGTCCCAATGAACTTCCGTGTGCCTCGAATGCCTCCCGTCTCGGTTCTTCCCGTGCTATTGAATCCCATGTCCCAGGCAAGCTCGATCTTGTCCTGTAGCTCAAGAATCGATGGGACACCATTCACAAAATGCTCATGACCTGGGCTTTGGGATTTTTGGAGATATGAAACCAGCATCTGGATGTTTCGGTACCCGCAAAACCCACCCTCACGAGACATTTTGCAGACATGGCGGACCTTGGGAGAGCACAGAAAAGCCCGCTGAACGGATGGATCTTGCTCACACAGTTTTACAATCACGGGAACCAGATCATCTGTCTCATTCTCCACGGTTGTACGCCGAGTGAGCTTGCCGTCTGCTGTGATCTGGGTCTGCTTCGAGCTGCGACCACCCTTCTCCAGCATTTTCTTCAGCCACGAGGGCATCTTCTTCTCATGGGCATGAGGGCCCAGCTCTGCGCGCTACAATTTCAAGTCAGCACATGTCTTTAGCTGGAGAAGAGCAGGTCTTGCTTTAAGAAATGGGAGCATACCCCCAAACGTTTTGCCCCGTCTGGACTCATTGTTCCGGAAGGGCTTTGCGTACGGCCTGGCTTGGAGGTCTTGGTATTTACAAAGTCCCGACCCAGGCCTCGCTTTTCACCTTTCCTAGATGTGACACCCTTGAAAGAGTCTTCCGGGTCAGAGTAGAGATCGTGGTCGCTCAATGCTAACCCTGCATCCAAAGGTGACCCACTCTCGTCCAGCACAATACCTTCTGCAACATGGAGGTCTAGATGAGTGGACAACTCTGCAGTGGTGACAATCTCCCCACAGCCATGTGGGCAATCCACATACTTGTCCGTTGGTTCTTCGGAGTCTGACTGTGGTGATGGACCTGATCTGGTGAGACTGTGCGGGGCAGACTCCTTGGCCCCATTCTCTGGATGGCAATACTCAATATGCTCTGCCACAAAGCTAGGGTCTGAATCAGAGAAGGGACAGAAAGGGCAAGACGAGTGAGAAGGGTCCATGGTTTTTGAATCAGTCGATGCAGACTGAGCAGATGTTGAAAAGATCTGGCTTTTCAATATTGACTCTGTTTTTTTTTTTTTTTTTTTTTTTTTTTTAAAAAAAAAAACCCAAACAAGAGATTGTAAAACGGCACGATGTGGTCTCAGACCATAATGCTTTGTTTCGGAAACGTTTGCAGCTATACGGAGCAGATCTGTAGATTTCCTTTGGATTCATGGTGCCTGGCAACTGTGGCTGAGGTGGCTTAGGTGTGCCATGACCCACTTTTCTTTTAATGGTAACGGGGGACAAAGTCGACAACCATGAACCATGGACACTACTTGGGTATATTTCAAAGTTGCGGGCTATTTAAGATAGAGGCTCTGTAAGCCACCTAGGATGGAATAACCATAGTCAAATTATCAGAGCCCTGAGGTAGCATACTGCAGTCATGTCATGTTGAAGCTTAGGAACCAGTCAATTAAATGAATGCGCACAATAGGGAAAATCTGTGTCGAGTCTGTAAAATGGGAGATTCTATAGTACGTAGACATAGAATCCCTGTTGGCACGTTCTATGTATGTGAGCCTGATTTAGGTATTAGGTACGTGGGGGATGAGCGTTTACCAGATTAGGTAATCGCCAGGAATCCTCCGATGCAGGATCTGTACATGAAGCATCGAGTCCTCCGGTCCCCCAATGCTCTAATCCCAAAGTCTTGTAGTTTCTCTTAATTGATGAACACAGCCAAATTACATCCATACAATGAAAATCAAAACATTCGCTCAGGAACAGAATTCCAGTACAAATCAGAGAAGACAACGTCATCGGCCCTTGATGGCGTGATTTGTATAAGGAAGCCCTCTGATTGGTCAATGCATCTCCGACATCGTTGGGCTCCAAAGAGGAAGGCGGAAGAAACTCAATTGAGGCATTGAGTCATTAAATTCGGTGCAGAAAACAGAAAAAAAAAAAAGTTAATGCCGCATACGGCCCACTTCCCTCCGCTTTCGCTTTCCCACTTCCCCCTCCATCCTTTCTATGTTGACCTCGCTATCTTTGGGTTGATTTGGTCATGGCTTCCCTAAATTCAGATCTTCCGCCTCCTAAGGCTTTGCATAGTAACTGGGTGGTGCAGAAATTCGGTGGTACCAGTGTCGGCAAATTTGCGCTCAACATTATCGAGCAAGTTGTTCTGTATGCTCCTTCGATCCTGTCTTTTGTGGTATACATGATATCGCCTCAGACGCAAAACTAACATGAGTCATAGACCTAGTCTCGCCGAAAACCGAGTTGCTGTGGTCTGTTCCGCTAGAAGCAGTTCGACCAAAGCCGAAGGCACTACCAACCGGTGAGTCATGATCACCTTGACCGTGGAATGGCCCAAAAAGGAGTTGGACCAAACATCCTTCTTGTTTATCAAGCAGGAGCCAAAGGGCTAACCGTTCATCTCTTTTGGTTAGATTACTACGGGCCGCACGAGACGCCGAGAACTCCCAGTCCCGGCAATATGAATCATTCGTCGAGGCTGTTCGCTTAGAGCACGTGCAAGTGGCCCAGGAGCAGTTGAAATCGGTGGATCTCAAAGAACAAGTGATAGTAGATCTGAATGGAGAATGTGAGCGGGTCCTCAAGGTTCTCGAGGCGGCACAGACACTGGGCGAGATCAGTGCTCGCTGCGTGGACAAGGTCATGAGCACTGGCGAGAAACTTAGCTGTCGGTTGATGGCCGCGTTTCTGCAGGACCGTGGGGTCGACTCACAGTATGTGGATCTGTCCGATGTGATTGATTTCCCCATTGGCAGCCATGGTCTGGACCAAGACTTTTATAACAGCCTAGCCGCGAACCTGGGCAAAAAGATCGAGGCATGTGAACATCGAGTCCCCGTGCTGACCGGGTACTTTGGTACCATCCCCGGAGGCCTGCTGGATCAGGTAGGCCGTGGTTACACGGATTTGTGTGCTGCCCTTGTGGCCGTGGGAACGCACGCCAGGGAGCTCCAGGTCTGGAAGGAAGTGGACGGTATCTTCACAGCGGACCCTCGCAAAGTACCTACAGCCCGACTCCTCCCAGCCATTACTCCCGCTGAAGCAGCCGAGTTGACTTTCTATGGATCCGAAGTTATTCACCCCTTCACCATGGAGCAAGTCATTCGGGCCAAGATTCCCATCCGCATCAAGAATGTGATGAACCCTAAGAATCGTGGCACCGTTATCTACCCTGACACCGCCGCGGAGCTGGATCGACACACTCCGGGCCATGACCCGCGCTTATTCCGGACTCGAAGCCACAGTCTGGTGCAGACACCGAAGCGGCCGACTGCGGTGACCATTAAGCACAAGATCCTGGTGATCAATGTGCACTCGAACAAGCGGTCTCTGTCGCATGGTTTCTTCGCGGGTATCTTCTCCGTGTTGGATAAGTGGCGCCTGTCAATTGACCTGATCTCCACCAGCGAGGTCCACGTGTCCATGGCGCTCCATTCGGAGATGCCCCTGTTGAATGGAAACGGACGGGATGATTACCAGGTCATCGACGATGATCTCAAGGGAGCCCTGAATGATTTGAGTAAATATGGTATGGTGGACATCATTCCCGAGATGGCCATTCTCAGCTTGGTCGGCAAACAGATGAAGAATATGATCGGAGTGGCCGGGCGTATGTTCACTACGCTGGGCGAGAACAATGTGAATATCGAAATGATCTCGCAAGGTGAGTCAATGATTGATGCCCCTCACCGGGTCCCTTGAAACTGACATTTGCCCCCCTGCAGGCGCAAGTGAAATCAACATCTCGTGTGTCATCGAGGAACGCGATGCCGACCGTGCCCTCAACATCATCCACACCAGCATGTTCACTTTCCTGGAATAGACCTTTTTACGTCGAGTGCGTTTGTCATTTAAGATATCCCCTTGGGCCGGTTTTTCCTTATTGCGTGGTTATAGAGAAAAGTGGTGCAATTCCCTTGGTTTGCTTTAGCTCCCTTTGGAGAAAGAGAGAAAGAGAGAAAGAGAGAAAGAGAGAAAGAGATGAACCTTGAGCATCTTTCTCTCTTTTTTTTTTTCCTTTATTTTCTGTTTTTATTCTTCTTCTTTCTCATTTCTTATTTCATTGACTGCATGGACTTGGCGTTTATTTCATAGAATTTTTTTTTCCCATCGAGGGATGGATTTCATGTTGTACATAAAAATCCGTTTGATGTCTGCAAGGGCAGTTTAACTGTTCCTGAATCCCGATCGAATTTCTAAATGGCCCTCTTTCATCAATTATCCAATCCCTCCAATTGCGCACGGGGTTGAGTCCTTCTGTAGGACGAATGGCTAGCAAGGGATGGTCCGACGTGGCCACCGTCTCAGATGTTACATCGGACATTCCAGGCACAGACTAGATTTGGGAAACATCTAGGATTTCTCCTGTATGTATCTATCCATATACTTCAATTGGTGTGATTTGAATCTATTGCGAAATCAGGAGTATACCTCAGAGACCCAGGCAGAGAAGTGTGTAGTCTGCACGGAGTCGAAGCAATCAATATCCTGTAGTCCCAGTGGATCATCTTAGCGCAATTACGTCGATCGTCGATCAGAATGCGAGCAAGGGCCAAATCCCTGTATCCAGCGTACCAGCCTGGAACCAGTGTATGGTCATGGCGTGACGCCGTATAATACAGCATGCATTATGCCAAAACGCGCGACGCGTCGACCACCTTACCTTACCAAGACGGTATTCTCGATAGGCGGTACCACTCACCTCTTCATCTAATCATCCTTCTCCTCTCCCCACCTCGAAGGTCTTCTTAGCACTGAAACTCTTAAAGGCTGATAAAGAGGGGAGACAAAAGGGACGTGACTGCCAGATCCTGGAATCATCGCTTTTACCGTTTCTCCTCTCTTCTCACCCTTCTGTCATAATCGGGCCCCCCAACATCTCTGGATAAACCCCCTTCGATCAACTGCTTGTTAGATCAAAACTTGGATATTCTCTCGCCTTCTCTGTAACTTGCTTCCTCTCTACCTCTGTGTCCTCTTGAGGAGCACATCACTATCCCCACCCAGCAACCCAACGCCGTTCAGGCGCTCGTGGAGAATTTCTACCTGAAAAGTGCATTGATTCGTCCGGCTCAATTGGACGTGTCTGAGCCGTCTTAGCGCCTGGTGGCCCAACGCTTGCGATCTCGACTAGTCGGGCCTGCATGACGGCCTGAGGCTGGCTGATCACACTCTTCCTGTGGCCCCTCATTGGTCCAACCTGAAAGTCTCTGCAACCAGTCTCATCACTCGGCGCTCTCCCCGTCGGCTCCGCTGTCCCCGGCTTCTGCCTCGCTGAACCAACCGAAAATCCGTGTTTGGAGGTTGTTTTCGACGCGTCATAAGGTCCCGGCTGGTGACTGGTGACGTTTCGCATCTGGCTTGTCTATCTAGACTATGGGATCGACGCGTCCAGCGCCCATCGCGCACAATTCCCCGGCTCTGGGCCCATCTGCATCATCCGTCAAATCGCAGCCCCGTCTTCAACCTTCACCGCTACCATTGCAGCCCATTGAAAACTCATTCCATCCGCTGTCCCGTGGCCCGCACAGGCCATCGCCGACAAAAGGTTTGCCCACCCTGGGCTCACATCCCGGGCGAAAACTCGGTTTCGTTCCCATCTCTGCTCCGGCCCCTCCGATGTTCACCACCGACTCCCCTACCAAGAAACCACCCTTCTCTATCTACTCGCAACCCTCGATGCCCCAGTCGGCACTCTTCACCACCTTCTCCAGTGTCAATATCGAGTCCAAGGAGAACCATCATCCCGAGGACCCCTCCAATGGCAGCTTTGCCGATTTCCCAGAACCCTCATATGAATCTCGGCTTCCTATGAAGCGCAGCCTCATGGAATCCGCCCCATTGAAAGAGCGCTCGCTCAAGAAACAAAAGCGCGAGGACGCGCCCCTTCACCACCTGCCCGAGCCACATGACATGCCACCCATCGAAGACGATGGCACCAAGCCACCATATAGCTACGCGACATTGATTGGCATGTCGATTTTGCGCGCTCCGAATCGCCGCCTTACATTGGCGCAGATCTACAAATGGATTTCCGACACATTTTCGTACTACAAAAACAGCGACCCAGGCTGGCAAAACAGTATCCGCCATAATCTCAGCTTAAACAAAGCCTTCATCAAACAAGAGCGTCCAAAGGATGACCCGGGCAAGGGTAACTACTGGGCAATCGAGCCTGGTATGGAAGTGCAGTTCCTCAAGGATAAGCAAGTTCGCCGTGCCACCATGTCCAGTCTTCCTCTCCCTGCAATTCCCCCCAGGGATCTGATTCCTCAGTCGCAAGGCGCAAGCACGACCACCTGGATGGTGCCTCCGCCACCCATGCAGCAATCAGCCCCGCCAAAGGTCTCTTCGCGCAGCGTTGACCTGTCATCGGATGCTACTTTGCCCGCGTCTGACCCGGCCCTGCAAGACGACACAGACGAGGGCGTCCACACGACTGCGCATCCAACTGGGCCTCTGCGCTCATCACCTCCCCCAGCAATTAGATCATCTCCCCCCATTGCGCCCCCTCGTTTTGCCCGCCAGGGCACCCCGCCTACACCTACCCAGGCCGGTCCGACCCCAGCTCCTCGCCCACGAAAGCGCAAGTCGATTACAATGAATGACAGCGGATATTTCTCCTCCTTGGAATCATCTGCTTTGCGCCCGAATAAGGCCGGTCACATGCTGACATCTGACCTGGATATCGAACCCCCGCGCATCAAGCGCGGTCGTGCTGAAGAAGAGATCGCACGGATTCGCAGCTCCTCCCACGATATAAGCCCGGCGCAACCTGCCACGCGCAAGGACACTAGCACCCTGGTTGGTTCTTCGCCTCTGCGTGGAGGCTATGTGAGCATGCAGCCACCGCCGTTGACTCCTGTGATCAAGTTCAAAAAACCAGCCAAGCCCCCACCATCCGTCTCACCCAACACCAACCTTCGAAATCACCGTCGTAAGATCCAGCAGATGGTCAATTCACCCATCAAGCACTTGGGCTTGACAGATGAAGCCCTGCCTTGGAGTCCGGCTTTCAATCTTCATGATGAAAGCTACACGCCGCACGATCATTTCCATACCACATTCGATGTCTTCGCAGACTCAGGGCCCGAGCATGTCTCGTCGGCTACATATGGATCCCCTGAGAAACGCTCTGTCAAGCGTCAACGAACTGACCACGGACACACTGCGCTCGCCGACATCACTGCGGTCAGCGTGAACCGTCGGGCTGGTATTCCCTCTCTGTCACGGTCCAAGTCAGCAGTTTTCCCCGAGTCTCCGTCTAAACTGCCGGAAATTGGCCGCCTCGGCGACACCAGTCAGGATGATTTTTTCTCCTTCCACCTCTTTGACGAGGGCAACGACAGCTCCGGGGAGGTTGACGGTGTGGATCTTTTGCAGGGGTTCCAAAAGATTGGAGGGTCTACGAAAGATGATGCCCTCAAGCCTCGGGCACTACATCCACGTCCCCATCTGAGCAGCCGCAGCAACACCACTCTATTTTAACGAACATTTTGCATGTTTGATTTGAACATTTGACTTTACCTGTTGGATGAGAGTGTAATTTACCCTGTCTGATCCCTCACACCTGGGATCCGACTCTTCCTCCTTCCTTCCTCCTTGTTTACATTCTTGATGTGTTGTTCCTGGGCGTTGTTTGAGTTACTGTCTTCTACCCATGTTTTTGTTTTCTCCTTTCCCTTCAATTTTGCGTTCTGGATCGAGGAGTTGATGTTTTCTGGATGTCACCAGGTTTCGATTGGGCGGTGTTTTCGTTCGGGAGTTATTGGGCTGCGCTGAGGCGCCGGTTCTCACTGTTCCTTTTACCACCTAGCCCGGGATGGCCTGGTTACGACCTTAATGACGATGCTAAGATGTACATGAGCAAGCGATGCTTTCATGATTCGGGATTATCGGGGTTGGGATTCTATCATTTTTATGGATGGGGAAACTAGGCCACGGAGGCGCTATGAATTAGTCTAGCAAATTTGAAATCTTCATTACTTGTCTACCATGGTTCTTATTGAAGGGTATCTGATTGAGCTCGTCATGAATAGTAAAACAGTAACATCACATCGATGCAAGACCTGAACGCCAACACATACCAAAAAGCTGTGACGAAAGAAAAAGTTCCCCCAAGTTGCCCTTAAAATAACCCAGCGATCATTCAATTTTTAGTCGCTGCTCGAGCAGCCCCGACAGCCACAGCCAACGCACTGGATTGTCTGTTCCTCCTTAAGCTGGGCCTTGGGCACACGGCAGATGCAGGTTGAATTGAAATTGGTCTCTTTCGTCTGGATGCAGCGAAGACAGCACAACTGGACACAAGTTAGTAAGCGCTCCCCGATTCAAGGAGATTTGCCACACTTCATAATGCACTGGTGCAATTTTACATTGCAGTCCCAGGTATTATGACCATGCAGATGGGTTTGTACGCACCTTCTCATAGCCCTGCTTCTTCCACTTGGCGATCAAGTTCGCATCAGCGTAGTTATTTTTCAGCAACCAGTCATATAGCTGCTTAGAGATTGCTTCTTTTTCATAGTAGAGATCGTAGATGTATCGTGAGCCTATAAAAAAAAAAAAAAAAAAACAGGCAAAGATATCAGTATTCATGTCTCAAGGTGCTTGCTTAGTTGGCGGGGACCGGAGGGGCAAAGAGGGTATGTTCCACGTACGCTGGTGACTGATCTGAAAGATGGGCCATAGGACCTCGTGCTTCTTCTTGCCCTCATGAGGAGCATTTTCAGCATCCTTCATCTTATTACTGAACTCCAACAGAGTGTCCTCTATGTCGTCAAAGCCGGCCGGCGGCGGTTTGCGATTGCGAGCAGTCCGAATGGGAGGCATAGTGTTGACTGGGCGAGGAATATGAGAAAATGCAGTGAAGCAATATAAAGTAAAAAAGGCGCAACTTTTGGAAACGAGAAAAGTGCCAGAGGAAAGAAGAAAGATGAGCGCGAATGCGAAGTTCGTCTTCTCAACGCGATGGATCGTCATTTTTGTGCCGGGTGACACCGCCTTCGATTTTGCGCCGGAGCACTTCAACCTACGAAGGCCGTATTGTGTTCATCAAGTTCCGCAAGCTCTTTCAATCTCCATCCATCATACTCTTCCTCTCCACATAAATCCGACAAAATGGACCCTCAGACACAGGCCGATCTTTCCAAGCTCAATGAAGCCGATAAGAAGGAGCTGAACATGGTCCTGGCCAACGAGGCGCAGAAGTCCAACATCCAGCAGAGTAAGTGGCCCCGGAGCATAGCTGAAGCCCGGATCAGCAGAGACGAGGCAGCATCTACTTGTATAGGAGTATACTGAGCTTGGCTAATTCCTTGATCTGCAGTGGTCCACCAACTCAACGACGTGTGCTGGAAGAAGTGCGTCACCACCAAGATCTCGTCCAACACCCTCAGCAAAGCCGAGGAGACCTGCGCACAGAACTGCGTTGACCGGTGGATGGATGCTCAGATTGGCATCTTGAAGCACCTGGAGGAGATGCGCCATTAGATTCCTTTCCACTCTATTCCTTCCTCCGCTTCATTCTCCATTCCCCCTGGTGTGATGGTCTAATTCCACTACGGCCGATACCATTTCACCGACAACAACTCAAATCCTCTGGGATTGATACTTCTGTGCCGTGGTTATATAACTTTATGTTGCGATTCTACTTGGCCGGTGCATACCTCGAAAGTTTCTCTGAGGGTTGAGGTGCACGGTATGAGTCGCTTGTATACTAAGAGTCAAAATGAACGAAATCCTGTATATCATATCTATACTTTGTGTTCCTAGTGTAAACCAAGTAAATGACGTCGAATGCCCCTATGCTACGTTGCTTAGACCTACAGATGGCTGTAGGACTTGAGCTTACTCCCATGAGAAGCTAGGTTCCAGTTGCGAATGTGGTGCTAAAAAGATACATAGAATGCATTGATTGCAGTATTTCCTCCCAACCGTGAACCAAAACGCCATCTACTCAGATAGGTGAATCGTACCGAGGCAATAAGGTTACGTCTAAGCCATGGCTGCAACTACAGAGCCAGAGCCGAACTCATAAGAATTCCATACAGGTTGTCACAGATGATCGTGTCAGAAAGTTCTTTTTTAATCATTCAGCCCTCGTTGCTGCACACACAGCCAAGGGAACTGGCTGGTATAGAGAATCACCGCGGTGGAAAACAAAGTTCGCCCAAACCCAAAGAAATCCCATTTATCGCCCTTAGACGATAGCCAGCTTGGTGGCGGCGATGTCGAGAGCATCAACGTCAGCAGTCAAACGGGCGAAAGCCTTCTTGGAGCCGTCGGGGCTGTAGAGATGCAATTAGTATAGTTTCTTCTCCAGCCGTGAAATTTCCTGTCGGGAGGACTTACCGGACCAGGGTGTTGACCTTGAGGGTGTCAACATCGTACAGCTTCTTAAGAGCAGCCTTGATCTGGCGCTTGTTGGCCTTGACGTCGACGATGAAGACGAGAGTGTTGTTCTCCTCGATCTTCTTCATGGCGCTCTCAGTGTTGAGGGGGTAGAGAACGATCTTGTGGGCGTCGAGGACGGGCTGGTGGGGGATCGACACACGGGGGTACTTGGGGGACCGCGAGAGCTGGAGGGTCTTGGGGCGGTGGAAGGTGGTCGAGGTGCGGACCTTACGGGACTTGTGAAGCTGTATTCCCTCAGAGTTAGTAAATTGCGTTGTCGAAATTTGATCTCTCTAGACCCATGGATTTCAACGTACGGAGTTTCCCTTCACGACTGCCTTGGCGGCAGCATTAGCCTTGCCGGCGGTGCCTGTAGAAGCACTAGTTAGTTTCTTGATCATTGTGGTGGCGTGTGTGCGGTGTCGGAAAATTGCGATTTGGGTGTGGTCGGAGATTGTGTGTGGTTCCAGAGAAGAGACGAGATGATGAAGAGTTTTTGTCGGAAGGATCGAAATGCCGGTGGTCGTTCTTGTTGGCTTGCAATAATATTCCTTTAATTCCCAGCTCTTGTTGCGCCTTCTTTTTTTTCTCTCGTGGGGATTTCCATACAATATTGAAATGTTGAAATTCCTCCCACAACCCAACACACAATCTCGTCGCAAATTCGCAATTGGATATATTCAAACAAGAAGCCACTGGTATCAGAACATACCTTGCTTGGTAGTAGGGGCCATGGCTGTCGTCCGCTGTCGTGTTGATTGTCGCAGTGTCAAGAGTCGAACAATTGAAAGTGGCTTCGCTAAGCGAAAACCCTACCACACTGTGGGTCAGGTGATTGCTGACTCACCCTGATCCGGAACGCTTAGTCATTCTCCGCATTCGATCTTTTTTTTATTTTATTTTTTATTTTTTGTCTTTGATATCGAAATCTTGATAACGTGATAATAATTAATGCACCCTTTTCCCTGTCTTTGTCGTCCTGATCATGCAATACTCACCATTGTGAAATAATTCAAATTACCTCAAACCCATTGCAGGGAACCATGCCTCCCAAGCGTCGATCTCAGCGCCCGGGTCTACTATCCAGTACCCGCCCGCCGACGGTCAAATCTAAGCATGCGGCGTTGTCGGCCAAGGCCACCCGGACTCTCATTCGCTCTCATCATCAACTTATGAAAGCACGAGCTCAAGCTCAGGCCGCAGGTGATGAGGTCCGAGTGCGTAGCATTAACGCCCAAATTGAAGCCGCTGGTGGTTTGGAAAGCTACCAGATTGCCAGCAAGTTAGGCCAGTCCGGGGATCGAGGCGGCGACTCCAGTAAGATCCTGGTGGACTGGATCAAGCCGCAGCTCAGTCAATGGAAAACTGCCTTTCCTAAATTGCGGGTCCTCGAAGTTGGGGCATTAAGTACAAAGAATGTTTGTTCTAGGACCCCGGCCTTGGAGGTGACCCGCATCGACCTCAATTCTCAGGAACCGGGCATCTTGAAGCAAGACTTTATGGAACGTCCGTTACCATCTACAGAAATGGAGAGATTTAATATCATTAGTCTTTCATTGGTGCTCAACTATGTGCCAGACCCCATGGGTCGGGGCGATATGCTCAAACGCTGTGTCCAATTTTTGACATCTGAATGTCCCATTTCACTCCCCCCGACTCTCTTTTTCGTCCTTCCGGTGGCATGTGTGGATAACTCACGTTATCTCACCGAGAAGAGACTTCTTGCCATACTAGAGAGTCTGGGCTTCCATCTCGCACAAAGCAGACGAACTTCGAAGCTCATCTACCAATTATGGAATCTTACTGGTGCTGTCTCGCCCCAGTCTTTCAAGAAGGAGATGGTCAACCCAGGCCACAAAAGGAACAATTTCGCTGTAGTGATGCGCGAAAGCTGATCTTGCCCTTAAAAACGCTCCAGAGTATCACATACAGACTCGAGACGAGCCGGCATGAATCAAGCCCCAGAGATCCATTCGTGGGGCAAAAACACCCAAATAGTCCCCACGGCTGCCAGAATCGTGGACGTGGTGAGCAGAAACCAGTCCAAAATCCGCTCACGTCGGCTGATTTCCTTGCCGAAGATCTTGAGATAAAAGGCGAGAGGGAAGATGATGCAAATGGAAAAGCACAGGAAGGACCCAAGGAAGGCCATGATTCTGTCGAAAGCCGGGAATATAACGGAGAGAAAGACAATAAGTGTCACGGTGAAGACACGAACTAAAGCTCGAATCAACTCCTGGACTCCCTCTCTGCGGCTAGATGTGGCTCCCGCGCCAACACCACAGATTACTTCAAATGTGGCCACCAAGGGCCGGGCACTATGTTCTGTGAGCAAATTATATGATATGCAGGACAGGAATGCAGACTCACTTCAATGGCACCTTGCTCAACGGGATGATCGAAACGAAAATAATAATACAAACAGACAACGCCTGGGGGTAAGCATCTTCGCTGAGGATGTTCGCCGTGACCTCGTCGCGGACAATGTCACCGAACATGAGCCAGCCGATGATGGCCATGGAACAGTCCAGCGAACCCTGTGATCAGCCTGGTCAGCATTTCCTTGGAATTTCACTTAGCATCAGACGTCTCTTACTGTAAATAGATACGTGGCCCAGAGACTTTTTCCGTATTTCTTGGGATGTCTCATGTCTCGATAGATATTAGGGAAAACACCATGTCCACCCCAGGGTGCTATAACTTTGTTAGCAACAATCGTGATTCTTGTAGAAGTCCGCTCTTACACATTATGAGACCAAAACTTAGGGGCAAAGTGGCCCAGTTCTCGGGGAAGAGGAATGTACTCGCTGGCTGCTGTAGGGAGCCAGGAGCATCAGGCTTGATTAAACCATCCACGCAGATAAGAATCACAACTGTAGATATTAGTTCTCCATATTAGATTCGACTCCATCTCGACCCTTTTTGTTGGTTGTCGGTGCCTGGTACTTACTTGAGGTGCATGATATGATTCCCAGAATGCTAGTCACGCTAAGAAATCGTAAAGGCAAAAAGTTCAGAGGAACCAACACCAGTCCACATACTATCTTCCATTGGAGAATGCTGAGGCCTGGGACCAGGGCATACAAGCTATCTGCAAATAGCACCACCAAGGCCACACATGCTCCCAACAGCTCCAGACAGAAGAGGAAACTCGTCACGAGGCGAGCATTCTGTCCAAAGCTAATGTAGGCAAGATCGGCATACGTAACGAGGGACCGGTCCACGTCAAGACACTTAGCCAAAATCTTGGCTGTGTAGGCAGTGGTTATGGCAGAGTACACAAGGAACAGCAGACCAAGCAGCCATCCAGCATACTTCATGGCCAGCGGAAGACTCAGTAATCCAATGCCGATCAGCACATTAACCGAGTTGAAGACGGTCTGCGGCACAGTCGATTGACCAATAACGATTTCTTCGTGCGTGCCATCTTCGTGCTCCACATGCTTAAGCAGCAGTGGTTCTCGATCAGAATCTCCCGGGCCATCTACACGGGACAGTTGCTCGCGGTGAAACTGAATGGCGTGTCGCCTGGTCGACTCACTCACCCGGGACGAGATCGTGCCATATGAGGCGGCAATGCTTCTATCCAAGGACGAGGCAAGGAGACCAGTGGTCGGGAGAGCCCTTCTAGGGCTTGCATGCGCATGCGCCGTGGGATCGTGCTCCTCCTGATCGTCGTCATCTGCCTCGTCCTCGGAGAGCAGAGGCCGCTCTCCCGACCTGGGACCATAATTGCCCCCCGTTGCGATATCGAACTCATCGTCGGAGTCAGCCGATACGAACGAAGCGCGTCGCGGGAGCACCTGCGGGAAGCAGGCTGCTCTTTGCCATGAGCGAGCGAAGTTATCGATACTGTTTGGACCACCTGCTTGTCGAAGGCGGGAAAATGACGATGATCTGCGGGATTCATTTAGCATCTCGGATCTTTCCTCCTGGCTTTGGTGTGCTCTCGGGAATCATTTTACCTTTGTCGACCCCAGTTCTCCTCGTCGATCGGGTCCCCTCCGCCCAGGTGACCATAGTCGTATGAGCTCGCCGGGAACCTCGACGATCCCTGATTGACTTCAGGGTCGTGCTCTGCATTCCTGGAGGACATTTCGTCTCCCGAAACAATGTCACGGGGAGGCCTAGATGAAGGGGAAGAATTTTCCCGGGTCCCCAACTAATATATACGGAGGACAAAGCTCGGGGTGGAAGGAAATCCTTGTTTTGCTGCAAAGATAAGACGGAAACGCCCAAACAGAGAGCTGCGCTAGTGTGGGGTTGGACGATAAGCCCGATAGTGATTCCCACCGTTAGTTTCGCTTTAAAAGGCGAAGCTAGACTACGTCGAGTGTAGCGCGTCTGCGAGAATTAGGGGACACATGAAGCGATTGTTAATATGAACAGTAATGAAAATCAGCGATATCAACAAGCCAATGCAGTCTGGACCGGGGGTCGTGTGAAGCCGGAAGTGGATTGGGGCCGGCAGGTAGATGCACGGGATGGTCAGATCTTAACCTCAACCACGCGGGGACCAGGATCCATGACCTATGGCTTCAAACGAACGGGTAGGCCTTCGGGCCATTCGCCCATCTCAATATATCTTCGGCATCCAAGCCATCCCCCTGCTAGCCAGTGGTGTCTACACGTTACTCTGGCCGGGTGCAATCGCCAACTTGCCCGGTCCACCCTTGGAGGGGATTGACAGTGGAGTGATCCAGGCAATGAGGTACGCGATCAGGGATACATGCCAGACGCGATCTACTAGATCACTCATTCATAGTACATAGTCTCACGTCTATAGCCTTGGGGACATGCCAAGCAATCGCCGCGTATCAAAACAATATTCCTATGATGATCGCCGCGGTGCCGGGACGACTGTTGGCCGCTTTTGTGTTCTACCGCAGTGGCGGAGGGTGGCGTAAGGTGGCACCTTTTGAAAGTTGCATGGGGCTTCTCGTCGCGATCGGAGTGTGTTGGACGTGGTATACCGACCGGGATAGCATGGACAGGACAAGGACACCTAGGATGCTCGCGCTTTTAAGAAGTGGGGATTGGCGATAGCAAAGTACTGATGGGATATTCAAGGTTGAGATATATCTACCGCCCAGACCGGATGGCCCTTTAAGAACGCACGTGTTGTTTGGTTTGAAGCCTACGCCAACTATATATTCAAGGCAGATGCCCAGGGCTAACCTACGTACATATCACCTATCATTCGCAACTCTCCATGCCTTGAGAATGGGGATCCACGCCACTTTGGAATGTTCACGACTTAGATGTAATAAGATTGAAATCGAAAGAACGCGCCAATCTCAAATATTGCAGAATTTCAATTGTTAACAGCTATACCCAATAGGCCCAAATTCAATGTTAAGACTCGTGACTGAGAGTGACATCTACCAAAGGTGAGATCAGTAGGATGTCAATTTCTTCACGAATATGTGCATTAGAAAATCTGAAATCTACGATCTAAATCTCAAAATCTTCCTGGAAGTACTGAGTACCGGAAGAAACAGCACCGGGTCCACCTTAGGATGAAGTACCCGGTACAACGTCAGTGCCCTGGGCCTCTGGCTTACCTCAGCCCACCGAACCCCTCGAAACCCCACGGTGCCTGAGGAAATTTGCTGTCTCTACGTCAACCAGCAAGGTTCGTTCACCACCCCTTTGTCACTCCTTCTCTGGCAAATTTAACCAGCAATCTGACTATTCCTTCTTTGTCGACAGTTGAACAACAGGAACAGGATCTTATCCGTTGTTCCTTCGGCCCATTTTGAGCCCGGTTAGGCGTCGACAGGCTAAAGGCCGATACTCTTACCCCCCCTCTGGTGATACCTCACCTTCGCGTCACCCAAAATGAGTTCCCAACAGCAAGGGAGCGATGTGGAGAAGAACATTGAGATCTGGAAGGTCAAGAAGTTGATCAAACGCTTGGAATCCGCGCGCGGAAATGGAACCTCCATGATTTCGCTCATCATTCGTACGCTCCCCCCACGATTCAATCGGATCTTTGATCTTTTCTATAAATTCTGATGACCTGACACTCTGAATAGCCCCCAAGGATCAGATTTCTCGCGCCGCAAAGATGTTGGCTGAAGAATACGTACGTCGCTCGCGTCGGCCCCAACTCCAAAAAGTCCACATGTGCCTAACGCCCGATTTTGCAGGGTACTGCCTCTAACATCAAGTCCCGCGTCAACCGTCTCTCCGTCCTGTCCGCGATCACATCTACCCAGCAGCGTCTGAAGCTGTACAACAAGGTGCCCCCGAATGGACTGGTCGTCTACTGTGGTGAAATTATCACCTCGGAAGGAAAGGAGCGCAAGATTAACATTGACTTCGAGCCCTTCAAGCCAATCAACACTTCTCTTTATCTTTGTGACAACAAGTTCCACACCGAGGCTCTGAGCGAGCTGCTCGAGTCTGACTCCAAGTTCGGTTTCATCATCATGGACGGTAACGGTGCTCTCTTCGGTACCCTCAGTGGTAACACCCGTGAAATTCTCCAGCGCCTGTCTGTCGACTTGCCTAAGAAGCACGTAAGTTTTTGTTCTCGACTATGGTAGCTCTTTATCTCTGCTGACTGATTTCCAGGGTCGTGGTGGTCAATCCGCGCTGCGTTTCGCCCGTCTGCGTGAGGAAAAGCGTCACAACTACGTGCGCAAGATCGCCGAGCTGGCTGTTCAGAACTACATCACCAACGACAAGGTGAACGTTGCTGGTCTTGTCTTGGCCGGTTCTGCCGATTTCAAGAACGACCTCAACCAGTCCGACCTGTTCGACGGACGTCTCCAAAGCAAGGTCATCAAGGTGGTTGACGTGTCTTACGGAGGTGAGAATGGTTTCAACCAAGCTATTGAGCTAGCTGGAGAGACCCTGAGCAACGTCAAGTTCATCCAAGAGAAGAAATTGATTTCCAAGTACTTCGAGGAGATCAGCCAGGACACCGGCAAGATCTGTTACGGTGTGGAAGATACCCTCAAGGCCATGGAACTTGGCGCGGCCGAGACTCTTATTGTCTTTGAGAATTTGGATGTCACGCGATACCAGCTGAAGACCTCTACTGGTGAAGAGGTGATCGTGAACGCCACCAAGGCCCAGGAGGTCAATAACCGGGAGCTCTTCCAGGACAAGGAAACTGGCGCCGAGATGGAGGTGATCGAGTCCACCACCTTCATTGAGTGGCTTGCCGAGTCCTACAAGGACTTCGGTGCCACCCTGGAGTTCGTCTCGGACCGTTCTGGTGAAGGAAACCAGTTCGTGAAGGGCTTTGGTGGTATCGGAGCCCTTCTCCGATACAAGGTGAACTTTGAACAACTTGCCGACTACAGCGACGATGACGAGTTTTACGATGGTATGTGCACCTGGCTCTACTTACATTCAATAACAGTACTGACATTTCGCCCAGATTGACGGTTGAGCGCCCTCGCAGAGAGCGAGGATGAACGGCCAGAAGCTCCCTCGGCGAGTGTTCTGACGGCTCGCCCTGTGGATCATGAAGGCGGCTCCGTGACTGAAAACCAGGCACCCGCAAAGGATTTCTTCGAGACGCCTGCTCCAAGCCTCATGAAACTGCTTAGAGGTTTGTTGTTCCTCCTTCATAAGGGAATTCCAGTGCTAATCGCCGTACAGGTTCATCCAAGCTCCGTGACATGTTCACTCAGGTTATCTCAGTGACTGAGATGAACTAAGGTGTAAATTGCAAATTTAAAAGGTTGGATGCGATTCTCTGCAATCTTCAGTACCCTAATTGCCGTCTGCCACTGTGTAGGCGAGGCGGGGCATTGCTTTTTGCGGCTCTGTTCGTCGCCGTTGCCAGAGTGGGTGGTTCTGGTTCGTTCTTTATGTTCCTCGCACTCGTTATAGTCTGAAAATACATTGGAGAGACTCGCTATCCTGCTTTATTAAATATATATCTCTTCTCTTTGGTCTGAAGTATATCAACCCGAAATTTTTCTGCGATTAACCCTTCGATGTCACCACACGTACTGCTGGTGAAGCACTACCTAGGTATCGTTCCCTTCGTAAATCATCTCGAAATCCATGCAACAAACCAGAGTTTATGCAGTTCGAGCACCCAGCTGATCTTTCCACGTTCCCAAATCTCTACAAGACTCGGTAACGTGTTGCAAGTCTTGCAATGCATTAACAACCGCATCCTTGTTGTCCTCGGATAGAGTTCGTCCACATTCAACAAAAAAGATATATTGCCAAGCCCGTTTCAAACTGGGCCTAGTGTTTATAGTCGTGAGATTTAGACCGTGTTTCTTGAAAATCAAAAGCGCGCTAGCCAATGCACCCGGCGAGGCGTGATCAATGGAGAACGAGACTAGCGTCTTGTGCGTGTTGGACTGTTCGTCCGAAGTGGGCGCCTTCGGCTGTCCCAAATCGAGCTCAGCTGTCCGCGCAGCAAGAACGTTCCTCAAGATGAGGAACCGAGTTGTATTATCAGCCCGATCCTCGATGTTCTCTTTCAGTACGTCAACACCGTGGTACTCTGCGGCAAAGCGGCTGGCGATAGCTGCGCTTTTCTCCGTCGACTCCTTAGAGACAATCTCTGCTCCTTTGGACGTGGAAGAGACATCCTGTCTTTCCACGCCCTTGAAATATTGGGAAAGGACTCCTTCACACTGGCCCCATGCCTGGGGATGTGTGTATAGCTTAGTGATCGACCCATCATACCCCGACCATCCGGAGGGATATGAACCCTTGTGGACCAACAAGCAGTGGTGGACGGTCAAATAGTACTCGCCACATACTTTCACATCCTTATATTGATCATTGCGGTCGGCGAGGAGGTCCAGAGTCTGGACAACCGAGCCATTGGTCGAGTTTTCGCAAGGGATCACGGCGTAGTCGACCTCTTGATTTTGAAGGGCGACAAAGGCATCGGCGAAGGAGAGCTGGGGGAGCAACGAGGCTGAGATTTTACCAAAGGCTTCGGCGGCAGCCTTGGGGCAAGGATTAGCTATGGGGATATAAAGTACGTTTGTACTCCCAGGTATGCGGGGTAGGTAAGCTTCGTACCTGGTGCGAGAAAGATGCTAACGGGCCGAGAAAAGCCACCCTTAAGCGCGCCATCGAGTAAGATCTTTCTGGGATATCCTCGGTTAATAATCGGGCTAGAATTATTTGATTCAAATGGAGAAATCTCCCTTGGGTTGAGTTTGAGTTCGATTTCCCAATATTGTCCGATTTGTGATTAATCAATGCTGGAGCGGTGTGGATCATCCCTAAAAACAAACAAGGCAAACCTGATACTTGCATTGCTATCATGATCTCGCCTTTCAATGTGAAAGCTCCGTTGTCCATGAGATTAACTTCCATACAGTACTTGCTCCGTCGAGCAGTACACTGCCGAGCGTATTCCTCGCTCTCAGAGCGCCTGCACCATGACCTCACCACGCGGAAGCTCCCATTGACCTTCGACTACCTACATCCTCAGCCATCTCACCTTTTGAATCTCTCGCTTGACGGTCTTCTTCCAGAGTCATCCGGCACTCGCAGTGCATCATCAATTCTTCCTTCAATCAAAAACCCATCCCCGTTGCCATTTGGTCACCACTTGATCTATTTCCCGCCCCAAGTGACTCTGTCGCAACTAGTCCCAGATGGCTGCGACGTCCTTCATACACCAGGCGATCCTTTCAATCGCCGCATGTGGGCAGGTGGTAATGTGCAATTCCCAACTGAAGGACCGCTGCTGGATGGCAGCCGGGCTGTGTGTATTGAATCTATCCGCAACGTGACCGTCAAGGGACGCGAGGGAGACGAGAAAGTGATTGTCACGATTGAGCGACGGGTTGGTACCGTGCCAGAAGGGGAACCAGAAGAGGAAACCTGGAACCGAATCTGGCAGGAGAATGAGGCGGATTTGGGAAGCTCGTCGCTGATAGAGAATCGAGATCTCATATTCATGCGGGCCAAGACGGCGGAACAAGTTGCCTTAGACCGAGAGCAATTTTCATCCCCGACTCGCTTTGTCAAGTGTTAGTTCTTCCTTTACAGCTTGTTTTCATCTGCGCCGTGGATAGTTCGTGCAAACCAAGAGAGAGAGAAAACTTACTTGCAAACAGCCCCGTCCGATGCGGTATTCCGCCATTCGATATTACCCACCAAGGCATTACTCTTCCGCTTCTCGGCGCTGACAATGAATGCGCATTCAATACATTTGGACAAAGATTATACACAGAACCAGGAAGGGTTCCGAAACCTTTTGGTTCATGGTCCTTTGACCTTAACACTGCTTCTGAGTGTGTTGCAAAGCCACCTTCAGAGCCTGAACCTTCGGGTTGGTCATATCGAATACAAGAATCTTGCGCCTCTGTATGTAGAAGAGGAACTGACAATCTGTGGCAAGCCTAAGAATGACGGTGCTTGGGATGTCTGGATCGAGGGTCCTGGTGGCAGTCTGGCTGTTCGAGGTACTTCCAGCACTTGTCCAGCCTAGGTACAAATATTGGGCATCTTAAATATATTACAAAAAAGGATATCTAAACAATCAGAAAGCTTCGGGTTTACTCCTGAATTCCAAGGTTATATAGTTGTTTGTGAGACTGCCGAAAGCACTATAGCTGGAGTCCGGGTGTAGTGAGAAGTTACGACAAATGCCTTTTCATCCAAAAATGCATTTGATATTAATTCTACTCAATACTAGGTCAATCTTCTCAGTGAAAGTTGTACATTCGTAGCCCCGGGGCCGGTATGGTGCGTATTATACTCATATGCGATGCCAAGACCGGATTACGGATAAACCAGTGCCGGACTTTTGCACACGTCGGTTTAAAAGCTTGCATCCGTGGCTTCTCTCATTCTTCTCTCTCTTCTTCTTCACCCTTTCTTTCCCCTTCAATGGCTTGATTCTTTTTGAACATAGCTTTCTCTTTTCAATTTTTTTTCTCGGCTCACCATGGACCAAGTCCAGGCGGCCTTCTGGGCAGCACCTCCGGTGACTCGGTACGCTGCATTGCCATTCCACCTCGGTGGACCTGTTGACTGACTTTGTCTGAAGCACAATCACAGCTCTGACTCTGATTCAGTCTGTTCTAGTCTATGGCGGCGTGCTCAGTGGATTTTATGTTGTCTTCTGGCCGTCTCGGATTTTCAAATTGCTTCCGGAGATCTGGCGTTTAGCTACTCCATTCCTACTAACCGGTCCGAAGCTCAGCTTCTTCTTTGACCTCTATTTCAGTATGATGCCTCAGTGTTGCATTGGCCTTTGGCCCTGCTAACCTGCCGGCAGTGTACCACTATGGCAGTCAGCTGGAGACCAACTCTGCTCGGTTTAGCCAGCCCGGAGATTTCTTTATCTACCTGGTATTTGTAGCATTCACCATCATGGTAAGTGGCTCGCTTGATCTCGAGTCGTGTGTTTTTTTTTTTCCTTTTGCATCTTCATATTGTCACCTCCCAATCTGCCCGCCCAGTCAAACAAATGGCTGTATCGGTTCCTGAACGTGAGGAAGATTACCCCTGCATCCGTGCGGCACCGTCAAGAATTCGCAAAATAACTTGGTGCTGCATTGGTGTGGGATTGGTGGGATTACCTTATAGGTAGTTGTCATGATTTTTAGTTCATGTACAGCGGTTCAGGTGCCCTACATTCTACATACATCTATTACCATTCATTCCCAAATATCATGATCATTTCTCCAACTCTGTCCGTGGTAGCTCAAAATGTCCTAAAGTTGCTAACTTTGCCCAAGCTTACTGCAGGCTACCTCCTTGGCGGGATGGTTTTTACTTCCGGTGAGATGTCTTGCCTAGACCCGTATAGGGCCAGAACTAATATTTCCCTATTCCATAGCGTTGACCCTGGCTTTCATCTACACCTTTGCCCAGGAAAACCGGGGCAGAAAGGCCATGCTGTGGTTCATTGAGATTCCCATGGAGTACCTCCCATGGGCGATGCTACTGATCAACCTGGTCATGAATGGATGGCCTTCAGCCGTGAGTGAAGGCACGGGCATTGTGGCTGCCCATCTCTATGACTTCCTCACCCGAATCTACCCAACTTTTGGCGGTGGCCGAAACTACCTGGTGACGCCCGTGGTCGTGCAGCGCTTTTTCTCTCGCCACACTCCCAATGCTAATAACCGCGGATATGGTACTGCTTTCCAAGCATCAGCATCTTCCCAGCCCTCTCAGCCATCATCTCGGGGCTGGACCTCCTCTATCCAGAACCCATGGGGTGGTCGAGGCGCGGGCCGAAGACTTGGTGGCGATTGAACGCATATCAATATGGAAGCCCCATGATGTTTAGACCATCTAAAAACCTGGAGCGGGATTAGTCTTGCATCATTGCCGGCGTTTTTAACAAGTCTTACAGTTAATTTTGACTGAACAGAATCAGATATCTTGGGAAATCATTACTTCTGAGATTTGTATTAGATTAGCAACCATTACTATTGTTAGTTATTTCAAGAATCCACCAGTATATCATGCACTTCGAATATGACAATTCCAATTAAGTAAAAATCAAACCCTAAACCCCCAGCCACCTGTTTTACTGGACTGTACAGTAAAGTCTGGGACGAGAATTTCCTTCGAGAGCCAATCACGTGACTCACCGCGGGCGCTAAACCGGAACAGGCTATGGAGCTGCCGCACTCGCAAAATTTCCTCGAGCAAATTTTTGGTCTGCAACAGCAACACCATCGACAACATGGCCGCCGTCAAGAACCAGGAGATGGACTACGCCATCAAGCCCGAGGCGGTTAACCCTGCCATTACCGCTGAGGAGTGGCCTCTTTTGCTCAAGAACTACCACAAGTGTATGTTTCATGGCGAAAAAAAAAAAAATTCACCGCGATCCTTGAAGCATTGGCTAATCCAGTCATTATATAGTGCTTGTTCGCACCGGTCACTTCACTCCTATCCCTGCTGGTGCCTCCCCTCTTAAGCGTGACCTTAAGTCCTACATCAGCTCCGGTGTCATCAACCTCGACAAGCCGTCCAACCCTTCCAGTCACGAAGTCGTGGCTTGGATGAAGCGAATCCTCAGGTAAATCCTCACCACATTCCACTCAATCCCTCAAGAGACTTCAAGAAGAAGAAAGAAAAGAGAAAGAACAGATTCTAAATGCATTGGTAATTTTAGATCCGAGAAGACTGGTCACAGTGGTACTCTTGACCCCAAGGTCACTGGTTGTTTGATTGTCTGCATTGACCGCGCTACCCGCCTGGTCAAGTCCCAGCAGGGTGCTGGTAAGGAGTACGTCTGTGTCATCCGCCTGCACGAGAAGATCCCCGGTGGTGAGGCACAGTTCCGCCGCGCTCTTGAGACCCTCACCGGTGCTCTGTTCCAGCGTCCTCCTCTTATCTCGGCCGTCAAGCGTCAGCTCCGTGTCCGTACTATCTACGAGAGCAAGATGTACGAGTTCGACAACGACCGCCACCTGGGTGTCTTCTGGGTCAGCTGTGAGGCTGGTACTTACATCCGTACCCTTTGCGTTCACTTGGGTCTGCTCCTGGGTGTCGGTGCCCACATGCAGGAGCTGCGTCGTGTGCGCTCCGGAGCTATGAACGAGGAGAGCGGCATGGTTACCCTCCACGATGTCATGGATGCCCAGTGGGTTTACGACAACCAGCGTGACGAGTCTTACCTGCGCAAGGTCATTCGTCCCCTGGAGAGCCTGCTTACCGGCTACAAGCGTATTGTGGTCAAGGACAGCGCTGTCAATGCTGTCTGCTACGGTGCCAAGCTCATGATTCCCGGTCTTCTGCGTTTCGGTTAGTCCCCCCCCTCGTCCCGTTTGGTCTCAATTCTGGGGAACTCATAACTAATACATTTTCACAGAGGCTAGCATTGAGGTCGATGAGGAGGTTGTCTTGATGACTACCAAGGGCGAGGCTATTGCCATCGGTATTGCCCAGATGTCTACCGTGGAGCTTTCCACCTGCGACCACGGTGTCGTCGCCAAGGTCAAGCGTTGCATTATGGAGCGCGACCTGTACCCCCGCCGCTGGGGATTGGGCCCTATTGCCCTTGAGAAGAAGAAGCTCAAGTCTGCTGGCAAGCTCGACGTAAGTCATGATACCCCTACATCCGCTATGGCTGCTCAGGACTAATTTTCTATCAGAAATACGGCCGTACCAACGAAGCCACCCCCGCTTCCTGGAAGAAGGAATACAAGGACTACGATGCCGTTGAGGACGTTACTGAGGAGTCTTCCGCCCCCGCCGCTGCTCCCGCCCCTGTTGAGGAGCCCGTGAAGGCCGATGCTGAGGCCGATGAGGACAAGGACGAGAAGAAGAAGCGCAAGCACGACGGTGAGACCGCCGAGGAGAAGGCCGAGCGCAAGAAGAAGAAGAAGGAGAAGAAGGAGAAGAAGGAGCGCCGGAAGTCCAAGCAGGCAGAGGACAGCGATGACAGCGAGTAGATGTCCAGGAAGACACCCTGCTAGCTCGCGGTCTACTTCCTGTACCATATTATTAGGTCTTTTCATTATTTGCTTCCGGAGTCTTTGGGTCAAAAGGGAATGTTGGTTTTCAATATTTATTCGTCCATAGTTGTTGTTACTCCAACCTGTGATGTTCTTGTAAAGATTATCTTTATACAGTAGTTTATATAGTAGTTGGTAACTGAGGTAAAGTAGAGTTCACATGACCAGTTCGTTCTGGGAGCGGAGATGATCTCGTGACCGTTCGCTCTCCGCACTTCCCCTCTCTATACTCTTCACAGCACCCCGACTGATCTCTACGTATCGCGACCTGCCGTGTTAAGGGACTTCAATCAGTTCGCGTTACGTGCTTTTAATACCCGGAAGCATGGCTGCTGAGCTCACTTCCACGAAGCTCAACGCTGAGAGTCACTTGATCCTGGTAATGAAGCTCTCCAACGTCATCAGGTGCACTTGACTAATTAGCCGGACTTGCATAGGACCAACCGCTCCTTCGACTCCCTCATGAACTCGCGCGAAGAAATTTTAAAACCGTACAACGCGTTGTTGAACGAGAAAAGGAATATGTGCTTCCTGCCCTCAAAGAAGCGGCGAATGCTTCACTCTCCAACACGCATACCCCCGACCAGACCCTTGCGGCACTCGATGCTATGATATCTCGAATGCAAGGGTTGAAGCGGAAGATGGAAAGTTTGCAAGAGGAAGAGCGACGAATTCAGACCCAATCCCGTAAACGAATCCAGCATCTCGAGGCCTTACACAATATTCCAAGTTTGGCAGATGTCAAGTATGATCAATGGTCTCGGGTGCGGCTGGATCGTTTGCTGGTCGATCATATGTTGCGATCGGGGTTCTCAGAGAGTGCGAAGCAGCTTGCCGAAGAACGAGACATCGAAGGCCTTGTAGACCTGGGAGTGTTCACTCAGTGTCAACGCGTTGTTGAGAGTCTCCGCCGAGGAGACACCAAAGAAGCATTACAATGGTGTGGAGAAAACAAAGCAGCGTTGAAAAAGAGCAAGGTTTGTCTTAATCTAATACTCTCATAAGATCCGTGACTGACTTGTTCGTTCTAGCACAACCTTGAATTTGAGCTCAGATTGCAGCAGTACATCGAGATGGTTCGAACGCAGGATCGAACGAAGAAGCTGGAGGCTATCTTACATGCGAGAAAATACTTAACTCCCAATCATGAATCCCAGAATAATGAAGTCATGCGGGCAGCAGGATTGCTTGTCTTTAGCCAGGACACTCGGGCAGAGCCATACAAGGTGAGTTGCGATCTTTGACGAGAGAGCAGCATAGTCCTAATCATGATATAGGCATTGTTTTCTCAGGACAGATGGAAGGTTCTTTCTGAACTCTTCGTCAAGACTCATCATGAGCTCCTCTCCCTACCCTCACAGCCTCTCCTACACATTGCTCTTTCTGCAGGGTTGTCGGCGCTCAAGACCCCCTTATGCCATTCCGCTTATACGTCATCCAGTTCCAACTCACAGTCGACAAGCACATCGGTATGCCCGATCTGCTCGACAGAACTGAATGACCTCGCCCGTAAGATGCCATATGCTCATCATTCCAAGAGCTATGTGGAAGGCGACGCAATTGTGCTACCCAACGGTCGAGTCTACGGAAAGGCAAGACTGTTGGCGATCAGCAAGAATCTTGGGGCCGTTGAGGCTGGCAAGGTCAAAGATCCGACAACGGGCGAGGTCTTTGACGAAAGCGATATGAAGAAAGTCTACATTTTGTAATCTTCTGTTATGCAGTCCACTGCAAACATTTTTAGCGTCAAGAATGTCTGGAGCGAACTATTTTATTCGGAGTTAACGGACGTGCGTATCAATGTTGAGCGTGTATTTTATCCAAGTCATGAACTATTATGCAAGAATGCATTTATCTGCTATATGCAAGAAAGAGACTCAACAATGATACACTCATAGGCGTAAAACCCGACTTTTACTCGCTATCATCCGAATCATCTTGGGCTCTAGCTCTCTTCTTCTTGCCCGCCTTCACCGGCTCCTTCCTCACCTCAAACACATACATACGTGCCTCCCGATCCTCTCCACGCCATCCGCCCCTACCTCCATTTTTCCCTTCAACCTCGCCAAGCGTCCGAGCATGCGAATAGCCCTCATAAGCACTCCACGGAAACCGGAAACTAGTAACAACCTGTAACCCAGCATGACGAGCAAGATCCTTGATATTCCACAAAGTATACGGCTCAGCCTCAAAAAGCGAAACCAAGATCTGACCCGGACCAGTGCGGACTTCCTTCCCAGAAGTCTGATCATCCTCGTCCTCTTCGTCTTCGTCCTCGTCCTCATCTTCCTCCCACTCATCATCATCCGGATCAATAGGCTCCGGCGCCGCAGAAAGAAGAGGCACACAAGCCTTGAAAAAGGAAACGAGGAGTTCCTGATTGGCCCGAACCTGACGATTAACATCGGTCGAAAGACCTCCCACATGCGGGAAATTGAAACAAATCACATCCCACGGCCCACTGGGTGCAGGCTTCGCTTCCGGCTCCGGTCTTAGCAATTGGCGCACATTCTGTTCTTGCTTTTGGCGCTCTTGTTGCTCTTTTTGGATCATCCAGGTAGGTCTTTTGCGCTCTTTGCGTGGGTAGCCGGATTTGATTTCTTTGCCTCCGCCTCCCGAGGCGCCTAGTTTGCGGGCGTCTACGGAGTAGAGGACCTTAGGGCCATTAGGATTGGGTGCTAGTTGGGATTTGGGTGCATCTTGCTGTTCGTCCGAGGGCTGTTCGTCTGATTCTTGTTCTTGCTCCGACTCTGCCTCTGGTTTGGATTTGGATTTGGATTTTGACTTTGCAGGTGCATTTAAAATGTCCAAGATGTTCTGCTCTGCTTGTGGGTACTTGCCCAAGAGTGTTTCTCGAGAGTCGTAGCATGTAGCATATAGCTTGTGACATTTGTATTGAGTTGCCAATGAACGGGCAAATGAGAAGTCGCCTGAACATGTTAGTTTAAAACTAAGAGAAAGATCCATGATGTAGTATGAATAGAAGAAAATAGCATCTTAAATCTCGATACAATGTATGCATTGAGAACAACCCGAGAAAAGCAACAGATTCAGGTAAACATGGGATATCATAGGTGTAGAGACGATTATAAGAAGTAGCACTCACCCTCTCCAATCAACAAAACCCGATCTCCCCTCAAGAATGGCACAATGGGCCTTTGATTAGCTTGAAGGGGTCCTTTCTTCTGCGGAGCCTCGGTCGTTCCAGCTCCCTTAGTCTTCGGCTTAGACTGGGAAGGAATGGGTCCCTGCTTAGGCGGCGGACCGGGGCGGGCGCGAGCTGGGGGCCCTTTTGTTTCTTGTTGCGGGGCATTCTATAGTTCTAGACGCAATGATATGTTTGTGGGGAGTCTTAAGTGAGGAATGCAGTATATATGAAATTTTGTGATGGGGAGGGAGTTCGGCCAATCAAAGATCCGGTGGATATAAGCTTTACTTAGGACTTCTTGACTTGACCTGTTTGAAAGAGCTTATTATTTATTCGATTTGTCCTATTTGTACTATTTGAAAACTCACTAGGATCCTCCGATGTATTAATCACTTCTAGAACACCCTCTATGACTGTCTGTAGGTCTCCCAAGATTATCATGAAAAAGGTCTAAGTAGAAATACGTTCTATTCCACGGCATAGCTATATACATCGAAAACAACCAAAAATCCAGACCAGGCTATGCCCCTGCTTAAGGCAGAAAAGAAAAATTAAAAAGTCATACTGCAGTCCAAGTGGCGCTTTCCCCTAGATGACGAAAAAAAAAAAAAAAAAAAGGAAAGCCCAACACCAATGGAGGACCACAAGAGCACCAGGAGGCTGCCATGAAACGTGAATCATAATGTCACATGCAAGAGGGTCCCAATGCCCCGAATATCAGGGAAAGCGTTGATGCGCGGGTGGTCCAAGGACTCCGTATCGAGAAAACAATCGTTCATTCTTTCTTATTTTTTAAGAGCGCAGCGAGTCACGCATGCTCTGGCTGCTGGCGCTGACCAGCGGGTTGGAGGTGGGCAGGACACCGGTCCTAGGCTTGGCACTCTGCTTGATCTTGGCCACAGCGTAGACAATACCGGAGAAGAATCCAACGACAATGGCAGTCACACTGGGGAAGGTGACGGGGGCATCGAAGAAGATCAATCCGGACAGGGCGATGGGCAGCTTGTTAAGAGCGCCAACCATGGAGTAGGTGGTAGACGAGGTGACACGCACACACCAGGCGGATGTGTAGGAGATGAAAACGGACGACATGCCGGACAGGATCATGGCGATCCAGATACCGTTGCGGTTCTCCTCGGGGAAGTTACGGGCCAGGTTGGCGGAAGACCAGTCCTCGGCAAGCAGGGTAAACACGATCAGGACGGGGATTGATAGCAGGTTGTTGTAGAACATGGCTAAGAAATGAGTTAGAATGATGCTAAGGCAGGGATACCCAGACTAAGCAAAACATACTGTCAAAGTCCTTGAAGTTGGTCAACTTGATGCGCTTGCGCATACCCAGCACGTAGGACGAGGTGCACAGGCAGTTGATCATCATCCAGACGTAGCCGGCGTTCAGGGTCGAGACCTTGCTGGAGGTGTCACCAGTGCTCTCCACGGCGTGCTTGATGTCGGCCCAGGCAGCAACAATGGAGCTGAGAACCATCAAGCCGAAAGAGAAAAGAGTCATGTTGGTGACAGAGCCACCGAACCACAGGACCTCACCGTAGGCGATGAGAATGATGGTCAAGTTCTTGAAGATGGTGTAGACGGGGATGGAGAGGAACTGAAGGGCCTTGGAGCCGGTGTAAATCATGCCAATCAACAGCAGAGTAATGGGGAACCCTATCCAACCATAAGTCAACACTTTTTTTTTTCATTTTGTTACACACGGCCATAACCGGGGGGCGCCTTACACTTTCTCGCCTCATCCGTGCTAAAGTCGCGGTAGGTGATCAAGCCCATAGACTTGCAAGTTTGAATGGCCGCGATACAGACAATGGACTATAGCAACAATCAGTCAACGAATCCATCCCCATGCAAGAGTTCAATGGGAGCGGGACATACCTGAACCATAAGCAGCAGGAAGTTGAGATTGAAGTCCAACCCTGACAGAACATACTTGTTCATAACGGTCATCAGGATGGACGAGCCGCAGTAGGACAGAACAGGCAATATAGGGTTGCTGGACATGCTGCTAGGAGGAGACGGCCGGGGCTGTGGTGGCGGCGCGGCCTCGAATTCCTTGTTGCCCTGATCCAACTTGTCCATGTCGACGGTATAGTCGTCGGTCTTTTTGTCTTCAACCATGGCGTTTTTGGTGGGGGTTTGAAAACCCAGAGAGAGTAAACGAAATAAGGTAGCGAAATGGGAAAGAGGCGAAGACACAGGTCAAAGAGAACGGAGCGTACAACTGGACGCGCGAGGAGAAAACAATTCGAGACAGAACTTTTGGGTTTGGCCGGAAGCGGCGCAGGCTTAAGTCAGCAGGGGCTCTCAGGGGAGTCACGTGCCTCTTCTATTTTAGAGATAGCGCCCAATGGGGGCTAGCGCGGTGGTTAGTCAGATTTCGAGCTGCAGTAGTCGCGTCCTGGGAAATTACAGTCCAGTCCAGGTGAACAGTCCGGCGTCATGGACAGAGATGTCACTCTCGGTCTATATTGCCCATGGAACGCTCACATGGGTACTCCGTATTCTGATCTATGAATGTAGTCCGTGATCAGACAAGCCAAGACTATATCCCGTATACCCCAGTGGAGCTCCTAGACGCGAAGATCCTCCAAACCTCCACTTCTCCCTTTTCAGATAATTCAAATCAGCACCCATTCAGGGGACCTAACACTCGATACCACTTCCAGTTGACCAACGAAAATAAAAAAGGGGGAAGACGTGGACCAACCCAAAATAAGAGAGGGACAAAGAGCAATTATCTCTCCCCACTCTCCAGACTTCTCGAATTAGCCCTCATAACCCCTCCCAAAATTCCCACAATGCCGAACGATCACCACGAAGAGTCAGACGACGAAGCCCTTTTCGCAGCCCTCGAGAACGAAGACGACGATGACGCCACGTACCGCACCCAGCGTATCCAGCAACTAAACGCCGAACTCGCCGCGCAAAAGGACAATCGCTCCGCAAAATCGACTGGCGCCACATACACACAGGACACAAGATACCCCACTCTTAGCAATGATCAAAGCGTGCTAGACTTTACTACATCGACAACGCGGTGTATTGTCCATTTCGCTCATGACGACTTTGCGCGATGCGCGACGATGGATGCACGATTGGAAGAATTAGCGGCGAGACATTACGAGGTGAAATTTGCACGAGTCGATGTACGGAATACACCTTTCTTGGCGGAGAAGCTGAGCATCCGGGTATTGCCTTGCGTGATCGGATTTAAGGATGGTGTTGGTGTTGAGCGGGTGGTTGGATTTGAGGGATTGGGTCCTGGAGGCACGAATGGGACCGAGGCTGGGTTTAGCGTGGCGGTTCTGGAGAAACGGTTGTTGCACAAGGGCGTCTTAGCACAGGCCAAGTTCTCAGCAGACGATGTGGATGATGATGAGCATCAGAGTGACGACGAAGGACATGATGTGAGGAGAGGGACTCGTTTGCGGAAAAAGGCGATCCAAGGTGGGAAGGCTGGACGAGGACGATATGACGACGATGACGACGAATGGGATTAAACATAGAATTGAGAACCGTTGTCACGACTACACTTGAATGACCATGACCTGTCAGGTGTATCAAGATTCATCGGACTCTATATCAAAAGTCCAACTTACGGAGTTTGACCATGGAAAACAATGAAACTAAGAACTGCATCATCATAGAATTACAGGCAAAATATCAATGGCCATGAAACAGAGCTA
The DNA here is from genome assembly GCF_028827895.1 of Penicillium longicatenatum. NCBI lineage: Eukaryota > Fungi > Ascomycota > Eurotiomycetes > Eurotiales > Aspergillaceae > Penicillium > Penicillium longicatenatum. Next base: position 532,976 of record NW_026643121.1, on the reverse strand, counting down.
GTAAACAAAACCAAGAAGACAGCTCCCTAAAGTTACAAAATGAAATGCCGCGATGAAACCGGAGAGAAGAAAGCATGGGGAATTCTATACACGGAGAGCAGGTGTCATGTAGATCCAGAAGCTCGTCATCAGACGCCAGTTGCCCTTGAGAAGATGAAATCTGAAAAGAGGAAGAAAGAAAGAAAAGGATAGAAAAGAACAATGGAACATGATCTAAATGGCCACGTTCTTCATCTCTCCAAGGACCTCGGAGTCTAGGGTATTGGGTGATGATTCTGCGGTCTCATCGTTCTTCTCGGACTTTTCTTCGGAGGGCTTGGACTCGGGGAACCCTTCATTCTCTTTGTTGGAGATTTGCGGGGTGGTCACCTCTAGCAAATCTTCTGTGGGCTCGTCCTTGCTCTCCTGGGGATCTTCAGAGATCGTAGGCCCAGCCGAGCCAGAGGGACCTTCCTCGGTCACCCGGGCAAGAGGGCTGGACATACCGAAGGGGGTCTTAGGGCTCTGAGCGGGCCCTCGGTTGGGGAAACGGTTGGGAGATCGACCACGCTCCTCAGCGCGAGTCGGGCTGCCGTAAGGAGAATCCCGGGTGGATCCTTTACCAGATGCATTCACACCCATTCCGTTGGGGCCACGTCTGCGTGGTGGGCGGCGGCCGTACTTCTGGTCAACTCTCCACCGCAAAACCTCCATGTATGGCGGCTCGACATTCTGCGACTTGAACTCCTTGAGTTTCATCTCGTTGGTCTCCTCGTCGACGATGGTTCGGCCGCTGCAGAGATCATCGGCGAAGGTAGCCAGGAAGGCTGCCCAAGACCGCGCAACCACATATTTACAGTCGTAGTCGCGGCCGAAAATGATCACCTGGCCCCATTTACCAGCGGGACCGGGGGCAAGATCAATTGCAAGCAGATTGCCACCCCAATCGCGGGCTAGGGGGATCCAAGCCGGGTGGGCGTAGGCCTTTTGCACGGCTCCAGGAGGCTGAGAGTCCTGACGATCGAGCAACTCATTTCTCCATGTCGTACCGGACTGAGGCGGCGCGGCCGACGAGCTGGCAGCGGAGCTGGACACGGGAGTCGACATCATGGCGGCACTGAGGAACTCTTCGTTGACGGTCTTCCAGTTGTGACGCTCCTGCACAATCTCCTCGCAATCCAGCAGCATGGAGCTGAAGATAACACCGGTAGGCAGACCTCCACGCTCTTGCCCATCGTGGATCATCAAAGATTCCCGCAACTCGAGTGGCAGACTGCAGTCCAGCTCGTGTTCCAACTCGTTAATGTCGTTCTGTGTGCATCCTTCGCCGAGGTTGTCCAATAATTCCTCGTAATTGTGTTCCAACCACCGCTCGATCTTTCGCCAGGAGTGAGCGACGGGCGGCGGCGGCGGCGCACCATCGTGGAAACTTTGCATTTGAATTTCTCCTGTTTCCTGGTCATTTGACCTCCGTTTGGATGCGGTGGATCTCATGCCGGGCGAGTAAGGGCGGTTAGGGGAACCAGGGTCGGTCGGGGAACCGTTGAATTCAGTGGATTGGGCGGTCGCCAGGCCCTTGGAGGACTCATCATCATATGGGTTGGAGAGATCTGGCCGAGATTCGATGGCACTGGTGGCAATGGATGTGAGAGGTTCATGGCGACTTTGACTGAGAGGGACGTGTCGACCAGTACGGTAGGGAGAGTCGTGGGAGGCATGACGGTCATAGGAGGTCATGGTATGCCAAAAGGAGCGCCATGTCGAACCGAATCTGCAAGCAAAATTAGATCCGATTCCAAGAGAGATACTGATCTGCGAGGGGGGAAGGAACTAACACATTCGCCATGATGGGAGCGGGTTGATGGAGAAGAAGAGAGGGGGAGGTTTTTTTGGGCCAGGAAAAGGGAAGGTCTAGGGCATTTAGACCCGCAAATCAGGAGGATCTAGAAGTTTGCAATCTTGGGTTTGGAATTAAAGGGAAATCTGAAATCTGAAATATGGAGAAGGAAAAAGATGGGATCCAATTTCCCCTTAGGATAAAATGTCATAACTGCCTCCCCCTGGCCGCATCCAGGTTCCTCAGGCATGCAGATCATGATGTCGACACCTGAGCGCAGAATGATCATCTTGGCTTCTAGGATGACTCTGTATACCGAAGACGGTCATTTCAATGCATTTCAATGTGATTGTAATACGTAGTTCTGAGGCATTGTGAGAGCCCCCCCCCCCCCCATGCAGAACAACGCAATGCCTAATACCTTCTATCGAATTCCTCTTAACTCTCTAGCTCTCCTTACTAGCCATCTCTAGTCTGTATGTGTCAAGTTCAGCCACCGTGGCGCCTAGACTCCATCCCAATTAAGCTTCATCACAACCGAGACAAGATCGACGGGGAAGAAAGGTGATCCCCATGAACCTATCGCCATTCAGGCACCGAATAGACACATAGTGCCCTTGAAAGTCAATCTATGGGATATCTCTCATCAAGGTTTAGGGTCGGATGTGACTACCAAGGACGAGCCAAACACAAATCGAGGCACGATCACAAGTTATAAAATTAGACCATGGACTCCAAATGGCCAGAAAAGTGGAGCGCAGCGAGTGGCGCTGACCCAGATTAAAAAGGGGAACATTGCGACGCAGACATTCAGACCACGTCAGCCGTTGCGATTTCTGTTGAAACACGATTTGAAGTACCAAGTTCACAAATCATAGTGTAAAAAGGAAGAAAAAAGAGATGGAGAGACGTAGAACACAGAAGTATACAAGGCTGGCTCTTGGACCCTGGTATTAACCAGTTCTAGCCCAGATTTCTTATTACGATCAGCATGGCGGACCAACCCATCTGGTCTTTGGTCTGCATCGTTGCTTACCAGTGGCTGCAAGTCTCTTAGTGGCTTCGGACATTTGCCGGTGATTCGACGCTCCAAAACGGTGTGGCTTGGTCCACTTTCCACTTTTTCGTGGATTAAGTATTTGCCACCTGAAGTCATGGACCACTGCATGCAGTTATGGAATCTATATCCATACTCACTGTATACATAGTACTTACTATATGCTCTATAGACATAGAGATCACATCATACGTATTAAAGGGAACTCAACAAGGAGTGGACGGCATGGGATTCACACCAACGTAGTCATGAAGACTAAAACGAAGGGAAAAACTACTCAACATGGGAAATAGGTGAAAAAGCCAAGACCAGGGGTCCAGCAAAGACACCAATAAAAGGGAAAGAAAACATCAAAGAAGTAACCATCTCGAGAGACAAAATCATCAAAACATGCAGAGAGCGAATTTCATATCGTAGCCATCCTCGGCTGACATCCGCGAAAAACCAACCAGGCACGCACCGCACTTGGAAAGATCCCGACTCCGAACGATGCAAAGGTCCCCTTTCCTCGAAGAAAACAGACATCACTGTACCGAAAAGCAAGACCCGTGTATCTCAAAAACACCTCCAAACCAAGTACCAATCGCGAGCTAAAGGAATGCCCAAACGAAGCCACCGAGGGGACCTTGAACCAGTCTAGGTTACCCCTATGAACCGAATGCAAAAAAGCAGGGAAAAAATACAAAGGAAAAGAAGGATACTGAAGGAACGCAGGAGAGATGGTGTTGAGTAAGCACAAAAGAAATAAGAAATAAAACAACAGGGAGAAAAGAGCGAGGTCATCTGGACACCCGTCATCAAACAAGCAAGTCAAGTATGAAATTAGGCAAAAGAGCTCTGGATGCCTGGTGCCGCATCCAGCTTCAAGATGCGTCGGAGATCATCCTCCATCTTCTTCGTATCAACGGACTTGGAGGGCGATGGGGATTGAGTGGGCATCCGGAAGGCAGCAGTGGCGTATTGAGGCTGTGGAGAAATGTAGTTGTCCGGGGGCACAGCAGCCTGCGCTGGTGCTCGTCCCATGTAATGATTGCCATATGGACCGGGTGACGGTACATGATACTGATTAGGAGGGACTTCACGTCTCAGCGGGGACTCCGTATTGCGAACTTGGTGACCATTCGCGTAGGCAAATGGGTAACCGCCGTGGTTGGGCATTTGCGGAAGCTGTGCCGGAGAGTATCCCCGGTTGACCGGAGCAGGAGGGCCAGAGCTGGTTCGACTGGGAGTCGCATATGGAGGAAGGCTGGCATTAACGGGAGGTCGGCCTCCGTGATTGACAGGATATTCTGGAGCTGGAGAGCCCGACGCCGACTTCTGGGGGCGCGGATTAAGAAGCAGATGCCTCAACTCCGCATTCTTCATGCGTCGCTCCTCCTCGGCCTCGGGAGATTCGGTAGGTGGCGAGCTGTTGGAGCGAAAAGCGGACATGCGATCTTGATAAGATGGAGCGAAGGAAGGCCCGATATTTGAATTACGTCCATTCTCGGGGCCCATCTCAAATGAGAACATGCCACCAGGCGGATTGGAATAAGGCAGTCTTGGTTCAGTTTGAGGCGAGCGCACGCGACTGCTTGCCTCGGGGCTGCTCATGGGATTGGACTGACGCGCCTGCACAGCAGCCTTGAACAGGAAATCCAGAGGAGTAGATTTGGGCTCATCAGCCGCGGGCCGCGGGGGGCGAGCCCGGGGTTTGGAAGGGGTTGTTTCAAGATCGCCTTCCGTATCGGCAGTATCACTATCAGTCTCAAGAGTCGTCGCGAGGTCAGATTCAGGTAGCGACTTGGAATAGAAGCTTGGGATTGGTAATGCTGATGGCGCCGGTGATGCATGGAATGTAGGCCCTGCATATGCGCTATCCTTGGGTTGCGGGGTAACGTTCGAGCGGGAAGAGGTGCGTCGGTGTCCGTGCGATCCATTCGGTCCATGATATCCATTCGAAGTAGGCTCAGATCGATTCATGTCCTTGGGCTTCTTCCCAGAGCGGGGAGGCTTCTTCTTGGAATGGACATTATTAGGAATGGGGGAATCTGTGGCTACACCAGCTGGACTCATATTGCGTGGTGGTGAGGACGGAGGGGTATTCAGCAGGGCCATCTTCTGGGCGTGTGGGGTGGTGTTCTTCTTGGGAAGTGGGCGGCGGTTGTTGTTGTTGTTGTTATTGCGAGGGCCCTTGGGCGTAGGAGGATGAGGAGATGGAGTCGACATGACGACAGTGTGGCTTGAAAAATAGGCAGCCTGGTTCGAAAAGTGATGAAAGAGAAAGGAAAACACAGCGCAGACGCTAAGAAAAGCAGGTAAGGATATCGAATAGAAAGCCGGTCCTGTCACTGCTCAGCAGCTGTCGACAATATTAAGTTATTTCCAACGCTTAGAAAGCAGAGAAAATAGGCGAAAGGGAATGTAAAAGGAAGTGAAAGCAGAATCTAGGTCGCAGGGAACAACATAAATAAAGCGCGGGAAGGCATGTCTCTAAGGTGTGTGAGGCAGAAGGTGAGTCGTAGGAAAGTGACGGAAGAGTTCCCAAGGCGGGGACCACATGACTAAGGGTTTTGCCGCCTCCAGAAACAGTGGGGTTTTGCTGTGTTGGTGCTGGGACAAGCTGGAGCCTCACTCTATTTGAATTTGGCAGATTCCGATTGCCGTACAAGTACCTTTACTACCTACTCTGAAGGTGACCTGGGGATCTTTGCATGGTAATCTACCCTTACGTCAGTGACCTAATCCAAGTTCCTCCCGAGAGGTCCTCCCAGCATCCTAATCTACCGACCATCCCACTCCCGACCTCCCCACCGCTACACCACCAGACAAGCTACAAAAATGGCCGACGTGGAGATGAAAGATTCAGGCGCAGCCTCATCAAAAGGCAAAGCTGTCGCAAAGTCTGACGGTGCTGATGCTAAGAAGAAGTTCGAAGTGAAGAAGGTACTACACAACCACCTTGGGGGCCATGCGCGATCATGACGATGGGATACTGATTCTGATTTCCAGTGGAACGCCGTTGCCCTTTGGGCCTGGGATATTGTCGTGGACAACTGCGCTATCTGTCGAAACCACATTATGGACTTGTGTATGTTGTTGACACGAAGCTTGCGTGTTCGAGCTACAGCTAAACTATGCGGGAAACAGGTATCGAGTGTCAAGCAAACCAAGGATCTTCAACAACAGAGGAGTGTACTGTTGCCTGGGGTATTTGCAACGTAAGTAGCCTACACACCTTTTGAGGCAGTTGAATAAGTTCTGAACATCTTTAGCATGCCTTCCACTTCCACTGCATCTCCAGATGGTTGAAGACCCGTCAGGTGTGTCCACTGGATAACCGTGACTGGGAGTTCCAGAAGTACGGCCGGTAGAATATTTGAGGTAGAACCATTCGACAGACCAGAACCAAATGCACCGGAGCCTGGCCGCTGCCACGCATACATGTTCAATGGCTATGATCAGAGGGGGAAGAGCACTTTTTTGAAAGACAAAAGGATTTTATGATTTCCTTTCCCGGCGTTTAGGTAGTTATTTGCCTTGATATTTATCGAACCCGATGAATCCTTCCATGTGTTATCCCGTAACCTTGTATGCTTCTTCCAGGCTTTCAAGCCACCTTGACCCCATCTACCACCACATGTGGACCCCTTGAACTCCCATCTTTATTCAACCACTTCTCGGGATTCTGATTGTAAATGGGCCATGGCGGGATCACGGCGAGCGCAGTAAACAGCGTACCTCCCAGGCCGATCCAAAGCGTAAGGTGAATATCCTTGTAGATATATCCGACGAGAAAGCTAACAATCTAGAGGAGGTTCAGATGTTAGCAATATTGCTGTGTCTAATAAGTGAGGCTGGGCACTTGCTCCGGAAATAACTAGCAAAATAGTGCTTAGCAGCTCTGCTAGGTGTTGACCGTGGAAGTCCTGTCGCGTCAGGTCAGTGAAGATCTTCCCAAATTGAAGACACGCATGTGTCAAATTAGCGAATACGTACAATCTGACCTTCAAGAGCATCCTGGATTGGTGTAAGTAGTTCGTCCATGATTAGATGTGAATGGGATACTCGTGACGAAAGGTCACGTAACCTGGGGAGCGGGCTTATCGCAAGGGTGTCATCTGCCCACCGCCTCCGCCCAAGCTCCATGTCAACCATGAAGCGTTTCTGTTAACCATCACTCTGATGGATGTGATAGTAATTTTTTATCACTTCGATGGAAAATCCCGGCATCTCATTACTATGAGTGATTTCTATTAAAGAGAGAGAATCTATGGGGGAAATGTTTCGTAATTCATCTACTTCTACCTCTACCTCTTATGGCTTGGGGCCTTATGACCCACTCATACATAGATCATCTAGAGCGCTCACTATGGCAACTCATATCAAGCTTTCTCACCATATAACAATTACTTTCGCTGCAGCAAATTCCCGTGTCTCAGATCGGTTGCATGCTGCAGCGCAGACCGCAAACCAGCGGTGAAAAGGAGGATCTTGCGGCAACACACGGTCGATGCTTGGCAGAGAAAACAAGATTCCGGTGCACCAGTCACGAAAGCATCATTGTCCCTGGCAATTTGCCTCGCAATAGCTACCGATCAGAGCGCTTCCATCTCCGTGCATGCGCGTCAGGACAAAAAAAGGCAAGATTGGGGACGAGGATCGCCGATGACGCGGTGGGATTTTGCTCTCATGGAGTTCAGGTTTAAATCTCGGTCACGGTGGTACCCGCCTGTGCGGGCTCCAGCAGCTTCCATTGGCAGGTAATATTGTTGGAGGCGAACTGCGCGATGATGCGGTCTGCAATCTGGTCAAAGTTCTCCGTCGCCAGAGCCAGGATGGTTGGTCCGGCACCGGACAGACAGATGCCCAAAAGACCGGGCTGCGTCGCGGGAGTCATGAATTGCAGGATCTCGGTCAAGCCTGGGATGAGGGTCTTGCGGTATGGTTGGTGGACTCTGTCCTGCATGGCAAGGAAGATCATATCAGGGTCCGGCGGGGAGGTACCCAGAGCGGCGGGCAAAAGGGCTGCACGTTGCAGATTGAACACCTAGGAAAAATTGATGAGTCTAAAGTTTGACCAGGTCGAATCCGATGTCTCGACATACCACATCGGCACGACTGTACGATTGAGGAAGGACGTTGCGAGCATTGGCGGTGGGCACGACAAAGTCCGGGATGATGGCAATAGCCTTGATCTCGGGGGCCCAGTCAAACTTTCGGTAGTGACCAATGCCCAGCGGAGGCTCTGGGGGCTTGTTGCCCGTATCAATGCCACCAGCAGGCGCTGGCAGAACCTCACTCAATGGGATTTCTTTCCGGGCGACGTCTTCCGGCTTGAGTTCATTCAGATAAGTACCCACGAAGCCTCCGAACAGTGACGCAGCCACGTTATCCGGGTGTCGTTCTATAGACTATTAGTGTCATGCATGCAATATGGTGGAGATGTGGGTTTATATATCTGGATTTGGATTTGTGTTTGTGTTTAGATGGGCGCGGGTTCCATCGAATTAAGAAGTTGCACAGGGAAGGACTCACCAATCATTAGACAGTAATCCAGCAATCGCTCCTTGCTCAAACCTAGGTTGCCAACTGCATTACCCAGCATAACACCCGCCACCACTGCAGTACCCGACGATCCCAAACCCCGACCCAGTGGGATGGGGTTGGAGATGTGTACCTTCGTCTCCACGGGAAAGGCGCGCTGATTGTGGCATCGCAGAACGTACAGTGCCACTCGGGTGATCAGATTGACCTCGGGATCCAGGCTGATTTGTTCGGTGCTCTTGCTCAGGTCCTCATAAGTGATTTGGCAGTTCAAGGGGAGCTCGGACGAGGTTTTGGAGTCATCCACGGTGACCTTGAGTTCGAGGTGGAGGGACAGTGCCAGGCCGATGACATCGAACCCGGGGCCAATGTTGGCGGAGGAGCAAGGGGTTTGGATCAAAAACGAGCGCATTCTGTTTGAATTCCCAGCTCAGCTCACAGAGAGATGTAATGGCTCTATAGGACCCAATCTCCAAGGTATGACTCGATGCGGGACAGTCTTGGCACACCAAAAAAAAAATGATCCGGTCCGACGTCGGGGATGCAAGAGTGGATCTGATCATCACTACGGTTCAAATGGGTTATGATTGGATGCTTTGATGGATTGGATCTCCTCCAGATATGACAATCTCTGGTTGGGAGGATCTTGGGGAATAGTCCCCATTGTCCAATGCTTTACCCGGTGCTTAAGGGCATTCCCACTTACGGCGATCCCACTTGTCTCTGCCTCCACTTTTTCGGTTTCTTTTAGTTTGCGGCCTAAACTAAGTACCTGTAGGGCGATGAGAAGACGAAACATAGATCCATATTAATAAAGGTGCTATGCCCACTTAGGTAGGTGTATACGTGACAACAATTCCCGCGGATTCTACGTACAAATTAGTGATAGTAGATGCTGACTATTCACCGCTGTACCGATTGGCCAGTTGAGAGATCTGATCCTTCATGTGAGTCATTTGAACTCTATAAGTAGACTAGACAAACGACTAGGGTGTAAAATTTTAAATTATAGACATGACGTGCCGCTATAGAAGCAATAAATACCTCATGGCCAATGAACGTATGATGATACGCGAGACCTTGACGCTGTCGGCGGGACCCGTATTATATAGAGCGGAAAATTTTCACTGTGGCTGGCCAACGTTCATATATACTCCTGGCTGGGTAAAGTCACTCGAACTGGGATTTGATTTTTGGTCAATTCTTGAAAAACCCAGATTCATTGTTCATTCTCGAATCCAGCCTGGTTTGCAATTTTCCTTGCTTTTTGGGGAATTAAATCAAAGCCAAAAAGTGGGTTATGACAGTGTCCGGAGTACAACCCGCAAGCAAAGCCAAAGTGGTCCCGGTCTAGTTTCCACTCGCCACGCCTTAGCGTTGGATTTTCTCTCTTCCCCCCTACCTTCTCTCCTCACACATAAATTTCACCCACAGTGATCCAAGTGGGAGAACCTCTTATTTATTTCTTTTGCTTCTAAAATTGCTCTCCCCCCAATTGAGGAATTTGCATAAACGTCTTCGTTGAAGTTTCTGCAACCTCAAAAAGCCCGCGACCAGCTCGCACCTTTCGCATCCCTCTGCAACCCTGGAGCAGCCGCGCTCCTTTCTCTGGGACTCCTTCAAGTTGGCGGGACTTCGCTACTCTAAGGCCTCTCTCCTCCACCCTCTTGCAGGCCCCAAGTTCCGGGTCTTCTGCGGGGGCGACACCAGACCCCCCTAACTCGACTTACCCCCCCAACCTTCAACTGTGGCAGCCAGACGTGTGTCGGTAACTCCAGACCCCTACGTAGGGTCTGGATTCTGGATGGAGGGTGCTCGACCATAATCGAACCTCTTTTACCGACTTGCGTCTGCAGCTGATAAGCTGCCAAGAGCATATCTCATATTAACCTGAACACAACGAACACCAAAAAGCACAAGTCCTCTGGGATCCCAAAAACAACCAACAAACAGTCAAACTGGCGTACTGAAACCTTCAACTTCATCATGTCGGACTCGCCCCGATCTGAGAAGGAGCTCACCCTCACCCGATTCAGCACTCCGGTGCCGGAATTGGACGATCACCGCTTCCAAATGAACCCCCCCTCATCGAAACCCCCATGCAGGATTCGAGGAATCATCACAGCATGGACCTGGTGGGACCGATGGGGGAGACGCCGGAACGCCCTGACCTGCTGCACGCTCAGGATGCGCTCCGTGATCCGGGCCCATTGTTCCGAGACTTTGAGCAAGCTATCGTGGACGACTCGACGGTTGAAGGAAACCCAATGGGTCGGCGCTTCTCGGTCGACCCTACAGCTCAATTTCACTCGCCCCGCCGCATCAGTGTCGGCCAGCAGGATCTGGGCAATGCTTCCCGCAAGTCATCTGTCTCTGCTCGCTCTTCGTCACCTCCCAACTCAGTGGACGCTTTTGCCGATCCCCGTCGCCGAGAGCGAGCAAACACTCTTGACAGCCATGGTCCCCCGGATCTGGAGGCTATGCTGCAACGCACGGTCTCGGGGGGCACCCAGCCCCGGCGCCCGACCTTCAGCAATGCCAGTATCATCCGGCCTCAACCAGGCGATGTGCCCATCGATGGACCAGAGGAGGCATGCGTTCATACCTACGAGGAGCCTGGTCGGATCCCCGTCATCGACTATGAGGAGCTAGAGGAATTCGTCGCACTGAACCAACAGGCGAAAGCAAGGGCAAATGCCAACCGTCGCAAGCACAGCCAGAGCTCCCAGACCAAGAGCCCTCGGATCTTTCCCGACCTGCGCCCTGCCGAGAAGATCCCCGATGTCGACGAGTTCAAAAAGTCGGATTCGGCCAATTCAAGCGATACGTACCGAGCCCCCGAGTCTGAGGCATTCCCCGAAATCGAGGATGAAAAGCAGTTGGTGGAGAAGCTCCAGAACATCAACGAGCCTACTCGATTCGGGTTTTTCTCGTCTGAATCTCAGACGACGGTGCACGCGGCGGATCTGGGAGACTTGGTGTTCCCTGGTGACAGCTTCCGGGATCTCTTCCAGTTGGGTCCCGAGGGTGGTGTGTGGTGGCTCGATGTCGTCAACCCTACGGAGGAGGAGTTGGGCGCTATTTCCCGAGCTTTCTCCATTCACCCTCTTACCACGGAGGATATTTTGACTCAAGAAGCTCGTGAGAAGGTCGAGCTTTTCAAGCAGTACTACTTTGTCTGTTTCCGTACATTCTACCAGATGGACAAGACCAGTGAGGAGTTCCTGGAACCGGTCAACTTCTACATGGTGGTTTTCCGTGATGGAGTCTTGACTTTCTCTTTCGAGGAGAACCCCCATGCCTCCAATGTTCGGAAGCGTATTGGAAAGCTGCGTGACTACGTCTCGTTGAGTAGCGACTGGATCTGTTATGCCATGATTGACGACATCGTCGATAGCTTTGGTCCAGTGATTCGAGATGTCGAGCTCGAATCTGAGGCGATCGAGGATCATGTCTTCATTGCTCGCGTTGACGACTTTGAGTCCTTCTTGCCCCGGATTGGTGGCCTGCGTAAAAAGGTTATGAGTTTAATGCGCCTGTTGGGCGGAAAGGCGGACGTTATCCGCGGATTTTCCAAGCGCTGTAATGAGCAGTACGCCATGACCCCTCGTGGTGATATTGGCCTTTACTTGGGTGATATTCAGGATCACGTTGTGACCATGATGTCTAACTTGGCTCATTTTGAAAAAATGCTGAGCCGATCGCACACCAACTACCTGGCGCAGCTGAACGTCACCAACTTGGTGTTGGGTAACCACGTCAACAAAGTTCTGAGCAAGGTGACTCTCATTGCTACATTTTTGGTCCCCATGAACCTCATCTGCGGTCTCTTTGGAATGAACGTTCACGTACCCGGAGAGAATGTCGAGGGCCTGGGATGGTTCTTCGGTATCTTGGGTGTGATGGGGGCCATTGTTGTTGTCAGCGTGGGCCTTGCTCGCTGGCAGAAGCTGGTCTAATTTTTCTAATCTTGAGAGGGGGGGGTTGAGCTTTTTGCTTCTGCTTTTTTGGATCCTGACTCTTTGTCTGATTCTGTGTCTGGTATTTCGTTTGAATTTTCTGCTATATCTCTGATTTGTTGATACCTTCCATTCTGCTGTCATGAACCTCTGTGAGCGTCATGTCTCTTTATGAACATCCTCGATAGACTTATATATACACGCATTCTCGAATTACCAATATACATCCATAGATTCCATAGCCTCCGAATTATCGAAAATCCATACTTAACGGTCCCATCCAGCCACTCATCAACTCCTCAATCGTGACATCCAAGTCCAGTCCAAATATAGAAGGATCCGGCAAAGCATACTGCCCCAGACCAGGATCCGCAAACTCCAACCCCTCCACCGAGAGTTCCGCTCCAGCATTACTCGAAACCTCCAGACTAGCAGCCCGATAAGTCTTCTCAAACCAGACCGAGGCAGCAAGAAGCCACTTCTGATAATGCGCAAACTCCCCATCTTTACACGTCTTCGCCACATCGTGAAGCCTTTGCACATAAAATTGCAGCACCTTCGGCAAATCCAGTGCCTCACGCAGTTCCTCAACTTGAACATTGTACCTTAGCGATGGATCTAGAGACACGATGACCAGCTTACAGGCCGCCGCCACGATAAACCCGGTTTGCAGCCAGTTGAGGTAACTGTAACTCTTCTCGATTGTGGGGGGTAAGGTGAAGTAGAAGTCGACGAATCGTTTTGCAGCTGCGAGACCATGGCATAAAGTGTCAATTCGGGAGACGAGTAGGAAGCCGTCGGATGGTGTCGAGGCATGTTTGTTATCTAGGAGGCTGATTTGGCAGAGTTGAAGCTCTAGTGTTTGATACTGTATGGCGATAAGGACTATACAGGCGTTGGTTTTTGTCAATGCGAGTCGAGGATACAGATGGGGTATTCTGGGGATATACTAACCATCACAGGTTGGTGGAATAGGTAGCTGATTCTTGTACTCTTCCACCTCGGCTCGGAATGAACGCAGTTGCATCTCTACATCTGGATGACCTTCGATACTTTTCGTAGTCAACAGATTCATACGTTCCAGCATATGTTGTAGCTGGACATAATAGATCATGTATCGATCGGTGGGATACTCGCATTTCGCCGATAGTGTCACAGCACATGACTCTATGAATGGTGACCAGGGCAAAGTGCAAGTTTTCTGCATGATGATCGCATTCCTAGATCTCATCAGCATGGTTCACTTGTACTTCAATCTTGTCAATGTACCTACGTCGAAACGAGCAAAAAACACCCAATCAAAGCTCGGCTTTCATCGGCTATCGATGCCGATCCAGTCTGATCTGATTCACCCTCGATATCAATGCGGGTCGCGACTCGGTGCTTGGGTGGACGATCCATCCTGGCATCGTTCATAATGCTCAGTGCGATGTGTATGTAGCCGCTGAACCGACATAATTGGGATAATTGGCGAGTTCTGTACCTGTCAGTCTACAAAGATCAGCACAGAGGATAGGAGAGCAGCATACCCAGACAAGACAATTAACAATCCTTGAAAAGTTTCCAATGCATTAGGGTGGTTATCATGTGGGGAATGAAGAATTACATCCGAAATATAAGACTTGAGGACATCTTCCAGGGCTCGTTGCAGAGAGGGGTCTCGGAAGGACGTGGTCACGAAGATGCACAGGAGTATGAACGGTTTTTCAGCTCTGAGTTCTTTGACTGTCGTTCTGCCGGGTAGCATCACGAAGGGGAAGTATTGCATTGCTTCCCGGTAGTTATCTAATAAAATATTTGCGAGCTCATTGCTGACCAGGCCTTTGCCAACTACATCGCAGGCCCGGTGACTGTAATCACTACCTTCATTGCTTTTTGGTGTTGGATATAATTGATCTGGACGCGGATTAATCTGTTCCATTATTTGATCAATCTTGTCTTCGAGGGCCTCGATACGTCTGTTGGATGGTTAGTGACACCCTTGCATATAGGAATAGCACTCACGTTGTCCGCTTCTTGTGATTGCCACGCGGCCGAGACGGCCGGAAGTAACATTCTTTGTTCAAACGACGACATCTATGCCGTTAGTACAGGTGTATAGATCCCGAGAACCATCGAGAGTAAGATGAACTAAATCGGCTTACCGGTCGCAGCTTAGCGAATCGGGGGTATGAGCGCACCGGATCTTCGCCCGGACGCAGTTTTCACAGGTCTTTACCCGATCCGATTCAGGCATGATGAGGCTTGGACATGCAGTCACGGATACGGATACTTGGGGCTCTTTTAATCGGTCCGCGGACACGGACATGGAATTATCCGCGGACACGGAGTTGATGTCAGATTCCGGGCAATCAGCCAATCAGCGTTGCGTCATGTCCGGGGGCTAGATCTTACTACACGTCAACTTGCGTAGGATGTGCATAGCCCAGCTTATTCCCGAAACAAAGAGAAAGCAGTTCGGTAATATGAATCTAGTTTTAAAGTTCGGTTTTTCTACAGGGGACCCTGTGAAGATAGGTAAGGCTGATTTGACGCCAAAGACCTTTCTATACTACAGCCTGGTCATTCATGCTATAGCTTGTCAGCCACGTTCATGCTTGGAAGTCTACTCAAGCCGCATAATTATCTCACGACCTGAGGCATCTTGAGCTGAGAGTTCTGTTCGTCAACAAGTGCAGCTACATCTCCATATATTTCTGTCCAGCATCCTTGTATCACGAAACCACTAGCAGCAGCAAACCAAGGACCGAGGGATGACTTAGAAGCGAAGAGACTGTCTACCCAATACTCGTAATCGTTTGTCTCTTTCATAAAGTGAAAGGGAGCAGGAGATCTACAGGGCCAATGGCTGGTCCTTCTCGTATAGCCCCGGAGAAGACCGAACAAAGACTGAATAGTGGCCTCCGTTGACACCCAGCCATTACAAGGATTGGAAATCCCCTATCTGGATCCCCGTTTGCCAATTCTCCAAAGTTGACGAGCGGGAGATCCAGCTTTTCGTCGGCGCTGGTATGTAATAATCCCCGTGTATCTTCAGCACCGAGAAATTTAGGGTACAGATCAAGAACTAGATCAGCTGGACATGGGAAGTCGTATACCCTATTATTCTGAAGAGCGCTTCCAAGATCCCCAAGAGTCGCTATTCAACCTCGAAGCTGCCCTCAATAGCCTGAAGAAGGGGGTTATTGGTCTGCAATTTCCGAATGGTACCAGGAGAACCGGAGGCATTCAATAACGGCCGGTTTCACCCTCGCAATCTTGCAGCAATAAGGATAGTGCAAGCCATACAGCTTAAAGTAAGTTAACAGGATGGTGATTCTACAATATTTGTCCCCAATCATGTCCCCAACTAGGTTCATGTATGTCTACAGTAGTGTTCCATGAGTTTAAAACCACCGTATCTAGCTCATTGCTTACCAGCACGTAGCACGCTACAGTAGTTAGTCAAACAAGTATAATGACAGCCCACTATTGAAGCGCCTTTATTTGTGAAAAGCTCTGATCTTTTTTTGCTAGATTATCGAGAATGTTCTTGATAACATTCTCAGTAATGCTGGGGGGCCTGTATACTAGCGACTGAGTGTATCTCCCTGCGAGGCTGTGGTCGGCAGCAAAAGTGGCAGAATCTCCGATGAGACAAACGTGAAACGAATCATCGGTACGGAGATATTAGATTCTCTTTGATCGGTCTGCGGATACGAACAGAAGTATCCGCGGACACGGAGTTCATGTTAGATTCCGTTTAATTGACCAATCATTGGTGTGGACTCTATGGAAGCCTAACTATGGGGGCTGACTGTACGAACTTTGCGTACATACACGTCAACCTCTGAGAAGTTGAGGCTGCATAGCCCAGCTTACTCCCCCAAATTAAACCGGACTTTTAGGCAGAAAAATTGGATCTTGGCTACGGTCAGACAACTGTGATAAAATATAAAAAGAAAACGCGATGCCAGGTAGTTTGATCAAGCTTAAATCTTAGAAAATTCAGCCCTAATTACTCAAGATGTCGAACTCTGACAATTGCACCATAGTCACTTGCCCGCTTACCGAGGCCTACCTGGACTACCTACCCAACCTCCCAGCTAATGCATTCTTTGTCGGCTTATTCGGTCTCATCTGTGGGATTCAACTCATTTTGGGAATCAGGTACCGAATGTGGTCTTACATGATTCCCATGTTATTCGGCCTCATTCTCGAAGTGCTGGGATACATCGGCCGGATCATGCTGCACAACAACCCATTTAACTTTAACAGCTTTCTTCTGTAGGTATCTCAATGTGTCATAACTGAACCCTGACTAACTGTTTGTGTAGGTATCTGATTTGTCTGACGATTGCTCCGGCCTTTTTCAGTGCATCCATATATATCTGTCTGGGCAAGATCATCACGGTCTATGGGGAGAATGTTGCCCGCTTTCGTCCTCGAACATATACAATAGCCTTCGTCTCATTCGATATCGCAAGCCTGTTGATGCAATCGGTCGGTGGAGCCCTCACGTCAATCGCCGACGACGATCAGCGCAGCCTCCAACAGACTGGAATCAACATCATGATTGCTGGGTTGGCCTTCCAGGTCGCCTCGCTCTTTCTATTCATTGTTCTGGGCTCCGAGTTTGCCCTTCGAGTGCACAGAAGCCCGAAGTCAGAATTCAGTGACTTCAGTGGCCTCCGACAGAGCCGGAAGTGGACAATGTTCATTTACTGTACGTCCCTTGCCTAGCTTTCTTAGGTCCAGGTACTAACATTCATAGGCCTCATTCTTGCCACGCTGACTATCTTTATTCGATCGATCTTCCGAGTTGCCGAGCTGAAGGGTGGATTTGGCAGTGCATTGGCCAATAACGAGGTTGATCTGATGGTGCTAGAAAGCACCATGGTTTCCATTGCATGCATTGCCCTAACAGCTGCTCACCCGGCAATCGTTATTGGTCGAGCCTGGAATTCTCTATAAGAGAACGATGCAGATTTACAATATAGATTCAGCATCTCTGATTTATTATGAACTAGATAGTATTTATTGCATAGCGAGCGGCGTTAATACAATGGGGACCGTAAGTATTTCCCCAAATGCGGGCCCGGTAGGGCCAACCCAACAACCAACTTTTGGAAAGACATGTACCACTCAGTATGAAGATGGCTCGCTTCAAAGAAATTTTACTTTAACCCATGACTATAGAGAAATGTTTTGAGAAGATAACTCGAAGATCAATGTAGCTTTGGTGACGATAGAGCGGTTTGAAATTTATGAGTAAATATGGAGGACCCGCCGAGGCATTCACTGAGCTTTTAAACCCATATAACATTATTTACATGTTGTTAAAACAAGAAGTTCTTAGAATGTACCTAAAGCTTATTCACAGAGGAAGATATAATAGGATTTAATAGTACCTTTAGGGGTATATACCAGAATTATGGTGAGGAATACTACACGTAAAATTAATGTGTTAGTATAGAGAGTGACGAGACAACTACTAGTGGTTAGAAAGCTTAAATTTTTTGAAGTATTAAGGAATAGTTCTGTGCGTTAGATGGGTATTAAAAAATTTGCGTAATTATACAGAATTTCAGTAAGATATGGTGGTTGTGGTGAACCGTTCAGGGAATATGTATAATTGATGGATAGGCCCGAAGACTGATTTTGGGAGATACTTTTGACTAGATGGTGTATTTTTGTTTATGTTTCATAATACAAGACCACGGACATAATAGCACAATGAACAAACTAAATCACTCAGAACTAGACTCAAGCACACTCTGATTACAATTTCTTTCGAGTTAGCCAAGAAATAAAGCAAACCATTTGGTTGATTGGGTTAGTATACGCGTGGCCAGGCACCAAGGCAGCAACGATAAGCTGATTTGATTCCGATAAACAACTTAACATCTTTCTCCAACTGATCGACCGTATGTCGATGATCCGCCCTTCAGGAGATCTCCACACTCAGAGGCCCTGAATCGCATGTGTACTCTCTGATAAGCTCCATGCGCTTTTCCCGCAACCCAGTCATCCTCTCATGCGACTACTATCCGCTTTGCAGTGTCAACTGACTGCAACAGTCATTGCCACTTCCCTTGCGCTCGCCAGCGCACCGACCGCCTACGCCAATATTTGGAGCGATGGCGGGGTCGAGAGTAACCTAAACGTCGAGAATATTGCTCACGGAGCCGGGCTGCCGTTTGCGCTGGACTCGTTCAATGGATTAGAGTTTCGCGACGAGGACGACGAGGAATCCACCGGGCTGGACCTGGTGCGGAGATCCGTTGCCATTACGTCTCTGGCAAACAATAATTTCCAGGATTCCACTATCAAAACTGGGGGGGTACAATACTGGTACATTCCGGATGATGTGGTGAACGGTGATCATGGAACCGCGGGCAAAGGACTCCCTGATTACCTTGATTCTAGTGGCAATGTCGTGTCGCATACCGCGGCGCATGAGCTTCGAAAACGAGGGTTGTCCAAGCGCGCATCAACAACGGTCTATGTCTCATTGAACACATGCTCTAAGCCTTCCACGAACATTACCGGTGCCGAAGGCTTGTTCCCACAGCTGAAAGTCTACTACTCGACCTCAAAGGACTTGAAATATCCCGGACCGGGCAAGGATGACTCCCTTCAGAATTTCACCACAGCGAGTGAAGGCTTTGTTGGTCTTGAAATCGAGGCGGAGAGCGATGTCTACATCAGTGTCGTTGCGGACAACTCAACGTCCTACTCGGGCTCATATGACTACGACCTTGCCATATCGATCGATGATTACTTCTACAACGCGGTTCCCGAGGACCCGTTCCTGTACTTTATCGACTCGGATCCAAACGCAGCGCTGCTGGTCACCAACAATCTGACCCAGTCTAACTCCAGCTCCGCGAACTTTCAAGAGTGGATGAATCTGAATCCTGCCCCTTATACCCTGTATGCCCACAACGTCAATGACACCTCACTGAGCGGCTTGAAGTCCTCTTTTTGTGCAGTATCGCAGCATTCCCAGGTGATCAGCAATCCAAGCAACACCGGAATGACCAGCCGCGGACTGGGCAACAAGCCCAAGGAACAGTTTTACATTTTGGGACTCAATCGTAGTTCGACCTATATAGGGATCTTGGGCATGGCAGGCAACGGGTCGACCTACGGAAATAACATTGTTGGCGGAGGTGGAATAGTATGGCAGCCGATGAACTTCACCACCAAAACAGGTCCGCCTCCCACTCTCCCTTTCTTCCACACGAGCTAATGAAAACAGAAAATAACTGTGCCGTCTTATTCAACCTGACATTCTGCTCAGAAGTCGCATATGCAGTCCCATCCAATCCCAATCAAACAGTCGAAGACCTACGCCAGATCTACGACAACTACACGTCGAAATACTACAAAAATTTCGATTACTCCCTCCAACAAATCCAATGCAACGCCACGGCCGAATCCATGTTCTCACTAGCTGTCAACTGCACAGACTGCGCGACTCAGTACAAACAATGGCTCTGCAGCGTCAGTATCCCCCGCTGTGCAGATTTCACCTCCAACGACACATATCTCCAAGTCCGCAACGCAGGACAAGAATTCATCAACGGAACTTCCTTGCCAGAAAACGATCCCCTCCGCTGGTCCCCCCTAACGAATCAATCCCGGAATCCCATCATCGACACAGACATTAAACCCGGTCCGTACAAGGAGATTCTTCCATGTAAAGATATCTGCCACGATATGGTGAAGAGTTGTCCCGCAGCATTGGGATTCGGATGTCCGACCGGGAAATGGTTAAACGCGTCATATGGATACCGCGATCCAAACGGTGACATCACATGTAGTTACCTCGGCGCAGCCTATTATCTGAATCTCGGCGCGAGATTAGGTGTATGGGGGAGTGTGTATATGTTGGTTGCAATGTGGGGAGTTTGGTTGATATTGTAAACTTAGACTTGATAATGAGCATAGATGATTCACGTTATTCTTGACTTCGTAGCTTTCTTAGCACAACATACACTCGTTATATACTTCATCCCGCTAGTTACCATTCCAACTCCTTCCTTCCCTCCGCATATTCACCCTCAACCCTCCTATCCCCCCACCGTTCCCTCCACACATCCCTCTCCTCTCGCCACAAATCATTGACACACGGATCACACGAACTCCCACAACAAGTTCCCAATTCCGGCGGAGGCGGGGGATCATTATAGGCTCGACCTGCAGCCCGAAGAAGCTGTTTCGTCCGCGTACCTGATAATCGTTTCTTTTGAAGTGTTTTGAAAATTGGGACTTCATTGGGTTTGTAATATGGTTCTGGTTCCTCTTCATCCTCGGCTTGGCTTTTAAGAATGGCATTTGTCGATTCGGAATTTGGCGCGGCACCCTTGGTTGGGGTTGATGCGGCGGAGAGAAGGTTGCTAAATGGGGCGCATAGAGATGAGAGAATCGATGTGGATTGTTGACCTTCTTGCTTTTTCTCTTGCGTTGGTTTGGGTGTAGTATCGCCACCCGATTCAACGGCCACAGGTGCAGGCGCAGGCTCTGTCGAGCCTAGACTTGAATCTATACTCATTGCGAGTATATTTGCGTATATATAGAATGCAACATAAGGCAGCCTTGGGGCAAATTCGAACAATGGAGATTGATGAGTCGTTTTGATAGATTTTGATAGTGTTCAGGCGGAAGAATGTTCAGCCCGACCTATTCTGTATCAGCATCGAGGATAAACAAAGTCTTATGTTTGTTTCAACGAACCAATATTCCACGCAGACATAGATAGGTAGGAGCTAAGGAATTCAAGTCGATCGCGATTTTAGATAGACTTAACAAAGGCCGAGGTCGGGCCGGATAGGATCGGGTTGTTCGTTCCGATTACCCACTCTTATATGAAGGTTAACATATGCCGATGTCATTGAAGTCGGATATCACAAGAATCTTGTTTAAAGTCAAATAGTAAGTCTAAATTGAATCGGTTTAAATGTACAGGGCGATCAATATGCACCTATAATCTGAGCTATGTCTCTTGACAATGAAAACGCCTTTGGTCCCGTGGTATCATATCATGATCATTATCTATTCACTTGCGCCGTGGAGTGGGAGTCCACATGTTCTTCAATCCAGTAGATCCCCCAGAAGCCCGCGGTGTACTTCCGACCCGCGATAGCAAATTCTGTGCTGCAGAAGTCAACATCTTCCCGGAGCCAGGTCTTGGAGTCAGTCCATCGACACGTGGACTGCTAGCAAACCGGGGCGTAGTATTAACAGGTGTTTTCGTTACACGAGTGGCCCTTTCAACACGCTTGTTGCGTGCGGCACGATCCACCATGCGGTGGTGAAGAGCCTCTCGTTTACCGGTTTCGCGCAGTTGAAAGGGGTTTGGTGTTGCATCGCTCGCGCCGAGGAGACGCCAATCAGCTTCGAGGGAACCAGATGTCTGTGGTTCATATTCAGGTTCGTCTTCGTCGACGAACGCATATCCGTTGACTCGCGGGGTTTCTCCTCCCGGAACCGACGATGCTTCAGACTCGCTGAGGCGCGGGCGTCCTGCGATGGCATCTTGGATAGCCGAGATAGAAGGTGAAGCGGGAACTTTATTGGCAGCATCAGCGGCTGCTGCTGCATCGGCGTCGAGAAGCCTTGTGTTTTGATATAGGGTTCGCTTGGGCCCCGCGCGGGACGCATTCTCGGCCTTCTGCTGAAGCGTTTCATGTGTATCCTCGACCGACGAAGGAAGAAACATGAGCGAGTTATCCGGGCGGGACTTCCAGTGATCGGGTCTGGCTGGGCGAGCGTTGAGATCTGTCTTGATAGCAGGGCCGTCATCTGCCTTGATCAGACTGGTTTTCGGGTTCCCACCCTGGGCTGTGATGCGCTTCACTTCGTGATTATGATGGGCGATTTGTCGTGCCGATGGGATTTTATTATCGTTCCAAAGCCAGCCGTTCTTTTCGCGGCGCTTGATATTCTGCTTGTCCAGGACTTTGTTGAATGACTCGTTGTCCTCGCTTGTATATTTCGCTTGAAAGGCAAGAAGTCCCATATTGGACGCATCGGCAAGTTTCTGATCGTTGGCCGTGGCGGTTGTTGCTGTAGTCGAGGTAGATACAACGGACATGGGAGTATCGCCTCTCCATCCTTGCGGGGTCTCGTCTGACCGACCTGGTAGGTGTTGTGGAGTGCCCGCCACTGATGCGGCGTCGGTCTTTCGTCGCGCGTTTAAGCCTGGGGTCGGAGTGCGCATCACATCCGCAAGCTTCTGTTTGGAACTCTTGATCCATTCTGCATCTTTTGAGTCCAACGCATCGAGGTATTCCTGTTTGGATCGGGTCTCAAGCAAGCCAGGGAAGAAGTCCCGGGCAATAATATGGGAGAGGGCAGTTGTGTAGACATCTTCGTCGAGGACGGTCGCCGGGCGTTTAATACGTTTTGGAGGTGGCGGGGGTGGCATGAGCTGGCCATCTGGCCTCTTGGCCAAAGCCTGCGACTGCGACTGCGACTGCGACTGCGACTGCGACTGCGACGGAGAGGCCATGGTGGCGTGGAGAAGAGAAGGTAAGATTGAATTGAGGTTCGAGGCGATAAGATAGTCAAGTCAGATGATCCACCGACAATGTACTCCACAGCTCCAGTTGAGTTCACTCCACCAGTCTACTGTCTTCTAAGTCTACGATCCAAGATCTACAAGGAAAGCTTGATGGAAATCACAAGGTACCATGGATTTTTGCCCGTGGCTCTATAGTCACATGAAGATAAAAAGAAATATAGCGAATGATCCAAATCCTCCCGATGTCCTCTTTTCCATGGTTTTTACCCAGTTCCCTCCAGACACCAAACCAATATCGCTGAGAAATGCATTCAGACCAAACGACCGAACAGATTGAACACGGCTAACACAGCCCTCCCACCATACAAAAATTGAAACAGGTCATGACTCGTGGGGAATTCTATCAAGGGGTAGAGCGAGAAACAGAAAGCAGAAACCAGATATGCAGACAGATTTGCTCCCCCAAAAACAATCAAGGAAAAATAAAAAAGACAGTGCTTATTGAGCGGCAGTTGGGAAAAGAGAGTAAGAAGGCTTGCGGCTCTTCTTTCGATTCGGGTGTTTAGCAGGAAGCGCGGGGAGAGGAGGCTCGCAAGCCTTGCCCGGCCGGGTATCCATCTCGGAGGTGGACTTGGCACGGTCGTGAATGGTAGTGGGCACAGGGAATTCTGCGCCAATGCAAGGGCTGCTGCCCGCCTGGAGCAGCAGGTGAGCTTCGGCCAGACTCTTGGTCTGGCGATGGATAGTAGAAGAAGAAGGGCGGCTGATGCTAGACCCGGCAGCCAGGGCCTCGCTGGCGCTCAGACGGTCAGTGGGCATCAGCTCGCGACTGCTAGACAGGCTGTGGATCAGCTCTGGCACGCTAGTCGTGGAGACAGATGAACGGTGTTTGCGGACAATGGAAGCCGCGCGAGAGAGCATCAAGCTCTCTTGGGAGTTGCATTTGCTAATGGGAGAGAAGCTGCTCCGTGGGGAGACGGGGTTCTCCGAGATCATTCCCTGGGGGAAAGGGAAATGGCGATCCGACTCTGCATCGTTGCTGAGGTATTCCTCGTACAAAGTCTCTTGGGGAATCTGCTTGCCCAGGCCAGAGGAGAAGGTGCTGACAGGTTGGAAGTACTCGCCTGAGCTCCGAACAATGAAATCACGCTCGTACTCAGCTGTCGAGGGAGTGCCAGCCAAGTGCAACGGTGTCGATCGGGCTGGGCTGGAATCCAGATCCGGGGTGGGAAGAGCGGAGGTGCTCAAGGGGCTGGGCTGGAGATGCCGAACTTTCGGAGCCCCAGACCAGTTCTCGTTAGGGGACGGCACAGTAACCTGGGGGCGCTGAGTCTCTTCCAGAGAAGTGCGCGTCCAATCGAAGTTGCAGGTGGATTCGGCTGCGTGCTCATAGCAGTAGTCGATATCTGCATCCCACGAGTCATACAATTCGTCCTCATGCGAGAACTGATTCACACCCGACGTTGATGGCGGGGTGGTCTCCACCTGATCCTTGGGGGGAGTTGCGGGTAGACTGTCGGGGAGGTTCTGTGGCAGAGTCGGCGAGCCCAGGGCCTCGGAGAACTTTCTTGAAAGCTCCTCCGCCACGAAGATGGAAAGCGGCGCCTTGGGTGCCTTGATAGTAGATGGGTGATACGATTCAGCCGGTGGCTGACTCAATTGCGAGGTCGAACGAGAATGGGCATAGCCAATGCTAGCCTCCGGGCTTTCCCACATGCGGGTGGCCTCTTCCTCCTCCGGCACATCTTCGAGGTCATAATGGCTACTCATGGAGGATGTACGAGCGGAAAGATCGTCAGCCGAGTCCCGACGGTATTTGATGGAGGGTGCGGTGTGAATGTTTTCGGGATAGGTCGTGGCCGTGGACAAACCCAGGATCTCATCAATTGCACGTGGAGCCGGCTCTGCAACTTCAGCAGGAATCTCCGGGGTAGCAGGAGGAGGTGGAGTGGTGGGACACGATCGAGGAAATCTGGGGACCGGCCGCGAGAAGTTCTCATAAGCACGAGACTCCCGTCGAACATGGCCCGGGCTAACGGGGCCTGGTGGCGGCGATCCGGGGGGACTTTGCCGGGGTTCATCAACGGTGGTAGCTGTACCATATGCGGCGAGGTCATCAGTCGAAAAGTTACGGAAGTGGATGTCGGTAGCTCGGATGCCCTTGAGACCGGTCTCGGGCCGTTGAGATGCCCGAATCACGGAGAACTCGGTGCATAGATCGTTCTCTCGGGTTTGATCCAAAGACTGGAACTGTGCTGGGCTCGTATGGGTAAGGTGATGAAAGTCAAATGGATCCGAGATGAGGCTCTTTAGTCGATCTTCTGCACGTGCGCGTTAGCCAATTGAACCACGAGGGGCTTGTCGACCTTATGCTATCTATCCCAAAGACTTACGTTGTTCAACCTGGCGAGATCGTCGACCAAACATATCACCTTTCTCACGGGGCTTCTCACGATCATTCTCGTCTTCCTCGTCCAGCGTGGCGACGATGTTGATCTTGCTGCCTTGGCGACGGAGTATCCGACTTCCTCGAGCGAGGAACGATCGAGAACTCCGATCAGGCCTCTCCGTCCGCATCCCCAATGCCGAGGTGGTGCGTTCATCCTGCGACGACAGGGAGCCGTCCATGGAGGAAGTCATGGACGAACCCGGCGATCGATGGGACGAGGTCGAGGTCGTGGTGTTGCTTCTGGAGCGACCACTAAAGACCGACCGGCGTTTGGGACTATGGGCATTGGGATGGGCGGTAGACCTGGAGCGAGTGTGGACAGCGTGCTCCGGGGGATCATTTGAGGAGCGGGTCGACGGAGGATCACTGCTCCCATCGTCGTCCCAGGCCCGCGAATAGGGCATTTGGGAATACATTGGATCAATGGAATAATTGGGACGAACCCCCTCTAATTTATGTGCGAACAGGCAAAGCACCAACAATTGGGCTTTGTTTCATGGTAGGACCTGAAGCGCGCGAGTGTTAAAGAGAAAGGTGAGACGGTTTTTTCCCAGGAGATTGGGTCGGGGGCGGAGTTACATATGTATAATACATGTTGGTAAATACTGGTGGAGCTCCCGACTTCAGGGGTGTCGCGCCATGATTCGATGACGTTCCAACGTTTTTTTTTCTTTATGCAGACCTTGGGTTTCTTTTGATCGAAAATCTAGATCGATAGATTGATCTCATAATTGAGCATCTGCGACCAGCTCTCTTCCCGATCTCTTTTCAGATCCCTATGCTTTCCAATTTCGATATGCCTCCGGTTTTTTCATCTCCCCTATTGCGACTGATACGGAACGAATCCCAAAGGATTGTAGTGCCATGCAGCTCAGGGGGACTGAACGTGTTGGTAACTGTGGGGGGCCGCTTATCCATGTCGAGTAAGTATCGGCACATGATACGTATCCGTGTTTTGAATACGGAATGTTTGTTCCAGCCTAGGTTCTACTCAGTCCGAGGTTCCATGGGATGCAGGGCTCCCTCACATTTGAGGAATGGACAGGTGCATGGATTATTGAGGAAATTGGCTATTTCTTTGGGGCTTCTAGCTCCTCACATTTGTTCCATGATTCGTAGAACCCCCAGCCCGAGTCTATTTTCCTGTTTCCCCGCGTCACTAGCGCAAGCCTCGGGTCTAACGGTTTTATTCTCGCAAAGTGCGTTTGGGCTGGGCCCCGTGTAGGGCTTGCGATGGTCACAGATCCAAGTGGAGATTAATTACAGAGATAAAAGCGATCGGAGGCGGCCGTGTTTATCTATACAGGAGACTTCCCGTCAACACGCTTGTTGACTTTTTGTTTGTTTTCATCTTTGGTTGTGCCCGGGACTCCCCGGCGGTCCATGTCCAGTGACAAGTGACTGTGTTCCAGGCTCCGAGGAGGATCCCCCTCGTTGTTCCATGGTCGAAGGTATCTCCCGTGTATCATTACATCGTGATACACACAATCTCCGGTGGGGTCTAGTTCCTAAGATAACTCGAGCCCCAAGCCCCAGGGCCCATTCCCACAAGCCCTACGGAAAAGACCCGACATCACAAGTGGGGGACTCGTGGAGCCAGTTTGCGAAACAAGAGAAAAGGCGAAAGTCAAAAAAAAAAGAGAGAGAAAAAAATAACCAGCAAAAAAACAAAGGACGCCGGCGTCTCAGAGTAGACGGGACGAAAGTCAAACCCTCACTACTGGGGCAACTATGCTTTGGCCGCGTGCCCGTCCGATTTATCCACGGTGAACTCTCCTGACGATCCCTTGTCTAGAACCACCCATGGAACTCCTGTAGACGATCGGTTCGTTTCAAGTGGAGCTACGGAGCTGGTCCTTTTGGAGCCGGGTTACCAAGACACGCATTGTATTAGGTGGCCCCGATGCACAATTGTCCTCGCAATGAGTTTTATTTTAGGATATCGCTTGATGCTCTCGTAGATGGATATTGATACTTTGGGGCCAAAAGCAATAAGCATAAGGTTCCCGAAAGTCAAAGAGCCATACTCCCCGGGGCCAGGCAAGAGAGCCCGAAGTGCATCTCACATGCAATTGCAACGCTATGCGGCCCCCGCGTTACTTTGCAATCGTGCGCTTAGAGGGCCATATGGGTGCACGCCAATGGCAACGTGGACGGGATCTCGCGATCCAAACGCTCGGTATATTTAGTTACCGAAATCCTGCGGCTCGTTCCTCCCCCCTTTACCCTCAAGGGGGCTAAGATTTGCATCGGTTGCCCTGGCCCCTATTGTCATCTCTACGTAGACATGCATAGCTAGTACTAAGACATAGATTGCGATAGCTCCAGGGGCCATTTTTATCCATTTCTCTTCATCTTTCGTCATCCCACTCAGCCAGACCCAGTTTCGCCCCATCGGGAGTAACGGTCTGCCGAGGCGAGCCGTAGTCTTGTTTTTCGCCCTCCTGCAGGTACGCTACCACAGTAACTGCTGATGCATGCAGGATGCTATCTTTAACTGAGTCGTCAGCTATCAATCTGCATAGCGACAGTACATAGGATATGAGGGAGCACATGGGCTGATATTCAAGGCCCACGCGATCTGGACGTGGGCCCCAAATCGCACTAAAGGAGAGTAGTCCCTGTCAAATCCAGGCGACTGGCGCCATCGGCGACTAGTTGGAAAATCCAATCTATTCAGTCCATAGTGGTCCCGGCCAGCTGGTTAGTACTATATTTTTGGGCGATCGGGTCCATAAGGGGGACCAGGGCTCTAAGGGGTGCCGAGACTGGGTACAGCCGAATACAGTAAAAGGGGAAGACTTCACATTGCCGAGTCCATTGTCAATTTGAAGAATAGAACAATTCTTGATTACGGATGGGTACAGTAGATCCCAGGCCCATTTTTAAGCAGAAATCTCTTTTAGAATGATCTGCATGAAAAACTTTAGTAAATGAAGACAACGGGAGGGCGTATACATACCATCGGCTATTCTTGAGTATAAATAGTTCGTTCAGTAGGCGATTACCCCTTAACGACCGACATTAATGTCAGAAGTGCCCACACTGACGGGATCAACCAGGTTATCCTCGCCACGCTTCGCACTTCCAGCATCAATGATAGGACTTGCCGCCTCAACGGCACCAACACCACCAAGCGAGATACCACCACGCTTAGCTTTCTTAACATCGGCGCTGTCTCCATTGCTCAAGACATTGGCTAAAACATCGACCTGGTCGATAAGATCCTCCGAGCGGGGAAGAACAGCGTTACTGCCGCCTGTCAGGATGATAGGGACTGCGGTGACAGTCACGGCGAAGAGAGCTACAAGTCGGTATTGCATGGTGGATGTCGTGGGGCTGTGATGAGTTAGACTTGCTCAATGCATATATCTCGCTTGTCCCTACACTGTACCGCACTTACCGTGGTGGAAGCTGAAGATGTTAAGAATATCTCAAAGCTGCAATACCAAGGAGGAGTAAAAAGGATGGACAAGGGACGAGCAGCTTCAAGAAGCAGTCCTTTAGTTCGGAACCTGATGGAACCCTCCGTCACGGAACGAATACAGTTGACGTGCTCCACCCCACCGGGTCGAGTATACCGTTAAACCCAGCAGACCACTCCCCTTCCAACCAGCACACAACTGCGGTCCGGACGAGGCCAATGACATCGGAAAACCTTGAATGCCCTACCATAGGTAGGCAAAGCTAGGCTCAAGCCTTTGAGGAGAGGCTCAGTTCAACTAGTAGCAGACATCTAGAGCCTCAGCCAGGAACTCTCACTGAGTATCGCCGTGGTAACCCAATCTTGGAGAACCGTGGTGCTGGAGCTCTTGTGGAGAGCTGTCCTGGCCCGAATGAATGGAGAGTGGATTCAATGGGTTACAAAGTTCAAACTCAATCATACATCATGCCCGACTCCGTAGAAATGAGTTATCAGATGGTGACATTTGGTCGTTGTCGATCCCTAACTAATTGGGCGACAACCACAGAAATGGGGCGGATGGTGATATCATTTCGGGTTGCCGAACCGAGTACAGCGTTTCAAGCAATTAGAGGAATCACACGCCTTTGAATAGATAGGTATATAAAAGAGATCTAAATCCATGTCGTTTACTTTACATTCAATCAGGTACTGCTGGGTACATATGATATATCAACCCGTAGAATATCTACGCCACTCAACTGTGTATCCAAGTTTCCACAACCTTAAGGCGAATAAAGTTACCGCCACCGAGAAATGCTCCGCTGCAATCCGAGTCTACAGCGTTGCACTCAAGCTTCCATGGGACTTTTTCCCCCTCAAAGTCCCACTGAGAAGAGGGGCTTGGAGATTTTCACCACTGTTCCCCCCTCACTGCTGGTCTATAGTGACCACGTAGTCATCGAGCGATCGGAGACACTTTACTTCCCCAGAGTACTGAGGTTGCGGTATTTATCGGCTATTGTGACTAGAACGTGATGTGTCTAGTGTCCGTTCAGTAGGGTTATAGCGGCTGCTCGCAGGTAAGAACATGTTCGCTACAACAGATCTAGAGCGTTCCGAGTTCTCTGTCACATTCTTTCTTTTGACCTTACCTGACTACCCTGCATGTCTTGGCCACCCCTATCGACTTGGGTATTTTTGCCTACCACAGGCATATCTGTATTATGGAGGACAGGTATTACAATCGTGAGACGTTCAATAAACAACATACAAGATATCTCAGCAAACTGATTCTAAACGAGAGTACAAGATGCCTTGAGAAAATAAGAAAATAAGAAAATAAGAAAAATAAAAATAAAAAACCAACAAACCACAGATACACGACATTGGTATAAGCTCCTAGCAGCCTATGCAGCCAATAAGCATTTCAATCCGAGATGGATCTCATATGCATAGTTCCCGAGACCATCTGCAGTAAGCAAGGACGAGAAAAAGCCCGCAAGCAAGACACGCAGAAACTTGGACAGTAATGTATTACAAACCCAACAATACCGAAACATGTACATGCACGATCGGGACTGCCCCTGCGCCTGCATGCATCCTGCAGCCTATACCTCGGAATCGGGATCCAATCCCTGTGTACAGAGCACGATACCGCGTACAGGAAGAATACGGACGAGTGCGCGTCCAGTATCCCATGTACTGTATCGACGGAATTTTCAATCGCCAGGGACTTGATGGCACGCCTAAAGTTAAAAAGCACGCGACTAAACGAGAAAACACAGGGATCGGAAATTAGACCCGTCAGCTTGGGCCGGCCGGATGGATCTCGGTGCTAATTTCTTTCCTTGTACCATCTCACCATGTCATATGGCGCTCGGTCCCGTACGGTTCGTTTTTTTTTTTTTAATATGACTGGGATCCGTGGGTTGATTATGATTGCTTAACTCTCGTGTGTGGGGCTCTGATTGTTTGTAGATCGGGGATAGATCGGACGTGATTCCTTGTGCGTTTGGGAAGTGGTGGATGGTTGGTGGGGAAATTACAAGAGCCCGCGACTCTTGGGGATTGCGTAAGTTGTGGAGATCCTGGGATCGAATTCGTATTCGTAGAATATATTAAATGCCTCTCTGTATTACCGATTCATACGCGTGAGTGGAAGTGGTTCGAGTCTGGTGGACTGGACTTGTGAATGGAAGATGTACGACCTTGGAAGGTAGAAGTAGAAATATACTGCATAGAAGAATATAACAAGGTATTGAGGATAAGAACAACTAAAAGGCTAATTTACAAGAACATCTTGTTTCGCAAACTGTGTCGGGCAGCGTAAGTGACATCGTCTCTGCTCCCATCCCAGACGCCGGAAACACTTCTGCGAATAGGAAGAAAGAAAATGCTAGAAAAGTAAAAGACAGGCGCAGCTCAGTCCTCCATCTCTTCATCTTCGGTCGGCTTGGGCAAATCCACATCACCAAACAGTTCCTCGTTATCGTCGTCCGCGTCGACGGTCTGCTGTGGCGCCGGTTCTTCTTGCTCCTCCTCGTCGTCGTCATCGTCATCAGCGATGCGGCGAGAGACTCGGTCGCGGCGACGGGGTGCGGCGGTCTCTTCATCCTGCATTGGCTCGTCATCATCGCCGAAGAGATCTTGATCTCCCTGTTCTTCACCAGGAGTAGCCGGAGCGTCTTCTTGTTCATCGTCGTCCGAGTCTTCCACCCTCTCATTGCTCTTGAACTTGCTTTGGGCCTTGCTGCTTTGGGCCTTCGCACCAGAGC
The DNA here is from genome assembly GCF_028827895.1 of Penicillium longicatenatum. NCBI lineage: Eukaryota > Fungi > Ascomycota > Eurotiomycetes > Eurotiales > Aspergillaceae > Penicillium > Penicillium longicatenatum. Next base: position 501,479 of record NW_026643121.1, on the reverse strand, counting down.
GGCGTTCCAACCGACGGCGCTTCTTAGGGGCGGCGTTTTCGCCCTCGCTCTCGGGCTCAGCGCCACTGTGCTCCTGATCATTCTCATCCTCGGCAGCGATGAAGTCGTCACCACCCTTCTTCTTGCGCTTCGTGGTGGGCTTCTTCTTGCGCTTGACCTTCTCGCCGGTCACCGAATCATCAGTAAGCTCGGCCTCTTCGCGAGCGCGTTCTGCTTCTGCACGCTGGAGAGCCTGTCGCTCAGCCTGTTCAACCATGCCCTGACGCTCTTCAGCAATCTTGCGCTTCCGCTCAGCCTCAATCTCCTGGGCCTTGCGGAGTGCCTCCTCGCGCTCCTTAGCTGCGGCTTCACGGGCCTCACGAGCTTGCTGAAGTTTCGCGGCGTTCTTCTCTTCGTACTCCTTCTGGCTCTGCATGGCACGGTCGAGCTGCTTGCTAATCGTGCGACCCATGTTGGCACGTTGCTCCAGAGCAGCACTGGGATAAGGCGGGTTCTTCTCCTTGGAGATGCGCTCGAAGGTCTCGATGGCCTCCTTAAGACCCTCAGCGGCCTCCTGCACATCCTGCAGGGTCTTCTGGGTAGCCTGGAGACTGTAAGCCAATGAGGCAATTTGGTTTTGCACAAAGGCCACATTGAACTGCAAGTGAAGTTGATCGGGGGAGACACCCTGTGCTCGTTGCGCGTAGTCAAGGGCAGTCTTCATAGCCATGAGGTTCATCTCCTGCTTGCCCTTCAACCACCAGACTCGACCAAGACAGGCCAGAATCTGCACGTCGCGGGAGCGGTCCTTGGACAGAGCAATTTCGTAGTTCTCAATCGACCGTGAGTACTGTCGGAGCTCGGCGTAGACATGTCCCAAATTGAGATAAACGCTGGGGTCCTTCAAGGTTTCTCGAATTTTGGACAGGATCTGCACAGCAGTGCTGTGATCCTTTTTGTCATCGACGAGAGCAATGGCGATACCTTGAGCAGCATAGGCGTTCTTAGGATCCAGCTGCAGAGCCTTGTCGAAGAACTCCACGGCACGCTGATACACCTTCCGGCGTTTCTCCTTCTCCTGCTCAGAATCACGACGCATGTCACGAGCCGAGAGAAGATGCACATTACCCATACCAGTCAAAGCGTACCGGTCGTGCTTGTCGTGGTACTGCAGAGTGTGCTTGTAATGGCGCTGCTCGTGATCCTCGGCAAGGTTGGCAACCCGCTTCTTGGATTTGCTGAGATACCAGCCGAAGAGCGCGCGGACCTCCAGGTTCGAAGACTCAACCTCGTACAGCTTAGCCATCTTCTTGGGCCCTTCGTCAGTGGGGCTCTGGCGCAAGCTGATGTATGTAAGTCGAGCGCTGGCTTCTGTGTAATCGCTGTGTCGCTCCAAAAGACCCTCGTAGACCTTCTTGGCTTCATCCCACATGTCGGCCGCCTCGTAAGTACGACCCAAATTGTAGCTGATAGTAGTAACAAGTGCATCATTGTCAGCCTTGTCTTCTCTCTCCTGTGATTGCACACAGGCGTTGAGCGCCGACTGGAACATGCCACGGGCCAATGCAATTTTCTCGTTTTGATACAAGAATGCACCCATGTTGTTGAGCAGCTGTGGGGGAAGCATGTCGCGGAGAGCATTCTTCATATCTTCGTCATCTTCAATTCCTTCCGGACGAGCACTCTCAGGAATACTGGCAATCTGGAGTTGCTCCAACTGAACAAGACACTGCATGCTCTTTTCGGGGGAGGTGCCCTCATACAGTCGAGAAAGGTAGACCAGAACCGATTCGTCGGGGGTCAAGTTTAGCTTCTCATCCTTCCACATCGATCGCACAGACTCCAAGAGGGTGATTGCACGTTTGATCTCAGTTGATTTGTCTTCTTTGCTGCCAGACTTTTGAGCAGCAAACACCTCTTCCGCATGGATCGCTGCCAAAAGTGTCATGGCCTCAACATTCTTAGACTGCTGAAGAATCTTCTCCAAGCGGAACTTAGCGCCATCAAAGTCCTTGTTTGTGACTTGCATCTGCACTGCGCCGAACTTGGCCGGAAGGTAGCCCTTATCACCACCACCGCGAGCCTGATCAGAACGGTTATAATATTCAGTGGCTCGTGTGTTATCGTTCTCATAGTGAGCTTTGCGTCCGAGGAGATACCAGCCGTCGCTGGCAATTGGCATGACATCAGTCTGCTCGATAGCCTTGCGAGCAAGAGTCTCCACCGTCGGGTATTGTTTTCGCAGAAGGAAGTAGCTGCCGAACAAAGCGCAGGTCATAGGGTATTCTTTGTCAAGCTTGAATGCTTTTTGGGTGTACTGAGTCATGGCGATCTTGTACAGGGAACCGAACATAGGGTCGGTGGTGGATCGGCGAGAGCTGTCGTATAGGTGGTACACTGCAAGCAGGATATTCGCAACCTTGGATTCGGGGTTCTATATTCGAAGCAAATTAGTTGTGAAATTCAGGCAGAGTCCAGAGGTAAACATACCAGAGCCAATGATCTTTCCCATGCCACCTTGGCTTGATCCTTGAACCCTAGCTGCCATAAGCAGCATCCCAAACCAATGCGAGGATCTGGGTCTGTGAGGTTTGGCACCTTCATGAGGACTTTCTGGTACCCATCCAGGGCTTCAGCGTATCTTCCTAGCATGTAGTGTGCCCGGGCACGTCCCAAAATGGCCATGATATTGCGGCCACCAAAGGCCTTGGATGACTCGTCGAAGCATTTGAGTGCTTGACGCAGAGCTTCCACCCTCTCGGAGGTATCAATTGCGCCAGGGCGGACAGCACGAGGCGGGTATAGTGATGCACGGAGAAGACACAAAACACCGCGAGCGAGGAACAAAGGTGGGTATGCCGGGTTCAAACGCGATGCCTCGTTCAGGGTCGATGTTGCCAACTGCAGGTAGTGGTCCTTAGTTTTTGCCTGCGAGTAGAGCTCTCCCTCCGGCGCCACACGAGGTGCCTGTCGGCTCTTGAGCATCAAAAGCCAGCAGACCCAGCCCAGGAGCCCAAGCTTTTCTTTGGTTGCTCCATGAGCCACAGAGGCCAGGCCCTTGTTGAGAATGTCGAGGGCATGGTCGAGCTGCTTTCGCTTCGCGTAGGCAAGCGCAATGATTACCCAGAAGTTCTTTGCTGCTCGTTCGTTTTCCAGCAGCGTGCATAGCTCGGTAGGGTCTTCGGGAAGATCAAGGAGGCTAACTTCGACTTCGCTGTCGAAGCTGGAGGCGGGGATATCGATGGCATCAGGAATGTCAGCAAAGCGAAGGGTATTCGAAGAGCTTGGAGGAGGCATTGTCTCCGTAGAACCATTGGTGTGGCCGTTTTCGAGGGACGCCATGGTTGCGACTGCGCGCTGACGAGCAAGAGATGCCGATGAAGTTGCGACTGGGATGAAAGAATGAAAGAAATCGAGCAAAGTCTTCAGCTCATGATCAAGCAAGATTGCCCATCTGATATATTGAGGATGTGGGCCAATTCACTGGGAGAAACGTTTGCATGAAACGCGCCAGTGAATCTCGGAGAGGCTCGCAGACCGCGGTGCTTCCAATTGAGAATTGGATGCTTGGCGTGGCTGAATCACACCGCCACGCCACTCACCTCCGCACCGCCACATTTGGAGTCTCCATCATTACCGTTGATAGGAATTGATTGTAAGAATGAATAATTTATTTATATATATATATGTATGGATATATATTATCTAGGTATTGATAGTCATGTCATGTCTTGTCCCCAAACCTATGGTCAAGCAAAAAGTCGTATTCCCCATCATTGCAACCAACTGCCCACAAACTTGCACAAAAACACCAAACCAATCAATACGGCAAAGATTTGTCCAAGCTCAATCCAATGATGCAGTCGAACATATGACTCGACATACCCAGCATCGACAGCTATTTTCTGTTCAGGTGTGGCGTTTTTGGCGTCGATCGAGCCGGCCAATTCAGACGGGAATCGACCCGTCTCCCAATATTGATCCAGCAGCTGATCTTTTTCGGTCCACCGGGCTTGCAACCATTCTTCAAATTTTGGCTGATCATCCAAAGGAATATCTGCAACAGCAAACCGTCGCCAATGCATGTTGACCGAGGTCGGCGGGCGTCCTTGCATGTATGTAGACCGGAGAGTAAAGAACTTGTCGGGGTAGACTCCATTTCTAAAGAGAATTTAGTATTATCCACATAAAGCTTGAAAGAGGAAACATACGGTGGGCCCTCATAGGCGATAGTGCTGTCATAAACCCATTCTACTGTCCCTCGGAGCTGTTGGAGACAAAAGAATAGGCCCGTTGACCGAGGCAGAATTTGATGATTAAGTGGAGACAATCCCTGTTTCTCTCCAAAGGCATCGCTTCGTCGCTTGGTATTGATGGACAAATTGGTTCCTTCGGGGAAGATCAGCAGCCACATGGGGTCATACTGGGACCCATTGGATTTGGCTCCCATATACTTTGTCTTCAATTTTTGCAGGCGGTACTCGATCCGGGCCTTGTCTGAAAGCCACTTCCGTGCCAGGAAGATGAATCCATAGAACATCATCCCCTGACCCATAATAGGGATCCACTTGAGGGAGTCCTTGAGAATAATGAAGATCCGGCCATGCATTGAATTGGTGTAGGCAAACCACCACAGGTATATCCAATCGGTGTAGATCTGGTGATTGGCAATCATCACCAGGCGCTCTGGGAAATCGGTCTGCAGCATACCATCTTCTGACAGATGAACTTGACCTCGGATACTGGCATCTCCACTCACCCGGAACAGCGTTGGGCTGCCCCATTCCGTGAGTGCAGTGATCACCAGCCCAAAGTTTTGCTTTGTGTACGCCATATACGAGTAGTACCAGCTTTTGTTGATCAGGTACAGCGGGCAACCAGCAAGTTGGGTTATGAAGATGAGGATAATACAGCTGTTAAACCATGTGGCCAGAGCCATGGATCGAAGTATTTGCATTCCAATTCCATGTTTCAAACCAGGCTCTGTGGGCGGCTTGGTGGAGTGTTTTAGAAGCTCGGTCGCTTCTTTGGTGGGAGGTTTGCGCTGGCGAGCCTCGGTTGAACTCATGACGCAATATGAGGCCCTGAATGGGCTAGCAGAAAAAATAATCTCAAGCTGGGAGACGATCGGAAGCTTGAGGCCCTCCAGGGAAGATGTTGTACGACAGTTCGCCGGTGGGGAGGGGAGGTATTTGCTTTAGTGGTCAGCGGGAGCTGGCGGGATCGGAGAGATCGACAATCAGGGCACGGGCTCGGGCTGTGTCTGCTTCCACTGTTATATACAGAGAAGGTAGGAGACAAGCCTCAAAGGAAAGAAAGGGAGTTATGTAGGAAGAGAACGAATATGTTAATTTAGGGAAATGTAGAGCATGTCAAGGTGTCCAGCTCTGTGGGGTGGTCTCGTGTACACGCATAACGTCAGAAGCCCGAGAGCGGTGGGGCCTGATCTTATTTACTGTTGCTCTCCGCTTTTCTTTCAACTTGGTGTCACAACTCCGACAAACTTTCTTTGAGCTGGACCGCTGTCCGGATATGATACTCATTACACAGTTTCCTGCATGACCGAGGCCACGGTTATCCAACCATGCAGTGCGCCCGTCGCAAAATCCCCGGCCTGTTCCTGCGTCGCTGTTTCTCTTCGTCTGCGCCGCATCACGAGATCCGCGATATTAGCGTTTTATCGCAGCGGCTGATCCCCAAATACCAAGGTGTGGCTGAGTCCGATATGTTGAAGGGGTAATGAAAGGTTAACTCTCTTTCAGAATCCCAAGGCGAACTTCTTTCTCTCCAATGGCCAGCGCCGCCACGAAACGTCTTGCTGGTGCGCAAGGATTGCGCTCCAACAGTGACAGAGTCTCTCATTGAATTTGCCAAGTATGCCAACCTATACCCAAGGCCAGTCATATAGCTCGTTTCCCTAACACGCTTTGTTCCAGTCATATCACCTCCACGTACCCGTCCACCGCTGTGATCCTCGAATCCAAGACCGCGGCTGAAGTTCATTCGTCGCTACCGTTTCCAGTCTACTCTGCATCCCTGGACGATAACCCAACCGCATTTCATAATAAGGTGGACCTTACGGTGACCCTAGGTGGAGATGGCACAATCCTCCATGCATCCTCGCTCTTTGCTACCTGCTCCAATGTTCCCCCGGTCCTGTCGTTCAGCATGGGCACACTAGGCTTCCTCAGCGAATGGAAATTCTCCGAATTTAAACGGGCCTTTCGAGAAGTTTACATGTCCGGAGCCGGGGCCGGTGATCGCACTCCAGTTCTGGAAGATAGAATTTACCCTGCAGAAAATACCAATGAGTCCACACAGGAATTAACGGGGCCGACAGGCTGGTCCTCTGTCCGAGGCAAGTCCATGGGTAGTACTCGTGGTGCCCCCATCTTGATGCGCAATCGTCTTAAGGTTGGGCTATTTACAGGCGATGGCCGAGAGACAACCCCCATTCGCGGCAAAAGCGATCAAGGGGAGGGAGTCTATGTCATGAATGAGCTGCTTATCCACCGTGGCAAGGAGCCGCATCTCGCCGTGGTGGATATCTCTGTCGGAGGTCGCTTTCTGACCGAGGCCGTGGTGGACGGCATCATCATTTCAACCCCCACGGGTAGTACAGCATACAGCCTGAGCAGCGGTGGCAGTATTGTGCATCCACTAGTGCCCTCAATTCTGCTGACGCCCATCTGTGCGCGTAGCCTCAGTTTCAGGCCTCTCGTATTGCCGCTGACCACGCCGATCACCATGCGGCTCAGCGATAAGAACCGTGGTAGGGAGTTGGAGGTCAGTCTAGACGGGGTCAATCTTGGCCAAGGAATGGCAACCGGCATGGAGGTCCGAGTGTGGAATGAGGAGATGCGACATGGTATGAATGAATGGCAAGGCGGCGTGCCCAGTGTCATGCGGAGAAGTATGGGCGACGAAGCGCACGAAGGGTGGGTTGGTGGCTTAAATGGGCTCCTTAAGTTCAACCATCCATTTGGCGAATGAGTTCCCCAAGGCACTCTGTTCTTTTTTATATTTAATTGTACTATACCCTGGGGGATATTCGATTACCCCTTTATATCAATTTTGTAACTTTTCCACATCTTTGACAGACTTTCGCCGTACACTGATCTGCCCATTTATGGTACCAAGTAGCCGCGGGCCCAGATTCACAACCGTGGATCCCATCCAGGACCATTGACGCAGTTCAATCTTTGTGATTGGTAGAGCTTTGTTTTCTGTAGATTAGCTCCATACACTCCATAGTTGGTTTATTAAATTCTTCCCCTATCCAGTAACCAAAATCCCATCTCAGGGGAGATCTGCCCCCATTCCCGCCCCAAACCACTTCGCTCCCCCTTTCATCCGTTTCCCTTCTTCTTTCCACCCCCACCATTATCATCCCACTTTTTTTTTTCTGTTCTCCCCCAACAAGACTTTGTCGGTTCATTGTCTCCGAGCCATCCTCGCAGTGCGAGGACCGCTCCTTTTTACTCACCACAGGTAAGCGAACAATCCCCGATTGGGGTTGTATCCCGACCCCCTGGAACGTGGGAAGCCAATAAGCTTCTTCCGCTCCTCCTTCAAACCCTTCGAACGCCCCTAGAATTTGTTCGTGCGACAACAGGGATGGTGTTGTGCTAACCTGTTTCTGCTCAAGCCACTAGCTTGGGGCCTCAGGAGGTCTGGTCGCGCATTCGCTTCTCCTAGCCCCGCGAACGCTGATCCCGACGTGACTCCAAACTCGGGACTGAACAATCATGGGTTCTTATGGAAAGTGAGTAGACTCAGGGAGAACAAGAATCAATGCCAACGATCCCCAACTCACATTCGAATAATTAGTGGTACCGCGTACTCGCCGGATCAGTTCATGAATCCGGGGCCGGCTCCCCGCCCCCCAACTGATCGTCCTAAGTTGACGCTTCCTACCAACAATCCAGTGGCCACCTCGTTCAGCCAGATGTCCTTGAATTCGCCGAGTACACCAGGCCCCGGCGGCAATCTATCGCTGTTCCCTAACACCAGCACTCCGTCCTTGGCCCGGAGCCAAACCGGCGGAAGCGGCGTCACCATTGTGAAAGAAGGCCTGGTGCGATGCAAGGAAGACAAGTTTCTGGCAACATGGAATCAGCGCCAGTTGATCCTGCGCGAATACAAAATCGAATTTCTGAAGACCGAGTCCGGAAAAGTTGTTCTCTCATTCCCTCTATCGACCGTCACCGCTGTTTCTCGTTCGGAGGATTCCAAGATGGCCTTTGAGATCACACGACTGGCCAATCCCAAGGATGCAAACTCCAAGACTGCTTTGATCACTCGCGACGTGCCCACTAAGACCATCACTTGTGAGGTGAAATCTGATGATGAGATCTACGAGTGGATTGACAAGATCTATGAGCGTTGCCCCGGTATGGGTGGTGTCAGTAATCCCACTAATTTCAGTCACCGCGTCCACGTTGGCTTTGACCCGCAGTCGGGTGCTTTTGTCGGCTTGCCTCCAGAGTGGGAGAAGCTGCTGACAGCCTCTGCCATTACTAAGGAGGACTACAAGAAGAATCCTCAGGCCGTGATTGAGGTCTTGGAGTTTTACTCTGATATCAAAATGCGAGAGCAGAACCCACAATATTACGGTGGAATGAATGGCTCTTCAGGTAGCCCGAACAAGATGCCTACGAGCACTTCGGTGGGCAGCGGCATTGCCCCTCCCCGACCCGCTCCACCAGGCCCCATGCAGCGCCTGGACAATGGACAGTCCATGCGTTCCGTATCTTCGCCAACATCGGATCGAAATGCGGACCAGCAACAACAATTGCAGCAGATGAAGGAAGCAGCGGACCAGGAGCGTCGCCGAGTAGAGGAAGCCCGTCGCAAGGAAGAACAACAAGAATATAATGCATCTCTTCCCAAGACACGTACTCCACTGGCCAAACAGGAGCTTGGTGGGTACGGTGGTGGTTCAGACACCCGCTACCAGCCAAGTCGCCCTGCCCCACAAGCGCCTGGCTCTGGAGCTCGCGCTCCAGCCTCCGATTCCCGTCAGCTTACCGCACAACGACCGGCCCCCGCTCCGCCATCGCAAAGTCCTTATGGTGGACAAGCTTCTTCCCGCACCCCGGGTGGCTCTCAGGACCAGGGATCGCCCTCGCGCTATGCTGCAAATGACCCTCGGGCTCAGGCTTCGTCAAGCCGGCCCCAACAGGCTCAGGGACCTCCCCCGACCCGGTTGCCGGCTCCTGTGCAGCAGGTGAAACCGCTGAACATAGCCAACAAGCAGCCAACCCCCAAGGCCGTTCCCGATAGCGTTCGGCAGGCAGAGGCTGCCTTGACCAAGAAGCCCGACACCCGACAGAAGGAGGTCCGTATGTCGGCTATGTCCGAGAATGAGGTTATGGACCGACTTCGCGCCGTGGTTTCCAAGGACAACCCGAACGAGTCCTACAGCAAGCAGCGCAAGATCGGCCAGGGTGCCTCTGGCTCCGTGTACGTGGCACGGGTCAAAGAACATTCTACATCAGCTGTGGCTCACGAGCTGTACCGACAGTACGGCCCGCGGTGCCAAGTGGCTATTAAGCAGATGGATCTGCGCAGTCAGCCCCGCAAGGAGTTGATTGTTAACGAGATTATTGTCATGAAGGACAGCCAGCATGCCAACATTGTGAACTTCCTAGATTCATTCTTGCAAGAGTCAAGCAACGAGCTCTGGGTTGTCATGGAGTTCATGGAGGGTGGTGCTTTGACCGATGTGATCGACAACAACCCAGTCATTCAAGAAAACCAGATTGCGACCATTTGCGCCGAGGTATGTTTCCCTTCGTCTTTTTTAAATGCACATATAACTAATCAACATTGCAGACTTGCAAGGGGCTGGCCCACCTGCATAGCCAGAACATCATTCACCGTGATATTAAGAGTGACAACGTTCTCCTCGACCGTGTCGGCCATGTCAAAATCACTGACTTTGGCTTCTGTGCCAAGCTCACCGAGTCCAAGAGCAAGCGTGCCACCATGGTGGGTACCCCTTACTGGATGGCACCCGAGGTCGTTAAGCAGAAGGAGTACGGTCCCAAGGTTGACTGCTGGTCTCTGGGTATCATGGCTATTGAGATGATTGAATCCGAGCCCCCTTACCTGAACGAGGAGCCCCTAAAGGCGTTGTACCTCATTGCCACCAATGGTACCCCACGCTTGAAGAAGCCCGAGAAACTGAGCAAGGAGCTCAAGGCTTTCTTGAGTGTCTGTCTCTGCGTGGACGTCCGTAGCCGTGCTACGGCCGACGAGCTTCTCGCCCACGAGTTCTTGCAGACTGGCTGCAGCCTTGCCAGCCTGGCAGAATTACTGCGCTGGAAGAAAGCCAACGGCCAGTAAGGAGTTTGAGGCAGATTGGACATTGTCTCTCAAACTTAATTACACCTCACCTCTGCACACCTACCATCGAAGTTGGGAGATCTGTTCCTGCGCACATATGAGTTCGATTTATCGCACTTCCGGTTAGATTATTCCTCTTTTTTTTTCTTTTTTTCTTGTGTGGATTTTGCCTCTTACGAACGAACCGAATACTGCATGGACATTGCCATATTCCCCCCTGCCTTGAGCTTGTCCTTGAGACCCTTTTTTTGCTGCAACACATACAGAACACTGGGCGTGGGTAATCTGGCGTTGATGAACTTTGATTGCTTTCGTCTCTGTCTCTAATGTCTCATGCACAAGATCCTTTCTCCTCCCATTTTGCCCTTTCCCCTTATTGTGCTTGCTTCCGACGACGTTCACGATTCCGTGCGCTGTGTATTTTGTGTCTCTGCACTAAAAAGCGACAACCTACTTAGTTTCAGTCTGAATTGAGGGCTTTTATCTTTCCGGCTTTATACCCGCCAAATTACAATTCAATAATCATTTATGGACATAATTCATTGAGTGATTTATGGGTGTATAAGTACCCATTAGTCTAGGCCGATCTATAGTGCATACCACCCGATTCAACGGAATTGATGTTGCAGCTAAAGTACCAGATATTTCCTTGGATATGTCGCTTATCAAGCCACTGTTCACAGGGGTGTGATGGCTTCCTATTGGGCTAGAAGATCCTCTTCAGGGAGTTTCCCTTCTTTCAAAGTGCCCCGAGGGAAACCGAGGAATTTACCAGAGCTTGGCCTTGACTCAATACACTATTGAAATTTCTTCTGCTCTCTGGTTGGAAGACCGAAGAGCAGTGCTTGATTGCCATATGAGCGGCGCTCTGGATTATCTGGATCCAAATCACGGCTTTTCTGATGTCGTTCCCATCTTCCCATCGAAGCCGTTCCTATCTACCACGATACAAAGGTGGTCTTTGAGCTGGCTCGTCCTCTGACTGATCCCTGCGCATCCCCCTACATGAATGGGCTTTTGACCAGCTAAGGTACTCGGGGTAATGGAGAGGAGAATAATCAGACATAGAAAAGACGAGACCTGGGATAGGGACCAGATATGGGAATAAGAGCCATTATAGGAGAAGGACAAGACATAGGAGGATGGTAATAACAGGGATCATCGGTTCCATCCCACTTGCTCGTGGACGATGCTTCTTATCAAACTTCCGAGAAATGCCTATCGCAGGACGAAGGACTTTATTCAGGTTATACCTACTAGTTCCCATGGTGGAACTCGTCTCTTTGGTCTGACTTCTTCCTTTGACACAGCCACCCCTGTCTTAGGTTCAGCGTCGCCAGGTTGTTGCTCATTACTTATATTGGCCTCGGTGTAGCCATCTTCCCTCGCTCTGCTTTCCCAATAGTCATCCCGAAACTGACGGCCGTTGACAATGATACGGTACCCAAACTGCAGGAAAATGGACCGGGCAGACACAAACGTGACCATCATATGCTGATCCTCAACTGGAAGGATATGTTTTTCCATCATAGTTTCTTTTTCGACTGATGAGGCGGCCATCTCGTGTAGAGACCGATATTCCATGAATAATCTTCTGCGACTATGATAGTTCAATGCCTCTGCACACTCCTCCGAGAGCATAAACAGCTTTTTGCCTCGATACGGTAAGCGGAAAGTCTGACATTTGTATTCACGGTTGTGACGCAGGTATCCCAAGAAATCGACCTTGGTCTCGCCCACAAGGTCAAACTTCGTTTGAATATATTCATCGCTCTCCTCGTTAAGATCATCTGACGTGTAATCATGGTATGTTGGAAGGACGCTTGCCAGTAATTTTGTCGGTTTATTCTTTTCTGGGGTGGATATCTTTCTTCCAGGGAGACCTGTATTGAGACCTGGATGGAGACCTGGATGGTGTGATGCCGTTGTGCGCTTTTGTGCTTCATCATCGGAGCTGACGGGATATTTTTCCTTCTTATACAACTTCCAATCATCTTCGAGATCATCTGAAATCGGAGACTGATCTTCACTCGAATCATGATTAGAGTTTTGTCCCTCTTCACAGATAGGGCTTGCCTGGCTAGTCTGCGGCGTTTCACGCGGACGTGTATCACTTTCGGTAGACATTTGTGGAAACAATTCTGGAAAAAAGCGATCGAAAGCTGCTTGACGATCGAACTTCTGTGTAGATGAAGGTACCGGAGTGCAATCCGATTCTCGGTCAAAGTCTACCGGCGAGTCCAATTCCATTTGGCTCAGTGACTTCACTGGTGAGAATGTATTGGCTTCGTCTTGCAGTTCCTTACTCATTTCATTTTCAGCTGAAGATAGGGAAAGACAGATATCGCTGTCAGCCGAGAGCCCCGGTAGTTGAGGATGATTCATCTCCTCTGAATGAGCCATGGGAACCTCAAAAGAGCAATCGAATGGTCCATCGGATTGCCGGGCAGCTTCAAGTGATCGTTTAGCTGCTAATCCCACATTCGTGGTTTCGACGGCAAGCCTGTCATTCGAGGACTCCTGTGTCCCCATTTCATCAACAGGAAGGGTAGGATTATTTGAAATCTCTAGAAAGAGGGGGTGAGAGGCTGCATCTGGCGAGGAATGTTCTGAAACTGTACGAAGGACGAATAAAGCCAGCTGTTCCAAATGCTCTCCAACGTGCTGCTCAAAAGTAACTGGTGGCTCAAAAAAATCAAGACATAAATGACATAAAGGGCATCTGAAAATATCATTCTTGCTGAGTATGGAATGTGCTTCGCACATATGACGATACCATTGCGAACGGCTCTCGTATAGCTTGAATGGAGTAATGCAATCGGATGATAAACAAGTATAAGGCATCAAGTCTTCAAAAATATGATTGGCCCAGTCCATTGGACATTTGATTGTCATAAGAGAGCCGCAGTATGGACATTCAAATGGACTGCTGTCTGTTGAGCTTTCTGGAGGGCTTGGAATGGACGCCGGCTCATAGCCTGTGAATGCATTTATAAAGTATGGCGCTTGGGGGAGCTCGGATGTAGAAGTCTCAGAGAACTGCAACTGATTCAAGCCACCACCAGCCTGAGAGCTCTCTGTCGGCGCTCTTCGAGGTAGAGTAGACTCTGAATCGACAATTTGACCACTGGGCCTTGGCTTCTGTGATCTATATTGCAGGACTGCTTTTTGCTTGGCCATGGCAGCACTGAGCCGTTGAACTGTAGACTCATCGAGATCGGGGAAAATCCGAGAAACGTGCTGCTGCGCCCATGATCCAAAGGGCGTAATATCCTCAGCGTTCACACCCAAAAGAAGATCGTGCTCGGCCGGCTTGCGAGTCTCCAAGGATAGCTGATTCAATAGACTGATAGCATTGTGTAGGGACTGATGCAACATTTGGGCATCAGTCATCAAGTCTTCATCCGATACTTCGCCAGCAAGATCCAGGAAAGCCTCATCCTCTGACGTATTTTCTTCAGGCTCGTCGAGAAAGTCAGATAGGCTTCGAACTACCCGCAGCACTCGCTGCAAGATGTTTAATATCTCGTTTCTCAGATGCGAAGCATCGCGAAGACGATAATCCAACGATGACTGGTCACGCTGAAGGGCGCCGGTATTCCCTGCCCAAATACGTAGTCGGCCAAGTTCATCCAGCCAGCGAGGTTGGGAGACATCGTTTTCATAACGCTGGACCCTCGAGGAGGCGAATTCCCCCACCTCTTTCAAGCAATCATTTAAAATGCTTGATATTGTTGTCATTTGGCAGCTTTGGAGTCTCAATTTTGATAACGCGGGACGTAAGTTGAGGAGCAGCGTTGTTTGAATGGTATGAGTTCCTTGTGTCTAGACAAAGTAGCTCCTCGTATCGAAGTGTGACGAGCTGACGGCTGACTGAGCGGGGAAACGCGGGGTTTGGTAAATATCATGGCTTTCTAATCGTTCTCTTCTCCTTTCAATTTCCGTCATTTCTGGATTCTGCTTTTCTTTCCCATGGCGACCGGAATCGAGGCTGTCGGGCTGGCCTTGGCCATTCTTCCCGTGGTCGTGAACCAAGTGGATAACTATGCCCGTGGACTGGAAAGAATAAAAGTCCTTCGTCGATACAAATGGCAACTAGAGGAATATTCCGTTGGTTTGAGTGCACAGTACGCCATCTTACTGAATACTCTGGAGCTGTCTCTCGAGGGTGTTGTGGACGATCGCAATCGAGCTGAGTTGATTAGGAACCCGAGAGGTCCAGGGTGGAGGGATGCGGCATTTGAAGACCGTCTGGCTGATAAGCTGGGCCGTGACTATATGCCATTCACAGCAACTGTGAAGGGATTGTGTGGTCTTCTGGAAGATCTATCTCATCGACTTGGATTGGACAACACGGATTATTCCACGATTGCATCAACAAAGCCTCTAGGCGCCTTGAAATTCCGCAAAATATTTTCTACTGCTATCTACGATGATCTGCTTGACAAGATCAATAAGACGAATCTGACGCTCAAGACACTCAGCGAGCAGTCTCAACACCGTGTGCAATCAGGACCAGATCCAAGACGACGAAGAATTCTGCAACGACACCGGGACCAAAGGAGACATGCAAGAGCTTTATATAAGATCATGGTTCAAGAAAGACAATGCTGGAATTGTCCTTGTCAGGATGCGCACTCAATTGGACTTCAATTGGACTCGAATCTTGAATCCACGCCAGCTTTCCACATACTGATATCACCACCAAATACCACATCCCCTTGTACGCGGCAGTGGAGCGAAGTCAAAGTGCAGGCTAGTGAGAGTAAAATCGCTCAAAGTGTGACGCATTGCATTTGCTTTAACTCACAGTCAAAGGGGAAGGTCAAGGTCAATTCAACTACATACTGCACGGATTCGCGGCACACAGCATCCCAGTCTCAGGGAACACCGGTCACCAACCTATGTTACGTCTTGAATGAACAGGACATTGATTTATTGGGATATTTGTCCAGTAAAAATGCCACATCCGATGCCAGATACACTGTTACCCGGCTCGCCAACTCCCAAGACGAAGTGTACCGGTATTCATTACGAGACACACTTCTGGTCTCATCTCCAGCGGTACAGCCAGATCAGCGTATAGAAGGAATGAGCCGCCAGGACAGCCTCCACCTCGCCACTGTTCTCGCATCCAGTGTTTTTCATTTCCACGGAACCTGGCTTCAAGAGAAATGGGGAACGCAGGATATCCTATTCATTCGCACCAAGGATGCCCTACATCCCCGGTATCAACGTCCATATCTTATTCGACGTGTGTCAAGCATACACCAGCCAGAACTGAATGACTCCACATCGCATAAAGGAAAAAGCCGACAGTGGATATCAAATGAGGTTCTCTTTCCGCTTGCCTTGGTGCTAATTGAGCTCTCCCTAGGGTCTTCCATTAGCTCACTTATCCTTCCCCAAGATGAGGGCTCATCTGAGCAAGAGGTCTTTTTCAATGCTGCTACACGCCTTCTTCATCGGAGAGTATATATGACAAGTGGGTTGGGCTATGGGGATGTGGTTAAAGAATGCCTCTATTGGTCCAGAGATGGCGGCTTCGACGATGCTCAGTTTGACGAATCGGTACTTGACATGATTGTCTCTCCTTTACTCAAGGATTTCAATTATTTTGTTGGAGCGGTAAATTGACATGCGTGAATAGCCTCCGTCCATTGAAGATGAGAGTATTGATGGGTCACCTTGTCGGGCAATCCTGTTGCTTCCTGTTGTACTAAGAAAGAATACTACAATATTCCTAGGGTTGCTCTTCAATCTAAAATACCTAGTAGGCACGAGTCATCACCACTCCAAAAATGCGCCCTTTTTGGTGATATTGAGACTGGAAAGCCGGCGAACGTTCATCAACCCAGGATCTTGACGCGAGAAGATGTAAGTCAAATTGGTAAACACATTTTTCTACTGAAACGATGGACTTCATCTTTCATGTTATGTCGTCTTTCATTCAAACCGGCTGTATAAGTAAAGAAAAATCGTACAAATAATACATCAATAGGCTGCTTAGGGCAATATATGCCCTAAGCAGAAATCTAAGAGACACCAAATACCAAGAGAAGAAAACTCCTTGAAGTATTCCCAGACAATCAACTCGTTAAGCTCCCAATTAAGGCAGTCCGTTAGCTACAAACTGCCTCAACTGACCACAGGCCTCGCTGAACAACACACCCTTCAACACACTCTCACCCTCACTAGCGGTCCAGCGTCCAGCATCAGTGAGTCGCCGTTTCCACGCGGCCTGATCCGAGCCACTCATATCCTCGTAGGAACGCAAGCGCTCGGCTTCAGTGAGCTGGTGGTGGTGTGCAGACGAGTATGTCTCGATAAGGACACTCTTTTCGGCATTTCCGTGGTCGGTACAGCGCACAATCACAGATAGAGACTGTGGAGCCTGAGTCTCCAGATCAGCTGGAGCAGCGCCTGCTTTGTGGATGCGGTCGAGGATATCCTTCAGACTTTCCAATACGTCTTCATCAACAGTGACATCTGCGTTGGGGTTTGGAAGAAAGTGGGTTTTGTCACTCTGGCTACGGGATGGAGAAAGGATGTAGTCCAAATAGGACCCTTTGCCTTGCTCTGGAGCAATGTACTCGGAGGCCCAGGATTCGCGGATCCCATCGGATAGCCACTGGGTGGCGCCGAAGTAGGGAGGGGTTGCGCCACGGATTTCCATGTAGACGAGCATTGCGAAGATGATTGCGCAGAATGATAGGATGCAAACAATGATGTAGGTGAGGAGTTCCCAGGTTTCGGAGGGGCCGGGAAGAGATAAAGTGTAGCGGGGATGGCGCGAGGAAGGTGGAAATGGAGATAGTGGGAAGGTGTGGACGACAACTGTGTTGCCCATGCTGACAGATGCGAGCTTGACTCTTTGCGGGGGCACATCTGGAGTAATGGGGTGGGAGGGAGCGATGAAGGTTGAGAAGCATAGTTTTGTCATGGAGAAAGGATGTACATCGCGAAGGGTTGTGTACGGCTTCAGGTTTTCGTAGCCACGGTTGGGACCATATTCAACCGTCCACAAGTTGATAGAGTTATCACTGCCACTCGCGGCAATGATTGTCTGTTGTTGTCCAACCGGGTTGGTGCCAAGTGCACAAACATCGAGGCCGAGGCCAATCTTCACAGTTCGAGGAAGCTTGCGGCGACGGATCACCTTCGCTTGCGCATCTTTGGTCTTTGGCAGCTTGAGGAGAACCAGCTCACTTCCGCTGCGATTCGGGGCATTCTGTAAAAGGAGAATGGCAGTGGGAGAGAGGAAGCGCACGGCACGGAACTTGGGGCGTGCAGTAGGAGCGCCACTGCTCGGCAGAGGGATAGTATAAACGCATCGAACATCTGGGGCGGCATTGGAACGAGTGGAAGACGAGATCTCACCAACCATGACATCTATTCCGTTGGTATATGCTACACGGAACTGGCCACGAGCATCGGCCGTCTGATCGGGATCAAACTCGAGACTGGCAAAGTCGACATCCTCTGCTTCCTCGTTGGCGCCGAGGCGGATACGACCAATCACATCTGACTGTGTAGGAGAGCCTGTCGCGCTGAAGAAGACAACTTCACCTGATTTTGCAAGTCCAGTTGTAATCGCACCGACTCTGGAGTCGCTGCTAATCTTGTCGCCATCAGTCTTGGGTTTCCTCCAGGGTGACAGCCTCAACACGCGTTGATAGCAATCGCCCGCATCAGCTCCGCTCTTAAAGCGGAACAGAGATGTCCGAGATAGTGATTCCGTTTTCCCAGGAATCACTTCCTCCTTGGGCTGCTCTTTATTCTCGGTCTCGTCCCCCTCCTCCCCCACCTCGATCGATGTAGAGCGAATTTTCTGCGGCGCGTGGAATCGAAATGAGCGCATGTGCTGGTTATTATTCTTCTTCTGTTCCGCAACCGAGCTGTTAATTCCAGCGAGAACAACCAGCGAATGTTCATCATCGTCAGCCTGTGGCGCGACAGCCAACGACGTCACCGAGTCCTCGTCGCGCGACAAACTCAGCTCAACAGCCTCCGTGATCTCATCCCGACGCGAGGTATCTAGCAGTGACTGGAATAAATCAGTTAGAATTTTGTCAAAACAAAATCTCACCGAGTAGCTGTGCAACTCACGATCTTGTTACCAACTCCGCTGCGGCCTTCGCCGCCTCCGCCGCCCACGAGTAGACGACCGTTGTTACGTGGGTCGAATTCGACGGAGAAGAGCGGGCAGGAGAGTGTGATTTTGGCAGAGTGGACTGTGGGCGCCATCTTCAGTTTTTGGTGTGGTCTGTTCTCTTGACGAAGGAAGAGGACAGATCTGGGATGATCGGAGGTTTCGATTCCCCGGATTCTTGGCGCGGATGGCCACATTGGGTGATGCCGGAAGCTTAAGCTCAGACTATTGTTTACTAGATATACTAAGAACTAAATGTACCAGCTTGAGTGGAAAATGACCCTGAACGGTGTATGAACAGAAGGCAAATGGTGTATATTTTTTAGACGTCTCTACTCTACTCCACTTCCTGGCCAGTGAACTCGGGCAGCCGCTTGGCCACATCAGCCCAGGTCTCGTCACCATCGGTGAGGGACTTGAGGGCAGCCAGGATCTCGTCTTCGCTAGCACGGACCTGCTTGGTGGAGTCACGGTCACGCAGAGTGAAGGTGTTGTCCTTGACGGACTGGAAGTCGACAGTGATGCCGAAGGGAGTACCAAGTTCGTCGTTGCGAGCGTAACGCTTACCGATGGAAGCGGATGAGTCGTCCACGCGGTTGGAGACACCAAGACGGCGCAACTTGGAAGTAAGACGCTGGGTCAGGGGCTTGAAGGCAGGGTTGGTGGAAAGGGGAACCAGCAACACCTTGGTAGGAGCAATAGCGGGGGGGAAGGACAGAACCTAGAAGGAGTCAGTATATGATGAGAAAAAAAATAAACAATAGGATGAAACATACACCACGAGCTTCATCACCCTCACGGGACCAGTAAACATGCTCGATCATGCTGTACATAATACGGCCGATACCAAAGGACGGCTCAATGACGTTGGGAGTGTACTCGCGGACATTGTCAACGCGGGTGCGCTTCTCAATAGTAATAAGGTCCTTCTCCAGCTCGACCTTGCCAGATCCAACACCAGCAACATCAATCTCAATCTTGCCGTCCTTCTCCAGGTCAAGGGACAGCTTCTCACGAAGTTCCTGGGACAGAGCATCAATAGCCGACTCGACGGCCTTGGCGTCCTTCTTGAAGCGTGGACCAAACTTCTTCTTCTCAAGGTCGATCTGGTACTCCTCGATGCGCAAAGGCTCAGCGCGGGTGGCACGAACCACAAGCGGGGCACCGGTCTTGTTCTTGTGCACGGTCAAATCGTAAGCACTGCGGTCAGCACAGCCAACACACTCAATCCAGCCGTAGCTAGTCTGGAGCTCAGCATCCCAGCAGTCGGCGGCGTAGTGGGCCATCTCGTTGGCCATGTGCTGACGGAAACGCAGCTTGTTGAAGTCAATACCCAGCTTGAGCAGGAAGAGCTGAATACGACCAAGGAAATAACCGAGGGTCTCGTTGTCCACCAGACCAGTCTCCACGGCGTGGCCGATGGTCATCTTGGTGGTCTTGGTGCTGCCAGACAGCTGCACGTTACGGTCAAGCAGGGACATCTCAAGGTCCTTGACCTCGACGAAGCGGGGGTGCTTCTTGCCACCCTCAGGGTCGACGTAGTGCTCAATCTCAGCCATAAGGAACTCACGCACACGCAAAAGACCGGCACGGGGAGAGATCTCGTTACGGAAGGACTTGCCAATGGAGGCAGAGGCGAAGGGCATGGACTGCTGGTTGAACTCAAGCAGCTTGGCGAAGTTCAGGAACTGACCCTGGGCAGTCTCGGGACGCAGGTAGCCGGGCATGTTGCTGCTGGGACCGATAGAGGTCTGGAACATGAGGTTGAAGGCAACGGGGGGCAGCACAGGGCCATCGGTGGTGGGGTTGCGGATATCGTACTTGGTGATGATCTTCTCAAGCTCGGGGCCATCAAAGTTATCAATCTGTGCCAGACACTCCTCGTAC
This sequence comes from Penicillium longicatenatum, assembly GCF_028827895.1. Classification (NCBI taxonomy): domain Eukaryota; kingdom Fungi; phylum Ascomycota; class Eurotiomycetes; order Eurotiales; family Aspergillaceae; genus Penicillium; species Penicillium longicatenatum. Next base: position 481,111 of record NW_026643121.1, on the reverse strand, counting down.
TCCTTGACGAGAGCATCGTCCAACTGAACAGCCTTCTTATCACCCTTGTTCTTTCTCTTCTTCTTGGCCTCCTTCTCCTCGTCGACCTCAACCTTCTGGCCACGAGCCTCCTTGTCGCCCTTGAGGCGGGCCTCGAGGACCTCCTCCACAAGGTGGTCCGCACGGAAAATCTCGCCAGTCTTGGGGTCCTTGCACATCCAGTCGGCGAACTTGTCCACGTGCCCGCTAGTCTTGAGAATTTCGTGGGGGGTGAGCATAGTGGTGTCGACCTCCAGCATATCCTCCTCCAGAACGAAGTGCTTGCGCCACAGGTCAGTCATGTTGGCGACCAGGGCGGTTCCAGGTGGGCCATAGTCGTAGAGACCCGACACACCACCGTAGATCTCGAAGGAGGGGGTGTAGAACATGCGACGGCGGAGCATTGAGTCCAGGATGCTGCGGTCGACATCCTGGCCGGTCTTGGTGGCGACGGTAGCCATCTTGGGGTTTCGTTTGGAAGACTTTGGGGGCGCGGTCTTTGATGTGAAAGTCCTGAGGAGGGACGGAGGGGAAAAAGCAGAGCGGGGGAAAAGTCGCGGCAGCAATTGAGTCATCCAATCAAGCCAGGCGCACCCTTGCCTGACTCAAACAACAAAACAATCAAAGTACAAGAATCGAACAGATGATAAGGATCAAAATGACAGGGCGCTTTCGTTTTTGACTTTTTACTTCTTTATTCAGCCCGATTTACTCCAATTGAAAAGGGATCAACAACTTTCGTGGCCGGAGCGCCTATATCCGGGGAAAAGATTTTCCGTGATAATCTATTTTCTCTGCAAAAAAAAAAAAACGTTATCGGACGGTCAAGCTCAACCACCCTGCAAATCTACAACTCAGCAAAATGGGCATGAAAGGCCGGGGTAGACCCCCTCCCAATGCGGGACTCGAAGAGTCGAAGCCTGCCAACAAGATGCGCCGTCAAATGATGCACATCAAGCGCAAGAGAGAGAAGGACTCAACGCGCCGAGCCGAGCGATATGCTTTCAAAAAGGAAGAATCTAAGAACCCCAAATTGAAGGAGGAACGTTTGAAGCGCAATGTCCCATTGACTCTCGACCGTAAGCGAGTCTGGGATGAGGCCGACAACGACGCTGAGGAGAGTGGACTGGGTCTCAGTGTCGACGTCGAACGCATCAAGCGCGCCAAAAAGGAAGAAGAGGATGAACTGAACCGACCCTTGGAGGAAGGCGAGGATGATAGCGACGCACTCGAGTCCGACAACGAATCAGTCGACAGTATGATTGCCAGCGACAGTGAAGACGAGGACGAGGATGAGGACAATGAAAAGGAGGACGCCAGCCGCGGGCGAAGCAAGTCGACACTGCCCACTGCCACCGAGCGTGCTACCAGCCCAACGGAGACAACAAAAAGCACAAACTTGAACCTTGCGCCCGAAGCGCTCGCTGCCAAATTCCCCACTCTCTTCTCGTCAGAGCCTCCTCCTACGCCTAAAGTCCTCATCACAACCTCCCTCAACTCGACTCTCCACAAGGAAGCCGAAACTCTTACCGACTTCTTCCCTAACAGTGTTTACATTCGTCGCACCGCGCACCGCTACTCCCACAAGTTCTCTATCCGCGAGATCTCCAAATTCGCCGCAAACCGGAACTTCACCACCGTGCTCGTGCTGAACGAGGACCAGAAGAAGCCTAGCGGTATGACAATGGTGCACCTGCCTGAAGGTCCTACCTTCCATTTCTCCATCAGCAACTGGATCGAGGGCAAGCGATTGCCAGGTCACGGTAAAGCCACCGAACACTGGCCCGAGCTGATTCTAAACAACTTCCGTACTCCGCTTGGTCTCCTGACCGCGCACGTGTTCCGGACTCTGTTTCCCTCACGTCCTGAATTCCAGGGTAGACAGGTCGTGACTTTGCACAACCAGCGTGATTACATTTTCGTCCGCCGTCACCGTTATGTCTTCCGTGAGAAGCGTGAAACAGAGAAGGCCGTCGTTGGGGCCGATGGCAAGGAGATTGCAGGTGTGGAGGGAATCCGTACCGGTCTGCAGGAACTTGGCCCACGTTTCACACTGAAGCTGCGTCGTGTGGATAAGGGTATCCAGCGAGCCAGTGGACAAGAGTGGGAGTGGAAGGGTGGAATGGAGAAGGTCCGCACGAAGTTCCAGCTGTGATTATCCATTTGCTTTGTTTTGCATGGGGTTCGGGGAGTATTTAAAATGGGCTTGGGCATCTTATATACTTGAATTGAATGAACATAATGTCATCAACTACTAGTTATCATCATTCATTCAGCTCCACGGTACAAGTAGTGATCTTAATAAACCTCAGTATCAAATGATGCAATGCTAAACTTTTCGCTTTAACTGGAACCAGACAACGAGGTCAACACCTGGTTGCATGCAATACACCCAAACACCAAACCCTGATACAACTCCATGTACCCGTAATCACACAACGCAAATCCAGTCTCCATGAATGTGTTATAAATCACCTCTCCCCTCTTTAAAACCCCTAACCTTAGCCATGGCCCTAGCGAAAATCTCATCCCTCCGCTGCTCAAAAGAAATTGGTTTTCTCGCCGTGACAATCCTCACTCTAGCAGTGATCTTCTCAGCAGCAAGAGCCTCCTCTTGAACCTTCTCACAAAGCTCCTTCGCAGCCTCAAGCGTATACCCCGCAAATCTGGTAAGCGGACGAAGCGCATGCGCCTCCAAGCCTTCGAGGAGTGCAATCAGGGCCATTTTCCCCAGTGTCTTGCCATGAACATCTTCCGGCCATAACCCAATCGGAAATGTTTCTTCGATGACAGTCACATTGTCGAATCCAGCTGCTAATAGTGCTTCTTTGCGGAGGTGATGAAGGTCCCGGGGACATCCTGAGATTTCGCCTGAGGCACGGAGGGCCGAGGCGTAAGTCCGTAAATTCGGCGTGTTACTACCTCCACCACTCTCATTCTCATCAATTGAGTTCGTCGTAACTGTGACAGTATCCCCCGCAGGATCTGTATCTGCAACCTCGATATATCCGCCCGGTTTCAGATGTGCAAAAGCTTGTTGGTAGATACTATGCCAGTCGCTGAAGGCACCGGAAAGACCACGGATATGGATCAGATCGAAGGGTTCATGGTAGGTCCACTGGGACTGGGCGTCCGCAAGTTGAAAGTCGACGTTCGGAAGCGAGACGTGGCCGATTCCAGAGTCGAAGATGCCTAGGTCGGAGGCGACGATGGTGGCATTTGGGTATTCGGCGCTCATTTCGATAGCCCAGTCGCCTGGGCCGGTGCCGATGTCTAGGATGCGAGGCGAGTCGTTGGTGAATGTTATCAGGGTTAGACGGCCCTCTAGGAGAATGAGGTAAATTTGATGAACGATGTTGAGGCGGCTTAGTTCTGTTTCGTCGTTGGGCATGAAGTAGTTTTCGTCGCAGTATCGGCGGCCGTTTTCCTCCACGTGGGGAAGGTTCTGGGATGAGCAGGATCGGGTTGATTTTCTATATGAATTAGCATTGGAGGGCCTTTCTCGTTATACTCATGGTCACTTACATGGATTCCTCTCCATCTGAGTCCGAGTCCGAGTCCGTCTCTGGGTCTGAGCTGCCCACTTCAATCTCTAGGGATTCTTCCCGAATATAGGAAGGGCCGGGGTCCTCCTCTGGCTGAATGGGCATGTCATCCATAACATGGCGGGATGATCCACCGGAAAATATTGCAGAGTATATGCACTCTTCAATTCAGCTGACTATCCCAAGGGAGGAAGTATACGACCCGAAAGAGGCTCAGGAAAGAGTTATCGCGAAGCCGGTCCTCACTAGGTATAATGCAGCCCACACAGTTCACAGCTCAATTGTCAAGCGAAAGAGGGGCGCAACAGCCGCCTAACATGAACACCAGAAACTTTTGACGGAATATAGTGGGGACGGACCAGCCCGATACGTCACTGCATAGCCCGTACAAAAAAAGAAAAGATGAAAAGTGATAGAGAATATAACCCGACGGACTGGAACCGCCATGAGAAGGGAGAACAGGTTAAAAGGCAAAATTGACCTAGACTCGGGCACACAAGAGCACGGGAAAGGTAAGTGATTGGAGTCAGCCGAAAGCCGGGAAATTAGAATTGGTCCTTGCCCCATAATAAAAAGTCAAAATTAGGACATTGGCATTGACGGTTTGCATGTACAGAGTTGGACAGCTAAAGTGGAGACCTTGAACCAGTGAGGTGAGGTGATATACGGGGTACTAGGTACAACGTACAGGAGTTTATGAACAGTAGAAATGACATGTTTGTCGACAGCCCGAGAGCCTGAAAGCTCACAATTTGATGTTGAAGAGTCCGGTTATACATGTGTATAGTACAGGTGGATCCATGTCCACGGTGTACACAATGGTACCACACCTCCGACCCGACACAGCGGTACTATACGACGATGACAGCTCTTCGGTCTTTGCAGGAACTGTCGAGGGAAACTAGAGTCCCTGGGGTATGCATCTATGTACTTAAGGAGTATAGGATCCCCTGTACTCCATAGCGATTATTTTCTTCATTGGTCCCAAGGACATGGGTCATGTTTGCATGAGCACATGCATTGATGAGTAGCCTTAGTATACACCGCTATACTTCCTCTGTACCGCTCATGCCGAATTCATTTGGGATATTCATTAATTTAATTTCGCTTCAAAGCCCCTGAATTGAAGAGCCAGGCATTACTAAGTAGCACAGACAATTTTTGGTCCGCGGACCCGAGTACCACCAGCGCTAGCAGTAAACAACAACAGTAGGTCGACATACGTGTGCTTACTCTACCGTGTACTTAAGCACTTTAAACCTTTGTGACATTGAAAACATTCATCTATAGCCCCACAGATCATATAAAGAACCACGCCCTCGGGATACAATCCCCAAACCCAGAAACCCAACAACCCGGATTCCATTTTTCAAAAACTTATTCCCCACCATAAACCCGACAGTCTGGTTCACGTATTCCGCCAAGCTTACCTAATCAGGTAAGGACCAGCGGCACCTCCGAGGCCAGTCACGAGACGATCTCCCGTCCCTGATCCAGACGGGCGGGTTCCATACCAAAAAAAAAAAATCAAATCAAACACATGCATCCTCCACCCGATATTCCCGTCCAATCGAATTCAGACCTGGCTTTGGACCCGGTCACGATTAATAAACATAAACAACGGACAGAAGCAATGATGCCAGCTGTTGCAGCTGCAGGACCGCCCCGCCGCCTTCTCTTCATAGCCTCAATAGGCAACCAAGGCCCTTACCGCCGAACAAGACACAGCGCAGGCCATATCCTGCTTGACGAACTCCTCCCCCGACTCCGTGCGCGATGGACCACACCTAGCGATGCGCAAACAACGCCCATCGGCGCATACTACTCAACATGGTATAGCCCGTCCTTCATGAACGAGTCAGGCCCAAAACTGGTCCGGCAGATGGTCAAGTCATTTGGACGGCAGGAGGAGATTCTTGCGCAGGGCCCTACCTTGTCGCCTTGGTTAGCTGGGTTGGTACCCTCTGGATCTGGGTCTGAGTCTGGGTCTGGACAGCCGCAATATCCAGCTACACTAGTTATTCTGCACGACGAGCTCGAGGCGCCGTTGGGCAAAGTGCGGGTTAAGCGGGGTGGGCCTGAGGCTTTCAGCTTACGGGGTCATCGGGGGCTGATTAGTGTTTGTGAGAGTCTAAGAGGGAAGGGGTTATATCCTGCGCCGAGTCAAGGTCAGAGTAAACGAGGGAAGGATGCATCCACGTCGCGGGATTTGTCTATTTTGCGAGTTGGTGTTGGGATTGGGAGACCGGAGAGTCGGGCCAAGAATGCTGTTGCCGAATATGTTTTGACGGAGATGGATGCGAAGGAGTTGGCAGCTGTACAGAGGGCTGTTGATCCTGTTGTGGAGGTTCTGGAGGAAGAGTTGTATAGGGTTGAGGTACAGAAGTCGTGATGACCTTTGTGATCTGTGATTTATGATGGATTTGTATTATATTGGTTGGATTTGATTTGGATCGAGCGTTGATACCCTTGAGCGATGCACCTGAATTGAACTCCTTGTGTCTCCGGAACAAAAAAGAAAGAGAATGGAAATGACCGATATAGCTCGGTCGATCATGTACATGACAAGGCTGGAGAAACAGAAACACCAAGAAAAAGAATTTGAACAAAGGTCACGTAGTCTTAGCGAGTGACCGTCCGAGCCTCACGAAACCACAATTATGCTAAATGTATCCCATCCTAAACAGTACCAGCAATGCTTAAATCCCGGATCTCTTGTAGCACCTCCTCAACCCGATTATCAAGATCACCACGGGCATACTGGTCTCTGGTCTCCGCATCAAGGTACTGCTGCACCTGCGCCATACGCGAGTAAGCCTCGGCACAGAAGCGCAGCTGGATCTTCACCAGAGCCTCGAAACTAGGATCCAGGTAAGGGACACGGAGGTCGATCAGTTGGGGCAGCTCGTTGAAAAGCTGCTCGTTCAGCTGCTCGTAAGCCTGCTTAGCAATTTCGGTCTCGCGCTCAGTGCGCGGCAACTTGGTAGCATCCTTGTCGGGCTTCTCAACCAGCTTCTTGACCTTGGCGCGCATAGAGTCGTAATCGATAAGCTTGTGATTGCGCTTCTTGATGCATTCGTTGACGTCGGGGAAATAGGCGCAGAAGCGGGAAATGGGGTCGAGGACGGTGGTCCTACAATTGGGTTAGCCTTGAGAAACGATACTCTTCATGCAGATCGTACCGGTATGGTCCATCCAGAGCCTTGATAGTCTCGGCATCCAAGTCCTCCACGGCTTGCTTATAGCTTCGGCTCACGCCATCCTTGGTTCCGGCATCGCCGTAGAAGGCATCGATTGTCTCCGCGATGCGCATCTGTGACGCAGTCATAGCTGCAGATCGTCATACTAGTCAGCCTTTGTTTTCGCTCGCATTAGAGTAGTACTCAGCACCCACCTCGCAACGAGTCTAAATATCCCTTTGCCTCCTTCTGCAGCCGATTCGCGGCCGCCTCCATGGTCCGGTAGCGTCTATATGACTCGTCAGATTCTACGTCCAACCCAAGAGCATATCTCCATACCGTTCTTCAATCTCATAGTCGCGGTCATTTGTTCTCTCCACATGACCTGATCATTGGAGCCTCGAATTAGTATCGCAAGTCGCAGTGGTGGTCGTCGCGATCGGGCAGCGACGCTGCGGGGTAGCATTCCGCGGACTAACCAGTCTTCATCATAACCTGCGTGGTGGCGCGGTTGACATTCTTTTTAAACCCTGAATAATAATGAATAAACTTTAGTATGGTTCTCACGGGGCGACCAAGCGTCTCTCAAACGGGAGCCTCAAGGCCGATGGGGGTTCGTGGTGTCGGAGCGCGTACCTGCCCAAGACATGATGGCAGTATCGGACTATCGTGAATGAAAGGGGGATATTCAAATTGATGACAAAAAGGGGTGTTAATATGATGACCGCACCAAAGTATCCAGCTCTGAGAGAAGAGTACTGCTGGCTGCGTTCCCGTCGTGATCGTGAAGAGCAACCAAGTCCGAAGTCTGCCTTACGAGTGTGGCGGTGCGTGGCTGGATTACGTAATGTACCCAAATGCGGCTACGTCACGATGAATATAGAATTTGCTCTGAAGACAGGGCTGAGGAGGTAAGTGTTTAATGTCTTGGCAATTAGCAGTGTGAATCGTCTATTGGATGTATTTTATAAAACGTAGGATACACCGCATGAACCGAACTTAGTGTACAGTAAGGCTGAAGGATTACAGCGCTTCTGCATTGCCATATCCGCCGGCGCCGAGGAGGAAATGCAGATGCCTAAAGACTGTTGAGATGCGCCAAGACAATAGTCGAAACGAACATTCAAGTCGCATTTTCAAGTGAAAACGTGGTATTGGGGCAGACAATTCAGATACTCAAGGTGCTGGGGGCGCATTATTGCATCAGCTCTGATAAGGCTGTCGATCACTTAGAATAGATTGGGGTCGGGGCGGAAATTGAAGGCTGAAAGGTTTCCCTGCTCAAGTATAAACTCCGGTAAACAAGAAACTTGGAGGGTATCATACAGTCCGTATAGATACAGGCCGAGTACAACCGGATGTAGACTGTTCCATCGTAAGATTCAAGTGGCTGTGGACCTGACATGGGCCCTGGTGCCACTTCTGTAACCTGATGTCATCAACCTAAGACACGAACGCCCACTCCAGGCCGCCTGATTTGTACGAGGTCATACGGCGGACTGATTTCTAAGCAATTGTGTAGTAAAGAAGGTTTGTAGTATTTCATGAATTCCACATTGGGGTTTGCTATGTACAGGTCCATCTGGTATAGGGCGTGTTGACAACAAAGACATCCTCATAGCTTCGGTTGGGATCGCGTAGGAATCTTCCAACAGTTGAGCCGATCATCATAAAAATACAAGTCCAGAAAAGAGTGAGACAGAAACACAGGGAGAGAGAACCCCAAAAAAAAAAAAATCACAAAACGCCGTCATCTCGATATCTGTTATATCATGCCGACTCGAGAGGTATAAGGGAAAAAGAAAGTCATGACTCTTCGTTGCATTTGACGTGAAAAACATGACGTCCATAAACAGAAAAAAAAAAAAGCTAATCAACGAACTTGCTGAAAAGGATATATCAATGCGCCGGATCAAGTGACCGAAAGAACAAAAAGGGCCTCCTGTCTATGAGGAGCATTCAAAAGGACGAAGACCGCCTTTTCCTTGGAAGGGTCTAAAACACAAAAGAAAGAACCACCCTGAGATGCTCGTATAAGGGAAGGGTTACATAAATCAACAAAGCCCCCTTTTTCCCCAAAAAGAATCAAAGGTTTGCGAACCTCTTAGAACCCTTCCTCGCCTGCCTTGCACAGTTTGATCTGCCGAACCCACTCGGACTTGAGAACCTGAGAGGCATTGATACGGCGAGAAGGATTCGGGTCCAAAATGGAGTAGATCACGTTGCGGCAACGGGCCTGCAGAGAGCTTGTTAGGAGGATGATCCAACTAGAAATCATATTATAAGGCTTACCCGATGCAGCGTCTCAATGGGCGCATAACCATCTTCGTGCTTGCGTCCCTCCAAGTACCGCTGGTAGAATTCATCTTCCTCCTTGCGAGCCACACGCCAAAGATGACGTCCCGTGCGCATGGCCATGTAGATTACTCCGGTAGCCCACAGATCGACTGCGCGAGGATCAAACTCCTTTTCGACGTATTCCTCAGGCGCGATGTAGGGAGCAGATCCACAGAGACCAGCGGTCATGTGGGCTTCCTTTTCCCAGGCCATACGGAAACATTCGCCGTTGCCAAAATCAGTGATCTTAAGTGCACCGTGTGTAGTCAGGAGCAGGTTTTCGGGCTTGAGATCACGGTGGGCAACGCCCATCTCGTGCATATACTCAACACCGCGCATCAGCTGCTTGAAGAAGCAGTCAGCTTCGGCCACTTCGAGCTTTCCAGCCGAAAGGACCAGTGTGTAGAGGTCGCCACCGGCACAGAATTCCATCACCTCACAGTAATCGCCCTTGGCGTCTTGTAGAAGGTCGAGGGTGTGGATGACATTTGGATGCCGGAGGGACGAAGAGATACAGAATTCCGATGTGAGTCTCTTCTGGTATTTTTTGGCGGTTTCCTGGGGCCGACGGCGGAACTCCTTGACAGCATACAGCTGCTCACACTTGGAATCCTGCGGGTCAACCTTGTGCGAGATCCGGACAATACCGAAGGCGCCGCGGCCAACGATCTCCTGGCATTTCCCGTATTTGTCTACCAGGGATGCCGTGGCATTGGGGCCACCCTTCTTGTCGAGGGCCAGCTTGTCCCGCTCGGTTTTAAACTGGTCGATCCAAGTCGACATGAGAGAGAGCTGCTGCTCATCAACCTGGTGATCATCTCCACCCTTCTTGCGTCCACCACCTAGCATGTCCCGGAGCAGGTCGGTCAATTTTTCCTGTCGTCGGGCACTCCGGAGGTGATGGGAGTGGTTACCGAGAGCTTCAGAGAGGATCTCGAAACGCTTATGCGGGGGAACGCCATCTTTCTGTTCCTTGCCGCTGGTCGTCTTCTTCTTCTTTTCCTCAATGGGTTCATTTCTGAGAGACGGTTGGCGAGAAGGAGTACGTGAGGGAGGTCTGGAGTTGGCTGGGGTCGTCGGTTTTGAGGTTGGTTTTTCTTTGGTACTGGGTGGTGGCTGGACGCTGTCCAAGCTGCTGTCGGATAGATCACGATGGGCATCGTGTTTGTCTTGAAGAGTGGGTGTTTGTTTGCCCGTCGTGGAAAACATGCGAGAAATACGAGAAGACATTTTTGGCTTCTGAGGTTTCGGGGCAGGGGATGCCGGTGGAGGGAGGGCTTCCCCGTTCGCCGCGGACAGATGCATGCCCGCTAGAGGGCGTGTTACCGAAGGTTCTCCATCCCGGGGGTCATGTGAATGTTGAGAGTTCGCGGTAGAGGAGACTGCAGACGGAACAGGTGAGGGAGGAACTGGAGTCATGTGCGATGAATTTTTGGGGGGAAGGCGAAAGAGAGGTTGTAGATGTCGAGGTTATAAGAATCACGTCGTCCCCGGAGAGGATGTGGGAGACGAGCGGAGCTCGCAACGCGGCCTAGCTGCGCAAAAGTGCAAGCTCTGACTGAATTTATCAAGTCGGTTCCTTTTCAGAAGGCAGAAGGGAGAGAGAGCAATCGAAACAGGCGTCGGTGGGCGGCGGGAAAAAAAGCGGTAGCTGGCCTGGAAGTGCGGCCTGAGGCAGGGAAGTGACGCCAGTTAACCAGTTCACGTTTGGGAAACGCGAGAGATGATATAAGTAAAACTCAGAGAATGGCACTGGAGCCAGAACCAGCCCTATGGAGGGTAGGTGTCACATATAAGAGATTGAACAGAGAAATAAAAGAAAGAGAAAGAAAAAAAGAAAAAAAGTGGCAGAGACGTGGGTTAAAATTGGCGATGCTACGGGAGGGAGCACATTGAAATACCACGGGGAAACGGTTTCTGTGTATATGAATTGTAACGATTTACGGGGTTGGAATTTCCACTTTTTTCATTTTCGCGGGATTATTAAGGCTGATTCTAGCAGAGTCCTACATGAAAAATCTCTGGTGGACGCAACCGTGGTAATTACCGCGTAATTTAATTACCATGTCAGCCTTAACTAAGCACTTTCCCAATGATTCTTTCCTTCCCATATTAAATAAATTAGGGCTTTCGAATAAGAGTAATCCTGAAGTGTTCATCCTTCTAGGAGATTCCCTTACAGATCCCCAAATGGTGCGGTAGCATCATGCAATACCCCAAGTACATTCCTGGTACCGAGTACCACAAGTGGCGCATGCCCTCCTGCCCTAGTGGTGTGGATTCAGGTCCTCAGTACTTGAGAGATTTTATTTTCCTTCCGCCTTCCGGCTTCCTACAGGGAACCGGCTGATCCAAGGATCCGACACTGGGTCTGCTTCCGTGTTCGCAGCTAAGAAAGATTAAGCAATTCGCCAGGCCCGAAATTACCAAGCCGATCCGCTCCGATGACGTTCCCCCCTGATTAGCCACGAAAAAGAAACCACGTAACCTCCCCGGTTTTTCCATATTTCTGACGTCGAAGTAGAGTAAATAAATGAGGGGGTTGAACAAGCTCGGCTATCCTAGGCTTCCTCGAATCCAGTAGCTTTCTCATCGTAAAGTTGAGGCGAGTGAGGCTGTGCAGCTCCTGTGCATAATGAGCATCCTCAACGATGATTCGATCGTGGCCCCGCACCAGCAACAAGAGCCGATGCGCTGGGTGTGTGTTGTGGCGCTAGCATGGCCACTTGTTACTTTTTATTGGGTTTGAGGGGTACAGGTCCGATGGCGAAGTAATTATGTTTTTGGTTCCGAAAGTCATTAGCCATTACCCCACGGGACAATGCACCGTCTAAGCGCCTTTCCCCATGATCGATTACACCACGAAGGGATTGTAGGTGGACGATGAAAGCTAGACGATACGCCCGGGCTAGCACAGATGTACTCCGTCCAAGGCAAGTACATAATGCGTCTCAAGTTTGCACTCACACAGCACAAAGCAGTATTGGTTCCTACAAGAGAAATGATATCCAGTAGAATTAAGCCAAGACTTCCCCTCAGGGAAATGGGGGACCAATCTCATTTTTGTACATTTCCACTGATCATCTATGGATCACCGATGGCTTTCCAACATCTTCACCCCGCGAATCATCCGAATCCTCTTCAAACAATGGTCGCCCGCTTTCCCTCACACATTGCCGGCAGATCGCTACGTGACGGGGTCAAAACTATGCACATCTCCTCATCGGGTTACTCACAGGAAGGTCCGCGTGGGGTCCCTGTGCGATGGAGTCATCAAGACGAAGTGTAAGCTAGCTTGGGCGCCCCCTCTATCTCGTAGCGTCATCCGGGTTGGATGACGGCATCTAGGGTCGGGAGTCCACAAGAGTGTACGTGCAAAGCCGTCCAACGAGGGGAGAGAAACAGAAAGTAAAACACGAAAAAAAGAAAGCAGATGTAGGAGCAAAGACCGTGTGAGTGATAAATTGGAGCCTATCAGGACAGCACGAGTATGCGATCGAGCTTGATTTGTGAGGAGCTTCACCGTCTATTTACCTATAAAGAAACCAGTAATACAGTATTGTCGAGTGGGGTTGCGGGTAAAGCAGTCTCAGGTCAAGTGGTTGTCCACCAAATTCCAAGATTCGTGACCTTTCCAAAAGGTTGACCTACATGGCAAAGGATTACGGATAGAAGGATACGAGAGTTGCGCATCGAAGTTTTAGTTTTAACCAAACCTCGGTCTTCTATAACCGAATATGCACATGCGACAGAGAACTGTACATACTCTCTCTCTCCACTGGCCGGCATACTACGAGGCATTTTCGTCTCTCCAATCAGCTGCCTCAGGAGGGGCTATATCCGCCTTTTCATCTCCTGTATTTCTCTTTATGGTAAATAGCCCCGTACATATTATTGTCACCTTCTTCTTCCGACCTTTATTGTGCACGTTATAGAGCCAGTATAGAAAATCATTACACCGAATAGATGGGATCGATATGTGTGCTATATGTTAGACCTTCACCGGATCGACTGTGTATATCGAGTCTATGTCACAATCCCAGATCACCTCGACCCCATTTTCAATTTCGATCATAGAATTCGCACACGACAGCCCCTCATAACCCCACTATCCACAAGCGCGGATGACACGCCGTAGCTCCGGGTTCAAACCCCAAGCCAAAGCTTTTTCCACCGGACCACGCCAAACAATGCTGACCGCCAGTTTAGACAGACAAAACTAAATAAAGACAAAATTAGAAAAAAAAAAGTCAGCCAAAAAAAAGCCAAAAGACTGAGGGGCCTTAGCTTGGATCCGGTGTCTGATACATGAAGGAATTACCTAAATTTTGAAATTAGTGCCCTAATAACGCATAGCACTAGCAGAGAAAGGACGCGAAACCAGGCCAACATGTATAGGTAATTATGATTATCAATCCGGTAGGACAAAGGTAACATGCAGGTCGGGATTGTCCGTGGGCTGAATTGAATGCGAAGAGCAAGCTTTAGATAACTTGAGCTCAGCTCGGCCTGCATGCATGTGCAGAAGCTCCGAGCCGTACTTGTTATTGCTTTTTCTGTACTTAAATTTTTAGTTTTTAATTTGTTGGGTTTTTTTTCCATTTTGCCCTACGTTGTATTACCCAAGATAGTCTCTGCGGAATAGGATCCGGTTATTGGAAGGTTTAATGGCGCACGCATGTACATGTAATATCAGAGGTAATACAGCCATAATCATAGGATGCGCATGCATTAATCTAGCCACCTATAATAATAAGGAGGACTAATCTTGGCCTAGACCGTTTTCTCTGCTCTATCATCTTTGGGTATTGAGATCCCAGCGTCTACTGCATACCGCCGAATCTCGATTCCCGAGTCTCTTTGTTTCACACCGAACATGTGTTTCTACCAAGGGCTCTGATAGCCGTCAATCCGTGCATGGGCCATGGGCCGGATTTCAAGGAGCCTGCTTTATCTTTTGCTTGGCAACATGGGCAATTGAGACATTGGACCGCCGTGATTGGCTAGCCCTGACACTACGGTTTTTTACGTTGTGCAGCTAGACATTGGTAACTCTCGGGAGTGCGGGAGGAGAAAAAGGTTCAAACTGCTTTAAGCTAAACCCACCTAGAATTTACCGAGTTGCTGGGATAATTATAGATTTGGTCGTTGACCATTAACGGCTCCGGGTATTCTGATGCATTGTTGTCATTAACAATGATAATGGTGTCAATCGAACCGAGTAGACTTCCGATTTATCCCGCCCTGTCTGGGATTGTCTTCCTCCATGATCATAAAACGCGAGCTATAGCCATTCGCAGGCTTGCGCGGGGTGACTATCGCTGATCCAGCCATCGGCCGTTGGCGCGTGCGCGCCACGTGGGGAGCCAGGCGCACTGAGTGGCAGCCACGACGACGGGAAGGAAAAAGGTGGTATGGGGCTCTTATTGCTGGGTATGCCGTCCTTGCAGATACCTATGAAACCACAATGATCCCTTCATGAGATTGCGGTGTGCGTTGTCTGTTGTTCGGCTCCGAATCCTCCAGAAAAAAAAGGCATCGGTGGGGGACCGTCATATAGTAAGGCTGGCCCAACTTGGAACCCATGGTGCAACATCGGTCCCTCAGTGTCTAGACTGGCAGCATGGAACTGCCGGGGCTGAGAATCGCTTGATCACGCCAGAACCCGAGTCTGCTAGCAGATCAGAAAACAAGTCAACAACACAAGGGCAGGATGGAATTTATGATGCGATGCAACATACCACAAATTGTTCTAATGATTCCTCAAATAGCTCATTATTGACGCCTACGCCGCCAGGGTGCTCGACCGGAGACAACGGATTCTTAACCACTATTTCAGATTCAAGTCAGAGAGGTTGTGCGACACAGTTGAGGTTCGCCGGGTCTTACGAACCGTATTCGACAAACAGATTGATGTAGATCTGCTGCAGGGCGATGCGCATGCTGGGACTTTTGAGGTCCGTCAACATGACAAACTTGATGTTGGTCGGAGTTTCGTAGTAGTGCAGCTTGTACTGGTTGGTGGTGTAGGAGATGAAGCTATTGCACTCGCCATTAGCGTTCGGGGTTCGGAAGTCCGCAATCGCAATGCTGAGGTTGTTCCATACTTGTCATCTTCGCCTCCTAGCTTGCGTACCATGTTCCGCAGCGAGAAAACGGTACCGAAGACCAATTTCGCATCATCATCGCTTGCTCGCACTGTCTGACCAAGCCCTGTTGGTCCACCCTGGGGCTGAGGCTTGCCCGCGATGGATGTCGGGCGCGGAAGCCAACGACGTTTGTAGATACATTCCGCTAAACGGTATCAGTGAGTTAGCCCAAAGATGGCTATTCGTCAGGGCCACATGGCACTTACCATGGCGGTCAAAGATGTAGAAGGAATAGACAGTCATGGCGGCTTCAGCATGGGGAAAGATAGCACTGGGGGCCAAAGGTTGTTGATGTTCAGGGGACCAGGGCGGTGAAGCTTAACCAGACACTTATCGATAACGAGGTAACGACGCTGCCTATTTCAGGGAAGGCGTGAGAGACCTGGAGGTCTGTTCTAGTCTAGTGTCACCTAAGTTAGGGCTTGTACACTCTCTAGATAGCTCTTTCTTTGATATTGCTGGTTAAAATTAAAGCTTTATCGTAAGGCTGACTGCACTGCATCACGCGTTATCTCAACCCCCGCTCTCTCTCCCCTCTTCTACCCCACATCTTTTCGCCGTTTGCTTCTCCCTCCATTTTGTCAAAACATCTTCCGCAATGGACGATTGTCCTGAGACTCCCTATGAGATCTCCGCGGAGCCTGGTGTGGACTCACCAGGCGTTGAGTCGGGAGACCCACCGCCACCCCCAACACGAGTCGAGTAAGCTCCAAAGACAGAAAAAAAAAAGCCATTGTCCCTTAGTTTGGGATAGAAGACTGACCCATGTTGCCATTTAATTCAGTTCTGCTGCATCTTACGAGAGCCTTGATCGGCATCGGCGACGAAACCCCCGAACAAGGCGTCCAGTGAAGGTTGGTGTTACGGGTTCTTGAAGCGTGACAGATTCGGCGAGACTGACCGTGTTACGGTTAGGAAACGCTGGACGCTCGCTCCCAATATACGACAAGCCAGGATGACGGCACAGCTGAACACCATATCAATCAATACCTTATCAAGCAAGAAATTGGACGAGGATCCTTTGGCGCGGTCCATTTGGCGGCTGACCAGTATGGAAATGAATATGTACGCACTCTGCGATCGCAACTCGTTGAGAAGCCGGATGAAAGCCAATTTATACCAGAATGAGTGCTGATAATATGCGCAAAGGCAGTGAAAGAGTTTTCCAAATCCCGACTTAGGAAACGTGCACAATCGCATATGCTGCGACGACCACGAGGGCCACGGCGACATGGCACCGGTCTGAATCTACCCAATTCGCCATTGCACCGCAATCCGTCTGAAGACGACAACGAGAATGCGAAAAACCCGCTTTATCTGATTAAGGAGGAGATTGCGATCATGAAGAAGTTGAATCACAACAACTTGGTATCGCTGATTGAAGTGTTGGACGATCCGACCGAAGACTCTCTCTATATGGTCATGGAAATGTGCAAGAAGGGCGTTGTGATGAAAGTTGGCTTGGAGGAACGGTGTGACCCATATGACGACGAGCTCTGTCGATGCTGGTTCCGCGATTTAATTTTGGGAATTGAATATTTGCACGCGCAGGGCATTGTGCACCGCGACATCAAACCGGACAATTGTCTAGTTACCAGTGACGACGTGCTCAAGGTGGTCGATTTTGGTGTTTCGGAAATGTTTGCAAAGGACTCGGACATGTACACGGCCAAGTCTGCTGGCTCTCCTGCGTTTCTGCCACCTGAGTTATGCGTGGTGAAGCACGGCGATGTCTCGGGAAAGGCAACGGATATCTGGTCTATGGGCGTGACTCTTTATTGTCTGAGATACGGGAAGTTGCCTTTCGAGAAAGCAAGCATTTTTGAACTGTATGAGAGCATCAGAAGCGACCCGGTGATATGCGAGGATGAGTCGGACGAGCGTTTCACGGACTTGATGAACCGTCTCTTAGAGAAGGACCCATCAAAGCGAATTGACATGCCTGGTTTGCGGGTGAGTGCCACGATCTGGTTTTTGGATTATTCTCACATATCTGCAGGAACACCCCTGGGTAACAATGAATGGAGTCGACCCTCTTCTGTCCGAAGAAGAAAATACAGCTCATAATGTTGAGCCGCCAACCGAGGAGGAAATGAATGCCGCCATCACTAAAAGTATAGGACATGTCATGACACTGGTATGTTTCTTCGGTCCAATCTGGTGTGATGTTTCCTAATCAAGCCTGTAGATGAAAGCTGTCAAGAACTTCAAGCGTTTGGTTGATCCAAACAAAGCCGCCCCTGCTATGCAAAGTATTCTTGGTGGAGATCATGAAGCCCACTTTGTCGAGCCACCTATGGAAATGGATCCGGATGACGAGTTTCCGGCCGTCGGACTGGATGAAAGTGTTTCATCTGGCCACGGGTCAGGAGGTCTCCGGAAGGTTCTAGGGCGACACCCTATACTTGCTGGGCCAGATCGTCGAGACAACTCATGGACAAGCGATTCAGCGAGCTCGTCTCGACCATGTCATAGCCCTGTTGGTAGCAAACGACCCAGTGGGGTCTTTGAGCCAGAACGGAGAGATTCCGGGTCAATACGCAGTGGTAGGTCCCCGGCTGGTTTCGGACATGAGGCAAGGCAATCACAGTCGGGATCCCCACTGCCAGCATCCCGAGCCAGCTCCGCGACTACCAAACGGAGTGTTGAAGGCACTCGGGGTCATGCGCGGGATCCCTTGGAGGAGGAGTTCCCTTATCTTCACATTGGGCCATCCACATACACGGGTTCTTCACAGGAACCCACTGATCTCAACATTGGAAGTGATCCGGCACCTCTTGTTGCTGAGCCAGATAGCATGGGGGATGATCTGGAGGCAGACTCGGTCGGTCCCGTGCATATTGTCAGCGAATCACCCGGAGCAGCTGAGTTCGATATTTACGACACGGCTTATCGACAGGAACTCGAGCGGATCAATGCCAACTCGAGTCACACTAGCCCCGGTGTCGGTCCGAGGGTATACCTGACACGACGCATCGAGAACAAAGATGAGGTGATGAACTTTGCCAAAGAAAAGGCGATTGACTTGCAGACTGGGACCAGAAAGTTTTTCACCTCGCCAGCAGCCAAGGGCCCGTCCTCAACGTTCAGTGCAGCTGTGAGCTTGCTTCGGAACCAGATAGAGCAGAAGAAAGAAGCGGATAGCAAGGAGACTCCACCGCCAGAAGAGCAAGAACAGCTGGCTGAGGCTCTTGCTGAGGCTGCAGCTGAGGCTCCGGCTGAGCGACGGGGATCCAATACACCTTCATCATCGATCCTGTCGCAATCCAATCCAGATCCCGAAGCGTCGTCGTTTGAGGCGACGGGAGTGCCTGTCCCAGAACCTCCCACTGGAGAAGACTCCCGAGCTCAGTTGCGACGACTTCTTGGTCGAGCTCGTGGGAAAATGGGGGAATAGTTTGTACCCAATAGAGATATGGGGGATGTACAGCACACCACCGCTTGTGAACATATTTTTCTTGCCCCTCCTTTCTTCGCTTCGGTTCCCTGTATTTCCGCTTTTCATGTAAACTGGTGCATTTGCATATTTACCCCTCAATCTGGTCTAGCGGCATCCCCTAAGCCTGAGCTTTTTGAAATATCTCCATCAAATCAACTCGCGTGCATTCCGAATGAAGATGCATCAACAAAAGTGCTCGGCAAGAAACATGAAAATCCCAACAATTTTGGCATATTCCCATTGGCCTCGAGTACCTGATGAGTATAAAGGACCTGTCAACTGGTCATTCGCGTGCATAACGCGCTTTCCAGGCTATTGGATGTTGAGGTTGGTAAGGTTACACATATGCAGCCAGTTCTGGTTTGATTTTACTTTCATTCATTCCTTTTATTTTTCCCCTTGCTCCTGAGATTCCAGAGATCCCTGGGATCGACACTGTTGAACTATTTGGCCGATGTTCTAGTGTAATCTATTTTGTTGCATACTATACCCCGATATCGGAAATATATATATCAACAAAGCACAGTACAGTACATCGTTACACAACACGTACACATAGACGAAGGGATATCATCGGGATCATCCCTGATTCTGATGAAAGAGCTAAAAGCTCACTGTACATTATGTATCACATCTTACATGCACCATAAACACGTATCAAGAAGAAGGAGATTTGCCTTGACAGTATAAGAGATATATGAATCTGATCCGAACTCAACAAATCAAGTCCTCAAAAAGTCAGTCATAAGAATCTCATCATAGATCCCAGAAAAAAAAAAAAAAGAAAGGGATCAGCAGAACAGTAGTGCCGATCATCAGTCAGCAAGAAAGGAATGAAATAAAACCCATTAAATAATACAGGACACAGCAGATCCGTAGTTGAATGCAAGTCCAAACAAGAAGAGAACGAAAGCAGTCAAGAAAAAATTGGAAGGGCTCAAAAGCAAAGAGCCGCCGTCGCCATGCAAGACATTCGTTAGTTGGGGTGCATGTCACATTACGCTAGACTGGGCACAGAAGAGAAGAATCAAACCGAAGCCAGAAGCATCAAAGAAGAAGGGATTGGTAAGAAAGCTTCAGGTTAGAAGCATAAACACAAAGAAAACGATGCAGCTGGATCTGCATCACATAACACTCGTTTCGTTCATAGAAAGCTGCAGATGAAGGGGAGGCGAAATCTTCGAGCGTGGATCATGGACACGTCATTGTTGAAGTTGAAGATCAGGGATTGGCGTGGAACTAGGATTCAGAATTGGATTGAAAGAGTGTCGTTGGAGACGGGTTTACATCGGAGTAAACAGGCCGAGTCTCGGCGTCTCTGAAGAGCAAACGCTAACGCTAGCAGACACAGAACGCAAAAACAAACGCAGACGCAGACGGAAATGTCAACGCAAAGCAACAGCGTTACAGGAACGCTTTCTATTGTTCATGGATTCATGGAATCGTTGCTGGGGAGGGTCAAGTCAATGGAACGAGGGTGTATGTTTCAGAAGGATTGTCGACGCAGGAATCGTGAACATCGCATCAATGGGTGGCAAGTGAAGTCAAAGTCAAAGTCAAATCAAGTCCCAGTTGCGGTTGTTGCAGGTTATTCATATCACCAGGGAGGCTATCGAGGGTTCTCGCCAGGGGTAGAACTTGCCCGTGAGTCATAAGGTCCCTGTCCTTTTGGAGTTGGATCTCCTCGACTGGTCACCGAGTCCCGTCGACTACTATCAGGCGAGAAGCGCTCCGGGACCCCATATGTCCCAGGATTACTCGCAAAGCGGGGAATAGCATCCGGCGGCCCTAGTTGCAACGCATGTGGGGAGGGAAGAGGGTGACCCAGTTCTTGGGGGCGGGGCAATTGGGGCAATTCTCGACCCATGGTGCGCGTCGGGACGTCCCGGCGTTCGTCGGGGCCCGGTAAACCTGGCGCAGGGGCAATTGGACGACCAGCCGAAGGATCATACGGAATAGTCACACCCCCCGGATTCGGGCCATGGGTCTGAGAAAGACCGGGATGTGCGTAGGGTGCGAGTGGGACAGGGCTATTAGGAGACGGCGGGATCTTGAGTCTGCCGGAGCCGGATCGTCTCGGGGGAGGATAAGTCTCCCCGCGAGCTTCGGCGGCGGCTTTACGGCGTTCTGTTTCGAGTTTGCTGGGGCGGCCTCGTTTGCGCGGAGGCTCGCCGGGGACTCCTTCTAGTCGTGGCGAGAGCTGGGCCGAGGTTCCACTTTCACTGCTATACGAGGCGACGCTGGCGGGTGGCCCTGGTGGTCTTGGTTGAATGGCGCGCGGTTTATTGTCGTACATCGGTCTTTTGCGCAGGTTGGGATCTATGGGTGCTGATGCCCTACCCTCTGGACGAGGTATCTGGACTGGGGCGGGCCCGGGTGTCGCAACTGGTGGATACGAACGGAAATGGGCTTGCATGGTATCATAGGCCATTCTGCATGAACTCATGGTGCGACCTGGGTGCCATTGGAGGAATTAGAGATGCGTTGTTACTGTCATTGATTGCCGGGGGAGGTGAGATACCTGGCGGAAGAGGGATATGATCCCAATTGGGTGAAATGCGATTCTCATTGATCATGCGAACCAGATAACTGGATGGGATACCGGCCTTTTTGAGGATCTCGGTGAGTAGGAAATACTAAGGCATTGGGTCAGTCAATCCTGTTCTTGTCGGTATTTCATGTAGTTCATACCTTCTCCTCCTCGGTCCATGGCCTATCGGATGGATTCGACATATCCAGACCATGGAAGCGGGACACTGACTTCCTTGACCCCGGATATGATGGTATAGAAGGAAGCACAACGCAATATAACCAAATATAACGATATATGTATATAAAATAAAAACACACGATCACCTCCCCACGATTTCAATCGGAGCGAATGGCGGGTCCAGTAGAGCGAAAAAAAAAAAAATAACCAGCACGGTGGTAACTTTTTAGCAACCCGAGAGAAATTAGAAAAGAAATCCCCCCCAAAGAAAGAAAAGCAGAAAGGCGAATTCTTATGTGGCCATCCTTCCCCGTCGAGAAAAAAGGAGTGACAGAAAAGAAAGGCTTTTCAGCCAGTGGAAAAGAGGAAGTCGAAGCAAAACAAAACGCGGTCCATTCAATCCCCGGCTCGAATTGGTCGACACGGACTTGAGCCGGGATCGCGCAGGAACAACGCGTTGGACCGGGAAAGCTGCAGGGACTGGGGGAAAGGAAAACAAGAGGAAAAGTGCCTGCGGACAAGTTTCATATCTTCTGGAAGACTTCGAAACTAAAATTACCACTAACTCCCGGCTCAAACATTGGTAGGTTCGGGAAGAGGGGCCAAAGAGCAAAAGTACCTGTAAGTCAGAGGGGCAACCCCTATTACATACATCCTGTTTCCTGGATCTGTATGGATACATGGCAGTTCCAGAGCCAAGGTACCATCGCGGGAAGCAAGTGCTTTTTTCCGGTTCCAAACCGTGCGTTTATTCCGGTGCATTGGGTCAATGGATTGTGTTTGAAGCTAAGGCCAGTCATGGTTAGACTCGATCCACTCACCGTACGGAGGATTCATGCTCCAAGGGCACAGTGCCAGGGCCCGTTCCTGTGTGTGTACGGTACCGTACAATGGTTCGGATCTATAGTTCGCAGCTCCCGGATCACCAGGATGCGGTCTGCAGTAATCTTCATCGACCAGCACTCCGTATATGTACTCCGTACGCGTACTGAGTTTCCGCACAGACACCGTTTGCCTGCAGCATTGTCAACGGTTCCTCTCGTCCAATCGATTCCCGCCCAGACTACAATTCCTTTGACCATGTCCATCTGCCATCCCTATCCACTCATTGTCACGCAAGTGGTCCCCTGTACTTCTTCGCTGGCGGTGTGGCTTGATCGCTAGACTTATCTATGAAACAAGAGGCCTGGGGTCAACTTGTCACGTCAAATCATTCAAAATCCTGCCATCATTCATCGAGAGCTTCGTGCTATGATCCACTGCAACGGATGTTCGGGGTTCATTTGCTTTCTCTAATCGATACCCGACGATCCTAGCGAGCCATGGCGATCTCAATTAACGTACGTGGGATAGAAAACACAAATTCACTTACCGCAATCTCAGCCTCTCCACAATCTCATGACCTCATCCTTTTCGATTTTCGATCGTCAATCTCTCATCCCCATCTCTGACGTTGCAAGGCAAAAAGAAAGACAAAGGATTCCAACGTGAACTCGGTTGTTAACATTACGCGTGGGCGGTGAGCGCGCGCGACACGGAATAGCGCCTGTGGTTTCGTTAGGATAATATCACCAGTCAATTTGAAACTTTTTTCCTCTCCTTCAACTGTCAATTTTCTTCCTTCTCGATCTCTCTTTCCACGTAGTCCGTGTCAGTCATGTCTGCCCATGGCACGGACTCCCATGACTTGAAGGCAGCTATGGATTCACCCAACGGCTTCGACGCCTTGAAAAATGGCCGGTCCGCGCGCACGTCCCGGTCGCCTTTACCGCGCCAGACCTCGACTCCGACAACTCACTCTGTGAAGGACGACCCCGATAGGCCTTCCGAATCTGATCCCATGGAGGAAAAAGTCGGTGGCGACATCGTCGTCAAGCAGGAGCCCGGTCAGCCCCCGAAGCTGTCTCGGAGTTCGTCACAGAAGATTGTGTCAAGGCCACCGCAGCTGTTCTCGCATTTGCCTGACAGCACCGACGATGCGAAGGCGACATTTACGCAGATTGAGGAGTGCTGGTATGCGAACAAATATATGGGCATCACCGAACATGCTATGGAGTGCGAATGTGCAGAGGAGTGGGGTAAGTCTCTCTATTGCGTTTGGTTCTTTACGGGAGTTCCTATTCCCCCTGGATCGTGAAGTGAGAGCGGAGTAAGAGGGAAAAGGGGGGGGGGGGGGGCTCACATTGCCATGTACCATCAATTTCTGGGGTTCCGTGTCACTGACGACCATTGGAATAGATCCCGAATCTGGTCGAAACCTGGCATGCGGTGATGATTCCGATTGCATTAACCGATGGACGAAGATGGAGTGCCTGGGCGACTGTGGTTGTGGCGCCGACTGTCAGAACCAGCGGTTTCAGAAGAAACAGTATGCGCCGGTATCGGTCATTAAAACAGAAAAAAAGGGATTTGGACTACGAGCCGAAGTGAATCTGGAGCCGAACCAGTTGATCTACGAATATGTGGGCGAGGTGGTAGGTGAGGCCCAATTTCGGAAACGGATGCGGGATTACGATGAGCAGGGCATCAAGCACTTCTATTTCATGTCGCTGAACAAGGGCGAGTTCGTGGATGCGACCAAACGGGGAAACCTGGGCCGATTCTGCAATCACTCGTGCAATCCCAATTGCTACGTCGATAAATGGGTGGTCGGAGAGAAATTGCGCATGGGCATTTTCGCGGAGCGCGCGGTACAGGCGGGTGAGGAGCTGGTCTTCAACTACAATGTGGACCGATATGGGGCCGATCCGCAGCCCTGCTATTGTGGCGAGGCGAACTGCACAGGGTTCATCGGTGGTCGGACCCAGACGGAGCGCGCGACTAAGTTATCGAATGCCACGATTGAGGCCCTCGGTATCGACGATTCGGACGGCTGGGATACTGTGGTAGCCCGGCGTCCGAAGAAGAAGAAGACCGAGGAGGACGACGAGGAATATGTGGACAGTGTGCAACCGAAGTCTCTGGATGAGGAAGGTGTGACTAAGGTCATGGCGGCATTGATGCAATGCCAGGAGAAGTGGATTGCCGTCAAGCTGCTCGGTCGTATACAGCGCTGTGAGGATGAACGGGTGCGGAACCGGGTCGTGAAAATGCACGGTTACCAAATCCTCAAGTCACAGCTTTCCATGTGGAAAGAAGATCACAACGTGACGCGGCAGATCTTGGAGATCCTGGATACGTTCCCCCGGCTTACCCGGAATAAGATCATCGACTCCAAGATCGAGGACACCATTCGATCGCTTACAGATTGCGCAGACGAGCAAGTGGCCCAGAAGGCGACGGCGTTGTTGGCGAGCTGGGCCAACCTGACGGTTGGGTATCGCATTCCGCGTATGAAACGGGGCGAGCAAGCCAAGCAAGCTGTGAACCAATTCGAGCGCCGCGAGTCTGGTCGAGAGCAGCAGCGCCCACGATCTGCGAGCCGTTCTCCATCGCCCGAGGCACACAAACCAAATCAACCGAAGAATCGACGGGAGTCTCATAATCGGCAGCCTCGACCCAATCGACGCAATCGTCAGCAGCAACAGCAGCCTTTGCCCGATGGATGGTATACTGCCAAGGACGACCAAGGCCGCGTGTATTACTACTCTGCCTCCCAAGAAGTGACATGGGATCGACCGACTGCCCCTGCATCTGGTCCCTCGGTGAACAAGACCAATTCAATCTTGCAGAATATCATCGACGGGATTATGAACACTCAGGAGACAACCCCTTCCGAACAGAAGAGTGTTACCCCGGGCACACCTCAGCCTTCATCCGACCGACCAGAGAAGAAAAAGCGGGAAGAGGGCTGGTGGAAGAAGATGGATATTCACAAACAGAAGAAGCTTTATGAGAACACGGTATGTCTATCAGATGGTCTAAATACACGCATGCTAACGGGATTACAGCTCCACCCCTATATCAAAGCCGTGGTCGATCAATACAAGCATAAGATTCCGAAAGAGCACCTGAAGCGGTTCGCCAAAGAGGTATGTCCATCCATGTCCTAAGACACCGTTCAGCTCCTAACTTTTCAACAGACAGCCAAAAAGCTCGTCGACAGCGACTATAAGCGGAACAAGGTCTCGGATCCGACCAAGATCAGCGAAAAGCACCAACAGACTGTTACATCGTTCTGCACCTCCTTCTTCGACAAAGCGGCGCAAAAGCACAAGGAGCGCGAGAAGCGCAAGTCCAGAGTCGCCCCAACCAATGGTACGCCCGCAGATGAAGATGCAAAGATGTCCGATGACGAGCCGGAGCCTTCTGCTGGCACGGGCACGGCTACATCGCCAATGGACGACGATGCATCTTTATCTCTGAAACGCAAGCGTCATGATCGTATAGATCAAGATCCAAACCATCTCACCCCGGGCCAGGATGGAAGTACATCCCCGGCCAAGCGACAAAAGTCCACTCCTCCTCTTCCCCCGTCACCTCCCACCAGAGATTCCGTTGACTCCAAGGAGAATGAGAATGACAATGGTCCCACCCCACCACCCCCCACCCCCTCCACCCAAAGACTCCCCAGGAAATGGACATGGGTATGAGAATGGTTACGAAGACCCAGATGTGGAGATGAAAGAGATGCCGCCTTCACAGATTGAAGTGTAATGCATAGTTCTAATCAAATCCAAGTCAGCGAGGGAAGAGAATGCAAGCCTTACAAAAGTAATTGTGCGGGGAATACAAGGCAGAGGAGGGCATAGCTGGACAAGATTGATATCGATTTGACTTTCAATTTTCAATCCTTATCTAGTTATGTCCTCGGTATTCACTTCTTGATTGTGTTTTTTTTCATCAATTTTTTTTTCTCATGCTCGACTTTGTCGATGCTTTTTGTATTTTGCAAATCAATACCCCGATCATAGTTGCAATCAAGGAGTTGGACTTTCTGCTATCCTATATTGCCTGATATACAGCAAATGCGTTAAATTGTACTTGTTCTGCATAGACAGAGAGCATGGAATGCACTATCTGCCAACTTCCTCAGGTATCAGATATCTACACATCTACAGCAGGTAACGATAGTCGTAATTACCAGACACTTCAAAAGAAAAAAAAATTATCGGTTCATTCAATGCAGATCAGATCCATTCGTCGAAAAGGTAAAAGAAAAAAAGAGTCTAGTAGAAACTCTCAACAATAGACTCCTTATTAGGACCCTGTCCGGAACCACCAGGAGCCATCTCGCCCAATCTGAAGACGGATTCAATAACACTCAGCTCAGTAGCGGTAGTATCCAATCCAGTAACAGCGAGCCAGTCATTCACGACCATACCGGCACCGACCACGGGAGAACCACGGTTAACGGAACCGGCGACGAGAGGAACCTGCAGGAGAGAGGAGAGCTCGTCTTGGTCGCGGATTGAGGTCTTAGGGTGGACGATACCACCTTGGTTGGAGAGGGCCATGTATGAACCTGTCAGGACGTTGTCGGCAACTGTTTGGCGGAAGACTTCTACGCCAAGGACGTCGGCGATACTATTTTTTGTAAGTGGATTTCCTTAGAAGGCATTTTGAAGTATTGAGTGTGCTTACATCTCCTCTGTCTCACGCTCCAAATCGGGGTGCACGATTGCGACGTGGTCGTTGCAGCAGATAACGTTGCCCAGTGCGGACAATCGCTCTTCTATGCGCTGGATCTTCACCGCGTCTGGGAGGGTGTTGCGCAAGTGCTGCAGTTCCTGGTCTGTGGTGGTGGTAGGGACGAGGAGACCTTTGCGGTTACTATTTTTGTATTAGTACTTCATATACCGCAACCATATCATATTGATCATCAGTGAGGGATGTTCACATACCCAACTGTTAACCGACCAACGATGCGGGTACCGGCGATGGTAGCGTGGCAGATAGGAATGACATCCTGGAGTTCGGACTCGAAAACACTATAGAGGGATTAGTTAGTATATGCGAGAAATTTCGGTTTCACCAGACTAGATCCATTACACACCTGTAGAAGTTCTCGGAGGCACCGACAGCGACGATAGCGTAGGAATTGGTCAAACGAGCGAAGACACCGACCCTATATGATATGTTAGACCATGTATAATTTTTACTAAATTTTTTTTTCTTCTTTTTTTTGCGAAATTTGCGACGGCCGAGATAAGGATCCGGATCTTCATGCAAAGCGCGGTCCTGCATTCTCTTCCATTCTTGAAAGACACCAAGAACCATAATCGCATCACATCGCATCTCACGAGCATATAGGAACACTCACTCGTTCGAGTTCTCAAATTGCGCGCGAACAGCCATATTGGAGGATTGTCGTAAGACGAGGGTATCACAGGAAAGAATTTTGCGGGAGGACCGGAGTAAACGAGACGCCTAGGTTATGAAGTCCTAGGAGTAAATGTGTCTGTTGATTAAGGTGTGTCGTAGCAGAAAACCAGAATAGCACTGGAATGGTGAGGTCGAGCAGAGAGCAGATCTTAAATGTCGAAGTGGGATGAAGATGAAAAAGAGCAAAAGCTTGGGCCAATCAGAATGCAAGGTTTGCTTTGCCCCGCTGGTGGAGTCGTTGGACCTCAGGGTTAGTCACTGGTACTCGAGTTTGCTCGTATTACACTAGAAAACTCAGGTATCTGGTACTTCTGCCTTGGATTGACTCATCTTGTCTCATGTTGACGGGGAAGATGACTCGATAAGATGGGGCTTGACTAGTACCATTCTGGATGTCCAGCGTGTACAAGGCCTGGATTCTGTCTAGTCTTATCTGCGCCACCTGTGAAAAGAGACTTTGCACTATTACCCAGGTGGATGGATTCATACGATGAAAGCATTTACTCAACTCAGGACTAGTATGGTAGGATTAGATTCTTTAACTGAATCCTGCAAACAAAAGGCTCGATCAGAGCCCAGGGGTAATAGACGCCAGGGGAAATCAACACCGACGCTGAAAAGCAGGTAAAACGCAGTAGAGTACATCCGGGGAAATCATGGGCAAAAAGCAGGCAAAGGGATTCGATCCGGAATTGTGAGAGGGAAACCGGCTCGTATGAATTGAGAATGTACTCAATGGGGACTGTGATCATGATTGGAGCACGGAAGTATTCTCCGCTCTTGGAATCATGCTTGGGGAATTCTTTTTTGGTGGGCCGAATGTCATAATTCGGGCGTGGCTGAGCCACTGAGAACGGTGATGGTACATTGGGAGTTCGTATGAGATGTGATTAGAGAAGCGCCGTCATTCCTTCATCTTTAATATCGGCGAGGAGGTGGTGGCCCATGTCCATGTGGAGGAGGCCCATGCCCATGAGGCGATGGAAAATACAGCGAAGGCGGTCCAGGAGGGCCAGGGGGGCCGGGAGGGCCTTGAGGAGGTCCATGTGAGTGAGGACCTGGAGGAGGCCCATGGGAGTGAGGGCCGGGGGGAGACAAGTAAGCTGGAAGCGGCAGACGCGCAAAGTTGGAACCCGGAGGTGGTGGGAGTTGAGGAGGTCCATTCATAGACGAAAAGGGATCAGGAAGACCCAGTTGGCCTCGTGCGGGAAGTAGGCGACGGGGCTGCTGGGTTGGAGTTGGACGAGGCAGAATGAATGACCGAGGATCA
The DNA here is from genome assembly GCF_028827895.1 of Penicillium longicatenatum. Classification (NCBI taxonomy): domain Eukaryota; kingdom Fungi; phylum Ascomycota; class Eurotiomycetes; order Eurotiales; family Aspergillaceae; genus Penicillium; species Penicillium longicatenatum. Next base: position 452,200 of record NW_026643121.1, on the reverse strand, counting down.
GTCGGGCCGTGGCTCATGCTCGGCGGGGGAGGGGCCGCCTGCGATGGCTGGGACAAGAGAGGTCGATGAGAGGGTGGCATATTAGGATCTGTTCGCATCTGAGGCAATTGGGTTGGCATCGGCTCGGCGAGAGCGATATCAGCTAACGCGCACAGAGCTCGAGGGACAGGCTCAGCTGCTCCATCAACGGAGTTGATTCTGCTGCCGGTGCCTTGCTCGCCGACGGTCTTGGTTGCCTCCAGGAGAATTTGCATGGACTGGTCGACCATGCTTTGGGTCTCGGCATCATTGCCAGAGCTCAATGCTCGAATCTGTGGGTTGACATCGACACCCATGCGGACTTGAATCATAAAGTCTTCCCAAGTCTCCATGCCGCGGTAGTAAGCACCGGCGCCTTCTGGTGTTCGCGCATGGTCAGAGAAGAAACCACGTTGGACCTCCTTGATGCCAGGCTTGCCGATCCGGAAAAGATATTGCGGCTCTTCGGCATCAGGATCAGATCCATCGGTTTCAGTGTGCTCATCATCTTCGGCGACACGTTGGCCTGCAACCAATTCAATGAACTTGCCTCGAGCGACGTAGTACAGTTCATCCTGTATATTTGTGATTTGTTCCTAGTTGCACGTTAGAGCCATATCAAAATGGTCGGGGGGAGGGTCAGGGGAATTACCTTTGTGCGATGTTCAACAGCATGGATCTCACCCTGATAAACTCTCTCCAAAGCCTTCACATTCAGATCATAATCTGCCTTCAAGCGTTTCATGGCCTTGCGCTCAAACTCTGCAAGTTCCATCTGCACCTGGGGCCATTCGGGGCAATCTTTGTGGGCGTTTTTATCCTTGGCAATTTTCTGCATAGAATGGTCGGCGAGGACAGCCAAGGCCAATTGCTGAACGTGTCCCACTTTCTTGAAAATAAGAGACAGTTCCTCTTGGCGATCCTTGAGAGGCTGAGTGAGGGGAATGGGCGAAGGAGATCGTCGTCGACTCTCACTATCCCAAATTTCATCTTCAATTCTCTTTCCGCCTCGTCGAACTGTAGTCGTAGTTGCACGGACACGTCCTCCACGACTTCCGCGGCCTCCTCGGCCTGCACGACCTGCACGTGCTGCCGTCGAGCGAACGGGCCCAATGGCACCACCACGACTACCTCGACCACGGCCTCGACCGCGACCCCGTCCCCGAAACCCGCCGCGACCACGGCCGCCCCGTTTGGCAGGTGCAGCGACCTCGGGTTCAACGTCAGGATCGGCCATGACCGCATCTTCCGGAGTGGTCTCCAGGGATGCCGTTTGAATGCCATTCTGGAGAGTGCTCTCAGGTGTGGCTTCGGCCTCTTCCAACTTGGGCTTCTTCGGGATTGGATCTGGAGATTGCGTCTCATCTTTCATTTCAATTGACTTGCGCTTGCGTGACAGGCGGGGTGAAGTGTATGCCTTGATTACATCGGGGATTTCAGGAGTAGCCTCCTCTGGGGTTGTTTTTGTCGATGCAGACTGTTCCGGCTCATCTTCCGTCTGATGAGGGTCATCAATTTCCTGGTGATTGGATGCATCAAGGATTTCAGGCGTTTGAGAGGCTTTGGTGAGCTCATACTCGCCATTCTGGAAGTCGTCATGTTCAATTGCTTCCATCTCCTTGCTGGGAGTGGGTTGTTCGGGGTCATCCTCGGGTTCCTTCAGTCGAGATGACTGACGAGCTGTTAGGCGAGCTGAGCGAGTCTCTCTGGATGATTCAGGGACAGCCAGGGCCCGCTTGGAGCGTCGACGCGGAGTCGTCGGAGTTTTACCATTCATACTTGACAGAGCCATGGAGGGCTCATGATCTTCTGGTGAAACATCGCTCGGGAATTCAGCGAGCCTGTCACCAGGAACCCTCAATTTGACGATCAGTGAAGAGACGGGGGATTCTTCCCGCGTCACTACAGGTGCAGGGAGACCACCGCGAGCATAGCGATTAGCCCAGCGACCTCTTCCGCGTCCACCCCCACGCCCGCGGGGAGTGGGCGTTGAGATAGAGACTGGTGGGAGTCAGAAAAAGAAACATGCAGCCATTTGGAATGCATATCCGGGATTTGATCATTTACCTGATGCACGACGCGTAGACAAGGATCGCGTAGCCAGACTGGGAGTATGTGCCGGGCCGACACCTCTTTTTCCTCTTCTGCCCACCATCCTGAGGTCTTTTGAATGGAGGCGTTAGCGTTGGCTACAGTGGGTGGAACCAAGGGAGGAAGAGCCTCACGCAGGTAGACCCAGTCTAACCGCGATCAGCAATACAATAGAGAAAGATATTGTGGGGCAGAACGAAGACCAAGAGAGAGAAAAAAAAGAGAACGGAAAGAAAAGAAAAACGGGAATATGAGGGTAAGGGTCTGGATGGAGAAGAGAACAAGAGGAAAGGAAGAAAATGGGAGAGAAGATTGGAAGAGAAAAAGTAAAAACCGGCGTTATAACCGCGACGAAAGGGAAGATTCACAATGGGGAAGGGGAAGGGGAATTCATCTCCGAACATTCACTAGAAGAATCGAAAACCGAAAATAGGAATAGTGAAGATGGGGAATACCACGCGATGCGTCTGATGTAGACGTTGAGTGGTTCTGCTGCTTAGACAGGGGGCGGAAAAAACAAGATTACGTAGAACGCGCTGAGCTGGGGGGGAAGCAAGATGAAGCAAAAAAACGCATTTATGGGGAATGGCAAATGGAGCAGAATCACCGATACTTCCATCCGAAAGGAAAACCAAGAACTTACCAAGAGCGATGAGATGGGGGAAGGGGAGAAAAAGAAAGGCGTAAGGATCTACTCGGAGCGCAGGATTTGACGGGGCCAGGTGGCGCGCGAATGAGGACGCAAGGGTGGGAATCAAGTACAGTATGAACCTCCAACACCCGTGAAAGAAGCACTCAAGGTCCAACGATCTCTCCGTTCCAGGCAAAGAGAAAGAGGAAAAGATGGAAAGAAGGAAATTACGTTCGGTGCTTTTTCCCGCGCGTCTACAGTGCACGAGACTCCTCGGACTAATCATTAATCATTAACCCAATGATGATCTAAGATTGGGATTCCTCTGTCATGCTATATTCGATAGCTTATTACATTCTACCTTATTTCTACCGAGTCCTATCCCTTGGTGAAAAGAAAAAAAAATAACGGCTTTGCTGCTCTTCTCTGGGTTGACCCACTTGAGGTTTTGGCAAGACGAACGCGGCCGTGGATGCCCGAACCAGTACCACGCCTGGAAACACCGCTATACTCGGCCTTGCGGTGGAGGACTGGATGGAAAAAACAACTAGGAAAGGTTGACAAATACTGAGGTTCAATCAAAGCTTATATTAAAAGACATAACTCCAGTTCATTATCATCGCGCAAATCCATTTGTACAAGACCAGCCATATCAAACAACATTACCTCCTTTTCAAAAAATGACAGGGACAAAAGGGAGGGTCAAACAGAGAGGAAGAAAAAAAAAAGAAATAAAAAAAACAAGTAAGGGAATCAGTTCTCGTAGGGAGATTCATTTAGGTCATATCTCTTCTCATATTGCGTGATACTGCGCCGGACATGGCCGGCATCAATGAAAGGCAACAACCCGGAATCGGGTTCCTTTCGCGCCTGAGCCATTTCGTCTTCACTGAGAAATGGCGATGGACTTTGGCGCGAGTCCCGGAGAGATCGGGCGGATCGCATCCGAGTCAGCGTCTGGTGTGTGATGATCTGGCCCGCAGACGGGGACGCCTTGACCCTCGTCCCCGGAGTTGGCATGGGTGAGGGGCAAGGACTTGTGGATCGAAAGAGAGGGTGTATATTTTGTTCTTGAATAGTAAGTGTCTCCATGGACCCCGTCGGGGAGTCTAGATGGAATGTGGAGGCGGTTGGGGAAGGCTGAACTAGGGTGTCCAGCGAGTGTTGCCGGGAGATATCGTCGCGAAGACTGGGCATACTGCGGATGCTTCCACTGCCTCGGAGCAAAGGCCGGTTTTTATCTTCTTGAAATTGGGTTTGTTCGTTGGGAGAGTGCAATGTAGATGCGGTGGAGGTGGTGTCGATAGAGCTATTTTTTGGCTTGAATAGATCTAGGCTGAGCCCAGAGTTCCGGTTGTTACGCCGAGGAAACCGGCGAAGAGACCCTCTTCGGGTATCAAATCGATTCATCTCAGGATACGGGTCCGAGACTTGGGCAGGAGGCGTGACCGAAGTAGGGGTGTCAGGTAGGGCCTTAAGCTCTTGTGACAGGTTATAGGAGTGCGGCCAAGCAGTGTCGGGTTTTTGTTGGAAGCAGATTACAAGAAGATATCCACAGTAAGACCCTTGCGCAAAGACTGAGAGTCCCCAGAAGATTGATCGAGCAATCCATAGCGAGGGCTGGTTGTGATTCGCGGCCATAGTTCCCGCAGTTGACCCGGCTGCAATGATCAGGTATGCAACCGCGAGGAAGAACACACCGATCTTCCAACGAGGCCATTGATGATTGTGACGAATGTCTTTATGCACGAGGAAGGTGAGCATAATCAATGCCACACAGCTCGCAACACTCAAAATGAGAGGAGCCAGCCCAGTGGCCCGCGTGGAAGAAGACAAGGATTGGATTGCCCCGTAAGCGAGGGCATTTAAAATGATAAGAATAAAGACAGACAGCATAGAAGCTCCTCCTAGGGAGTAAAATAGCATATTGGAAGACATCGTGCTATAGGAAGACAGTAAAGAATGATCCCAGATGCACTTCAGCGAGCATGGGCAGGTCTGAGCATCCACGGGGAAGAACGCCAGAAGGTGAGTCTTGAGAATCAAAATCATATGCAGGGGGAACAGCGCATACTTATGAACATGGGAGTTCGCGTGGATTGGAAATGAACGGGCCGGGGCGAAGCACACGGCGTGGCCGCACAGTGTATCGAGCATACAATATGCAGGTTGGGGTGAACATGTCAAATTTTGCAATATAGATCGGATCTGATCCATCAACCCGGCAAAGTGGTTAGAGTCTGCGGGGGACGGGATAAGCAAGCACAAGAGCAAGGCCCAGGCTCATTTACCTGTGGTCCATGATGAAATAGAGTAAAAGTCTACGGCTCAATTTCAGTTCATGTACAAATGATCTGTCGAGTGGAGTCCATTGCATGAACTTGCGGTCTGGGACCAAAGGAATCAATACTCTATTTTCTAATACGGGGCTCTAATATGCAGGTCTACTTGCATATTTCAAATTCCAGGTACCGGCAGTTGAATGCAATTATACATGCTACACTGCATCCTAATACCCACCCAGGTCTTTATGGCGTGCGGCGTGCTGTTATCGACGCCCATTTCCGGGGTACAATGGCGAAACGGGTTCAGGCCGGAGAAAGGTACTGATGATACTATCAGTCCAGCCGCTAGCTTGGAAACTATCTATATGATTCATCCAGTAGGATAACCGAAACTCAAAGTAGCGGATCAAGTAGTCCGATCTCCGGCTTAAATGTGATATATCAATCCGCAATGGGAATATCTGCCGTATTCCCCTGAACCCTTCCCCCTCTGGTTGGATCGTTGTTTCTTGCAGTGGCTCGATTCCGAACAAATGGCCAGGGATCGAGAAAGCTGGCCAGGTTCCTGGGACCTGTATCCCCATTTTTCGCAGATTGACGTATTATTCGTGCCAATCGGAGCTCCCCATATTCCCTTGCAGAGCTCTAAGAAGATCAGCACCTATAATTTGTCATGCCAATCGGTAAGCTTTTCAACTGTGGATGCGTTGATTCCTCATAAAGGTCTTCGATTGCCGACGTTGACATGGGTACCTGGTTGATGCTCTCTTATCGCATGCTAGCAATGGCGTGCAAATTAATGATGATGATCGACTGTTGATTTCTGGTCTAGAGCGCTACAAGCGAGAGATATACCGATATCTCATATGAATGTTGACTCTTGGCCAGTAAGGTCCTCTTGCTTACACCAATGAAGGTCCCCACGGGATGATTCCATGGCCATGGGGGAATCGTGCAGCCTCGGATCTTTTTGTCAATCGCGATGACAAATGAAATTTTCGTACGTCACTTCAGAGTATTGCAGTATGATTCATTATCAAGATCGAATCAAAAACATCGTTATTCAAGATTTCGATCGGGACTGACGTGTGGTTTCCAAGTTGTAGAAATGGAAATCGCCGAGGGTTGCCCGAGTGGGGCGGTGAGCCTGGGGCTTCTTTTGCTTGCCATCATCGTTCGTCTACTCTGTATTCGACTTCTACCAGGACATTCATTGGGACCACATCTCGTATACCTCCATATCCGTCATTCTTGACTCTGTGGAATTCCATCTCCCTCCCTCCTTCTCTCTTCCCCCATTCGATCCTCAAGTTGTGCCAAAATGAAGCTTACTTTCAAGGTTCGTCGAATACACCCATTCCTCTTTATCTGGCGATAAAACGCTAACTGCATATTTTTCACCGGTATAGGATCTGAAGCAAGAGAAGTTCGTCATCGAGGCCGAGCCCTCCGAGACTGTATGTGATGCTCTTAACACGACAAGCTACCCAACGCCACCCAGTGCGGGGCTAATGCTGTATTCCAGGTTCGCCAAGTCAAGGAAAAAATCGCCCAGGTGAAGAGCGGCTACGATGCAGACCGCACGAAAGTGATCTATTCTGGTATGTCATTCTTGCTCGCGGTTATCGATTTGATGGACCTGGCCCGCAGCTCTAACCATCTTCATCTGTACAGGAAAGATTCTGCAGGATGACAAGACAGTGGAGTCTTACAACATCCAAGAAAAGGACTTCCTAGTTTGCCTGCCTTCCAAGGTATGAAGGATAATATCTTTGCACTAGAATGATACATCGCTGACATCTTCTCAAGCAACCCAAGGCCGCGCCCTCTGCCTCTGCGGCCCCTTCCACACCCGCTGCCCGAGCTCCTGCTGCCACCCCCGCTGCTCCTCCTGCTCCTGCCCCGGCTGCTGCCTCCGCTCCCGCCGTCCCCGCGACTCCGTCACCCGCTGACCGTGGTACTCAACCTGCTGGTCGAGATGCTGCCTTCAACGACCCTTCCACGCTAGCGATGGGATCCGCCGCTGAGGGTGCCGTGTCCCAGATGGAGGCTATGGGATTCGCAAGAAGCGATATCGAACGTGCTATGCGCGCTGCATTTTACAACCCTGACCGTGCTATTGAATACCTGTTGACTGTAAGTTGAATACGCGGGTAAGAGGAATGAATTTCAAGGTCTAATCGCTTCTGGTAGGGCATTCCCGAACATGTGCAGCAGGAACAGCAACAACGGCAACAAGAGCAGCAGGAGCCTGCTGCTCCCGTTCCTTCCATTCCTGCCGCCCCCCGCCCCTCTGGTGGTGAGGAGCCCGTGAACTTATTCGAGGCGGCTGCCCAGGCCGGTGATGGCAGTGGTACCCGTGGTGCTCGTGGTGCTCGTACTGGCGGTACTCCCGCCGCTGATAGCAACGATCCCCTTGCCAACTTGGACTTCCTCCGCAGCAACCCCCACTTCCAGCAGCTTCGCCAGCTCGTGCAGCAGCAGCCCCACATGCTCGAGCCCATTCTGCAACAGGTTGCCGCTGGCAACCCCCAGATTGCCCAGATCATCGGACAGAACTCCGAGCAGTTCCTGCAGTTGCTGAGTGAGGACTTTGATGAGGATGATGAGGCCAACCTGCCCCCGGGTACACAAGCTGTTTCCGTCACACCGGAGGAGCGGGACGCCATTGAGCGCGTAAGTTTTTTCCCCATGGCAGTTCATCTACGGGTAGCTAACTATCTCTCAGCTGTGCCGTCTTGGCTTCCCTCGGGATTCAGTCATTCAGGCCTACTTCGCCTGTGACAAGAACGAGGAGCTTGCCGCCAACTTCCTCTTCGAGCAGCCCGACGAAGATGAGGAATAAATCACCCTTTACGTATTTCTTTTCTTGTTGCTTCTTTTACGTTCTGATGAATACCAAGCATACTGCTTTTTGATTCCACATGTGACAGAGCCTATGCCTCTGCTTTCCCCCTTTTCCCCCTACTCTATTCTATCTGCCCTAAATCCAAATCAAGTCACTCCGGCATCTCCGAGCTTAGCTGTCCTTGTCCGGTTAACCTGTATACCGGTTTGCCCCTCATCTTTTACCCCTTTGATATGACATCTTGTGTACTTAACCTAATGGGCAAAATGGGACGTTTCGCTAGTATCAAGTGGTAACTCTGTGTATTTGGAATGGTCCGTGCGTATCCTGTGTTCTGATCATGCGAATCATTGCAAGTGACCCTGACCCATTGACCCACCAATACCCTGAACCTTATGTCTATTTTTTGAGCCGTGGGGTTTAGCTTGTGCACTGGTCTGACCTTTGAGGAATCATCGGTGGCATTCTATGTAAATTTAAAGAGTCAAGATTGTAAACAGAAATATATGGGTACGAGGTACAAGGTTAAAATATATCGATGTTGTTGACAGTACTCGGTATCATGATCCATGGATATCCACAATATATACAACCCCATCTATGCTAAAAGTACCGCCTTTTTTCTTTTTGTACATGTGGGTTGCCTCGTTCAGAGATATCTGTTCGGTCCATGTGCAATATTCAAGTGTTGATGCCCAGAATATGAATGTTCCCGCCTTGGAAGGGTCTTGCACATCATGTTTACTACCGGTACCAAAATTTAGATAAGCATATCGCTAGTCAGGAGGCACAGCATCGCCAAATGTAATTCACCAATTAAATGGTGAAAAATATAACACCGGTATACTGAATGATCACAAGAGCCCAAACGGATATAGTGGGAATATTTGAGAAAGTTTATTTGATGGAATGGAAGAGCTCAATCTCCGCCAATTTACGCCCACTCGATGGGCCATGCTACCTTTATATCCAATTGTAAGGTACAGAAAAAGCCCAAGGTAAATGATGCGTGCCTACGAACCAATAAGTCGATCTTCGGCACCAAGGATGATCAAAAATTAAGCAAGAAGTAAAAGAGATATCCCCAAGAAAATAGACATGAAGTGTAGGACTATATTTAAGTTCCAAGGATGTGATGGATGTTCGCAACCTCCCGACCAGCAATTCATTTGCATGCTCGGCGGACGGACCAAACGCCCAGACCGCGACGGCCGATGACTCTGTTCAAAGTCTCGAGGACGCCGTCGTCGCCGAAGTCGAGGTCGTCTAGGTTCAAATGTTGGCTATATGACCACAGGCGGTAAAGTTGGAGATTGGGTGTGTGTGGGGTGGAGAGGGATGAAGGAGAGGAATATTGATCGAGAAAGGTCGCGGAGGAAGGAGCGACCAGATATACTGGGGAGGAATCTGGGCAGCTAGGAACAGCTGTTTCGAGGTGTTGGATCATTTCTAGGCCTGGGATACCCATTAAATCGAGGGTGTCGATCTGGCCGGTGTGATTTCCCTGTTGGGGACCGAGGAGCCAGTGTGGTGGGGAGTAGGTTTTCCACCAGAAGACGGTTGCGTCTGGGTGGGACTTGATGCCCTGGGCTGCAGTGTTGTTTTCAACGATGGACCGCATGGCGAGCTGGGCTGGAACAACGCCGCCTTGGTGGTAGACACCCATTAAGAAGCCCATCACTGCATTGAAGATGATCCATACTGCCAAGAATATCCGTGAGCGGTGCATACGGACGCAACTGAGAAGGAGTGGCACGCAGGGAATAAGGAAGCGTGGCTCCTGATGTGGGAAGATGGAGAGTAGCACTGTTGCTGAGACCGCAGAGAGGGCACGCGTATTTCGCATCCATGGTGGCACGATCGGCCAGCTGAATAGAGAGAGGATCATGGCAATGTATGCGGGCCCTAGTAGCTGGAAAAGGTTGGCGACGAAGTGTTGGTGGTGCGGGTGAAGGCCATGTAGTGCCAGGTTCGAGGAGTCGGAGTTGTAGAGAATATTATTAAGAGGAGTGATAATTGGATGGCGCACAATATCCAAGAACGAAGCCGTCGGTCGGTAGAAGGATGTATCAATGAATATGCCTATCGAGGTGAAGAGAAGCCCGAAGCCGACGAAGACCACCAAGGAGGTTGGCCTGTGATACAGGTTAGCAAGGTAACCTGCTAGAAACCCGATAGACACACTTACTTGCGCTGGAAGTAGGGCAGCAATTGTAGGCCCGGGAAAAGAAGGAAAGCAGGGAAGGTGATGCGGTTAAAAACACCGACCACCGCGATGAAGGAGAGGACGGCGTAGGAGAAGAACGATGTATGCTACCGCCACCAAGTCAGCTCAAGCCTTTGCGCTAGGGTAATCCGGAACGAACCTTGTTCTCAACGATGCGACGAATCAGCACCAGCCCCCAAGTCACCAACAAGGTCTCTAAAGAGTTGGAGAAGGTGTGCGTCTGATATGTCCAGGTGACATAGGACGAGGCCACCAGGACAACTGCAGCGCGCCGGTGCCGCGGCGAAGGCACTAGCTCATAGATAGCCCAATCTTCCAGCACAAAGCTCAGCAGGAACATTCCTCCCCGCAGCGCATAATAAACCAGTTGTGGTGGCGGGCTGCCCGCCCCAATCTCCATGTAGAACCATTTCAGCAGGCTCATGGGAACATCATAGATCGGCCATAGTGGAAAGACGCTGCGAATCGGAAGATCGGTGGTGAATTCCCACGTGAGTTTTGAAGGATATCCAAAAATGCGACCTATACAGTTATGGATGATCAGTCAGCTGTTGTCCAACTTCATAAGGAGGGTATTGCGGGATCGCCGGAATGACAAGGACGTCGGAATGGTTTTTTTTTTTACACCAGCTAGAAAAGCGCGACGATGCTACTCGGTGTTGATTATGAAAATATTGATGAAATCAGGAGATAGAACCTACCGGCAAAGACCTCTGGGCCCTGGAAATGCTCATCGGGATGTAGATAGCTGGGGGAGAGCGCGAAGTAAACACGGATCAGCAATAACAGTAGGTAGGTTCGTCTCCACATGATGGGGCACCAGGAACATGCTGGAAGATGAGTAACAAGAAGATTAATACATGAAATAGAGGAGACCAAAGGAGCGGATGGACAAGGAGTGTGTACAGAGAAAAAGAAAAAGAAAGAAGGAACGCGTTGATTATTGCGATGATATCACTTGCGACCGATAACGCGCCGGCAGAATCTTGTGTACGGCGTACCGACTATCCTCCACCGTAGTTGATAGTTTACATTTGAATTTACAATGGAATCTAAATTTAAGTCTACAATCCTCCCAGTTACTATCCAAAGAAAGAAGTAGTGGACATCTTGAAAAAGATAGTCAACCTGAGTGATTCTACTTAGATCCTTGTAAGAGGCCATCATATGCCATAATATCACCGAGTCTATTCCTATCGCATCTATGGTGTTATATGCCTTTACATGCCTGTGTATGCTTGAACTGACAAATAATGAATCAGGCAATGAAAATAACCGCAACACTACGTAGTTGTTGCCTATTCTTGACGAGGGTCTCTCAATGTGGGGGCGGAGGTACCTAGAAGGCCTTGGCTTGGAAGCCTTTGCCGTGTGCAGAGCCTCGGACACCTTACTAACCTTCTCTCGAACATCCATCTTTACCTCTCCACCTCCCCACTCCCTTTCAAATAATACTTAAAGTCAGTCTCCTCTCCCCCCTGTCTCCTCGAGTCTTCACAGATTTATCTACTTCGATATCTTCTCCGACCCTCTGCGATACCCCAGGTCACCCCGAAACTGACATCCCGCCTTTCCAGACGTTGCCACTTCACCTCATCATCTATCACAATCATCATGGCTACCATTAGCCTCATGAGCTCCGACGATGCGTTGGTCACTGTCGGTATGTGTCAACGAAGAACCCACGTGAACCGCGTGCTGGTGTGAAATTTCAAGACAGGAAGCTGACCCCGCTATTTCAGAGCGCGCTGTTGCCGAACGATCAATCCTGATCAAGAACATGCTGGAGGATCTAGGTGATTCCGGCGAGGCTATTCCCATTCCTAATGTGCGCCTTGCGATCTACTCTTTCCCCCTTTGGATATTTTAGCTCACTATTCTCTAGGTGAACGAGACCGTCCTCAAGAAAGTGATCGAGTGGTGCGATCACCACAAGAACGACCCCCCAACCGCCGGCGATGACGACGACAACCGTCGTAAGACTACCGATATTGATGAGTGGGATCAGAAGTTCATGCAGGTCGACCAGGAAATGCTATTTGAGGTGATTCTGGTAAGCCACCCCAATTGGGCAGCCTTTGCTTCAGGAAGCATTTATTGACAGACCGCTCTTATAGGCTGCGAACTACCTGGATATTAAGGCTCTGTTGGACGTCGGCTGCAAGACCGTTGCGAATATGATCAAGGGCAAATCTCCCGAGGAGATCCGCAAGACCTTCAACATCCAAAATGATTTCACTCCCGAGGAGGAGGATCAGATTCGCCGCGAGAATGAGTGGGCTGAAGAGTAAGCTTTGTCAAAGTACTTCTTCTTTTTTGAGCCTGCGTGTACTAATTACTTATCCAACAGCCGCTAAACATTTAATACAATGTTTATATGGATTGTCCCTCCCATTCATACCCCCCACACCCTCTGTAAGCTTTGATTGCAGTGACCCATGACCTACTGGAACATGGCCGTGTTATTCCGTCCTGACATTGTTTTATCATGTCCTAGATGGGTCTACCCTTTTGCTTTAGGACGGCGTTCGGCTTTGCGGAATCACTATCTACCCGTTTGCTTGCTCTGCCACATGAAATTAAAGCCCATAGCCAGCCTCTCCACTGGCTTTATGACCCCAATACAATGCTATTCTTTTGAACCTAGTCGTGCGTCTAAAAATAGTTCTTTGATGTAGGGAGCTGAATTTTAGCCTGGACATCGACGACATATATTATCAGGAAAGCCATAGTAACCCCTTTGCTCCATGTTTACCGGGAGCGTTCTAACCCCAGGGCTGCTGCTCATGAATTCCAGAGTTGGGAGGTACATAAAGCTTCAAAGAGGATGGTACGAAGATAGATGCCACTGACCGGAAGCCGGAAGGGTTCTAGATTGAGAGCCTCTTTTGACGTCTCGCTTGTAAATATTGTTGCTTTCTTTATCCCACAGATACCTATTCTGAGTAGGTCGATATAAATAGACATGGTTTGAATTTCGCTTTAATTTTCGCATAGTAACAATGCCATAGATATGACTTGATGATAATTCGGTATTCACGGACTATCGAAGCTGCTCCCAGTACAAGGACCAGACCACTCACTCCTTCACTTCACGCGTAATGGGTTCGAACAGAAATCATCCATTTGCTAATACCCGATAGCTCTTTGATATGTAGGCGTATAGCCTTTCCCTAGGAAGACTGGACCGACGACAGTCTTTTACGAGAACCAGGGGCTTTCTGATAGCTTGCAGCCTCTCTGTGTTCGCGGTTGATCCCATGCGTCGTGCATCCCACGAGGTAGGTGTCTCTAATCCTTTGGACGTAAGAATCGGTGAAAAGGACATGGAGGCCGTATCTGTCGTTGGATATATCTCTATTGTGAGCTTAGTTGTTTCTCATTTGTGCGTCAAAGTGGACAAGACGATGAGCGAGGGAGAGGACAAGAAGAATGGTGGGCTCATACTCCTAGTCAACAACTTCTCTTGGTCTGGACCTTATGGAGACAATCACAGAACCCGCTAAGACGACGTTGTCTGTGTCACTGGTTTCCATATCCAGATGCTCCAGATGTCTTACCAGGTCCTGTCGTCATTTCTAGCGCAATCCACTCTTTAATTAAAGCATATTAGTGATTCTAGCCTTGAAGCGTCTCAAGTGTTTCCACTATCTCTGCCGTGCATGAACGAGGTCGCTTCCAATGTTGATCGATTTTCCAAGACTCCTTTATTCCAAGGGAATAATTTCGAAGTCCTACAATGCTACGAAGCATCACAAAATTATGCAAGACAAAGGGGACGTCAATTCAATTCCATTCAAAATTTTTGTAAAAAGGAAAAACCGCCCCGCCTTCAAGTCCGTTCCTCCATTTAGACGAGCCCTATCTCAATCCCATTCCCATAAATCGTAAAAAGATGAAAATCGTCGGGGCCAGGTCGGATCGATATTCGTCATCGGAAGCAATCGAATATCGGTCGAGGTCGGAGAAAGTTCACCGGCATCGATCATTTTGCACCTGAAATCACACATCGACGATCTCGCATCGGACTTGAGTAGTTTCCCATCAAACTAGCGCGACCAAGTAGGGTTGAAATGGAAGATTCATATCGAGGTAGGCGTCCCGGGATATCGACACACATCGCACAACATTTTGGAAGTGTTGGAAAAATGGATCTTGAGGCGTAGGTCGGAGGGAATTGTCTGGTCGAATCTAGATGCCCAGACGGGTCTTGCGCCAGTGTCGCCGCTTAGCGTTGTAGCTGTGGGAGAGATCCTGTCAGTTTTTGATTCTTGTCTTCTTTCGTAGTCGGATCGATAAATTCTTGATTCTTGAATCGAATCTCTATCGGGATTGGACAGGTCTTGTTGGGCATTGTTTAGGGCGAATTACCGAATGGTGTTGCCAGTGCGCAGGCGAATCCACTGGGGGATAGGGCGGTTCTGGCGCTGAGCCTTAGCAAGCTTTTGCTTGGTGCGGAAGGTCTTGTGGCTCTGTGGGAAAATGGGGGTTAGCGACATGGGGAAAAAAGGCGGAAAATAGCACTTGTGTATAACAAAAGGCTAGAGATGAGTGTTAGCACATACCGGCATCTTGATGGCTGATCGCAACGGCAAGCTGGTTTGGATGGGAGAAAGATGTCGACCTTCGGGAAAGCGGGTGGTTTGTGTGCGGACAGGGCTTGGCGACTTCGCTTGGATGGTCAGGTGACTCATGACCCCAGTCTAAGAAACCTTGCTGCCTCAGGCCTGGTAAATTTCTTCAGTTTATGCCTAAGGCAGACTAGCGGGTCACGTTAAAGTTCGTGATTAGATCAGCAATCGACAGAACCGGTACTGCAATGCATCATACTTGAACGTACGATGAGTTCAACGCCCACTTTTGCTTTTTGTTTGACTATTCCCATTTGCTTCCGTAACTACATCAATATCGTAATGCGCGTTTGCCGTGCAAACAAAACATTATGGGAAACTTACAGGTGCCATCTCCCCATCCACCGGGGATACACCTAGATAGGCATCTCAAGGGATACACGGCAAAAGACATAGTGTGAAATACCTGGTAGAACAAGCCATTTACAAAGGACGTAAGCTGTACATGGCATTTCCTTCGGATCTAGGGGCTGTAAGAGTGATTGGACGGCAACGTTATTGGTTCCCCTGCATACCCTTGCATGAGGAATGCAGCAGGTGAAGACCGAGGGACGCTCCTTCCCATAAACAATACTTCGAACTCCGAAAGCTCGTGATCCACTCAATGGGCTCAGGTGGATTACGCCTCTTTCGAAACCCGTGATTTGACTCTGCATGAGGATCTTTGTCCCACGTCTTATCCTGAAATCCGAACCCCCCCAAAGGTCCAGATTAATCTCGATTTACGTGTCTTTCCTTTAGCCTCACCACTGTCACTTTCATGCGAATAATTCCTACGGTCCTTACGCTTTCTGCTAGCTACCGATCATTCGTGATCAAGATCACCAAGTTCCTACCAAATGCCGCTCGTCGTCCAGTCTCAAGTCTCTATTTCCATCCAACTTTCTGTATCGGCGATCTACGAATACAATACACCCAAGCTTGGTGACGCCAAAGGCTCTGCGACCTCTCGCGAGGAGCCGACCCTCTTATTATAACCAGATCGCGCGACCTTCGTCTCCTCAGCATTGGTTCAACGATATAGTCGACATCCATTATGCACCGTCCGGACTTGACCAAAAAGCAGGATTTCTCGGCGCTGGCCGTCGAATTGGTTGAGGTCCCCGTTAAGAAGGGCGTGATTGACCTCAACAAGGAGCTACCCAATCCACATCTTGATCTACCGAATTCCGCTTATCATCTCCTCCCCGATGAGAAAGACGCCGGAACGAGTCCCCTTTCCGAAGAAGACGCCATATATGCCCACCTGCCTCACGATGAAAAGCAAATACTTAAAAGCCAGCTGGACCAGCTCAACTCCACTGTTACTTTATTCGGTCTTTACAAGTTTGCCTCTCGCCGCGATCTGATTATTGTGGCCATCAGCGCCGTATGCGCGATTACGGCCGGCGTTGCGCACCCCTTATTTGCAATTATTTTTGGCTCGATGAGCTCAGACTTTGCCAAAGTTTCGACTGGCGCGATGGAGAAGGAGGCCTTTATGCACGAACTCAACCATAAGGTAGTATACTACCTCTATCTGGGAATTGGCGAGTTTATTACTGTGTACATCAGTATGGTTGGCTTTATGCATACGGGCGAGCACGTTACCCAGCAGATCCGGGAGAAATACCTCGAGGCGATCCTGCGCCAGAACATCGGCTACTTCGATAAGCAGGGTGCCGGTGAGATCACTACCCGTATTACTGGCGACACGAACCTGATACAGGAAGGGATTTCTGAGAAGGTTGGCCTTACTCTGACTGCTATATCAACCTTTGTTACTGCCTTTATTGTCGCCTACTGCAAGTATGCCAAACTGGCCGGAATTTGTACCTCCACCGTGATCGCTATGGTGCTGCTAGGCTCCATTGGATCGCGCTTTATTGTCAAGTACAGTGAACTTTCTCTGCAGTGCTATGGTGCTGGTGGCACTGTCGCCGAGGAAGTGATTAGCTCGATCCGCAATGCCACAGCTTTTGGCACGCAGGAAAAGCTCGCTCGACAATATGAGAGCCATCTGAAGAGGGCTGAACGATGGGGCACGCGAATGCAGATGGCAACGGGGTTGCTGGTTGCATCTATGTTTTCTATTATGTTCCTGAACTATGGGTTGGGATTCTGGATGGGATCCCGATACCTAGTCAAGGGTGAAATCGACGTTGGAGCCGTTCTGACTATTCTGATGGCCATTCTCACAGGCTCATTCAGTCTAGGTAACATCAGCCCTAACGCTCAGGCGTTTACCAATGCCGTGGCTGCTGGTACCAAGATCTTCGGTACGATCGAACGTAATTCCCCTCTCAACCCGACCTCTGATGAGGGGATGTGTCTGCCCTCTATTAAGGGAGATATCCGCTTTGAGAATGTCAAGCATATCTACCCATCACGGCCAGATGTGACTATTATGAAGGAAATGAACTTGACATGCCCTGCAGGCACAGTCACAGCTCTGGTTGGGCCTTCGGGTTCCGGCAAGTCCACCGCTGTGGGGCTGATTGAGAGATTCTACCTTCCTGTTAGCGGAACTGTTTCTCTTGATGGCCATGATCTTGGAACTCTAAATTTACGATGGTTGCGTCAGCAGATCTCTCTAGTGAGCCAAGAGCCCATACTCTTCCGATCTAGCATTAGCCAAAATATTCGCTATGGTCTAATTGGAACTCGACATGAATACAAGCCAGAATGGAGGATCCGGGAGCTTATTGAGAATGCCGCGAAAATGGCTAACGCCCACGATTTCATCACTGCTCTTCCAGAAGGATACGAGACCAATGTTGGCCAGAGCGGTCTTCTACTATCGGGTGGACAGAAGCAGCGTATTGCGATTGCTCGAGCCGTTGTGTCAAACCCCAAGATTCTTTTGTTGGACGAGGCTACCTCAGCCCTTGATACGAAGTCTGAGGGCGTAGTACAGGCTGCTCTTGACAAGGCTGCTGAGGGGCGCACTACTATCGTCATTGCCCACCGACTATCTACCATCAAGAACGCTCACAACATTGTTGTGTTCGTTAAGGGCGAAATCCAAGAGCAGGGCACGCATGAAGAGTTGCTTGAAAAGAAGGGTCACTACCACTCTTTGGTCGCAGCCCAACACATCGCGGAAACCAAGAAGGATGATGACGAATTAGACCCTGATATGTTAATCGAACAGTCTGACGCCTCTAAGCATCGCATCAAGACTATGTGGCGTGCGTCGACGGCTGATCCGTCTTCTATGTTCCGTCGTGGTTCTGTCGCTCGCCATGGCTCTGTGATGCGGCAGGGATCCATTGTTCGCCGTAGCTCAGTGATCCGCCAGGGCTCTGTTGTTCGTCATAGTTCTGTGATCCGTCAAGGCTCCGTTGTTCACCATGAGCCTCTGGATCGCCATCGCTCTATGGTTCGCCACACATCTATTGCTCATCCCTGCTCGACATTACGTCCTCACTCGATGTTCCATCCTGCTATGCGTGGCTCCTGGAACCGTGGCTCGATGATACGCCCGCCCACTTTCTACCCTGACAGAAATCAGCGTGCAACTATGTTGCTCCGCCCCGAAGATCGTGCTGCCCTCGGCATGTTTTCCCAAGATATCTCGAACACTATGGATTCCATAAAGGCAGTCAATCCAACTGAGTACCTGCGTCATAGCTACCTCGGAATGGAGGCTGGTGACGATGACTGCAGTTCAAGCTTCATTCTTGCGGAAGAGGAACCCATGGAGCCACAGCAGTACTCCCTACTTTCGCTGATTAAGTTCACATTTGAGTTCAATTCGAATGAGTGGAAGGCCTTGACGGTTGGGTTTATCTTTGCGATGCTTGCCGGCTGTGGTCAACCCATCCAAGCTTTCTTGTATTCTCAGGCAATAGGGGCTATCTCTCTTCCCCCGCGTGAATACAAAGAACTTCGCTCAGATGTTAACTTCTGGTCCTTGATGTTCTTAGTAACTGGAATCTCTCAGTTTTTCACCTCCGGGGCCATGGGTGTTTCCTTTGCATACTGCTCCGAACGCTTGATCTGCAATGCCCGGAGCAAGGCTTTCCGCGCCATCCTTCGTCAGGACATGAACTTCTTCGATCGTGAAGAGAACAGCGTCGGTGCACTGACTTCTTTTCTTTCGACTCAGACGAAGTCTCTCGCTGGCATTAGTGGTCAGACTCTTGGAACCATCCTATCATGCAGTACCACTTTGATAGTCAGTATAATCATTGGTCTTGCCTTCAGCTGGCAGCTTGCTTTAGTTGTGATGTGTGGTGTCCCTGTTCTCCTGGCATGTGGCTACTATCGGTTCGAGATGCTTGCCAGGTTTCAGAGCCGCTCTAAGAAAGCATACGCTCAATCTGCTGCTTATGCTTGTGAAGCTACTAGTGCCATCCGTACTGTGGCTGCTCTTACTCGTGAAGATGACGTGGCAAGGCACTTCCACCTGCAATTAGAGGCTCAGACCTATAGCAGTCTTATTGCGGTTGCCAAGTCTTCAACTCTCTATGCTGCCTCTATGGCCATGGTGTTCTTCTGTGTTGCCCTTGGCTTCTGGTGGGGTGGGACTCTGGTATCTCGCGGCGACCTCAATCTTCTTGGATTTTTCGTCTGTTTTACCGAAATTCTGTTTGGTGCTCAGTCGGCCGGCACGGTTTTCTCCTTCTCCCCCGATATGGGCAAAGCCAAAAATGCGGCCATCCAGACCCGTATCTTACTAGAACGTGAGCCTCCTATCGACACATGGTCTGAAGAGGGTGAGCGTGTCTGGAAGATGGAGGGCGAGATTGAATTCCGTGATGTGCATTTTAGCTATCCCACTCGCCCAGATCAGCCTGTCCTGCGCGGTCTGGACTTGACCATTAAACCCGGTCAGTATGTCGCGCTGGTTGGACCATCTGGATGTGGAAAGAGTACGACTATTTCCTTATTGGAGCGCTTTTATGACTGCGTGGATGGCGGTGTCTACGTCGATGGCCGCAATATCGCCGACCTCAACGTTAAATCTTACCGAGAGCATCTTGCCCTGGTCAGCCAGGAGCCTACTCTATACCAGGGTACTATTAAGGAAAATATCATGTTGGGGGTCGAGCGACGCCATGTCACCGATGCCGATATCGAGAAGGCCTGCCGTGATGCTAACATCTACGACTTCATCACATCTCTACCGTAATGTCTACCCCCCTTTACTTTGACTCGTCATATGCTAACTCCACACAGTGATAGTTTCAACACTATCGTTGGTAACAAAGGCGGCATGCTATCCGGTGGTCAGAAGCAGCGCGTGGCCATTGCTCGGGCTCTTTTACGTCGTCCCAAGATCTTGTTGCTCGATGAGGCTACATCGGCTCTTGACTCCGAATCTGAAAAGATTGTGCAAACTGCTTTAGATGCCGCGGCCAAAGGTCGTACTACCGTATCCGTGGCTCACCGATTGAGCACCATCCGGAATGCCGACATCATCTACGTGTTCGAAGATGGCAAGGTTGCTGAAGCCGGGAACCACATCGAGTTGATGAGGAAGAGGGGCCGCTACTATGAACTTGTCAACCTGCAGAGCCTCGAAAAGACTGTTTGATCCGCACAATTTGGCCAACTCGTTTTATGCCGTTCGACTTCGTTCAAGACACATGTATTAGTCTCATGATGCTGTGCGATAGCCCACAGCCTCCCTCCAACCCAAACGCCGTTTCTTTACCGCCAAAAGTCTCATTCTACTGCGGTGCCCTGGTAGCTCTGTGCTGACGCATGGCTGTTTCATATACCCGCCGCCCTAACCGTCTTGAACTTATTACCTGTATGTGTCTATTGAAGACACATTCCCTGCCGCAAATCTTGGTATGACTTCGCGCTAGACTTGATTGGTTGTCTATGCCTCTGGAATGTTGATTGCTAAAACCATGAATGAATGAATTCTAAACTTTCCATCAATCAAATCGTAAATGCATCGATCAAGTGGTGATCAGAAGACAAGCAAAGAGTAGGGTATCAATTGAGATCTCAGTCCTTCTCGTCAACTCCATATTCCTTGTGAATCTCCGCTACTCTGACTCCTTTTGCATCTGCAATCAACCCCATCAATCCCTGCGCTGCATCCTTGACTTCATTGTACTCATGCAATAGACGGACATGTCGTTGTACTGTTGTGCTGGGATCATTCCTGGACCACATCGCATTAGCACCATACTTTGTCGATATGCGCAAGGTTCAGGCATGTAGACCACTCCTAGTACATACCGCAGCTCCGCTTTGCTCTCTGCGACCTCCTTCTCCAACAGAGATAAATCAGATTCGAGCTGTGCAATTGAGGCTCGAAGCGCCTTCTACATTCCGGTCAGCAAGTCATCATATCCTAGCCAAGTCTACTACTCACTAAGCGTTGTTCCCGTTCCGCCATGTGGGGAACCGATGCAAGTCAGCCCGAGAGAGCCAATCAGCTGATGCGCTGAATAATCAGTGGATGGTTGCGGTGATGAGGAAGAGTTGGCTCAGGGGAAGTAAACAGGGAGGTAATCTGGAAGAAATGAAGTGTAGGTGATCAAAGGGCGAAACTGTGGTCATTTAACATTGCTTGATAGTTGGGCGTTGTTGGTTCAATGAAAGTAATCGGATGCTCCGGATTCGTGAGATCGACATTGCCTGATTTGGCCGCTTCCCTTTTTCCCTTTCCACTTCTTCAACCCACTCAAACTCACACTCCATCATGGATCTCTTGAAGCAAAGGTCCCTCTGGGCCCTGTTTCTGGTTATTGGGCTCGTCACAGCCCACGGCGGTCATGAAAATGTTCCCGAGGGGGAAACCGTCTCTCAAGATCCGATTGTTTGTCGCCCCCTCCCTTATCAGAGGTTACGTGTCGGATGCCTATACTAACAGTCTCAGGACTCGACCTTATGGATCCATATGATCCTTATGGGCTTCACATTCGGGCTTGTCTTCCCATTTGGTATGGTTCTAGGTGTACGTATCTATCTCTCCCCTCCACGCGCCTCAATCTAAAAAAAGGAACAGATCGTTCGTTCTCGCTGGCACGTTCCCGTCCAAGTAGTTGGAACCGTTATCGCCGTCGTTGCCTATTTCCTCGGCCACGCGCACAAGGGTCGTCAGTTCGCGCCGAACGTCCACCACTCCTTCGCAAACTGGTTGATGCTCATGCTTGTCGCGCAAGTTGGACTGGGATTCTACTTGAAGTTGCATCTTGAGAAGGGCGGCCAGGGCCGTATCAGGTGGATCTTTGTGCTTGCGCACGGTGTTCTCGGAAAGCTCATGCCGGTTGTTAGCTGGGCACAGATGCTCTTCGGTGGTATTGCCATGATGGGCTTCTGCCAGGCCGATCACATGGGTCAGTGTCTTGCGCACTTCATCATGGGCTCTGCTTTCATCGGGTACGGTATCTGCTTGACCATTCTTCTCTTGGTGGGACAGTACTGGTTACGCCGGACGGGACGGAGCCAGGAGTTCTTCGACTCGTTGATTATTGCGGCTTGGGGCTGTGTGAATACCTTCACCGAGCACCGGTGGGGACAGCCATGGGCGCACAACGATTTGCAGCACACCACTATGGGTATTGTTTGGTGGTGTGCTGGTCTTCTGGGAATGTGGTTGAGTCGCAGCCGTGATGGGCGTCCTAAGCGCAATCTTATTCCTGCGATTGTGATCATGATGACTGGTTATGCGATGTCTGCTCATGCACAGAGTTTGATGATCAGTACTATGATCCATACCGTCTTTGGGTACACATTGATGGCTGCTGGTTTGACTCGTGTTATCGAGATCTCGTTCGTGCTGCGTGATAAGCCTGCTATTAGCATGAGTGGTCGTGACCCGAACAGCTTCCAGTACCTGACACCATTTGTACGTCCCCTTCCCCTGATGGAAGTAATCTTTTGCTAATAATAACAGTTGCTGTACGCCTCTGGATTCTTGTTCATGGGCGCCACCGAGGAACAAATGCAGCTCCTTAACGACGCGGGTATTACTCACGTCTCCTACGTGCTGATCCTCTACAGCGTTGCCTTCATTATGTTCCTATGTAAGTTCGCATGGATTCCCCATAACGATTCACCACTAACTTTCCTAGTCGTCAACGTGCTACTGCATATCTACGCCGTCCACGCTTGGCCCAATGGTAACGAGGAAGAAGAAGCCCCCAAGTACAGCAACGTTAACGGAATCCACATGAATGGCAACGGACGTGCTCGTTCCAACTCCGAAGCCCAGCGCATTCAGGATGCCGAAGGCTTTGAGTTGCAGGGCCTCATTAGTGACGATGAAGATGAGGAGGGCACCTCTATGGGCCCTAAGAAGACGACCGATGAAGAGATGGGCGCAAAAGAAACAACTCACGCTTGATTTGGTTGAGCTCTGTTTCCCCTCTTGACTATGTTCATTAGATGGCTGGTTTATCTGTACTTGCACTTTTTTGGCGTCTAGGTTGGGGGTATAACATACCAGAAAACATCAAGTAGCGTACCTTAATTTTGAACATAAATGGACTCTTTTTGCAATATGAAACAAGCGCGACTTGATGAAGAAGATCTAAATGAAGGCAATGCATTCTTACCCGCTATCGTACAACATATGATTCGTAAGTGAAATTTGGAACATTTGATGAAGTATTACCAAAGATATCCAAGATATCATCCCGTCCAGACCCAAATCCTGAATTGATTTAAACGCCCCCACCAAGCACCCAATTCACGCCTTATTAGGCGCATCATCCATACGTAATGGAATAGTAGTAGAGGGCTGCTGCCCCAAGGGAATGGGATTGGAAACCGGCGGCACGGCAGCCAGTGCCTCCACATTCATGTCGGCGGGAAAGAACGGGTGAAGAGGGTAAATAGGACCGACATTCTTGTCGCCATCGAAAAGAAGCATGTTTTGTAATGGCTGTTCTCGCGCAGAGAGAACATTAATCACATCCTGTGCTAGTGCACCACCGAGGAACGCAGCGATGGGACTCAATTCGCTGCCCAGGTTCTGGAGGAACATACGCAGAAAAATGGAGTCTAGGGATCTCATGTCGAGTTTGAGTTCCTGGTGGCTTTCACTTGCAAGCTTGGTGAAGAGTTCTAGATCGGCGTGGTTATTTGTGGGGCGCCGGCCGCCGGAAATCTTTTCGAATCCCCATAGCGCGCGCAGGCAGCTAAGAAGAGGTGTGACCTGTTTCCGGCGACGGGGAAGACGGGTAAAGTCCTCTGGAAGAGGCGAGGTGTTTGCCAGAATAAGCGGCGAGTAGGATTCGCGCTTGGTGACTAGTTCGATTGTCTTGTCCGTCTTCTTGTCCTTTTGCTTAGTGGTGACCTTCACAATGCTGCGTGTTGGTGTTTCTTGGGTTGCCGGGGGCACATTAGATTTTTCGCGCTCGATCACAAAGTCGTGAGAGATGAGGTCTGCGAAGACGTAGCCATAGAGTCCATGAAGGCCAGCGGCGTAGAAAGGGCGGTTTGCAAGGCGACAGGCTGCGTTGATGGTTGCGTTGGTGCTGAAGTCAAGTTCCGTTGCAATTGTGATATCAAATTGGGCAAAGAAATCAGGTTGCTTTATTCGGACGTCATCGGTGTCAATGGTGAGCTTGACTCGTGGGTTCATGCGCTTGATCTGAGGACCGGCAATCTCGGCGCGCTTTGAACTGTTAGCCTCAAGAGCTGAATCAAAAGATGGGCGAAAGGGCCTGGGGATATCAACATACATTTTTTCCTTGCTTGATGAGTTCTTTATCACGGTATACTTCCTCCAAAAAGAATTGTCCCTCCAGGTCGTTCTCCGTCACCGGCTCATGGTCAATGATGGTTAGAGAACCGATACCTGCCAACACAAGATTCTTGGCAACTTCATTCGCAAGGGCTTTCACAGTGATCAAGAGAATGTTGGCCGAGCGGATCCTGGGACAAGATGTCAGTATCAGACACGACATGCTCACTGGGTCTTATTACTTCTCTTGCGCCTGCATGCCCCATAGTCGGATTTGACGATCATAGAGAGCGATCTCATCTGAACTTTGTGAGTACTTGCTCTATAACAAAACGAAAATCTACCTACCGGCGCTGATCTGGCCATTCTCCTGTTTCTCAGACTCAGTCATATCGGCGGTAGTAGGAGTGCGGAGTGGAGAGAAGGAAGAAGCTCTCCGATAAAGAAGCTCCCCACAATGACCTAATCTTATCACGTGCGAAGGTACAGGGAAGCACCGGAGTCAACTGTCGATCGATAGTTGTGTATCTCTTTCTTTCTCCATGGCGCAGTCTTGGATATCATATTTTCCGGTTTTGTATGAAGTCTGAACCCTCAGTCTTTCTGTTCCAGGTAAACAAATAACCTGGAAGTGTTACCTCGCTCCCACTAACCACACAGTATGGTATGTTTGACATCCCTGACTCTACTTCCTAAACTCACAGGCGTCCAAGTCAGAAAACTACGATCATCCTCCTGCTTCGTCCCGCCGACCATCGCTTCCCAGTGATCAAAACTCTACTGCTATTGTTCCCGAGAGAGGACACTATCAACAGCGACTGTGGGATCTTATCAACGACAACCCGAACCTGGAACCTGTCGCTCGCAATTTAGAGGCTCGTAGGGAAGAGGCTCGCAATTCACAGCGACAGCGCCCAGATGAACACGAGTCAGACTTGGACACGATACTTTCCGATACTCAATTTGCGAATCCCACTTCGCGCCTTTTAGACCGATTGATTGACGAAGAGTCGAGCGGGACCCCGCGCGACAACCAGCTTTCAGCTCGGCCAAGAGAACGCTTAATATATCTCCGGAATCTGATCCATCAAGAAAGCAACCACATAAATACGGATGATACCACTCGTGCCTTGGAGACGTTAAACCGAGAGATCGAAGATCATTACCTTGACCAAGCTCGGGATGGACGCATCACATTTCAACAAGCCTTTCATTCACTTCTAGCGATTCCCAACTTAAATTCACGAAGAAACTTGCTGGATCAACTTCCCCCACGCCAGCCGTCTACTGTGGCTCCTTCCAGTCCTGAGCCCCGCCCACCAAGTAATAGAGGTCACCGACGCCGTTCGTTCAGACCAGACCTAAGAGAATCACTTCCTACGCCATCACTCATGCCTCAATCTCAGAACAGCCGCGATCGCGAACGCCGGCAGAAGCGGCGTAAGCTGGACGCTGACGACAATCGTGAGGAATCCCGTGGGTTTAACTATGGACACCAAGGCCAGGTAGTCCCCGGAGCCTTGAAAATGGAAATCGCCAGCTGTGATGGTGTCTTCAATCAAGAAGGAGACAATTTCTTCCCAGGGAATGTTTTGCGGAATGATCAAACTGTTTACAGCACCAAGTCTGACCGTTGCAACGTGATTCTTCGTCACAGAGATGAAGCACCGTTTTGCTTGAAGAAGATCGTCATCAAGGCCCCTCGTACCGGGTTCGATTCTCCGTATGTGCTGCTATATTGGTTCTAGAACTTGACTGACTCCAGTAGAATCCAGGAAGGCATGGTGTTTGTGTCGATGACGTCGGATGAATTGCTTGCCCGAACCGCTCAGTATCAGATCCAGTATTCCAGCACACGACGCCGACGTGGATATCGCCGAACGGGTCTACAACCATCCCAAGAATACTTAACTGGGCTCCGAACCCCTCTTCAATCTCTCGACCGCACCGTGCTTATGGGCCCTGATTCCAATCTGGCCACCGAAACCCAGACCACACATGATCCCCAGACTGAATTCCGAGTCACCACCGAGTACAATGAAACCGTTGAAGATAACGTGTTTGTGGAAAGGGAAGATGACGGTCTGAATGCCTCGGTCACCACCGATCCGGAAAGAGCCAACGAACTAGACGATCTACTCTGTTCCGACACCGATGACGACAGTCCCAGTGACGACGATGAAGATCATCCAATGACCCGCCGCCGACTAGAAATCCAACGCCGAATTGGCTCCGCGCGCCGCTCAATGAACGGCGATTTATCTCAACGACGCCGCCAACCTCCAAGTTTGATCGATCCGATTCCTCCTCCACCCGTTCCTGGCCCAGCGATGACCACATCCAATGGCGAGGTCCTCAAGCCACATGCTCGCTTCTTCATCGAGAGGGAGAAGAGCGTGGTCAGCATCAAGTTTGATCCGCCTCCGTATGTCCTTGTCTCCCTTTGTTCTCCATTTCTAGGTGCTAATTTTACCAGATCTGGTCGTTTTATATTGATCAAGCTCTGGAGTCCCCGCAGTGATGGAAATATTGATATCCAAAGTATCATTGCCCATGGATATGCGGGTCCAAGATTTTTTCCAGCAGGCGGATTCCGATGATATTCTGCCAATTACGCTTTGATGGCTGCTTCTAAACTTGAGTGTTTAGGTAGCTATTTCGGATTTGGACGACGACACGATTATTGAATGAAGTTATGACTATTATTACCGGATTATGTTGATATCAAACAGCGCTAGAGCACTACCATGTCTTTCGATATTTAAATCGACTCACGTCTGATGTTCTTTCGTACCCACGGCAGCCTGGTTCCAGAAGAATAGGCGAAAACTATTGATCCCATGACTATGGAACCACCGTAGTGTGGCTTACTCGCATTATCCGCCCTCTCGGGTAGTGTGGTAGACTAATGGATTCATGTGGAGAACCTTTGTTGACCCATGAAGGCGATTCAAACAAGGTGGTCAGCACCACTTCAGCAACCTTTTCTCTAATTGATCTGGGACCTAATAGTAGGACGAAGTCTTGCTACTAGAAACGCCACAAGCAGATGGATGCCAATCGGTTCTTTTTGCTTCGGGCTACATGCTACACAGAAAATTGAAGGACACAGCTGCAAGTAAAGTTTGATCGAGACCAATCGCCAGGTATCTCGAACCCTTTTTCAGCTCTTTCCTCAGGTATCACTCACCCCCGCATTCATGAACTGGCACCAATGATCGTCTTGAGTGTTGTCAGACGAGGTAGCTCCTAATATTTAGATGTCAAAGTAATGAACCCAACTGTTGCCTGATTCCAGAATTGCCCTCTGACGTCCAAGCAACAGTCAAAATGGATGCACACAGCGACGATAAGGAAGCCCTTGCAAATCCAAGGGAAATAACTTATGAATGGCTGAGTAACTCCTGCCGTCTCTGCACAGAATCCCTTCTGCGGTTCGAGAGCGCCGATACGCCAAATCAAGAAGAATCAAAGCGACTCACCAAGCTCCTATTCCATGGAACCTGCTCTAACGAGAGAGATACCCACGAAGCACAGAAGTCACTCTGTGACTTTTGTCGCCACTTGCGCCTGAACCACTTACTGGAGTGTCTGAGATCGGGCAAGTTACAATGCAGTATACGATTCTGCGCGTTCGAAGACATCGAGAAGCGCCAAAGCTGCCCGTTTTGCCATCTGCTCATCCGGAGCGCAATGCCCTATGAATTTTTCTCCGGGATAGCTTCACACTTCGATTTTGAAGGTGGATTTTTGGAGATCATAGTTGAAGGTGGAGGATCAATATTTATGAAGTTCCAGTACCCCGATGGTGCTTGGATGGGTGCGAGGCGGATTTATTATGATTCCACGGAGGTGTTGGAGTTACCATGCACTGGATATACTGAGCTGTATGTGGATCTCAGTCTCTGCTGATACATCTCTAATAAGCACTAGCATGGCTGAGCAGTTGATCAAGAAAATCGTGGCTCAGCCTCGGCGACAGTTTCGAACCAATGCTATGCCAGACACATTCCGGACAGTCAAAAGAATCAGTGGATTCGTGGATTGGAATCTTCTCTCGGGCTGGTTGTCGTCCTGCGTACAGAAACATCCGGATTGTGGACCTCGAGACCTAGGCGTGAGACCTGCTCATTTTCGACTGATTGATGTGCAGCGGCGATGCATTGTCTCCCCGTCTCATGACTGTCGCTACGTTGCACTCAGCTATGTGTGGGGACCCAATCCTAATAAGACCAAGGAGATGACCTCTCGAGCGACCCTGAAATTGCTTCAGAAAGACGGCGGACTGCTTGCTTCAAATGTGGCAAAGACTATCAACGACGCGATCCTCATATGCACCAAGCTCAAGGAGGACTATCTATGGGTGGATCAGTACTGCATTATTCAAGATGATCCGAGTGACCAAGCAGAGCAAATCGCGTCCATGGCTGCGATATATTCATCCGCGGCATTCGTGATCATCTCCACAGATGGCGACATGCATGACGGAATTCCAGGCGTGAGCAGCGAAAGAGCGCAGAAACAAATCCAGTGTCAGCTCTCAGGAATCGAACTCATCAACATGGTTCCTAGATGGAGAGAGATAACTGGTGGGTCATCTGTATGGTCAACGCGCGGCTGGACATACCAAGAAGGGATCCTGGGGAGAAGAAAGCTCTATTTCAGTTCTTCCCAGTCATTCTTCGAATGCGACAAGAGCATCCTTGATGAAGATGGAATGTGGCAAGAGGCTCTGTATTCATCAAACGGGCTACATCCGCAGGTATGGCAACCGCTTGTTGATAGCTTCTATAATCATGTGTGGAATTATTCAGAGCGCCACCTGGGAAGTCAATATGATATCTATAACGCTATCGAGGGTGTGGCTAGTGCGCTATACGGGAAGAAGCATCCTCTTTGGTTCGGGCTTCCACGCAATGACTTTGACAAGGCGTTACTGTGGTGTCCTGACTCAAACCAGGCGAATCGGAAAAGCGATGGTTTGTCACCAAACGTTGCACCAAGAGCTCTTATCCCCAGCTGGTCCTGGTCCTCGACCAAGGGGGAAAATTTACTGCTAGATGATTGTAATCGAAGACCAATTCGATACTGTGGACCACTGGTCGTATGGCATTCATGTCAGCAGACAGAGAATGGTTTCAAGTTTGAGAGTATATCCCCCAGCTCAGCACCTGATTTTCAATGTTCCCTCTGTGAGAAGGGCAACGAATCAACAAGAACCACCCACAACGAAGGGTACGAAGACGAACAGCTTTTATTCATAGTCATTGCATGGGGACAGGGGTGCATAGAAAGCGCATATCCATTCAAGCTTCTTCGAAAGACATCACTTTCGAGTCTCAAAAGGGCCATAACCTCTCAATGGCCGTGCATGCATACATCATGGCAATTCCAAGGCCTGATAACCAGACCGTCCAGTGAAGCTGTATCTCACGCTGCATCGCTTGAGCCCAGACTCGAGCCAACCGTCGTTTTCACACGTGCACAGTCGACGTTTTTTCGCCTCAATCTTCCGACTGACCAGGAAATCTTGCTCCGCGATTACCCCATCATCGACGACGACGACGGTACAGTGGGTGTCCTCATCGGTCAGGATCCAGACCTACAAGCAGACCTACGTAGACATGTAGAGTTTGGCGAATATTTCGAATTCATTGCCCTGTCAGTCAGTACATTCAATGGCATCATTTCGCCAGACGCAACAACCAATTCCGGAAACTTTGAGTATAGAGATCCTAAGGAACACCTGCGTGAGAATGCAGTGTTGAGGGAGCTCACATATTTGGATAAGAAGGGAGCACCTCTTCTCCCGATCCCAGTCGTGAATACTATGCTCATACGACGCACTGGATTCACATCACGTCGCGTGGGTATTGCTTGGATTTACCTGAAGAAATGGGTGCAGGCGAGACCGCAGTTTGTCGATATTTTCTTGGAGTAGCTCTTTACAGTTCTACATGAAGTTGTCCAAATCGAATTTCTGAGAGCTATGTACCAACTTCTAACCCCCGACGTCTGCCCGGTATATCGGCAGTTCAAAGCCTCACTGCCGAACAAGCTTGCCTGGGATGTAGCCTAGGGCAGCCTAGCAGCCCCACAAATATTTTCCTTCGCCCCCACTACAGGGTCCAGCTATAAAGCTGCACAACACTTCATCCCCAAAGCCATTGGCAGATCAGAATGTCTTCAATTCCAATTTGGCAGCTCCCCGAGCTTCTAGAGAGAGATGATCCAGCCCCAACATGGATGGTGGTTTTTACATGTCCAATGAAGGAGGAAGAACGCGACGAAATCATGCAAGACCTTATCACCGTTGATAATGACTGGCCTGATCGTCCTCCCTATGAGCCGAGACGGTTATTACAGGTTCCCTGGTTGATGGATACGCCGGCATATCCGTCGAATATTTTCTCTATCGTCAGGCGGGCAGAGGAGCCCGAGTCAATGATATTTGTGGACGAACGGTCGTTGAAAGATGATACCGTTGTTCTGGCCAATTATGAACAGCCTGAGGAGAAGTTTGGGGTTCTAAGAGCTCCTATTCACAGAGCCAATGGTCTCTTGAGTGCCGCGGCTGAAGGCATGGCCCTTGAGGGGATGATGCCACTCCCAGATAGTTTCGAAGCGATGAAAGTAAATTTTACTCTAACTGGCGCTGATCCTAACTAACCTGATTTAGAAACGAGGAACCAAGTCTTATGGTGAAAATCCAGTCTTTATCCTAGAGGAAATGACCGAGGAAGAAATCCAGAAAATCAAAGACCTATTTTCTAAATCTGAGAATGAGTCTGATTGCGACCTGGATTGGGTAGACGTCTCCAGCAAACTCGATATCCCTGATATAGAAGGTCTTCTGGAGTATTTCGAATCCGAAGAACACGAGATGGAAAGGCCACCACCTTATTTCCTCGCAGTGGATCGCGACACTTTGGAATTTGCGAATCGGTCAGAAAGAAAGGCAAAATCGGAGGCTGTGATTCTAGCATCGCAAGAGGCTGGAAGACTCCGGTTCTGTGATGATTTGGGTGATGGACACAGCGAGGTGTGTATGGGATATGGCGTTGTATCAAGGAGTGTAGAAGATGCCATGAACGCCGTGTTGAACCTTTCCTTGGCAAATATGGACTTTTGTGAACTAGCCTCTGGGTATGAATATGTGTATTGGAAGGGATACCAGGCTTGGGTGGATACTAATATGGATGACTATGACGAAGGAGAGAAGTCATTTGCGAGTGTTTGGGTTCCTGGAGAAGGACGAGTCGACTGTGAGAGATACTTCTAAGATTGAACTATTCTATAACCTCTAATATCTATTTGTTTCAATTGAAATCATGCGCCACAAAATAGCTCGAAGGCGGTCCTAGGTAACTTTCCTTGACGCCGCCGAGATCTAAAACGATCTTCTCGAGAAGCAGGTTTGGATGTTTCAATCGTACCCGGATTTTGTGAACACCTGCATCCAGAAAGCCAATATGGTGAGTCTTCTTCCAGACACAATCCATGACAGCATCTAACCAGCCTTCTGCAGGAAGTTTGGCTTTGTCAGTCGATTCTCGGACCAGAGTGTGAGATGTGGAAAACTGATTGTCAATCCCAACATCATAGGACATTTTGTCGTTCGGATCTAGGTCAAGTGTCATATTGAAGTAAAGAGTAACAGTCGTCAGCTCCCGGGCGGAGAAGGTGTAGATGGGATACTCCAGAAACGGGACAGCAGTCTCGATTCCTAGAGCATCGCTGCCAATGGTAATTGATCCTTGGTTTCCTCGTCCTAGCTCCTGGTGATGGACATATGGTGCTTTGATGCCACCAAAAGCAGGAATGGATACACATCCGTCTGCTTCAACAAAGCCATGGAAAGAGCCGGGAATTCTGTGACCATGAATAGGAAGATGTATATTTTCAAAGTCCCCCTCCGTCGACTTAACGGTAATAAGAACCACCTCTTCAAAGTCTGTCTTAACTTGGTCCCAATCGATACCGAGCCAGATTCGTGCATCGTTACCATCAGGATTCAAAGTTCCCTGGTCTAACGAAAGACGAATCCACGGATAAGGCGCCGACGCGGTCCAGTGAATCATTTGTGTCCCTCGAGTGAAAATATCAAACCAGCGCCCTGCAGGTCCATACCGACTCATTGGTCCTAATGTCAAACCAGGCACCAGATCCCGACGACTAGGGTGAGTACGCTCGCTTTCTTCATTGATGCGGCCAGCTCGAATGCCCTCATGACCCTCGACAGCGATACCCATCTGACCCACAATCGGGTTACTATCCTGGCCTCGTTGCACATAAGCCAGTCCGAAGATCGCGTCTCGCGATGGCGCATGCCAGGTATCGCCGTACCCGAGATGGCTCTGACACATCATGTGATTCCATTTACCATTCAAAAGCGAGTGGAACTCTTGCGAGAGTTTGAAGTCGGCGTCAAAGAGATCGAGGACTTCTCGCAGGAGTTTATTCGCCGTGTTGCGTCTTTGGCGGGCGTGCAACTGATTCCGGGCTTGGGTCACTCGCAGCTGGGTAAATATCGTGCTGGCTTTGACTGGGTGGACGACGAGTTCCCAGATTGCTGCTTTTTGTTCCTCGGTGGCGTGGTCATGGATGGTCTCTGCGGCTGACGAGAGCTTAATCCACCGCTTTATGATATCATCGGCTTCGTTGTAGTTTAGGAGTGAGAATGTTTCTGGGTCGATATGTTCATGTCTGCGCAGACGAACGAGACGATCGTATTCGTGCCAGATATCAACAATCCCAGGACTTAACTTCGCACCAAAATATTCGGTGGAAATATTGGCCAGGAATCGAGGAATGCTGTCTTCCTGTACCGAGTTGATGTTCCATGCCATTTCCATGGCAAAGGTAAGAGGAACCTCGATGGGCTTGATATCGCCGACATTGAACACCCATATTTTGCGCGCATTTCGACGATACGCTTCGTGCAGCTGGTGGTATGTTTTCCCCTATATTTGTCAGACATGTTCATTCAAAGACGTATCCTGACTAACCAACGAGTTTGAGTTGATCCATTTGTAGCTCCGAGGCGCCCCAACATATTCAAAGTGGTAGTAAATCCCGGCGCCTCCTGGACGAGTCAGTTCAGCCCCGGATGGCAGTCGCCGAAGAGAGCCGAAATTATCGTCCGCAAATAAAAGAGTCACATCGTCAGGTACGGTAAACTCTCCTGCCTGGTAGAGATCCTGGATTTCCTTGTAAAGAGCAAGAACCTGAGGAACGGCATCCTCCCGTCCATGGACCTCCTTGAAGAGAGCGCGCTGCTGCAAGAGCACATCCCGGATCACAGCGCCAGGATCATCGGTCACCATTCTTCTGTCATATTCACCTCGAATACCCAATGTGAAATATGACTCGAGGCCCTCGGCTCGTCGAACGCCCTTACGGAAGAACTCGATAATCTCTTCTCGGCTCTTAGTCCAATCCCATGTCCCGTCTGCCCGTGGCTCCTCCTCAAACCACTCAGTTGTGGCGCGCTGCATGGGCTCATGATGCGAAGTCGATACACAGATTCCATATTCATCTGCAATGCGCTGATTCTCCGGGTCATCCATGAAGAAGACAGCTCCCGGATTGGGGTATCCGGGCCACATAGCCGGCCACATGAAGTTGGCTTTTAGTCGAAGAAGTAGCTCATAGACTTTCTTGTAGAAGTGGCTATTGTAGGAACCGAATTTCTCCAGCACCCACCCTGTCAGCGCCGGTGCCTCGTCATTGATGAAGATGCCTCGGTATTGGATGCTGGGCTCGCCGTGGCATGTTTGGATAGGAAGGGCATAGATATCTGGGTGAAACTGGGCTGGGACATCGGCCCACCAGTACCATCTGCATCATTAGCAAGACATTAGGATTTCGAATGTGGCAAACCTACGGAGATACGCCAATCTGGCGGGACAAAGTGTATGCGCCAAATATCGCAGCTCGTTTGTCACTTCCCGCGATGACCAAGGCCTTGGAACATCCCGTGATCGGCTTGTCAACGACTGTAGTCAGGAATGATTCCCATTTTCCTTTGATCGGACCGGTGTCAATTTTCCCTTCCTTCTCAAGCTTTCTCAGCATCCAACACGATTCGATGCAGCCAATGATTATCGCCGTGCTTGTTTCTACAGGGTTCAATCCAGCCTCGTCTACGAGCTGGAATGGACTCGCGTTCCCCCGCGTCACTCGACCGAAGTCGTCGGCCAGGTCTCGACCCGCATGCTGGATCCCAACAAAGTCGACTGGATCAATGAGAATAGAAGCTCCAATGAGATTGAGAAGGTCCGGTGACCCCTCGAAAGCGACGAGCTGCTCCTCAAACATGATGCTTTCTCATGCCTGAGTGGAGTGACGCGGTGAACTTCCATCATTTTCACATCGGCTGCAATGCGGAGCTACCCCCACCCCCGCATGGCGGACCGACGGCAACGGCCACAGCTTGAAATGATGCCTGAAAATCAGACTCGTTGCGACGAGCCCTTACACATCTACCTGTGCCGGGCAGGGGAATTGCTAGGTAGCTACGTCTGCATCGGATTCCAGTCTCGGAATGACAAGTTGAGAGATTTACAGAATAGCGTGCGATTCAGGCCAGGTCATCTCTCCAAGCTATGGCTTGCGGGAAGGCTGTTCGGGAGACAACAACCCGAGCGTGGCCGTGGGGGATTATGACGGACTGGCTCGGTGGACCCGACTAGGGCTGTTACGGCCAACTCCGTTGCCGACCAAGCAATCAGAGTTTGAGCTCGGGGCTCTTGTACCGAACTCTTGGCTTGAGGCGTCATTAGTCCCAGTCGGTTAGCAATTAGTTTCGCGCCGTCAAAACCCCGACCAGGGATGGCATGTTCAAGGCGTGGGGGACAGGGACGTTCCCCACGGGGCACATGTTGCGGTCCACCCCCGCTTCCCCGGATAAATGAGTCTGATATTCTGTTTCTTTCCTGCTTACATTTTACAGTTACGGTTGGCGCACGGTGAATATCTTGGCTTCAATTACTGCGATACGGGACCATTTGACTGTTTCATTCTTTTCGCTTGGTCTGAATTGTTCAGAGCGCCCTCATAATGACAAAGACGGAGAACCAGGAGATTGAGAATGTGGCTGGCATGAACGATGTTGACGAGCCACAGAAGAACCATACGGATTACAGCCAGGTTGACAAGGAAATTGCCAAGTACGCCACCGATGGCGCTATCGAGATTGACGAAGCCACCAATAAACGGCTGAAGAAGATGATCGATAAGCGGGTGTTGGTGGTGATGATGTTCACATATTTGCTGCAGACTTTGGATAAGGGTGCGTTGTCTTTTGCTTCGATTATGGGCATTAAGACCGATGCACACCTGCAGGGTCAGCAGGTAAGAGTCTTCAAACTCTGTACTGGTGCTGTTACTTACTGTCATAGTACTCGTGGTTGACTACGATCGTCTATATCGCTATCCTTGTCGTTGAATATCCCGTGAGTATCACACACTCGTACCGATTGGCAAATGCTGATACCTGGTAGGAAAACTGGATCATCCAACGAGTTCCCATTGGAAAATGGCTTTCCATCAATATTTTTCTCTGGGGGGTTTGCATCTCTCTAATCGCGGCCATGGACACATTTGAAGGCTTGGCTGCTCTTCGTGCGTTCATGGGTGTCTTCGAAGCCGCATGCCAACCGACCTTTGTCGTGCTGTCGGCAACATGGTACAAGAGAGAAGAGCAGGCCAGCACTATCAACTTCTGGTGAGCACCCTACTCAAGGACGTCAAAGATGATAGACTAATCTTGTTAGGTTCATGATGAATGGTCTCCAGAACATTGTCGGTGGTCTTCTAGCCTTCGGATTTTCCTTCGTACCCTCTACCTCTCCTATCAAGTCGTGGCAGGCCCTCTTCATGAGCTATGGAATTATCACCGTGATCTGGGCCACCTTTGTCTTTTTCTGGTTGCCCGACTCTATCATGCGCGCCAAGTGTTGGTCCGAGGAAGATAAGCGTCTGATGGTTGAGCGAGTGCGACAGAATCAGACTGGTCTACAGAACCGAATTTTCAAATGGGACCAAGTGAGAGAGGCCTTTGCTGATCCCCAGCGTATGTTCTTCAATCTTCAAACGAGAAGCTTTTTACTAACGAACCGTAGTCTACGCATTCGCTCTCATTCAACTATTGACTACCATCCCCTCCGGCGGCATCGGTGCGTTTGCGAACATCATCGTCAGCTCTTTCGGTTTCAGCACCTGGGCGAGTCAACTCCTGTTGATGGTCGTCGGAGCTGTAACTGCCATCACGATGATATCCTCCGCCTACCTTGACCGCTACTTCAAACAAACCATCCTAATCATGATTCTCTCGCTGATCCCCTCGATCATCGGCACATCAATCTTGGTCGGAATTCCATTTTCCTCAGACAAGAAAATTGGCATGCTCATTGCATACTTTATTTTCTACTCCTTTTTCGCT
Organism: Penicillium longicatenatum; assembly: GCF_028827895.1. Classification (NCBI taxonomy): domain Eukaryota; kingdom Fungi; phylum Ascomycota; class Eurotiomycetes; order Eurotiales; family Aspergillaceae; genus Penicillium; species Penicillium longicatenatum. Next base: position 415,387 of record NW_026643121.1, on the reverse strand, counting down.
GTCCAATCGCTCGGATTGAGTTTGATGTCTCGAAATGTGGCCGGCCAAACCAAGAAATCTATCGTCATCGCCTGCAATTTTGTCTTCTGGGCTGGTGGAAATGCCATTGGACCTCAGATTTTCCGGGATAAAGATGCGCCACGATACTATCTTGCCTTTGCGATTATCTTGGCCTGCTTCGGATTGTGCCTTATTCTTCTCATTGCGCTCCGGATGTGGTACAGTATTCAGAACCGCAGGAGAGATGCGAAGATTGCATCTGGGGAGATCGTGCCCGATGTGAACTTTACGCATGCTTTTGAAGATATCACCGACTGGAAGAATCCTCACTTTAGATATAACTACTGATCCCATCCCATTGATGATTTGGGAATTGTACATAGAATGACTTGCATCAATACAGGAATGACCGCCCTCGAAGTGACGAGATAAATTCAAGTGATATAGAACAGTAAAAGCAGGTACAACTCCAAAGCCACATAATCAGCATGGATAAAGATCAAACTGAACTCTTCCGATCAATCGTCACCTCAACATCATGCCGCACGCGAATATAATTCAAACCCAAATACTCCTCCAGCGGATTCAAATTCCGATCAGGCTCAGGACTAGCCTCCACCCGCGCAGCATGAGCAAACAGCCTCACAACGTCCTCCTCCTTTTTACCCCCAAACGAATCAATCGGCGTCATACTGCGGCCTGTACTGTTCACATCAATACTAGCCCCCGTCCCCTTGAAGATCCCACGAATAGAATCCCTCGCGCGAGAAGGCATGCGTTTCCGGATGTAGTAATTGTGTTCGAGTTGGAGTGCCCATTGCACGACTGGTTGCATTGCGGGGAGGCAGGAGCCGATCACTGAGATGCAAGGTTCAATTGTGGACCAGAGGCATACGGGTGCTATGTTCCAGGTGATGTCGATCGAACCCTCGCCTTTTAGTTTTGTCAGGTAGTGGATTCGGATGATACTTGCTGCGAAGACACTGTATGATTGTTAGCCTCGTATACACAAATATAATTGGAGGAATAGAAGAGCCTACAAGCATCCCAAAAACAACACGATGGAAACCATGATCTTCTGGGCTACACGCATCTTCAAGCGCCAAACGATTGGAATCGGAACGGTCATCACGAGGAAATCACAGACGACATTCGTCGCCGCGTTCCCCACATAATAGCTGTAGAAACTGTATCGATAGTATCCGCCCGTTTCATCGGCAACTTGAGTCCAGAAATAGGAGATTGGCGCGGGGGCCAAGCAGAGTGCGACGGTACATCCGATGAACCAGCCCACAGAGAAGAAACAAGCTAGCCAGTTCAGTGGGTTCATGCCGAAGACGCGGCGGTAGAACAACAGAATAGAGATTTTGATCATGCAGAGTTCGAAATTATAGATTACTAAGGAGACGAATAGCATCTTCTTCATATTAGTTCATGTTGAATCCTCATCGGTGGGTATATCTACCTTTTTAAGAGTGATCATGTGCCCGACTGTACAGAGCCAGACATGTTTTCCAAGACCGTAGTGATCGGCTAGATAGTGTGAGAGGATGTTATGGAGTGAAGAGGATGGTACATACCGACGAAGTTGATTGCAAACAATACACCGAGAGGAGCCTGTTGAATCAGTCAGAGGTTAGGATGAGTATTGGTGAACCTCCGACTCACCATCGCAATAATCATAAGCCAGTCATCAATTCGTAGTGTTTTATTCGTACGGATGCGGACAAAGATGCGTATCGGAAGGACAATCGCTGCCAAAGCACACACGATGATGATGGCGATGTTATTCGGCAGATTCTGGTCCTGGGAGAGATCCACCCCCGCCGGCGGGGGTGAGAGTTCTGCAATAGTCGTTGATAGATTCATCTGTGCAGTCTGCCAGCAGACGATGACACGATGACACGAAGACTTTTCTCTTCGCTCGCTTGTCACTTCTCACTTCGATCGCCTATCCTTGCTCCTCGAGTGCTGACAATATAGTAAAAGAGGACCAGCAAGGGTCGCAGATTAGAACTCGCGCATGTCGGATCAGCCATTGTTTTAAGGCAGTGCAAGACTGAAATAGATACATGGCCATGTGGCGATTTCCCCGCTGGGACCCGTCTTCATAGCGAATGATAGCAGCAGGAACAGATGGGCGTTGGGGCCGTTCATGCTATTTTGGGGGCGGGCAAGCTTGTCTACGATGGGATTCTGACCCCCAACTTGTTTCGCATAACCATGTTCTCTGTTTTCTGTTTTCGCTGACTGGGATGGGGGCGGAAGTATACTTTCTCGGTCGATGATTGGGCGGCGATCTTGAAGGATTCGTGCCAAGAATTATAACTCCGGCATTGCGTGCAGACTGTGCTTTAGTCTTCTTCTCTCGAATGTTCTCAAAGACAGAGAATGAGTAGGAGAAGTGTGAATACTTCATGGATTTGACATGGATTCGGTTTAAGCTTGTGGAGTTTGACATGGGGCCGTATGCTGAGATGCAAGTGACTGGGATTGTAGAAGCACCGGGTTGCGACTTTGGTCACGGAAGCCCCGAATGCAGGGTGTGCGAGGGCGTCATGGTCAGAGAGACATGAGTATACAGGGTTGGTGCGTCACCAAGTGCGCGTGATGATGTACCTGTTGATCCTGTGGGGGCCACGAGGCAGTTTACGCTTATCCTGCAGGATTCACGGGAAACAAGGAACTGCAAATCTAGGAAATTACACTTCGTCCTCGGCGATTTTGTTTGATAGTATCTCCTATATTGGACAATTCTACAGATAGCCCACAAGGCTGGCGGTGTCGTTGCCACAAATAACGAACGTTCGCCACAAGTGTCAAAAGAACAATGGCGTTAAGGATTTCGAGTCAGCATAAGCAACGAGAGTTCCTTCTGGAAGCCAGTTTCAGGCTAATCTGAAACGAACAATGGTTCTTGCAATCGATTCGGAACATATTCTCTGGATCTGCAGATCTGGCATCGAATCGGATCCACCTCGTACTGGATAGCCCACTGAGGAACCCCTGGACCTAAGGAGGAAGTGGGCCAAAGACGCTTTTTAGTGATTTCGCGTCTATTATGCGATCGGATGGGAGGATTTACGTCACAGACGCATGGTATTCCCGTTTTGGTATCCGGTCATGTCATGGTCTCCATCCAGAGGCAACAACTTCAAGTCTGTACCTGATGGAGGGCTAAATCATGAACCTCTTACGGTGGTAAAGGTCTCTGGTAGCCAAGTAGCTCCATACCTGGCCCTTTGGTGAAATGCCGGAAAACCCAGCTTCGAAAAGTGAAGAAATGTGCGACGATGTTCATTCACAATACACACTATGTGCTTAATATGGGAACGACGATCATACCACTACGATAGTCAAAGCTAAACCTCCAAGAACAGCCTCCAAGACAGAACAACTACCACTTTGGATTGGCCACTCGGAAAGGGTTCGTATCACGAAGACCGTGCGCACAGCCAATTGCCTCATTGAGGATAACCAAAACAGAGGAAGGATCAATCCTGAAAGCCAAGACCTTGGTAAATGCAGACAAACAAAGCCGTCAGAGTTGAAGAAATATTGCATCAGACCCATAGTGTTCAGAATTCCGCCCACCATTTCGACAAGAAATGATAGTCATCCCAGCGTAAACGTCTAGAAATCAATACAACCCTTCGCGTATACTTAGATCATAGCTTCCACTGATTCTTCTTGTACTGTCGAGGCCAGACACCCGATTTCCCCGGAGCCATAATGCCATTGGGATCAATAGCATTCTTCAAGAGCTCATTGAATTTCAAAAAGGCCCCATCATTCCAGTTGTACGTCCCCATGATCTGGTCCATAACCGCCAAGTGCGTCCGATACTCACCCCAGCCCTTGGCAGCACAGTCATCAATTAGCGTCTTGATAAGCCAGTGCGCTTTCTTCTTCTGCTCAGTGTCCTTTTTATTGAACACAATACAGACAATGTGATCTGAACTGGAATTAGTCGAGGATAACAGTGTAGATCGGTGTACGTACGCATCTCTCGCATGCCAATTGTAAAAGTTCCGATAAAATCTAGACCGGCTTCGTGACATCTCTTCTTCGTGACAGCGTATTGCTCCATCGCATCTTTTCCTTGAACTGGAGCAATTGGTGAGAAGAATAGATGAGCGCCGTTGGGGAGCCAATCTATCCATTTGAGTTCGTCGTACGTCGGTATACCCTGCATGGTCTTGTGTCGGATGCGAAGAACCGAGTTCTCGGGTGTATCCTCTGGGAAGAAGAACTGGGCGCCCGGGATAGCGGAGAAGGCTTCCTTGATGGCGGCCCAGAGAGCATTTCGGATTGGCTCGGGGCCCTATAGAAAGGTTAGCATCATAATCAATACTTGAGGGATAAGACTCACATAGAGTGCTCCGTAGAAGTTCCATCGACCGAGCTTTAGTCTCTTGGCAATTTCATTCAAGTCTTCCTCCCCGAGTGGCTCTGTTTTCGTCGTGTACTCCTTCTTGGATCCCATGACTGCGGCATCTAACAAGATATGTCGAATGGTCGGCACATTTTGAAGCGCCATGTTTAAGCGAAGCGGCCGAATAATATCAACTGCCTGCTTCAAATCCTCTTCCCGGGGAATGGTAACAAGGTAAGACTGATAACCGCCGGGGTTTGGCATAAGCCACATCCCCAGCTTGGTTACGATCCCAAAGTTCGACTGGGTAAAGATCCCATCGACGTATGGACCGAAGCCATAATTGAACAGCTGCGCTGTTTTGTTCCACGGCTGATCTTCTGGTTTGAGGCCTGCTGTTTCTGGACGGGGTGGTTCTGGGAGAGCACCCATTCCGGTGCGTAGAAGTTCGCCGTTTGGAAGAACGACTTCCATGCCGCTGTGCATCATCCAATGGTCTGATAGGGTTAGTTGACGGTTATGATATGGTAACTGTGATACGTACCACCGTACGGTGTGTAGCCCACTCCACGTTCCATTGTATTTCCAAGGACAGAGCCCCCACCAAGGTCAGGAGTGTCGATCCAGAGTTTGTCCTGCAGGTTATTGGCAACGAGGTAATCATACAGTGCTTGGAAAGTGACGCCTTGAAAAGCTTTGTCAGTCATGCCCATAGATTCCGCCTGTTCCCCTTGGCTCTCTTACCTGGCTCCAGAAGACAGTATGCGCCTTCTACATTGACTTCCAGAATCTTGTTCATGTTTTTACCCATGTTGAGCACTAAACTTCCAGACACACGAGGCGCCGCACCGCCGTAGCCGGAGTTTCGGCCAATGGAAATCGGCCAAAGAGGAAATGACAGCGTATTAGCTAGTCGCACGATCGCTCTGTGAATTATTAGCAGATTCCTCTACATCGTAATCCTCTGCCACATACTGGACGTCGGAAACATCCCGAGGCGCTACTACCGCAGAGGCAAGGAAGTAATCTTGCTCCATCACATGGTGAGGGTCATGCGTATATGTCGGGTCCATGTATGACTTGTCGTCAATTTGATCCTTGGATGTAATGATGTCGACATTTTCATCGCCAACGAGGTTCGTTATATCTTGGATGAATTTGTTGAAGTCAGCGAGTGTCACCTTGGGCGGCAAGGCCAAAGGAGTGAACTTGTGAGAGCCGGACATGTTTTCAATGTGAGTTTGAGATGATTGAAATGGAAAAGCGAAGGACGGGAAATTGGAGAACTGGTCGCATTGACTGGACCCGCTGTCATGCATTGTCTGTGAAGACCACCCTATCTACATTTACAATTGCAAGCGAGCTCCACCCAGTGTCGTGTCAAAACTCGCACTACATAGAATAGGAAATGATAGCCAGTGAGATTGCTACGGGCTCAAGCTCTGAAGCTATTGCGGTGTGGCTAGTTCATTGGTGGGGCTTCTCCACTAACATTACATCTAGATGGGGCGGAAGAGGGGAAGATAAATGCACGCTTATAACATCAAATTAACCATCATCCCTGTGATCAAGTATATAAGCCTACTATCATCACATGAGGGTTACAGAAATTGACGGTATGTAGAATGGATTGTATTGCATCGGAAATTTACTCTTCGTTCTCTGCTTAATCTCTATTGAATCCGATGGACCGACAATTCGGCTTGCAACGATGGGAATGAAGGGAAGGAATAAATGAATAGAAGAGAAGGGCTGGATACAGGAACAGAGGGGCGAGATCATACTTGGAGATCGTGTCTTCTTTATATGAGATATCTTCCTTCCTGATATATGATGCTGCCACGACATGCCAAATAATGCCTAAACAGAACTATCTAAGCGAACAACAAGCTTCTCACCCTCGAACTCATCAATGCGCTGCATCCACTCATCCAGTGAATCCAGATCAACCACAGTAACCTTTGGCACAACCACACCCCGACGCACAAACTCTGCCGCCTCGGCAATATCAGCGCGATCCCCCGTAATACTCCCAATCATCCGAATCCCATAATCAATCAAAATCAGGGGATGAATCTGCACCTTCCAAGACGGCGGTGGGATTCCAACAGCAACAAGTGTCCCGAAATAATCCAAACACTCAATCGCACTCTCATACGCCGTCGTGGCACCCGCACAAACAATAGCAGCCGCACAAAGATTCCCACCAGTCTCTTTCAGCAATACACTCTTCAAGTCATCCTGTGCTTGATAATCGATATAAGCCTCCGCACCAGCGTCCATGACAACTCTCTTCCTTTTTGAACCGCCATCAACGCCGATAACCCGATACCCCATCGCCTTCGCATAAGAAACAGCCAACACCCCAACTCCGCCTCCAGCGCCTGAAATAAGCACCCACGATCCGGGGGTCGCCCCAGCCACCTTCAGCGCCTTGTACGCCGTAACACCAGCACACATCACCGGGGCCAGTAATTCAGGCAAAACATCCTGCGGTAAAGACGTTATGTAGCGGTCCGGAACCGCGACGTAGGAAGTCAGTGTACCCGAAATATCACGGCCGCTAAATACCTGCGTCTCGCACCGGGTCGTATCTCGTGCACAGTTCTTACACGAGCCACACGCATCACGGATCCAGCCTACGCCGACTGTTTGACCGAGCAAGGCATTGGGATTCGTACATGCGGCTCCGACTTGGACGATTTTGCCAACTCCCTCGTGGCCGAGGATTTGCTGCGTTGGGCCAAGGTAGCCTTTTGCGAGGGCAACGTCTGTGCCACAGACGCCTGTGACGGATAGTTTGACAAGGACTTGTTGCGGGGTAATTGTGGGGATTTGAACATTTTCAATGCTGAAGGCGAAGTCCGAACCAGGCTGGGAATTGTGAGTATGGATAAACTTTAGGACTGAATTGGACTTACGTTTTGGAGGATTCCGGCTTTTTGAGTTTCAGGTATGTTTACGCCGGGCATTGTGAAATTGCACTGAGAGTTGAGATGCCCACACCCTGTTTGTGGACGTTAACCCCTCTCTTTTTGAATGTATTGATAATAAAGTGAGAATGTTTGAAGTGGCAGACGAGGCTTTTGGTGTTGACGTACTGTAGTGGTGCTTTTTTGTGACCAATTGAGATGGTTGAAGATCGTCACATGATGAACACTTCACATTGGGAGGTCGGGTCCAGATTCATCTTGGACAATCGTTTCGTCTAGTGAAGCCTCGCAAAATTGATTTGGGACATATCTCGACGCTACCTGGGGAATTGGGATGTGAAGGGATTTGGCATAAATTGCCTGTTCGCCTTATTTTTAAGGCACCATTAATTTCAGGGGTCTATATTATATTTTACAGAGGTCGATGCCTTATAATTCAGGGCCAGACCCTACCACAATCTCAGTGGGACCCCAGTGAGTTGATTCCTGGTCTGACTTGGCGAAAAGAATTGCATCAAAACAGTAATGTTCAATTCTTTTTATTTGCGACCGAGTAATATTGTTCAAAGACCTCAGTTTCAAACATACCACATAGAACCACAAGAGCCAGCGTGTATTTTGAGGATGGTGTTTTTCAACCTGATCATTCACTAAAGTGGTGGGTCGGGACTGGGCCTGTGGGCCATGGTTCCAAGGGGCTTGGGGCTGGGGGAAGCGCGGGGAGAGCCCGATTTCTCGGGTATGAGCCTTCTCAATATGTGAGCTATCATATTGCATTCTAATCGATCCTCTCTTGCAAGCCATGGAATAAGCTCATTGCGCCACGCGTAAAATCAAGTACTGAGAGCTGAAAACCCGAAATGACGTAATTCATAAACAACATAAAGTTCTGTCAGGTTGGGATTGTCCTGTGCAGGTCCCAACCATGATCAGTCCATCGGATCGCGCATATTCCTCACCCGTCGGACAATCTTGGAAAAGACCGGTCGAATCATCTCCTGTAGCCACATCGGAGCCGCCCGAATAGACCCCGCTATCGAAAGATGTCTAGGAAGAATAATCTGTCCGCTCCTCCTTGACATGATTTGCTCAACTATAACACCCGAGACAACCTTCGGAGACATGATGGGTTGTCCAAAGTGGGATTGGTGGTCTGTGAAACCCTTGATCATGGGCGTCCCAACCCAAAGTGGATGAATGATGCTAAAGTCCTCAGTTAACGCGGCTTTTTCCATGTGAAAGTGAAATTAATGTATTTGAACTAACCTCGTCCGCACATTCGGCGCATTATACCAATACTTCAACTCTTGCCTCAACCCCTCGTGAAACACAAGGGCTCCAGCTTTCGAACAACAATAATCGACCATCTCGCCCACGGCTACGAAGCTAGCAACGCTAGCGACTGTGATGACGTGGCCGCGGTTCTCCCGGATCATGTACGGGAGAAACTCCTTTATCAATAGGTAATGAGCAAGATTGTTGACTTCGTATGTTCGTCGGATCTTTTCCTCTGTTTTCTCGAGGATTGTTCCATGTTCGAAGATCCCGGCGTTGTTGATTAAAATTGTTGGATCGCCGTGTTCTGTCTTGATCAGGCAGGCGACTTCGGCGAGTTCCTTGGAAGAGGTGATGTCTGCCTTGTAGAAAATCACGTTGCGGGGAAGCGGGTAGTTTGGGGTCTGGATGTCGAGTACTATCACGCGGAGTCGTTGATTAGAAAGGTCTTCAGCTAGTTGTTTTCCAATTCCGCTTGTGCCGCCAGTCAACAGGACCAGTTCATTTTCTGGGTCCCATTTCTCCGATTGTTGAAAGTTGTTTAGCACCAACTTCGTAAGCTTCCTGTGGAGGAGGTAAGCTAGAAGAGAGCTTCCGAATGCTCCTAGGAGTATAGTGGACGGGAGATTCAGCGTGGGCGTATTCATGGTGCTCCCCGATAACCACTGCATCCTTTTTCGTGACTGATATTAACAGAGAAAATCAATTTGAACGGCAGAGTTTAACTCGGACTTATCGTTCCTTATTTATTCTCGGATCGCTCAGCTTCTCCGTCTGCGCATAGTTCATCCATTTGCTTTTGCTTCTCGCTTATCCACATCCGGCTAGCCCAATGAATTAAAGCTGCACTCGTCCAAAAAAGCCGATGTCAGAGTACACATCATTCGCGAATCGGATAACATACCCCTACTCTGCTGACTTTTAATTTGTGCCTGTGGCCGAGCCATACACGTGTGGTTGCACGTTGATGCACAGTGCGGCTGGACCTATCATGACCCCTGTATGCAAGGGAGGCTCAAGACAGGAATGGTTCATGGAGGTGAACCCAAATTTAAGTTTGTGCGTCCATTTTCGAGTGCCACTGACAGTGAAGATCCGGCGATCGTGATATTTCATTCGTTCTTGTCAATTGATCATGGGGAACCGGTCGGCGTTGGATTCAAGCAGGTGCTGTATCGGGTCATGCCGAGCTAATTGTGCTTGGATGCTGGCCCATCGGGTTGCAATCAAGGATAATGGGTCAGCTTGTGCGTCGCCTCGGGCCGGCCCCACTGACAAGGCATTGTGTGCCTGATCCAGTGGAACCGAGATGTCGCTCATGTAACTACCAAAAAACTTAGAAGGTCGTACTGCGTCAAGATTCGGACGGATGTTTCTCTGTTTGCAGCTTTGCAAGTATCTCGGTCTTTGAAGGTTCACGAAGGGGAGATACGATCAGGCAACACGATGTTGGTATGCATGAGCTTATCAAAGAAGTAAGATGTGCGGCGCGGGGAAAGTCAAATGGTAGATAAGAGGCCAGGAAACGGGAAACTCAAAGGTGCCATTGACGTCCTTTACGTTTTACCTTGTCATCTACCCTACCCATCTACCCCAGAATTACAGGTCACACACGTCCGAGTCTTGTCATGTGTCATGAAAAAGTATATGGTTGGAAAGTGGTAGAAAAAGTAAATAATATCATTAAACGCATTAATCATATCCAGGATAATTAAAAAGTCCTTTCAATCATGGGAATACATAATCATAGCCAACGCCTTACAGAGAATTCAAAATTCCCTCAACCAACGGCAACAAGCCCGAGACATCATCAATAATAGTGGCTGTCTCGTTAACGAACTTGGTGGTGAGCAGGTCACCAGCGTTGGTCAGAAGGGAGTGCAATTCCTTGATAGTAGCCGGCTGGAGGAGGGATTCGAGCTCGGGCATAGACTTGTCGAGACTGGTGACCAGACCGCTGAGGGACTTGACGGTCGAGGGCGTGAGAAGCTCGCCCGCCTCGTCGATGAGGTTCTTGGTATCGGTGACGAAGGCGGTGTCGAGGAGAGTGGTTCCGTTGCCCAGGAGGTAGGTCAGGTTCTTCAGGGTCGTGGCGTTCAGGAAGTCCTCGGTGATGTTGGGGACGACCGGCACCAGGTGGTTGAGGAGTTCGCTGAGACCGCCGACCACGTATGGTGTAAGGAGGTCGTGCGCGCCGGAGATCAGGGACTCGGTCTCGTTGACGAAGGTTGGCGAGAGGAGGTCGTTGGCGTTCGTCAGCAGGGAGGAGATCATCTCGATGGTGTCCTTGGTGAGGAGCTTCTCGACCTCGGGGAGGAGTGGGGTCACCTCGCTGAGGATGCTCTTGAGACCAGAGACCAGCGACGGGGTGAGGAGGTCGTCCGCGTTGCTGACCAGGCTCTGGGTCTGGTTGACGAATTTGCCGGTGAGAAGGGCATTGCCGTTGTTGAGCAGGTCCTCGAGCTCCTCCAGTGTTTCCTTCGTGAGGAAGGTCTTGATCTCCGGGAGCAGGGGAACGACCGCGCTGAGGATCTCCTTGAGAGCGTTCGACACCGAGGTAGTAAGCAAAGCAGAAGCACCGGCCACAAGAGACTTGGTCTCCGACACGAACGAATCGGACAGAAGATCGTTGCCGTTGGTAAGCAGAGTCTGAATATCCGAAATGGTGTCGTTGGTGAGCAGGTTCTTGATCTCCGGCAACAGCGGCACAACGGCTGTGAGGATCTCCTTGAGAGAGTTGGTCACGGAAGTTGTGAGCAGGGCAGAAGCGCCGGCCACAAGGGACTTGGTCTCCGAAACGAAGGAGTCGGAAAGAAGATCGTTGCCGTTGGTGAGCAGAGTCTGGATGTCCGTGATGGTGGCCTTGGTGAGCAGGCTCTTGATCTCTGGCAGCAATGGCACGACAGCGTTGAGAATCTCCTTGAGGGAGTTGCTGACCGAAGTAGTAAGCAAAGCAGAAGCACCGGCCACAAGAGACTTGGTCTCCGACACGAACGAATCGGACAGAAGGTCGTTGCCGTTTGTGAGCAAAGTCTGAATATCCGAGATAGTGTCGTTTGTGAGCAGATTCTTGATCTCCGGCAACAGGGGCACCACAGCGTTGAGAATCTCCTTGAGAGAGTTGCTGACCGAGGTAGTAAGCAGTTCAGATGCTGACGCAACCAGGCTCTTGGTCTCAGTGACGAAGTTTTCAGAGAGCAAGGAGTTGCCGTTCTTAAGCAGGTTCTCCAACGCAGTAAAGGTGGAGGGTGTGAGGAAGGACTTGAGCTGGGGCAGCAGAGGCACAACAGCGTTGAGGATCTCCTTGAGCGCGTTGGTCACAGATGTGGTCAGGAGAGCAGTGGCGCTCTTGATCAAGTTCTGGGTTTCAGTGACGAAGGACTCGGTCAGCAGAGAGTTACCGTTCTTCAGCAGGTTGCCGAGCTCGTCGAAGGTCTCCTTGGTGAGGAAGTTCTCCAAGTTGGGCAGCAGGGTCACAACATCGTTCAGGATCTTCTTCAGTGCGTTGGTCACATCGGTAGTCAGCAGATCGTTGGCGTTGTTGACCAGGCTCTCAATAGACTTGACGTTCTTGGTAGTGAGCAAGTCGTCAGCATTATCAATGAGATCATTGACCTTGTCGATGTTGTTAAGCAACTTCTCAATGCCGGCCAGGTTCTTGTCAGACAGCAGAGTATCAGCCTTGTCGAGAATGTTACTAAGGGTCTTGGTGTTCTTAGCCGACAGCAAGGTGTTGGCGTTGGAAATGAGGTCACCAATAGCCTGGGTGTTATCGTTGGAAAGTAGAACCCGGATGTTGGTGTCAACAGGGGGAGCCAGACTAGTGGACAAGTACTTGAAAGTCGAGGTGAGCTCGTTCAGGAAATCGGGGTTCAATAGATTCTCCAAGCCCTTAGCCAGATCACCCAGATCACTGCCAATAGAGCTAAGACCAGAACCAGACAGAAGGCCCTCAATGCTGCTCAGAAGCCCGCTGTCACTGCTGCTTGATGAGTCGGTAGACTCTGACTTGGTGCTAGAGCTAGTAGTTGTGCTATCAGTGTTGGCAGACCCGGCAGCCGCGCTAGCACTAGCAGTGGAAACGGCAGCACTGTTTGTCGCAGCGGCAGCGTTCGAGTTTGCGGTGTTGGCATTGGCAGTAGCAGCATTGGCGGTAGCAGCATTCGCCGAGGCAGCATTGGCATTGGCATTGGCATTTGCATCAGCAGCCGCACTGGTGGCTGTGTTCTCAGTGGACTCCTCCGAATTGGCACCATTGGCAGCAGCTGCGGTTGTTGCGGCGGCCTCGGGGCCATTGACATTGGCCGTGGTAGCCGCATTTGCAACGGTATCGGCCGCATTGTTGACTGCAGCAGCCACGCTGTTCTGACTGTCAGCAGCAGAAGCTGCAGCAGTGGATGCTGCAGCGGTTGGCGACGCGCCTGTGACCGAGGAGATGGCCAGGAAGGTCGTCGCAAGGACTGGAATAAAACGCATGTTGTCGGTGTGGCTCCAATATCTTGTGTATGCGTTTAATCCGCAGTCACAATGGGCGTCGGGCTAAATGGAAAACCGCGAGAGGAGAGCCTGGAGAGAAAAAAGCATGCACGCGGGTCGCGCCAGGTCTTTATTTTGGCGGGTCGTGGGATCGTCCATCTGGGGTATCATTTCGGGGGATGCCTCCTCCACCCGAGTCTTGCGCTAAGAGGCTGCAGTGGAGGAAACCGAGATGTGGATCGCCGTCCGAGGCAGCAAGCTCGCCATGTGATGAGCAGAAAAAAAGCAAAATTCCGTCACATCGCTAGCGTTGAGAACCGCATCTTTGACATCACTCGGGTTCCTGGGGCTTGAGCGGAGCGCCATCGACCGGGGTGTCTTAGGGGAACTAGGCCGGTTCCGAGGCACAGGGGAGCCACAGTCTGGACGAACTCAGTTCAGGGGCGTAGAACCACCAGTTCACATGTGTCCCATTAATTTGGCATTGTTAAATTTCGTGGCTTTTGTGGAGATCGTGTTGGAGAGCAAGAGCTAAACCCAGACGAGCGGACCCGTCTCCACGTCGACGCCCATTGTTGGATCGAACCTGGCCGACCAAAGACCAAAATGAGGGGTTTTCGGAGCTAGAGCTCGAAATGGCAGCGAATCCTACCCCGGACCTACTTCAGCGGGGCCTCAGTGGGGCATTATTGATTGCAAAGCCTTGGAATTGGCAGTGTCCTACGTCCTGCGTCTACGGTGGAACCCGACGATCATTACTCCACATGAACATAATGCGCCGGAGAGAAAAAAGTGAAAAAGTGCAATCATTGGCTCGACCGCCAGGGACCAAAGACCCTGCACAGTTCCTGGATGCGTCATTTAGTCATCCATGATTATGGTGTGTACTGCGTTTTTGCGATTTTTTCAATGTTTCGCATGGCAATAGTTGTTGAAGTGGGCTCTCTCCACTATTAGTCTACTATTCCCATCTATCCTCTGATCGACGGACGTTTCTCCATGACAGAACTAACTCATGTACTAGCGCAAATCGCTTCGTGTACAGTAAGACATGGGATCGTGGTCACGTTCCCACGATGATTGACAGATTTCTGATTGGTTGAGTTTGACTTTGCTTTTCTCTCCACTTCCCCGGCCTCGTCTCCATCGCCAATCTTCATTTCCCGCTTTCCAAGGTTCTTGTTTCTTCCCAGGTTGCGTCATGTGGAGGGCTGTTCAACTTGAGCAGTATTGGTAAATAATTGGGACTACATTATCTAATATAGCAGACAAAGCAATTACGTTCAGGGGAAGAGGTAGCAAGGGGGAACGTGGCGTCAGAGGCTGCCAAGCAACCCGAAATGTGGACAAACCTCGAAACGAGCCCAATCCTCGGCCATGGATCAACCTCGATGGCATCAGTGCTTCCTTCGCGTCATACAAATCTGTGTGCATACAGTATAATATGGTGCAACCGACGTGGACTCAATCTCGCACGACATACATTATCGTGCGTCGCTTTGACTCCTGGACCCGCACGCTAAATCCTGCATGCATGCTAGAAAGCTCTATAGCCCGCTAGTCCAGCCCAGGCTCCACGAGGTCTGTGTAGCTATGAGAAAAGGATCGGTCACAATGGACCTGCAAGATCGGAACGCCTTTCACTCTTAGTCCCCGATGACTACTAGTTGGACATAACAGAGATCAGACAATAAGACAAAGATGAATCGATTGCTTTGTACGGAATACACTGTAGATTGTGACAAGAGTCTGCGAGATCCAGATCCCCTTTTTTCTCAGCTGCGGCCTCCCGTTTAACGGGATCCACATGCCTACTTCGTCTGTGGGACGTGATGCATCCTATATTGATGTAGAACGACAAGTCGGGCATTCTTCTTATTCTAGTCACCGTATTGAAAGATATCGAAATTTGTAGGATATTCAAATTGAAGCTGATCCTATATCCGATGTATGGAGTTAATATGTAGACTCTAAATAGCATGGACCCCGCCAAATCTCGTTAATGCCCGACATCGTAAACTTTCCTCAAATTCGAGTTTTTTCCCGCAACAGATCGGCAGTGATTCAACGGTTGCGGCTCTCTATCTTCCAGCTCAAATTTTACATTGTTCTATTTATGATATTGTTTCTATTTATGAGATTATTTAAACTATCCATCGCGTCTCAGATTATCCCCATATTCCAGTATCAGCCCCGACCGGCCCGGCCCTGAAAATGAACCTGACGAAAATTCAGACACTGGAGGCAGACTCGGACCTTCCAGAGTTGCCTAGTGCTTTAAGTTTTCTGTTTTCCTTGTTCGGCCAAGTCTGCACAGAGCTCGCCGATCTGGGCGTATGCTTTCAAGGGATAGATTAAGGGTGCATGGGGCCGAGTTGCGGGGTCATCATCCAAGCCATTCATTTAATTTCATTAATATCGAAGATTCCGAGGCTTAAGTCTTTACGATAGATTAATCATGTGTCATTTCCGTCATCGCTTCTCTGGACGTCCACTGTACATTCGAGATAAACAGCGACCGGGAAATGCAACTAAAACGGTCTATTCCAAGCTTTTATCCTGTATATACTCTACTGTAAGATACTCATACTCATATCAGCCAATCCAATCTTTGCTTGAGCAATATCATCTACGTGTGGCCGTGATATAAGGGGTGTAGGATGCGGACCGGCTCCCAACACTATAAACAACCCCAGTTCCCGAGGTCAGCGGCAACAATCTCACTGGGGCGCAGCACCATTCCCAGTAACCCCGCACAGTGAATAATCGCCTAGTTTCTCACATATCCTCAACACGAGTTGGCTATATGTAATGTCTTCGTAGGTATATTGAAGGGCTTATTGTAGCTCCCGCACCGTTTGTAGAGGCCGGGCCGCGTGGGGCAATGGATCAAGTCTGTAGCAATGTTCAATTTCATCAAATCGACAAAGGTAGGATATACAGTAGTTCCGGTAATCGGTGTCACCATCTACTGTATACTCTTCTATTCTTTTTTGAACCCCTAATGCTAAGACGTATTAGGCTATATAAAGACTACAGTAGCCTCGGAATAAAGGTAATCCTGTATTATCCGGTAGTCACGTACTAGATTTGCATATATAGAGAGAAATTACTCAAAAAAGTAGTCCATCGCTTATATAGTTAGAAAACCCCATTTTGACTGCCTTGATAAGACTGTAAATATAAATTAACGATTTGAAGGTAGTGCGACCGATGTTAACTTGACATCGGTCACGTAGAATAGCACGGATCTCGTTATATATGCGCTCCGACTGGATAAGCATATTAAAAAGGTCTTTATTAGCGAAAAGCTCTGATCTAGGCGGCATTTTGTAGGAAATAATGGTTAACTCAACGAAAATCATAGACGATTTTGAAGATTTCATAAAAATTCAGAACCAGGCCAGGCCATTACAAAACTACTACCGAATTGATCAGAAAGCCTAAGGATCCAGAACCCTTGCTCATATTTGTCCTAGGTTGCATGGCGGTGGGGATGTGGCAAGATGAAGTGTTGGGATGACAGTACCATAATGCTGTAACTTCTAAGGCTCTTTATTGATATTGTGGGCGTTAGAAACCACGGTATTTTATTAACCAATCAAATTAGCTCATCATTACAGCATGGTATACTGTACCAGACCACGTAAAGGCGGTCACCAAGGCGGCTAAGATGGTGTTTGGAGCTAGTCCTAATTAGGCCAAATCAGACATCAATCAGGCCAAACGGAACCAAAATCATGCATACGATCTCGGGGCGACTATTAGTCGCCGTAGTCAGGACATTAACCGCATTTCTGGGGTTAGTGAACTGCACTGTAGCGGTCATTGCGGTTGCTGGAGTGGGAGACCAGGCGTAATTGAGGCTGCGAGATAGTAAGACAACTAGGCGCATGTCGCTATCCGGCTTAATAATTGACGATACTGATTGATATATCATTCCCCTATAGCTAATTAGCGGACATCACAGGAGGGTACGCAGATTCTCTTATACGTGTCGAAGGCATGTGTTCATCACCCCCCAGGATGTATTCAAGACCAGGTCCGTGGGTATACAATCGCATGCTCGGTTTGGATATTAACGGTTTCGATGGGGCCATAATATCGAACGGTCAAACTCGCTGTGTGCTGCATCGTGGGTGCTCCAACATTTTGTTACGAGAGTTAGAGAGGGTGTGCGAGGGGAAGAGCCGCATATTTCTTTTGTAGACCGAGAAAACCACCCATGACTACAACGCGAGCGCAAGGCAGCAGATGCACGCTTCAATTGTTGTGTCGCTAGAGCCATCGAGCCTTGAGGAGGGCTACCCGCGCGGGGTTGTGTGGCGCGACCGATCGAATTGGTGTCTTTGGCTGTGCCAGGCTTATTGGTAGGTCGCACTAAGCAAAACTGCACTTTTATTGGGAATCCACGCATAAGAAAAAGGTAGCCTAAAAGCAATTCAGGTCGGCTCTAGCTACCTCGCTGTTGGCTTGCTTTACCGCGTCGCCATCGACGTGACGACAAATATTGAAGCCGGAAAAGAGAACGCTGAACCCGAATCCTACTGTACGCTGACGTGGGGGATTGGCATGTGTCATACGGTGCACTACAAACCAACCCTTCGCAAAGGCTAGCCAAAATGTGCTACCCTATCTCATAGGCTGTGTACCGATGCACTAGCCCCGGCAGCAGTTCATCCTCTGTAGTAGCCCATGTCGCTGTGCGATATATACCGGTCTACTTTCTGGCCTTTTTCTCAAAGATCTCGAGGACAGCGTTGTTCGAGGAAGCCGCTGCCAAATCAATCGCCGTCTGCTGCACGTTGTTCTCCATCATCGGATCTAAGCCCACGTCCATGAGCTCCTGGAAGCGTACGACATCGCCGGCCGCTGCGACGTGCAGTAGCCCTCTACCCGCATTGTCCGTGACGAAGAAGTTGGCGCCTAGCTCCTGTAGCAGTGCTATACTCCCCTGCTCTCGCGGCACCTCGTACTTGACACCTCGGAGTTCTCGCTTCATGTAGTCCCTGTCGTACGTATCGCCGGAGCCTTGCGGGTACCGGCGAGCGAACTTGAATAGTGGCGTCTCGCCTAGCACGTTGCGTCCGTTGATGTCGGCCCCGCGATTTACGAGATCTCTAAGTAATTGGCGAAGCTCCGCCGTACCGAGATCATTTGCCAGCATGTGCAGCACACCTTCGCCGTGCTTGTTTATCGCTAGCGGGGATGCACCCGCTAATAGCAGGCTATGTATAGGCTCCGTTTCAGCCGCTGATTCCACGGCCTGACGTACAGCATGCATCAACGCAGTATCGCCATGAAAGTCGACAAGATGTACCAGCTCCGGCGCCAGGTGGATCATAGCCTTCATAGTTGCCCTCCACTCCGATGAGATAGTCCACCTGTGGCTAAGCAGGCATATCAAGATCGTTCGGCCAAGGGCATCTTGTGCAGTGAGATCGGCGCCAAGTGCTACCAGGCGCTGGAAAACAGTTTCGCCTTGTAGTTCGTCAGCAGTGGAGTACTTGGGATGACACGGTTTGTCGATAAAGTCTGCTCTCAAGCATGCAGCATGCAGAACAGTGAGTCCCTGTGGATTCCTGTAGTTGACATCAAGCCCGGGAACTAGGAACAGTTGCGTTTGAAAGCCTCCGACAGTTAAAATCAGCTCGTGCAATAAAGTCGCTTCACGATGATCAGGTGTCGCGTCTAAGGGCGATGCTCCCTTTTGGAAAAGGATGGACACCGGCCTCGAACCTGAGCTGAGGTCCCCTTCTACAAAGAGGTAATTAGAAAGGGGGTTCGCTCCGTGGTCGATCAGGATCTCAATGCACTCATTAACAATGATATCGTTAACCTCCGGCCTACAGAAACCATCATCTGGGTGCGGTTTGATGAACAGCATGCCCGCTGCGCGCAATGCTGGATCTAGATCTACATCGGGATATGCTCCGTCATCTCTTGCGTGCAAAAGCTCACGGAGTGCATCGACCTGACCAGCCTCGACTGCCGATACGACGTCATCAGGCATAACGATGGCTCCGTGCTTCATCAGTAGGCGGATCATCAGGACATCATGGTGGGCCATGCCGAGGCAACTTTTGCCCCTCTTCGTTAGGGCGTGAATGTCGGCTCCAGAATTTATAAGGAGCTTCACTGCATCGTAAGAATGAGGTCTAGGTTTGAGGACTTCCCCGCCACTAATCGCCACGTGTAGAGGTGTGAGACCACCCTTGACGCGGAGGTTAATGTCGATACCCGGCACCTTTAGGAGATATTTCAAGGCTTGGTGAACATGCCACCAGCGCAAGCCTTGTGCAACGTGATGAAGAGCCGAGTCGCTATATGCAAGTATACGATCGTGCCCTGTCCATTCTGTACCCCAAATCCTCTCGTTAACGTCCACGTGGAACTCCTCGACGAGCAACACAACGACCTCATGATTGGGAAGGTCGCGCTGCACGGCTTCGAGGAGGAACGGTTTTGGAATGTTTCGCACATCTGACTCGAGGGAATACACGACTCGTCCCTCTGCTTGCATTTCGTTCGCCGGCCGGTTGGCGCACCACAGCCCTGCTTTGGAACTATCGCCAAAGGCGTGCCAGTCGCCTTGACCGAGCGCGCGTTTCGCCTCAATAATACCAATTTCCTTGACTAGCAGGGCGAAACCGTGCTGGACTAGTACCGCAAAGTGCGTGAAATGGTACTTGTCGCGAGGATCCGGGAGAAACCTCGTGCCGCGCTTGGCAAGCTCCTTCACCAGTCGATACTGTCTTTGACTATACTGTGTTAAATCGTAGTAAACGAAGCAAGTATAGAAGACTTTTCTTACCGTAGAAACAAAAAGAAAATGTAAGTGTTCTGTGCGCCGGTCTCAACCCGTAGAAAGCTCTCCGATGAGGCGAGTGTAGGATCGTATGCAGGAGCGCTGACGGCAAGGATAGCAGTGTAAGGGGATGACTTGCCGGGCTCGACCCAAAGGCAACGTGGAACTCGATCGACAATGCAGCTGGCTGTGTACGCCTTGCCATGCCATATACAGTCCCCTATGATCCCTCGAGCATAGGGCTGTCCCATCGATCCGAGCCCGAAAGGGTCAGCACCAAAGTTAACAAGCAATGTCACAATCTCCTCTAGCCTAGCCGTGTCGCTAGTGAACAACTCAAGCCCGAGGGAATTGATAGAAGAGGACACTGCTTGTTTGCTTGAGGCATCTAACCTGACTTCCCTCTGCGTTAGAGGATCATGATTGACGTGGCATGTCGCCTTGCGAAATGCGTTCTCTTCTTCAAAATCGCTGCAGGCTTTGAGCAGGTTGCCGCCTGCGTTCACATTCGCCCCTGCTTCGAAAAGGATCATGACGGTCTCAGGTCTGCCGCTTCGGACAGCGTAATAGAACGGACTAAGCCCATTTACATCTTTCGCATCGATGCCGTCAATACGACGTTTGTCGCCATCCTCATTCGGGAGAAGGGCCTCCGAGTTTGTGTGTGGCTTCTGGCGTGACAATTTATGCAGCGAGCGCACGAGCATACCGACGATATTGCTCTCTTGTGCGCGAGCAGCCAGATGCAGTGGTGTAAGGTATTCATGGGTAATGGCTCGAGGATTGGCGCCGGCCTTCAAGAGTTTCTTAGTACAATATTCCGTGCGGGCCGACGCAAGGTGCAAAGCTGTCATGCCGGCATGATCCGGTGTATCGATGTTCTTCATCTGTGCGATGATGAAGTCAATGGGCATAGGATCATCGTCATAATGCTGAGCATCGTCGGGATATGCATCACAGAGAACGTGAAGTGGCGTGCGGCCTAGGTGCTATATATTCGCTATTTGATCAGCAACGCTTCTCTTTAGATTCAAGCCATAACCAGCTCCGCGGACACAAGAACCTACGTTCTGCTGGTTGACATCGAGACCAAGGGTGCAGACAAGTCGATTCCAGAGCGGATTTACCCACTCACGGCCATATGCCTTTTTCGATGCCTCTCTGGCTGCAAGCTCATGGAGCAGTGAGTTGCCATCGTAATCGACTATAGTATGGTCAAGACCGATTGCCAGCAGGAAGTCGAAACGTGGAGTGTCCGTTCCCTTTTCAGAGCCAATTGGTTGCGTTTTGATAGCCTCATGCAGACAAGTCCTTCCCCTAAAGTCTCGCAAGTGGGGAGAAGCCCCGTGACCAAGAAGGAAGGATAAATCGCCGGGAGGCTGGCTTTCCTCGTCATCTCTCGGCTTTGGCATTTGTGAGATTCGATGCCAGAAGATGCTGTGCCCGGCGCGATCTCGCGCGTTGATGTCTGCACCCGCTGCCAGCAATAGGGCCCAAATTTCTTCGGCATCCTGGGACTCAAACGAGCACATCAAGGCTGTTTGGCCATGGCGATTGCGTTCATCTGGCCCAACACCGTTTTTAAGGAGAGCATTGACTATCCTCTGCTGCCCGTTAGCTTTTGAACAGTTATCGCAACGTCGGCCTGGCGACCTAGCTTACCGGTGTCGCGTAGTTTTCGAGTGCGACATGAAGGGTGCTGTCACCGGCGGAGTTGAGGATGCCAGCATTCGCCCCACACTCTAAGAGCAGCTGTACTTTGAGTTCGTTATCATGCTCTGCCAGGGCCGCGAGAAGGGGCGTGTCTCCGTATACGTCCCTGACGTTGACGTCGGCGCCGCCCTGTTCCACCAGGAGAGGGACACAAGCTGGGACCCGCGAGTAATAGAGCGGTGTCCGACCTTTGGAGTCCACCGCCTCAGTCGACGCTCCCGCCTCCATGAGAAGCCGGGCCAAATAGTAAGACACCTCGACGACATGATGCAGCCCAGTTGTTCCATCCTCAGTCTGGCGGTGAACATCAGCGCCAGCATTGATGAGGAGCGTGGCTATCTCATGGCAGTCATCCTCGTTCCAATCATCATAGCAGTGCGAGAAACCGGGCAGGCCGCAGAGAGCATGAAGACAAGTGAACTGGTCATGGGAGCCGTTCGGCTTCTTGGATGTCGTGGCCGATCCGAATTGCTCCGCCCAAAGTTCATTCAACATCTCTGGGTCAGCTCCAGCTCCGATCAATGCCTCCACGGTATTCAGGTCCCTACTTAAGCAAGCCTTGAACAGAGCAGTGCTGCCGCGGACCATGGTGTCAACCTCCACACCTGGCTGTGACAACATGTGTTTGACGACTCGGGCCTGCCCCGTCCGCGCAGCCCAGGCTAGACAGCTGTGCATTGCTTCGAGGTCAAGGTATGGTAAGAATGCGTCAAGCACCTCTACATGCCCGTGTTCACATGCGTGTGCGAGGGCTAGTTCCCCGCTACCGTAGTTTGCGTAGCCCGCGGCCTTCGCATGGTTGGTGAGGCCTACCGATGTCAAAGGGTCAACGCCAGCCTCCAGCAAGACCTTTACAACTGCGTCATGACCTTTACTAGCAGCCTCGTGCAGTGGTTTTCGTCCACTCAATCCATCTTGATGATCCGGGTCCGCGCCCGCGGCTATTAATTCGCCCACCGTAGCAGCATGGCCATGAGAAGCAGCCCACCATCTGTTGGGCCGGGTTAGATCGATCTTTGCCTCAGTTAGGTCTGGCAACTCACAGTGGTGTTTTGCCCGTAATGTCGCATGTGTCTATGTCGCCAGACCAATCCGCAACGAGCTTCCTTGTATATGCTACAAGACCATATCTCCCTGCGAGGTGTAGGGCTGAAAACTTTCGTGCATTCGATACACGTCCGGGCCAGGTCACCTCGAGCCATGCCTTTATGACCTTATCCACGCCAAAGAGTTGCTCAAGAAGCTCATTGATCTCATCTTGCGCATGGCACACCGCCTCCGAGTTTCGGATATGAACGTGCCAGTTGCTAGTAGCATACCTAAAGAACGGAAACTTGATGCGTAGCTCGCATATATGGTGCGGAACCCATTTAGACTTCTTATGATTGTATGGCTCATCACTATAGCCCTCTGTCTCGTCGCTATCATCAATCGTAATCTCGACTTCATCAAGACAGTGAGTCACTAACAAATACTGCAGGCACGATAGAGCAAGCTTGGCGTGGGATGGCCCTGGTAGCAGCACTAGATGGCCATTATCGTGCTTAGATCGTGTAGCGCCATTGAGGTACTCGGTGAAGGAATGGTGAATGACGGACACCGTCTCGTCCGGTAGTATCTCCAAAAGCGGTCCACACGCAGTCCTAATAAGTTCTTTCATAGCCCTTAGATCCTGGCCCAACCCAGGGTATTCAATCACCCTACACATCTCGGCGAGTTCGAGTAGTCGTAGCGGCCTTGTTGCATGCGTAACAGACTGGAGAAGGAGGTGCTGCACGCTCGGTGATACGCCGGATCGCCTAGCATGTTCACGTAATAGATCGGTGTAAAGAAGATTGAGATCTGCAGGAAGATTCGCTAAAACGGTCCCAATGTCGACGCCTGGCTCAAGAAAGGCCTCCATGGCCAATTTTGCGTAGAGAAAGAGACCGTTGGCCCGGCCAGGTACGGCATTTACGATTACACTCCACTCGCTGTAAGGAATATGTGATCCTGACAGCGCGGTATGCACGTAGGTCGAGATGTCGACATCGACGAGTCGCTCCTCGAGTCGGATTTGGAGCGCTGGCGTCTGTAGCATGAGAATCTCGAGCCTGGGAATAGGTCGACTCGTGACCAGGACCTTAACCTTCATGGGCCTCCACTGGCTAAGCGACCCGAGGGCCTGGATGAAGGTATCATTTCCAGTGTCCATCTCGTCGAGCGCATCGGCGATACAGAAGACTTTATCGGGCAGAGCACGGAATGCCATCTGCAGATCCTTTAACAGATCACTCGTCGAGAATGAGCTTAACGACATTTCATCCTTGATATAGGTGAAAAGCTTGTGTTGTAGTGGCGGGCTATACTTCAAGACTTGATCCATCCAATCTCGAAGCAGGGCTTGCGGGTTATGGTTGGCCGCAATAATCTGTCGAAAAAAGAAGAACAGCACTGGGCAGCTAGGGTTCGCCTTGCCGAGGTCATCAATCAATTTGGCAGCGTGAACAGATTTCCCTGACCCAGGAATACCTTTTACCCAGAGCAGGCCGCATTCATTTCCTTGAAGCCATCGCCGATATTCATCAGTGGAAGTAAGCCACTGTCCGGTCCCCGGCGAGTGGGATGCGAGATGCTTGCGGAAATCGCCGCCAGCAATGGCGTATGAAGTTGGCTCCAGCCACTCTCGAATTCTCTTGATCTCCTCTATCGATACTGGAAGGATATTGTCAGGGTTGTAGTTGCTCACATCTTCTTTATTGATGATGCTGGCATCAGACTCGCTGTAAGTCTCGCTGCCCGACATTGTGAGCAATGCGGAGAGAAGTTTCTCTATCAGTACTTCGAGAATCACTCCCTTGAAGTAAGACTAAGATGTTTCAAAAAATTGTCCGCAGTCAAGGGCTATCGAAGTATTGAGTCGATAACAGTCGGTGTACAATTGGAAAAGGAGAAGTGCAGGTCACAGCGTACGTAGGACCGACCGGGGACCAATTATCATGGTCGGCGGCTGGCCGTGACCAGTGCACCTCTCCCCAAACACATCACATTACTAAAGAGGCATCCTGCTCCACTCTCTCACCGACCGCAGTTGATTCGTGCAAATCCGCGGCAGACCTAGCGTCATGCCTTGATGATGGCTGTACAAGTACGACCCATTTTGATAACCATATCATGCCTCCTAAAAATGTCATGCGTAGTGCACAATTCAATCTTTCTTGAGCCAGAGTTTCTTTCAATCCCTAAGCTGTGGTTTCCTTGGCCCTGCTGTCTAGCCATGCAGTGAGTACAGCTGGTGAGGTCTGGCTCTGGCTCGGCAGGGTAAAGTTTCAACGAACGGCGTCGGACCGACCCGCCTAACCTTGAACGTGTTCATTTTCAGCAAGGCCACATTGACGACGGTTTGGTAATGCGGCGTCTAGACTCGCAGCCTAAATTCATCGGTGATTTGCTGATGACCGCTCAGGTTGCCAAGAGTGCTGACTTCTGCGCCCGTTCAGTAGCACAACACAACTGGAACATAGATGCAACGGAATATAGGTCTTTCCCCCGCCAGGTGTAGGTAAAAGTCAATGTTCAGTGGTTTGTTTTCTCTTCCATTTCTTTCTTTCTTCCTTCCTCCGCGAATGTGTTTGTCTTTTTCTCTAGCAACTTGTATTCTCTCTGGTTTTTTTATCGGTTGCTCACTTAATTTACACGTGCCGCCGCATCAGCGAACAATATCAACAGCCTTTGGTTCCCTTGTCTTCATATCCACTTCAAATTGAATTTATATTCTATGACCACAACCCACGATGTCGGGGACCTACGCAGACGGCTACTTGAGGCAAACCTCGGAAGTACCCAAAGATCGTTTGAAGTCTTTCATTGGCAGGTTAAACAAGTCGAAGCAGGCTGCTCTACACAATTGCTTGATAATTGGTATCGATTTCGGAACTACGTCAGTCTCCTCTCCAATCTTGATCTAGAAGTCCCAATGCTGATGCCGGTTCTGAGGGTAGGTATTCCGGTGTCTCGTGGGTAACATTGGCCGATTTCAAACAGGAGAATATCAACATCATCACACAATGGCCAGGGGTGCGCGGTGACCATGCTAAAGTGCCCACTAAGCTGTACTACGAGTATGGACCCGAGACTTATACCCCCTTGTGGGGATTTGAGATTCCGCACGATATAGAAGCGCTTGAATGGTTCAAGCTTCTTCTGTTACGGGACGATGACATGTGGAAGGATCTCCAAGAGTCGGTGCATATTGGTCGTGCCAAAATGCTACTGCGTGAAAGTGGAAAAACGGCCGAGGATTGCATTGCGGATTACCTTCGGGCAATTTGGAAACATACACTCAAGACCATTCTCAAAGCTCGTCCCAGCTACCTCGTTGAGTCTCTCGAGTTCCACGTGGTTCTCACCGTGCCTGCCATTTGGAAAGATTATGCACGCAGTGCCATGACGGAGGCGGCTAAGAAGGCGGGGATTCTTGATGATCGCCCTGCCGGCCCGACCTCCCTAACTTTTGCTCCCGAGCCTGAGGCAGCCGGATTAGCAGCACTCATTGAGCGTGGCAGCGACACTAAGCCAGATGACGTGTTCGTCATTTGCGATGCCGGAGGTGGGACCGTAGTAAGTCGCACCCGAGCACGTGGTAAAGTACTATCTGATACAACTCCCACTCACTGCTGTTTTCACATTATTAGGACGTCATAACCTATAAAGTGGGACACCAGCAGCCATTGCAGTTGCACGAGGCAGTTGAGGGCGACGGTGAGTTGATAATACCCTCTCTTTGTCTTGACAAGGCGAGAGATGTTTTAGCTAACGGCATATTGACGATGTACAGGCAGTGTGTGTGGCGGTATCTTCATTGACGAAGACTTTACAGTACAATGCAGGAATCGTATTGGCCGAAAATGGTCTGGCTTCAGCCCAGCGGATCGAAAAGCCATTTTAACAAATGAATGGGAGTACTCCATCAAGCCTTCGGTTTGGAGAAGCAAATGATTGGGATACGTATCCAGTGTCGATTAGACAAGGGCCATTAACGGCCGCGGAGTTAAATGACACTTCCCGCAAGCCCCATATCAAGGATGGCCATATTTTCTTTTCTGGGTAGGTCTCCTCATCGACCCCACCGATAATCTTTGACTGACCAGAGATCCAGCTCGGACATTCGCGACGCTTTCCACAAGAGAGCTGTGCCCGGCCTCTTGAGACTGGTGGAGAACCAGCTAACCGAAGCCCAAAGTAAAGGGCTACGTGTGACGGTAAGTAGAGCTCTGTGCCGTCGGTTCTAAAATGCTCATGCTCTATCAAGGGAATTGTTCTTGTCGGAGGGCTTGGCTCGAGTCCCCACATATATAAATGTCTTGTGGCCAAGTATTCCAGCCGAGGAATTGAGATCTGTCAATCTAGCGCTATCAGAAGGTAGGCCCCAACTCCATGATATTTGCTGATGGGGTAAAGTCACCTAACATCCGATTTGAAAGACGCACTGCTATCTGTCGTGGCGCTATCCTGAAGGGGCTCATGGATGCTCCAATCACTACGCATGTGCCTAATGCTCCTGAGATATTGTCGAGAATCTCGAGAATGTGCATCGGTACCTCATGCATCGAAGAGTTTAAAAAAGGAGTCCATCACAAGAAAGAGAGGTATATGTGTAAACACGAGGGATACTATAAGGTGAGGGGTATGATGGATTGGTACATTACCAAGGTATGCGCCGTTGAACATATCCGCACGATCTTGAGTCCTGATTAGGTACCACCAGGGCGAAGATGTTGCAAAGTCACATGCAATTCGAAAAGACTACTACCGAACCTTCATCAACAGGAAGGACTTCCCACCGTCTTCTTTTACAATAAATATGTACAAGAGTGAAGCTGAAAGGCCGCCTGCTCGGTTGAGCGATGCTAGTGTGATGGAGCATTCCACGCTTGAATTTGACCTCAGTGACTACGATTACGATGACCTTGAAGATTTCAAGGGGCTTAAAGGCCAGAGGGGGAAGAAATTCAATTATACAATTGAGATGGTGCCATCGGGTGCTTCCACAGAGTTTTCGATTTATTTTCAAGGCAAGAAGGTGGGATCAGACTATGTATCAATAATGGTGGACTAGCGGCTTTAAGTGGAAATTATTCTTAAGGGCTGTTTCGATTTAGTCGGATTCCTGTAATTTCTACAGTTCTCCGGACAAAAGGTGCCTCTATAGATACCACTTAATTAAATTATAGATATATCATACTTTAGATAAGTAGGTTAATGATTCATACCTGGGTAAATTATTTAGTATGTAGCTAAAGCTCATACCACTTATATAGTGCTAACTAGTAATCAAATAATATAATAACTAGGCGAGGAGAGGTGAATAATAGTATGTATTCGGTGGAATAATCCAAGACTAATTCTGGAAGAAGAGACGGGGAGAGGCCTGTCCTCTCTTCCCTTTAAAGTAGGTTTTATAAGCAATTTGTATGCGAATCGGGAGGGTGATGTTAGGACTGGAGTCCCAAAGAGGATAAAGATAAGAGTGATGACGGAGAAGTAGAGTACTGGTACGCCACCGTTAGATTAATGGTAATATAATCGTTGAAGAACTTGTGAGAGTTCTCCCGCGAGCCGCCCTCTGAGGGGTAGGTTTTTACCCTACTCGACCCGCGGGCAGGAGGAGCCCGCCCTCCGCCCGCAAAAGTGCGGGTCCGTTGGCGGCACTCAGAGGGCGTCTGGCGGGCCGTTATGAAATATAGATACTCAGCATCGACCAAAGCATTATCTGATATTGTTTGCTGCTATGTCTTTCATATTTCTGTCTGTTTGTACACGAGACTCGACAGGAAAAAAGCAATGCAAAGTATGAGATACAGCAAATTCTACACAAAAGGAAGCACCACATGACTGTCATAATCCCCTCCCATATGCACCCAGTGTAATCCCTTGTTCAAAGTGTGATTCGCACCGAACTTAGAGAAACCCTGATAGCGACCACTGATTCTCAGCTGCAGGGACTCTCCAGCTTCATATTCCACCCCCATGACCCAGATCCCAATCTCCAACCGCACCACTGTGCCAGGAACAACCTTTTCTTCTTTCTCATGTGTGTAGAAAGGCCAGTTTGGATGCATAGACCGAGAAGCATCTATTTCTCGGTTCGATGCACGCTGAATACCAGTAGGACCCTGGTAAAGGATAAGCTCCGAGTGTTCCTTCTCTGGTATCTCTGCAATTGACGAGACCGGCAGGTTCTTCCAAGGAATGTTAAAGTTCAGCAGCTTTTCACCAGAGGCTGAGATCTTCTCCAGGACCAGGAAAACATCCATGTCATCGAGATCATCACAGTGCATGTAAAGCACCGCTTTGGGAATACCCATGAGCTGCGTCCGCTCAGGGAAGGTGTACTTGAAAGCGACACCTGCATCTGGGTCTTCAGAGTTGTACGAGATGGCTGTCTCATGATCAGATGGTTTATCAAAATTCAAACCATCGGGCGTCAAATATGCTTTTCGATACTCAGTACGTGATGGTGGGAAGTCCGACTCGACGACGTTCTCGATCGGCGCTTTCTCCCCGAATCGTAGGAGAGACATTCGGACCCGAGGAGTAGATTCCCAATCATTGTTGATGTCTTTCAGGTATCGATCAAAGAAAGACAGAAGCTCATCTCGCCCTTCCTGATTGCCCCAAATATCATACCACTCCTGATAAGGGTGCCAGCGAAGCCATTTCTGAGGGCAGCTCACTTCCAGCCAACCCCTGATCGCTCCCATTCCATGCATAGTGTTCGTATAAGTACCAGTGATGTACGTCGGGATGTTGATCTTGGTCATGTCGGGCCGCTTATCATTCCACCACTCATTTGCGCTAGGGTGCTGCTCGAACATCTTGCGGAAACTCTCGATGCCATGTCTCCCTCGAAGCATGTACTTGATGATAAGGTTGTCGAAGAGGTCACCACCATATATACCACCTCTTGCAAATTGCTCCCGATAAAGATCTCCACATCCCTCCCAGGGTGCAATCGCTTTCAGAGATGGCGGGTGCAAGGCCGCGATGAACCACTGGATAATTGCCAAATGGGAGTTACCAGCCATGCCGACATTTCCATTGCACCAGTCTTGTTTGGCAATCCATTCGATCACATCATAGCCGTCTTCCGCTTCTTGAGTTCCCATGATAGCCATTACTCCCTCCGAGTCAAATGCGCCACGAGAATCCACATTGATGATGGCGTACCCGCGATTGACGAATTCTGCAGGATCAGGTCCTTCGAATTTCTCCAAGCCGCTGAGCGCGCTCTCAGGGATCCCAAGATTCCATGGCGTCATCAGCTTGAGGGATTGAATTCCATTAAACTTTTTGCCGAAAGGACTCCAGGATAGAACTGCTGGTGTGGCTCTATCGAGAGCGCCGGGTGGTCGGTAGATATCTGCGTAAAGGGTGCAGCCGTCTCTTACTGGGATTGCGACATCATGTTCGACGAGAATATCACATGGTAAGATGAGGCGTCCTGGTGCCGTTGAAGTGCCTTTTGCTAACACCTCGGAATGCGGTTGAAGACCTGCATAACCCTCGGATTGCTCTGGTGCTGAGAGCTCCTCCCACGGAATGTCCACGTTGAATTTGACCATAGTGTGATAGAATGATAATGACTGATAGAGAGCTGTTAATAATTACTGACGAGAATCTAGGCGTATAATATAGTACAAATTTTTGCTTTGCACCCATCCGGCTCGGTTCGGCTCGGTTGCCGATAACCCCAGACTGTGCCCGCTGTGCCGTGTGGGGGACGCCACAACAAAACCCGGGGTAAGATTGCTTTCACAGGGGAATTGATAGGCAAGGGTGACCAGCTATAAGAGTATGGCTATCGTTCGACTCCACAGTCTCCGCAGAAGCTGTCAGATTCCAGCTACGCTCCAATCACTCTCACCATGGACAAGGCCGACATATCGCACGTTGAACTCGCCGAGACAGGCCACAAACAGCCTACAGGACTGCATGTTGAGTTATTCAAAGGAGATGACGTGGTGCTAATTCCGACTCCATCAGCGGATCCCCGGGGTATGTTCCATCCTTGCTCGAAAACTCGGTCCCTGACAAGATGAAGATCCATTGAACCTCCCCGCTTGGCGCAAATGGATTCTCCTGATCATAGTGTCTGCATACAGCTGCACCGCCGTTGTTCTCGCCTCGGGAATGGGATCGATTTTCTCTATTGTCGAAGCATCTTATCCCGGACAGGAAGCGAAAGCTAATGACTTGATGACTTATCCAACGTTGTTCATGGGGATCGGGAACCTCATCTCCATGCCTTGGGCCTTCACGATTGGTCGTCGGCCCATCTTTCTTGCATCGATTCTGTTGCTTCTTGCAGGTGGAGTCTGGTGTCAATGTTCGACGAGTCTGGACAGTCATATCGCTGGGCGTATTATTATGAGTATTGCTGCTGGACAGAGTGAAGCGTTAGCTCCCCTGATTATTCAGGAGATTCATTTCGTCCACGAACGCGGTCGGAAGATTGGGTGGTTTATCTTCATCCAGAATATCGCCGCTGGAGTTTTCTTCGTGATCTCAACGTACATGGTCTCGGCTTGGGGCTGGAGATGGTGGTATGGTTTCTTCACGATTATGAACGCAGTGATCTTTGTCTTTGCTTTGATTTTCGTTACGGAATCTCGGTTTGAGAGGACAGAGGCGCAAATGCGCGGTGAGGCTCTAATTCCAAAGACTGTTGTGGAAACTGCCGGAGGAGAGCAATACAAGCCGCGTTGCTGGCGCGATGATCTCAAGCTCTTTGTTTCTAACCCCCGACTTTCTGATATTCCAACTTTCTATAAACACATCTTCCAAGGCCTATTTATCCCGACAACGCTTTGGCTACTTCTTTTGAACGGCGCGAATCTCGGAACATATGTCTTTGAAGCCTCGACCTTTTCCAGTATCTTGATGGCTCCTCCATACAGCTTCAGCTTCAATGCCCTCGGCTATGTCCAAGCTGGTCAGATTGTTTGTTGCCTCGTCTTCCTTCCACTACTCGGCTATGGAAGTGACATCGTCATCCGGGCCTTTAGCCGCAGAAATAGTGGAATATATAAGCCAGAATACCGGCTACCAGTCATCGCAATCCCGGCAATCGTCGGCGTCATCTGTGGTATCATATATGGACAGGCCGGTGCGCACCCCGAGAGCTGGAGCGTTGCATCGATTGTGATTGGTTACAACGCCAGTTACTTTGCATTCCTGGGAGCCAACATTGTTGGCATCACATACGCCGTTGACAGCTTCCCATTCCGTGCGGCACCATTCTTGGTCGTTATCTGTGCTGGACGAGGATTCATTTCATTTGGATTGAGCTATGCCACTTTGCCTGCTATTTCTACTCTTGGGTATGATGGAACGATGATTGTGGAGGAGGTTATCTGTGTTGTGCTAGCGTTGCTCGCCATTCCAATGTTCTTCTTTGGTCCTCGTGTCCGAGAGTATGTTCAAAGATGGTGTGATGGTGAAAAGACCTGTTGATCCAGCTAGTTATTTGTCAGTGGATGTGACCTAAGAGCAAATTTGAAACTTGAAACCAATCATGCCGAAGTCCGCAAACAAAGTAATCTCATGACATGTTTGTCAATGAATATTGAACAGCAATGATTCATCTGCCACCTAATAAGACTTGGACGATGCCTCCCGGTATCGAGATGATATCAAAGCTTCAACCTTGAGGTTTTTGCATTGAGATGAGAGCACAGAGAATCCGTAGAAGACTGGCAAATTAGCTTAAAGCAATACGCAATTGAGATCATGTTATGTTTGGTTTCCCTTTTCGGTGATTGATAGTTGCCATTACTTTACAGTCCCCTCCCAACTAAAACGTCACTAACCTCATCCTTCTTTCACCACCTCCAATCTTCCTCCTTTATCACCCCATCTTCAGCTCTGCTCCCGTTTCTACTTTTCATCATTCCTCACGTAGTTTCTGCCTTTTATTGCAGTCCCAGTCCTCAACCGTCATCATGCGTAAGTGCACAACTTCAAGCCTTGATGCATGATTTGAGGGTGCTGACTCACGTCATGTCAAAAGCTCGAAAAAAGAGAAGTTTGCAAGCACCGGCCTTGACACGTAAGTCACGTCATGCGTGAGTCTAGCTGTCCATTTTCGAGCTAAGGTGACTTGCAGCCGCCCCGTTGGTGGGTGTCGACAGTGAGGGTAACCCCAGCTTTGAGGAGATCCACAAGGCTCTTATCACGGAATTTGACGAAAAGCTTTTGCGAGCCCCTCTTCTTCGAAATGTTGACTGGCGACAAAACATTGTGCAGAGTTGTGTCACTGCATACTCCAAGCGCTCTGCCCTTGTTCAGCGAACAGGACGTATCGCTCCCGCTGAAGAGGCCTGCACCTGCTGCGCCAGAGGCGAGGGACCGTTCAAAGGGTGTGTTGTCCTTATCACTGAGGGGGATCTGATCTACAACGCTGCGTGTGCAAATTGCTGCTTTCGAACAATGCCGTGGAACTGTTCCTTTCGAGCGGCTCTGCCTGCCTGGATTTTCGACTGGCTGAAGCAGGAGAACCCAACCCACCGCATGATGATTGAAGCCAAAGCCACGGTATGTTGAATTATGCTGAAGGGCGCTATTCTTTATTGGCTAATGCATGACCCCTTCCAGGACCAAAAGTTGAAGATTCAGCAGCACAATATGGATCTGTTCCCTGCCCGTATGAACTCTCAAGCGACCCAAACAACACCCGAACGCCCAAAAGTACCCGAACTCAAGAAGGAGCTTGAAGCAAAGGAAATCGAGAAATTCGGGCCGGACTACAACAGTACTTGGTACCTGTCTCCTTTGGAAGACCCGACCCTCTTCGGCTCCGATCAGGAGAGTTTTGCGAGAGCACGCCTCGCTTATCATTCGCACCACGCCCTGATTAACCGTGCCTACTTCGACCACTCTTGGCTCAAGAGGTACCTTGACACTCACGGTCGACTTGAGGCTGTGGATCCCTCTGAGATGGGAGACTCAACTCCCAAGCCTTTCCTGGCCCCTTCGTTGGCCAAAATTTGATCGGTGGTGCTTCAATAGTATTTTTATGTGATTTCTTTTCGTCCTTTGGAGGCTGAAGGGACCGATTGATATCGACGCCCTGGAATTTTGAGTTGCCCTAGAAATTTGTCATCTCAGAACAGCCTTGGTTGAGGATGTAGGGTGAGCAACTTAAGAAATGACGTTTATTTGCTAGTTTCCTTTCTCCTTGTTCATTCCTAAAACTCGTACTCTCTCTTCTCTCTTTGGATAGATAGTACTAGACACCATGGTGACACAAGAACTGGGTTCAAGCCTTTGACCGGGATGTGGACACACTTGAATGAGTAATGTCAAACTCAATAGGTAGACGAAAAAACTCACAAGGTCCGGCATTTGACAGCAAACGCACCATCCCCGGGTACACCAGGTGTACTTAAGTCCCCAACCGAACCGGGCCGACCCGAACCTAGTAAACCGAACCGGAATCAACCACTCCCAAATTCACAGCGCAGAGGTTGGATATAAAGATTCAAGGTCTCAATCATATTCTAGTAAAGCCAGTCAAAGCTAATTAAACATTGTGAAGTTTCTTAAGAGGTAAAATATCACCAGTGACCCAACATGACCACCGCCACAACCACGGCAACTTCAACCTCCACCAGCCTGACAGCACCAGCTGGACGTCTATTCTCCCAAGGAGCTGACGTAAAATATGGTGACTTTCGCGATGACCTGCTCAAAAATGGCTATGCGGTCATCAAAGGCGCCGTTCCACGCGAGCGGGCATTGAAATACGCAGATGATATCTATGACTGGCTTGAAGGCTTGTAAGTGCATTCCTTCCACACTGAACAAATCGCCTAGTCCATCCACTGACCAACCATTTTCTTAAAATAGCAACCTCGGTTTCAAAAGAGATGATCCCTCAACAATCCATAAAGACCATCTCCCCGATATCAACGAAAAGGGAATGTGTCTCGGCTACGCCATCTCTCACGAATCGTTTACCTGGGCTGTGAGACAAGAGCAAGGAGTAGTCGAAGCCTTTGAGAAGGTCTACGATACCGAGGATATCATTGTTTCGTTTGATTCCGTGAACATCGGATTCCCGTCGCGCAAGGATATCGAGCCCAATACACCGTGGCCGCACCAGGATCAGGATCCCGAGAAGCCAGGATTCCGCTGCTTGCAGGGCCTTGTGAACCTTTTGCCAAATGGGCCCAAGGATGGAGGATTGATTGTTTGTAAGGGGGCTCATTTGCTGAGTGAGGAGCTGCATGAGGTCTTTAAGGGAGAAGAGAGGATTTGGTCTTGGTATGCTATATTTTTTTGTCTGTGTTATCTTCATGCTAAACTAGTGCGGTACAGGACGAAAGAGTGGTACGGCCTGACCGACGCGAACAGGGAATGGTTGAAGGAAAGAGGATGCGAGTGGATCAAGGTGGAGGCTGAGCCTGGTGACTTGTTGCTCTGTAAGATCAGCCTGTGAATATAACCATGCCAATGCTAATGATGTTCTAGGGGACTCCCGCACCCCGCACTACAACCTGTCATCAGAGACATCCCAGCCGCGTTTCTGTGTTTACACTTGCTATATGCCAGTGGCGGACGCTACCAAGGAACAGCTGCAGGTGAAGAAGAAGGCTTTTGAGGAGACTCGTATGACCACTCATTGGCCAAACGCAATGCATGTTGTGGATCTGCCAGTCTTCAGAAATGGAGAGCCCGATCCCCACCAACGCTCGAAGCCTCGATCTAAGGTTCAGCTTTCGGACCGAGGCTTTAAGCTAACCGGTATCCCATATCTAGAGAGCATGGCTTGAAGTAGGACTTTCTCTTTGGTGTTTAGTCATTGTACATGTTCAAAGTTATTGAATTTATTCATTTCATACGATAATTTTTCTATTCACTATGCGCAAATAAGTGGCTCAAATCATTCCAATCCCATCCAGCCCAATCTAGAGCGGACGGGCCCCAAGTTAACCCTGCCTCAAGAACGGAGGCTGTATCTCCTATCGGTATGTCACTCAAAGCGAGACCATCTGTGTCTAGAGGGAGGAGATCGGGCTGGCTTGCCGTTGGCGCTTCCAAGCAGCGAGATGCGTATTCCTGCAAATCGCGGAGAATCTCATCGACATTCCCTGCAGTTTGATGCCTATCATAATATTCCTTCGTGATTCGAATGCCAACTTTCATAAGCTGGGAAGGTATTAGCCTCGAACATGTACTTAGAAATTCTACTTACCTCGAAGTCAGACCGAATAAGGAGTGAATTGCGCTCCTGAAATATATGAACTGCCAAAGCATAGACTGCTGCCAAAGGCGAGGTTATACTCATGAGATAGTTCGGTGTTCCTGAGTCAATGAGTGCAATAAATAACTTGATCGTTTGGCGAGCGGCTTCAATGACCATTGTTGGTCCAGATAGGAGACCTTGGCGCCATGTCTTTCCAGCAGCGAATTTGTTGATCATGGCATGAAGCTCATCCTTAGGTACAAGGATAGTAGATCGCGTAACTAATATCACACTGAGAGAGCGTTAGTAGAGAAGTTACGACAACAAAGAATACCGTACCCGAGAACTTACCCGATATTATAGTAATATGAAAGGAATGCAGACTGCGGTCCACTGCTGAGTGCGGATGCTGATCCAGGTCTGTAGATTTTTGAGTTCCTCAATAAGAGCAAGCTGCCTAGATGAGCTCGAGACATACCTGTATGCAGAAGGCAGACTATCTTGCCATTCCGAAAGCAAGATTTGCAACTCTCCTGCAGTCTGTAGTTTGTCCTCAATGGCTTGCTCTACCGATTGTGGCATCCATTCCTCCCGCCTCCAGGCTCTAACAGAGCGCTCCTGCATTTCATGTAACATATTTGCCAAGCTTATCAGGGCATTTCGAAATTCTAGTCCCGCCCCACGGTCTTGATCGACTTGAACTGGCGACGAGAGTGTTCCAAATAAGTGACGATCCCAGATGGCGGACGGACGACCAAACTCCAAAGCCAAAATTCGTTCAAAAACGTACATACACCACCAGGTCTGGAATTCTGGAGTATCCTGGGTTAAAGCGTCATCTTGGGCTGAGGTTGTTTGGTTTATGCCAATCGATTGCGCCATGGAGACCCCCATTGTAAGGATGTCCCATGCCCAGGCAACCTTGTCACAACTACGCAGTACCATTGCGAAAAGAAGAATGGCCTGTACTGATTGCAAACCGCGACTCGAGATAATATGACCAAGAAGCGAATTGCAGTAGCTGATGTACGAGGAAATGAGTGATCGGGATGACCCGTCAGCTGGCATGGCGAGCATACCTGCTGTCACAATAAGATATTTCAGAGCCTCTCTCGGTGCGTTAGCAACATGACATGGATTAGGTGTCTGTGTGTTGTATGTGTCCGCATCGATGAGTGAGTCGACAATACTTCGATTTAGAAATGGGAAAATCCCGTGGAGGGTATTCCAGTAGCTCTCAATGCAAAGCTGCAGCAATTCCCGGGGTGGAAAATTCGGCGGCTGTACGCAAATGACCGATGCAAATTCCTGATCAATAACAGGAGAAATCGCATGAGTCTTGGGGCCTTTCAAGCGATAAAAGGCCATATCGAGCCACTCAGTCATCAACTCCAGCATACTAGATCCCACAAAGCGAGGCATCATCGGAAGACGCCCCGTCTTCCAACCTTCTGGTCCCCAGCATTGTGACCAAAATCGTGGTCTTTGTTCAGCCGAGGTTCGAACACCTGCGGAAGAAGGTGACTCTAGTGTTCGAGGTGTACACACTTCCTGTGGTGACATTATTGTGCGTCTTTGACATTGAGTATATGCATTCGTCGCATTATTAGAAGGCATGTTATCATGGTCTTCCCGTCTGCGATGCCTTACTATTGCGCCATGGCGTCGTTTGTCTGTTGTAATGCATTCCACCTCGGCGATGCGGCAGTTCCGACATGGGTGTTCCTCGTCACAGCGCGTCTTCTTCTCACGACAGTAGTTACAGGCATAACTAAGTCTTTTGCGCTTTGCAGTTGGCTGGTCAATTAGTTTGTTCATAGGTCATGTAGAGAGTCTTTGGACATGTATTCCCGCAAATTCAGAGTGGATGTGTTTCATCGACCTCCTCCACTTGCCGATATCACGTGATAAATTGGTAGGTTATTCGAGGATAGATTATCTTTGAATAATTATGTGGAATTTCCTGTGCGACAGGAAGATGGGAGAAAATAGCAGCGAAGGGACCGTGGACACTGTACTACCTACCTATTTTGCATGAGTGGAACTCTCAGCGAAGGTAAGAGATGCGCTGAGAGGTTATGTTTGCGAGGCATTGTGTTTGCGTTGATGGGGGCTTAGCTAAGGGCGGGACTAACGGGATTGGATTGTTCGGTGTTGAGTCGCTCGAGAGCTACAGTACAATTGGATTGGTAAAGCACTTGTCTGAACTCCTGTGCCCTTCCAGATTTGAAGCTCGAACAGACGGGTCTTCTACAATACGCATTATCTAGCTCCTGTCTCAACGACGTTGTTTTTGATAGACTGGGGCACCTAAATGAATACTCCCTTTATAGGATTTGTGAGAGTGTTCACGATTTAACCAGATCAAGTAGATTGATTTTTCTTTGTCTAAAACAACCCTACTTCATCCTGGTTATCTAGCAACATTAGTCCTGCCATCTATATGGTTTCTGCGTAGGCAAATACAGTAGGTGGTATTAATCAATGAGTTAAATTAGTTGATTGGTTGTGTCAGGCATATAACAAGGAAGTCATGTCACACAGGGGCGCGGACTTAGATTGTCACAGGGCCTGAGCTCAAGCAACAACAGACATGCATTCCAGAGTTTCATTACGCGGATCTACAAGTGTGATCCACAATTCAGGTGGCGAATTCATCTGAATACAGTATACAGAATTACATGGTAGTTTAAAAAACTTTTCCTATTCAAATATGCCTTTGAGCCCCATTTCATCCTAGATGGGCATATTTGGCCAAATATTCTTGAATTTACAGCAAGCACAACATCCATGATGCGCCCTCGATCCTCTTCGCTTTTTTTCTCTGCTCAAAATTTAGCCGATGAGAATCTTTGAGGGCAAATACGCCTGCCACAGACTATTATTTACCTTGAAATCCTTGGCACACGGGAATCATTGAACTTTAGGCGTGCGAGTGGATACTCAAAGTTTACACTGCTCCCTAGAAGTATAAGGATTCCTAAAGGCCCGTGGGCTCGAAGTCTGCTAGGTGTTACGAACCCTGCAGCCATTCGTGATTGTAGTGGCCGCATCATACGAATGGGCTAGTAAGAGTCAACCAATTCCTAGGAACCAGGTTTAAAAACTTGCTCATGAGTATATCTTGGTGTAACGATATAGCGCCACTACCGTATGAGGCGAGCGGCAAGTCATACGAACTATGAATCAGGAACTATTGGGAGCAAGGAAAATAGAGAAACCCAAAGTATGGTTCCCGACTGTGCGTGTTGGAACATCCCGTGATCACCACTCACTATATAAAGTGGTTCTGCATTATCTGCAAAGGCTTCTTACTATATGTTATTCATATTTTGCTCTTCATATCAATACTAAGTCATACTATATTGTCTATTATCTGACCGACCCCTCCGGCGTATCCAAAGAATTTTTGCGCCCTACGGCCCCTGCCTAATATGAGAGCCATTTCATTGCTTCTTATCTCCTGCATCTTCTTGGTCGCCATATGCACGGCGAAATGCCCTCCAGATGAGGACAAAATAAAGGAAATAGCTCACCCTTTCGGCGAGAAGTGGAAAGAGATGTGCCAAAAAAACAGCGGGTGTAAACCTGGGACAAAGCCCGCTCACACGAAGTTCCTCTTTCATATTCTTGAACACAAAGCTTGGAGAACGTTTCCATGCTTGGAAAGTCTGCCGTTTTCAAAGCTCAAGCCGGATATAGACAGGCTATGGAAAAAATGCCACAAAAAACAAAACCTGTGTATCGAGAAGCACCGGAAGGCTTTCGTCGATTGTGCGAAGCAGTTCATTCCCCCCTTGATTATGAAATATGGTGGCCCAGCGATAAACGCCTGTAATTGCGCTGATGACAAGATTATTCCTAATTGGGACTCGCAGTATAAGGATACTGTGATGGGGTGGATGGATAATTTCTTCAAAAAGTGCTGATAATCCCGGTATGTATCAAATATTCAATCCCTGGATATTAGGATACAGATTGGACTGATATCTGGAGAGTTTGCTTATAGTGATCCCACGTATAAACTCTCGAGTTCTATCAATGAATGGAGTCCTTATGTATTCTTTAAGTTCTTACTTTATGCTTCATTTTTACCAGAATTACTTTCCACCAGAAATCTAAAGCTAATAATGCCATGAGCTGGTGTGCGTAGACTCCTACTGGGACTTGATACGGGGACTTGGAGGCGGTAGTTGACTGCGCTAATTCATCAGAATTGGTCTCCGAAACTTCTTTTCCCTTGCCTTTCAGCGATATCGGATGATCAGAAGCTGTGATGTTGGAGGGCTCCTGGTGAGTATTGCCACGTTCCTCGTGGCTGCAATCATGCGTGCCGGTGTCAGCTGTGCTATCATGAGCTCGCGCACTAGCGGAGGATCTAATATCCAGCTGCGAAGAACACACCGGATAGATTTCTGAATTGAGACAGAGAGTGTTTCCACATCGGCATTTGGCCGGAACAATACAGGGAATATCTCATTCTCGACCATTATCCGCTTCAAATCCTTCGAACGTGTATTTAGCTTCTTGAGTTTCTCATCAAAATCGGCTCGGCGATTCCTTTCATCTCGAGAGAAACTAAGATTATCTCGGGCTGAATTGCTTTCAGCTTGGATCCGCCGCTTTTCCCGGCGAGGATGATTGATTGCTCACTCTCCATTGTAGAAGCTGAGCTCAAGAATTGAAGGAAATTTATTATCCCTATCCCAATTGGAGAGGATATTATAGAGAGGGTCTTTGGACAAAGCAAATATTTTGACGCAGAAGTTCTTGAGGGTATCCTTGATCTTGTTGATTGATTCGTGCTCCGGAAGAATGTCCCCTCAAAAGCGGAGCGACTCTTCCTTCTCCTTCTCCATTGTTCCAAAGCGTCCGCCGTCCAGGATTGTTTACAGGAGAATGAAAGGGATTGAACTGGATTGAGGAAAGGGAGGGCGGGGTAGGCAACCTTGGGTAAAGCAGCAAACAGGCGTCTCTACACGTCCACGGAAAGGATGCCACGTGGTACTGACATGGGTGATATGCACGCCTGACAAGGTGAGCATGAATCCTCAGATGATCTGATCGACGAAACGGTCAATTTTGAATACCGTAACGGGTGACCTTCGAGACGCTAAGCGGCTACTCAGATGGTATTTGCACTATAGCCCTTTTCGGTGGTCAGCAAGCAGATCGCATTAGGCTCTGTTGACAGAACCATCTAGCTCTGTAATACCGATGAATCTCTCCAAGCCTCAAAATTCACTTGACAGTGTTTCACTAGCTGTTTCAATCTCATATTGACGAAAGATTGACAAAGCGTAAATGTCTTATTTGTGCGACGTTTGGTATCTTATACTTCGTATTCGTTTCCCCCTCAACGCACTCGTAAATGCATCAATGCTTTCGAAGTTCTAATATTTGAGGACACAATAACAATCCTTTTCGGACACTATGACCTTCACGCGTGTTTATCGGAAATAGATACCAAGATATGACTTTGAGTTAGCGGAGGTTTAGGTTGATTAGTCGTCGCGTCGAGATAATTCAATAGCTCAAAACGTCTGTTAGGCAATCCTGGAGTTCATATCATTGCAAAAATCATCCTCCACGCCTAATCCCTACTATGCTTTCTGTTACCTTCCTCTGCTTTTAATTCCCTTCATTTTACATTGCTAACGTGCTGACGCTTAATTGACATCAATATCTACGTG
Organism: Penicillium longicatenatum; assembly: GCF_028827895.1. NCBI lineage: Eukaryota > Fungi > Ascomycota > Eurotiomycetes > Eurotiales > Aspergillaceae > Penicillium > Penicillium longicatenatum. The sequence goes on along the minus strand of NW_026643121.1, from coordinate 373,887 downwards.
TGGCTGACTTTTCATTGCACGAAATCACGCCGGAGGCTCAAACCTCATTCAGACCTAACGTACGATTTCCAAGAGTTCGATCCCTTTGATTCTGATTATACCCCTTCTGAGCCCGATTCCAGCCCTGTGCTTATTAAATTGACCCACAGGTGACTCCGACGTGGAGGACGCTGACTAGAATCTTGAGGAAGATATGACCGATGAACAGCCCTCTGCATCTGATACTTTGCTCAATCTATCCGTGAACCCTATTGCGAACGAACAACCTATTTTATCTGGGGATTTCTCTGGTGAAAGTATAGTGTGCTACGCGAATATTCAATTCTCGGACTATCTGAATGAGGTTGAGTATTTCCCTTTGTCAGTCTTTCCTGCCGGAATGCCTAGGGTGGAGCCTATCAGTGTGTTTGGAGAAATGGTCTCAGATTGCACTGTACTATTTGACAGTGCTTATGAAGGCATAGAAGACGACGATCCCTCCAGGTCTGTTGCTCAGCTTGATTACAATCCCAGCAACCGCCACCCGCGCATACCTTACACGATCATACCTCCTGAAGAGATGTACCAGAAACAGTTGCCTTCCCCAGTGCAAGCCCCTTGTGTATCAACCACTGTGCAGGCCCACATGAAGCAGGAATATGGCGAGCAATCGCTGGAGTTCTCTCAAGTTCTGACCTTTGAGAGCCAAAGGCAAGCTCCTTTGTTCCAAGGCTGTGGGTTTCAAATGCCGCCTACTACCAATGCCGAGCCTTATCAAGATGACCTCTTTCGGATTGAACAACAAACAGAGCTTCAGCGGAGTCAAGACCTTACCCACGAAATACAGCTCCGCCAAGAGCTTCGCATCCCGCTACCAGAATTTGTCGTGAAATCACCTCTTCTGGATAGTGAATATGATCAGGTGAGAAGGGCTTCTCAAACACGTGGAGATTCTTACTAATCAAATTGTATACAAGCCCTCTACGCCTACGCGCCCCCAACGCAAGTACATCTATGAGACTCCTGATCAGGGCACCCAGACTTTTCCGAGTATCAATCCTCCTGCGCAGACCAAGGCACACAGAGAGGACAAACAGCGCGGAAAATCCGATTCTTTTTCAAAAAATGATTCGGGTTTCGACGTTGAGAAGGCCCACAGCCAACTTACCGGAACCCTGATGGAGATTGCTAAATGTGTGAAATTGAACCCCAATACCACTCTGTCCAGGTCCTTTTCTTCCAAGTCTATCGAAGAGATTGGCCCATTCCATCATGCCTTGCAAGAGTCTACCATGACAGCTCGTCGGAAATCGGACCCAGAGAATCTTGATTCAGTCCGCTGGGAAAAAAGAATGCATGCTTCAACTATGGACAAGCGCTCTTCACCAGATGCGGAGCGAAGTCAAACACCAATACAGGGACAATATGACTCATCCTCAGGGCAAGATAGTCCCACGCCAAAGAGCAAGAAGGCTCGCGTTCAACTACATACTTCCAGCAAGAGAACTCCGACCACAGCCCGCAGCGCCAGCAAGAAGACGCCGGCTAAAAACTGCAGCACCAGAAAAAACACTCCACTTACGAACCGCACTGCCAGCAGGAAGGCTAAGCCCAAGGACTCAAGCCCTGACAGGTTTCGGTTGCACACTCCATCGGCCAAGGCCAAGATAAGGCATCCGATTCCCAACAACTGGGAAGAGGCCTCTGCGGAGGACGTCTTGTTGTTTGAGCTCAGAAGGCAAGGCGCGGGATTTCCAACCATCGCCGAGGTATTGAGGACAACTCGCGGCACGCCTTACAATCCCAGGACCCTCCGCAATCGCCACTGGAAAATCGAGCACAGGCTCGGTGAATTTCCCAATAGCCTCCAACCCAGTAAGCCGCGTCTGCTTTTTATCATCTCTAAGACAAGCTTACGTTGAAATTTCATTTGCTAATCTTATTGTTTACTACAGACAACAAGCAGAAAGCGGATGGAGACACATCTGACCTGTCTTCTCCTAAATTCGATACCGAAGAATTCAATTACTTCTAGTTCGAGACTACCGACTAACTATCTGATATGCCGCGAGGGGTTGATGTTTGTAGAATAACGAAGGGTGGTTTATGTGGGAACAACATTCTTATGAGATTTGATGGAGGGCTTCAATGGATGGAAATTATGGGCGAAAGTTCAGATAAGAAGTGACCCACCGGAAGGTTATCTTTAGGCTTCATGCGGAGGATTTAACGGATCTGGCGACCTAAGGAATGATCTATGGGAGAAAACCATTTTTACAAGTTTTCTGTTACCCGTAGACCGTGGAAAGGTCTGATTAACCGAACTCGATGATGTTCTGGTCCTTACCCTAGTTCGGTCGTATGCCCTAAAGACCTTTAGCTAGTTGGGTAGGTATTATGAACATCTTCACAGACTTCTATGAATTTTGGTGGGTAACAACCTTGGAATGGTCCGCACTTCGGCTCCGAGGATGAGATTACTGAAAGTATCATGGAGCATTGCAAGCTGTGGACCCCGGATGGAAGCTTCAAAGATACATGAACACCTGAGTTGAGATGTTCCAAATCAGAGAGGGCATTCCTATGCTCTGTATTCTTTGAAACCCATTCATGACCATAAAAGCGCAATTTCGGGTCAACAAATGTAGAGAATTACACTATAGATGCAATGACGTGGGTAATCCACGATCAGGGTCGTCAACAATAAGCCCTATCAAACCTTGGAAGCCAAAACCTCATCGAGCCAAACTCTCCGATGGATCAAAAGTGGGTCGATCAGAGACACACCCGTAGATCGACCAATGGACGTGAACTGAACAAGTGGAACCCGGTGGGACTACCGACTTTGCTTTTTAGTCTTATCAGCACTATCGATGTAAATCGCGTCAGCAAAGCGAAAATAAACACCCTAGAGCAAGGAAGCGGGTCCTGCATGATGCAGTGGCCCCATTGGCAGCCAATGATTCCCTCGGGTTCGAGCGGACCACATTCTTTCGGCACCTTGATTGGCGATCAGTGCAGCAATCAGTGCAGCCAAAAATGCAATACTCGGCGATCCACCGAGCTGGGCTATGATCGGGGCGGATTCTTTAAACAGTCACTCCGTGTCATTCTACCCCTCTTGCGCTCAGCTGGAAGTCAACTCTGTCACGTACCTCGACACCGCTCGCGCCATGAGTAAAATCATGGAAGAGGAACCTGAGCAAACAGGAATCCCCTACTGGCGCTTTATCTTCGATGCGGGCGTCATTCCCCATGAGGTCGCAGCACACCACCACGATGGCGCAGGTACAGACGAAGATCCCTTCCAGGTGACATGGATTGAGAAAGATGCGCGTAATCCCATGAACTTCGGGATCGTGTATAAATGGTTGATCACGTTGTTGGTCGGCATTAACACCCTTGCCGTCGCATTGGTCTCATCTGCGTACTCTGGTAGTCTGGTTGAAATCATCGAGGAATTCCAAATCAGCGAGGAGCTCGGTATTGTGGGAATCTCGTTGTTCGTTCTGGGATTCGCTGTCGGTCCCTTGATCTGGGCGCCGCTCAGTGAATTATATGGGCGAAGGCCCATTCTGATCGCGAGCTCGGCCGGATTGACGGCCTTTACGGCTGGTTGTGCTGGTGCGCAGAACATTTGGACTCTGCTTATCCTGCGATTCTTCGCTGGATCGTTGGGTTCGGCTCCGTTCGCTGTTGCGGGTGGTGTGATCGCGGACTGCTTCCCTCCCATCAGCCGTGGGCTTGCGAGTGGGCTGTATTGCGCTGCGCCGTTTTTGGGTCCGACACTGGGCCCGATCATCGGCGGATTTTTGTCGGAATCTGCTGGTTGGCGTTGGGTGGAGGGACTGGTGGCTGCGTTCGCGGGACTCTTGGGACTCATCACGCTTTTCTTCTTGCCCGAGACTTTTGCCCCTACCTTGTTGAACAAACGAGCTGATCGGTTGTCCGCTTCCACTGGTCAAGTGTACCGTAGTAAGATCGAAATTGATCAAGGCAAGAAGACTCCCGCGGCTATTTTCAAAGTGGCTCTCTCAAGACCGTGGGTGCTTCTTTTCCGAGAGCCCATTGTTCTGCTACTTTCGATCTACCTCGCCATTATCTATGGAATGTGAGTACCTTTAGGTTCTGCTTAACGAGTTCTTTCACTAACTCCTGTCAGCCTGTACCTGCTCTTCGCGGCAATGCCAATAGTCTACCAAACGGAACGCGGCTGGAGTGAAGGACTCGGCGGACTCTCGTTCTTAGGCATCACAGTCGGCATCCTCTTGTCCGTAGTCGCAACGTTCCCGATCTACTTCAGCTACAGGAACAAGACTCTCGCGGCCGGTGGTCGCCTCCCACCGGAGCAACGTCTCCCAGGTGCCATGATCGGCTCAATTGCGTTGCCAGCGGGTCTATTCTGGTTCGCCTGGACCAATTCTCCCTCTATTCACTGGATGGCTTCCATTGCAGCTGGCGTTCCTCTCGGATTTGGTATGGTGATGGTCTTCCTCCCGGTTCTAAACTATCTGATTGACGCATACACGATCTACGCCGCATCTGTCCTGGCTGCCAACGCTGCCTTGCGCTCGCTCTTTGGTGCTGTATTTCCTTTGTTCACAACCTATATGTATGAGAACCTCGGTATCCACTGGGCATCGTCTATACCGGCTTTTCTAGCCCTTGCGTGCGTGCCCATGCCTTTCTTGTTCTACCGTTATGGTCCCCAGGTTAGGAAGCGGTGTCACTATGCTGCTATCTCGCATGCGTTTATGGAGAAGCTATATGAGAAGGCTGCATTGCCACCAAAGGTTGAGAGAGATGAGCCTACCGATGTCGAGACTACGTCGGATTAAGTTGGAGTTGGAAGAGATCACATCATCGTTCGGTTCACTGTTGGCAGGTTCACTGTTGGCAGAATGACGGCAGACAGAACAGAATACTAGTTGAAACAATGTAATTATTAATGTCTTCTTATCGATGTTAGCTGTTCGATATCGGTTTCGCCTCTATAAGTCCGTTTCCCTATGTTTTAAGTATGAGAAGAAGGACAATCTTTTATTTCTTACTTCCTATACTAATGTCGAAGAAAAAGAGATTTCGAGTGGAAATTGAGGCCAAAATACTTATCACTGAAGCACATTCATCTAGGATCAAGCAGCGCTTAGAAAGTACTAGTGTCTTCTACAGCCTTATCATGTGGTCTTCGGTCTATACAATCGAATTTTAGGTATTTCGTGAGGCGTAAGAGATGGGTCTTACGATAGAAGCTTATCATTATTTACCGGTGTCTCTGAGGGCCTCATACAGCGTTTCAAGTGACTTCCAGTGGCCAAAGAGTGCTTTCCGGCTCATTGACTATATTCCACGTTGAGAATCCTATCCAGAACCCGCTTCTATAATGGGAAAAATTCTCTCTTCAAGAATCTCTTCTCTCCATATCATTCAATCTCTTTCCCGATTATCCACCCAGACAGTTCAGTAACCTCAAATCTTAGCAGCTATTGCCATTTCTATATCTGAAAGCTGCAATCAGAGTCGCCAAGCTCGTTTTTCCTCTTGCTCGCATTCAATCCGTCTATTCAGTAGTATGTCTTGTTCTCTAGTGGTCCAAAAGCGATAGTGATACGACCTAGGATGAGAAGCCGGACTGACAGGACTGACAAAAATGGCCCTATTAGCAAGTTTCAAGCATATTCGCGCTCCAGGCTCAAGGGCACAAGAAGCAGACGATACCAATGTTGGTCTTGGGTCCAAGAAGATGCAGAAAGCTAACAGGGAGGATTTTGGTCTACATGCCATTTTTCTGTTTGGACGACGTGATGCGTCGATCTCTCTCACTTTAGAGACTAGCTAGAGGCTGGAGGCTTTCACGAATCTCAACGAGGATGAGATGACTGGCGTTCTGGGTCGCATGGAGGCCAAAATGGCTGCTAAGAGGCTAAATGATACAACTTCTTCGGAGGTTGGGTTTCGAAGTCTCAGTCATGTCTTCATGGCCATCGAGGACCGGTCCTGGTGCCAGCACCTGGGATGTCGGACCTGCACAGACTACCCAGCCCTTTGGTGGCTTTATAGATATCATGGAGTTTGATTCGACAATGCAGGTTATTGGACATTGAATCCAAGACCTTGTCAGAACGATTGGATCAGGAATTTCATCCAGTGGCAATTTTCTATTAAACGGCAACGGGCAAAAACAAAGGCTAATATCAATATGATCATGTTCACTGATGATCAAAACAGCATGTAGTAATGATAAATGCAGAGAATTCAGATAAGGAAATGGCTCGACACGCGCTCATTACGACACCCAATCCTTGTTCAAAGTATTCGAACAGTTTTCGTCCTGTGAGTCTCCAATTCTATCCAAGATATTATCCAACCGGTCGATATTGCGCTTGAGAGCCTCCTCTGAGCTCTAAGATGGTTTGGCCAAACAGGCTTACTGGTGAATAAAGGCTGTACAGAAACAAACAGTCTCCAATATGATGGACAGTGAACTTCAAAAACAGCTCTTCCGTCCCCACAGAGAGGTGGTCTCCAATTGATTCACATCGAACTATCACTTCCTTTGATTGTATCCCCTGTTCTTCATGCGTAGGCACACTGGAGACATATTCAGATAGTCACATTGCTCCAGAAAGGGGACTACATCTTAACAGAGGTATTCGGGTTCCATCCTGAGTGCCTGGGGTGGGGAAAACATCAAGCCAGCCCGGACACTTGGGTTAGAGATGAGGCCTCTTCGCATACCACGTGAAGACTGAGAACACCCGATCACGACAACTGGTAGCGAAGTGGAAGTTTAGCGCCGCCGTCTTTTCCACAATGTGATGACTCCTCTACTCTCATCCTGGCTCATGTAAGCAAAATATAAGGCTGACATTTAACAGAAGAGGACCGACCTAAGGGGCAAACCAAGAGTCCGAAAAAGTCCGCGACAGGTGAAGAGAAATATCTGTATACTTTGATATTCGAATCTATCTTAAAGTCCGGCCCTGTGTAGTGCTTTTCCGTGCTTGTCCTAAATCAAAGTATTGTGCAATCGAGAATACGTCTAGGCGATGACAGTAATGTGCTTCATAAATAGATGACAGATATCAACCGATGTCAATAATCGTGAGATCGGAGTATTTAAAAGAATTAAATTAGGAAAATATCTTGCTTCTCGGGACTTGGACATGCCGACATGGATCTTCCGAGGTGTAATATTCGAGGCAAAGGTGCACGGGTCAGTCATTTATAACAACCTGGATACAGAATCAAGAGGAAAGACCACATTGGAATTTTAAAAATCTCATTGAATCTTCATATCTATTAGAACACCAGGATACTGGCTTCAGCAAAGGGACGAACATAATGTTTTCCAATATTGCAGAGAGTCATAATCTCTAATTGTGCACAACACTTCCTTCGCTATCAGACGATTGTTCAGCCTTAGCCAAGCTCTGCTCCTTGGTAAGCTTAGGATTCCGCAGGCAAAGAGCAAACGCAATAAGCGGGACCGTCAGACAAATTCCCGTAATGCACAAGAGTCGCTGGGTCGTTTGGTAGGCAAGGATCACTTCATCCCGGGCAAAGGTACCGACGGGGTTCGCAGCTGCAAACACCAGTGGTTCGGCGTAGACTGATGCGGCGAGTGTCTCGTTTCCGAGTCTGCGGCTCAGCTCTCCGGGAAGTACTTGGTTCCAGATGGAACCGGAGATTGTGTTACCGAGGGCACTTCCGATGTTGTAAGATGCAAGGAAGATACCGGTGACGACAGCGAGATCTATATAAGTTTAGTATGTGATTGGATCTCGGATTAAAGTCAGTTCTTTGATCACGTACGCTCATGCTTAGATACTGCCTGGATACTAGCCTGGGCAGGGTAAGGGAAACATCCACCAGCTATTGAGTTGGGTATTAGTACTTGTTCCTGGGATAGTGATTTTCCTGGTGACGTACCTATTCCTAACAGAATCTGTCCACCGATCACACCAGAGTGACTTTCATGTCCACTTCCACCACGGAAGTGGATCAAGATACCGAAGGCCACGGTGAATAACATAGTTCCGAAGATGATGAAAGGCTTCAGCTGGCGGACCTTTATGATAATGAAACCTAAAATAGTTCCGGTGATGACGGATGTGAAACTGTACAGTGAGGTGATGCGTGTCGCGCTGAGAATCGACTCGTCAAATCCCACGTAGAGTACAGTGTACAAGAAATCACCCTGGAGATACCATGCTGAAATAATGTCAGACCAGATTCAGACTTAATGTTGTGCCAGTCATACCTGTGTTAAGCATAACAGCAATTCCGAGGGCAGCCCATACGCCACGATCTTTGAGGTGCTACTAAAGTCAATACCTCTGAACATACAGCACTCGAGCCAAGCTACACACCTTGAAAGGAAGCATTGGGTATTTGCATTTCTTTTCCCAAAAGACCCATACTGGGATCAACAGGACACCGATAACCAGGGGCGCAATGACCTTTGCCGTTCCCCAGGTTGTTTTGACACCTCCGGCGAGCGTGAATGGAACGAGAATGCAGGCGAATATGGCAATCATCAAGAGTAAGCCAATGACATCCAGGTGCCAGAAAAGCGCGACTGCAAGTTGACGACCACCCATAAGATCAAAAGAGCTCTTATAAGATTCCAGCTGACCAGATTTCTTTGCGCGACGGTGGACGATGAAAAGGACTGTGAGCAGAGGAAGCGCACATACAGGGTAAATGATGGCGAACATGCCGATACCCCATCTCCAAGATGTGACTTTGAGAACAGCGGCGGTCAAGTTACCACTGATCCATGTATTGATCTATTTGCAGATGCATGGTCAGAGACGTCCTCATTCTTGTGCAAAAAGAGAAGACTAACAATAAATGGTAGAGCTGGAATGTATGAGAACAATAGACGAGAGCGAGTAGAGGTCAAATCCGCAATAAGGACCTCGACAAGCAGCATGATACAAGTGTATCCGATCTATTTCCGTCAGAAAATCTCTATTATGTATGCAGGGCCTACATACCTGGTAGATTACAGCTCCGGCGCAGAAACTCTCTACGTTTTTCGCGCATGCTTCGATAATCGTACCGACCGTGTAGAAGACAACGGAGACAATAATGAGTTCAATTCTGCCAAAGACATCGGCAATCTTTGCAGCGGTAGGCTAAATAAAAGACTATTAGCCATGGAACTCCAGTCCTCGAAACCTGTGGTATATACCTGAGCAGCGGCGGCGATGACAGCGCGGAGAACATTGATCGTGGCGAGGAGACTGTGCTGACCATAACTCTGAGTAGCATAGGGCTATGTCAAGCTTTGGTCAGTATTATTGATATCAATCGTATGATTTTCCGGGCACTCACCTGGTAGGTGTACCGAACGGTTCCATCTAGACCATAAACGTAGGCGATGAGGAACACACTGGCAAACAAACAGATGCGATCAACAAGACGGAAGTGCGAGTTAATAATCTCAATCCGGTGAACTCCAGGACTACCTTCGCCGAGCAGCTGAGCGTTCTGAACCGGGGCCGTCTGAGTCTGAGGGTCCTTTCCCGGGATTTCCCCGCGGCCGCTGGCCGGGCTCTCAGCGCTGGCCATGATGAACGATGTCAGAACAGGTTCAACAGATACGTAAGATCCACGCGCTGATCACTGGATCAGGGGGTTTCTGGAGATCTTTTAAGTCCGAGGGAAAAAAAGAGAGAGAAAAGTACGCCTCATGAGTTAAATTGGGAAGAGTAAATTCAGGGTCTAATCCATCTTATCAGATGGGGCCCCATGACGGTGGGCCAATCACAGAGCTCACGGCCACACCACAGGAGCCTGGACGCAATTAGACTTTTCGCTCATTTGCTGACACAAGTTTGTTGCCTGAATACGGCTTAGTGACTGTACACCAGGCTGGATCAGCCAGTCAAAGCTGACTTGCCAAGGTCTGGACCGGAGCATAAGCCATATTTGCCGTGTGGTCCGACTCACTGGGCCTTGGCCTTGTAGCGCAACTCTCATAACTACGAGGCATCTCGGACCTTGTGTATATCTGGTCGTGTGACCATCAATGGTAACTTGAAGTGGGCATGCTGATATTGGATCCCTTTGAGATAGAAGTTAGCTTTCCTGCAGTTACAACTATCCAGAAACCCGAAGAGCACGTAGGCTTGAAAGAAGAAACCCTGAACTTGAACTAATGCCGCCAAACGCCATCCAACCTCCATTCCAATCCAACTTCATAAATCATAAGTAAAAAACATCAAAGAACGCTCAATTCCCTCCTTCCACTGGTCCCACTCCGCATACTCATCCCCATTCCCTGTCCGCTCCACTCCGAAGACGAAGAATCTCCACGAGCACGTGAGCCACCAGTACTGGTACTAGCACCGATACTGATGCCCGCCGTCGTGAGGGAGTCTCCATCATCCATAATCGTGGGAACGGGTCCACCAACCATGACCGGACGGATCTTCGCGCCAACGAAGCCACGACGATCCCGACCTGTGCGGCCGCGGCCGAGCCAATTGTGTTTAAGAGCTTTGCTAAGCACTTCGATTCTTTCTTGCGATTCATCGTCTGTTTGGACGCTTGCGAGCACACTGACGCATTGGAGCATGCGGCCGACTGTCTCGGTGATGACGTGAGATGAGTCTGCAGAGCCGACGCGGTGCATGATTGTTGGGCGTTGGTTCGAGGTCGGGGGAGACGAAACGGAGGAGAAGATCATTGGATCTGGGTTGGAGGATGTGTTGGATGTAGCGCGACTGCGGGAGTCGCTGCTTCCGGGTCTGAAGTTGGCATTGGTATGAGCCAGGATACTCACGGAGTCGGAGGAGTAGCTGTCAGCGACATTGCTGAGCATGGTCGAGGACTGAGAGTTGTAACTGCCGAGGCCTGCGTCTAGTGATGCAGCTGTACCTGGTCGGCCGCCTGTGCCGGTGCTTTTGGCTGTCACGCTCAGTGTAGGGAATCCAGTGTTGATACTGTCCAGGCTGAGGCGAGAGAAGGTTTGTTTGAGGGTTTCGTAGCGGTTGAGGATCATACGGTCTCGGAACGCGATCAACACTAGGTTTCGCACGTCAAGCAGCCCACCGACTGGTAGTGATCCCCAGAATTCATGAGCTTCACAAGCAGACATCAACGAGCCAACGCCCTTGAACTCAAGGTCCAGAGGCAAGAAGACGGCTTGGATAAATGGCAATATTGTGCCAAAGACCAATAACCACACTTGAACTAAATGAGGAACCAGCTTTTCATCGGCAATTCCAACCAAGGAACTGTGGTTGAGCGTCGCAAAGCCGGTCTCCAGCAGTTCTTGGAGATCTAAAATGATTGATGTGGGAGTGCGTTTCTGGACACAGCGTTGTAGATGCACCAGCACAAGCTTGTTAAGATCTTCGATGGCTATTCGCACGTCCTCGCCATCAAAAATGACCAGCAACTTCGCCTTGAGAAAGTCCCATGCGTCCTCAGGAGACATGTTGTTAAGTCCGAACCCTTGTAAAGTCTCTCGTAGGACCGCCTCTCCCATCGCACCAGACGAGCTATTTAAAGAAGAAGGTCCAGTAAAAACAGTGGCGGCAGCATTTCCACCCGCCGCCGCATTATTGAGCCATTCAGTATGCTCGGATTCCGCAAGCGCCTTCTCCTTTCCCTTTTCTTCCTTCTTCTTTTCGCGCAGGGCTCGACCGCCATGTAGCAAATCCAACCCACTGACAGATTTCCCAAAGGTGGCACCCGGAGCCGGGGAGGAAGGCCCGGTGAAAGAGTAGAGGGACTGGGGAGCATTGGGGTCAGCAGGACGAGAGTTACTCGATGCTGAGGATAGAGGTAACTTCAAGTGCTCGTCGCGGTCCTTGAGCTTGAGCTTCTGTCGCGACAAAAAGTGATGCTTGTGTTTATCCTTGTCTTTGGTGTCCTTCTCTGGTACAGCAGGCTGGGATTTGTCTCCTGCCGGTACCACGGTATTGACAGAGGCATTGGAGAGGTTATACATAGAGGAGTTGTTAGAGGGCAGATCGGCCAAGCTAGCCGTGGACCCGCTAACCATGCGCGAGAGACCATTGCCAATCTTGCTCGGAGACGGCAGTCCACGATCCCGATTAAAAGGATCTGATTTCTCTCGACTGAGCACGATATGTTTCGGTTTTGAGAATAGCTTTTTTTTTCTTCTTGTTTTCTGGTTGGTCCATCAGCTGGGCTGCTGCGCCAGCCCGCGGGAACACCACGTTGGCGGCCGTTGTGGCCACATTCGGAGAGGGTTGGTTGAGTCGAAGGGGAGCAGGCACCAACGCAGGTAAAGGTGGAGGGGAAGAGCTGCCACTTCGTAGTGCGTCATCTGAACGTTTGATTTGCTGCATAGCAGCCTGAGCAGCGATGCGGGAAGCCGACACCGGGGGCAGCTGATCGGACGATGCGGTGGGTAGTGAGGGCTCAAAGAAACCTTGTGAATGATGCCGAGACCTGTGTCGTGTCAGTTCAGACGAAGGGCCTCGACCCGACGGCCGACGGTCTTGCGGCATTCTAGCGGCCGCGTGTTGGGGCGACGTGGTTGCTGAGGATCGGTGAGGAGAGAAATAACTACCACCGGTAGGCGGGTTGATCGGGGTGATCGGGGCGGCGGAGACGGTGGTCACATTGGAGGAGGCATCACTACCGGAGGATCCGGGGCGAGCCAATTCGTTGTCGTCTGAGTCGTCTTCTTCGTCGTCGTCGTCGGAGACTGGTGGAGGCTGGGGGTGATGACGATAGACTGGGGCGGGGCCTCGTTGGGACCGGCCCGGAGAGTTAGGAGAACGATAAGTAGGGTTCATGGCGAGCGATCCATGAGGACATTAGGCTTTCTATCTATAGGTAGCAGTGTCAGAAGTTGACAAGGTTGGATGCCTGTTTCAATCGGTGATCAACAAGCTCACCCCTTTAGGTTTAGTCAAATCGACTTCTCCGCCGATCTTTTCTTTTTCTCCCCCGCCGCTCCCACTTTCACAATCTACAGACTACAATTCTGCAATCATGGTCCACACTCCTCTTCAAGCTGTTTACACCGCTCCAGACGCCACCAAGTCTTTCCAGCATGCAACCCCTGTGGCTGGTGGGACTGCCTCTGACCCCCTCGCCGCCAAGCTCACTCACCTGCGAGCCCTCCAATCCCTAGTCCCAAAGCTCCAGGACGAGATCAACGTCTACTTGACCGCACGAATGGAAGAAGACAAAAAGGCGCAAGGACAAACATCGGATAAGGAAGCTAAGGAGGAGGAAAACTACGGGGAGGAAGTTGTCGAAGACGATGCTTGATCAACATCATGACGTGATATAATATGCTACAACTGGGTATCAAACGAAAACACCAAATCCTGCACGATGCAGACGAAAAAAAAAAAGAGAGAAAGAAAGAAAAGGAAACCGAAATCTAGCAACCCTACCCGGAACGAACACTCGCAACTCGATTCGCGCAACCCAAATGAACAACAGTGTTGCTAGACAAGTCAGCAGAAATTCGAACTTCAGAATATACCTTGGAACTTACTCGGGGAACACATTGATTACACTCCCTCCCAAGCGCTTGTGACACACGCCACAGATCCGCTCTTCCGTGATCGTAACGTGTCGCGCCCGGGTTCCACCTCGAACATTCTCGCCGAGTGCGAGTTGGGCCTCGGTCTGCATGTCGCGTGCCTTTCGCAGACTCGCTACGATGCGTGCCTCGTTGAAGACGGAATTTGCTGCGCGCATTCGGCCCTTGAAATAAAATTCGAGGTCCTGCACGGCCAGTGTGGCGGGGATCAAGCCTAGAGCTGCATCAGCGGGCAATCGGGAGCCGTGCTTGGCGAGCAAGGCCAATGCGGGTCCATTTTGGGCTGGGTAGCCATGTGGTGGGGCCAGGTAGAGCGACAGCAATGTGAGATAGATGGATTGCTCTGGTTCTTTCTCTTCGGTAGCTTCAGTCAAATGGACATGGTTGCAGTACCTAATACGATTAGCCAAGTCAAATGTGCAAAAAAAGAGAACTTACTCTTCCGCTTTTTCGTGAGCCTCTAGCTTAAACACGTATATCTCAAGCACTTGACGATGCTGGCCCATCTTGCTGAAGACAATAGCTCGTGCCTCGTGGAATTCAGGATCTGTTTTGTCAGTATAATCCTAATTTTGGGTGAGTCTGAGCCTACCTTCGCGGTCCAGCCGGTTCAGAATTTTAGCTGGCGAATATTGCTCGCTTTCCTTGAGCATGTCCAAGAATCTTTCTTTGGTCTGGGTGTCAGTCTTGTCGGCTATGATCTGATCAAGATACAAGACTAAAAGCTGCTGATGTAGATCCGGACTCATGTCATTCCACTCGTGAATGACATGTTCAAGGTATCGGATGGCGAGTTTGGAATCAACGCTCTGCAAGAACTTGAAGACCTGAGGACGTGGCAAGGTCTCGGCATTCTCTGTGTCTGTCAGAAACACCTCCATGCCGATATTTTGGTCATATTGGAGCGGCCATTCTCCGAACTCGAGGATCAAGTCGATTTGATCGGGTGGGAGGTTCTGCAGATAAGCCACAGTACGCGTTGGCCCACTAAGCACGCCCTCCTCATCCTGTCCGAATCGTTGAAGCAGTTCCAAAGCTTGACGATGTAACTTCTTTCCGTAGAGGAAATCTATTAGATCGTTGTACCGGCCGGTTTCTTCCAATCGTTCCATTACCACCTCCGGATCACAAAAGTTGGCAATGCGAAACAGAGACCCTGCGAGTGATGGCGTTGCATACATATGGGCGCGGAACAGGGTCGTATCGACGAGTCGTGCCTTTTCCCGAATTGTAGGCAGGAAGTCTTCGCTGGCTGGAAAGTCCAACAATTTCAGCACAGAGTCGCTGGCCTCGTCCATGGATTCAGTTGGCACGGGAGCTTTGAGACTACCATCCTGAGCCAAGAATCTCTGGAATCGCCGACGAACGTCTGCCAAGTAACCTTGAAGTTCACGTACAGCATTCTTCAGATCCTTTTCTTCGTCACGGATGCTGCCCGAGTCGCTGCTCCCATCAGTCCTCGTTTCAGCCCGTCTGAGGAAGGACTGGACAGACGGCGCATAAACGGACGAAGTGTGAGCTCCATTGGCCCCATTGGTTACATTGGCTGGAGGATCCACAGGACCGTCAGCTTGCGAGCCGTTGATCTTCGGGTCAGAGCTCCTCGGGTCAAAGCCGTTGTCCATCTGCTCAGGGGCAGCTGAAAGTTCACCAGCGATTGACCGAGGATAAAGACGAATGACTGTCTCAGGAGAAGCAGCAACCTCAGTGAACAAGTCCAAAGACTCTCGGTACTTGTGTAAAGCAAACAAGCTCTGGGCCTTTTCGAGCTGTGCAGTGCGTAGTCGGCCGGCTTTGTCTCGGAGCAGAGCATCTTCCAACATTCCTAGGAGACTAATAGCCTCATCCAAGTACCCCTTCTCGACCAATGTGTCAATCTGGGTATCGTAGCTTAAAGCATCCATCCGCCAGATTGTCCGGTCACTTCCAACCAAGAACCCTTTTCCGGCATGGGCAAGGCTGATATTTGGCTGAGGGATGTGCAAAATACTTGCTGATGGAAGCGGGATCGATTGCAATAACGATAGTGTCTCTGGGTTTCGCACTTCAAGAACGCCCTTAGCTGTATCGTGAAGCGCGAGGAGAAACGGATAGGAGTAGCCAATTTCCATGGGAGCATGGCTCCAAGGGATCTGCCGTCGCCCCAGTGGTTGACCTTCCACATCGATGAAATTGGTATTCACATCCTTGGCCAACAAGATTTGGCCTTCTCGTAGCCTCGAGGCAAGTGGCTTAGGTACCATGCCTCCCATCCCAATATAGCTCATGCTCGCTGCACCGACTCCCGTAAACCGACCCGATTCCTCCAAGCTCCCCGGACTAGGTAGTTCGGTAACCTGCCCGCCTTCAACATCCACCATAACGAAGCTCGAGCCCAGTCCCACAACCATTCGCGTCGCTGATACCCAGGTAAGCGTCTTAACCCCGCTCACCAAGCTCAGCTCCGTAGTGTTCGGTTCCAGCTCCATATCCCGCCACACCCACATCAGGATCTTCCTTTTGACGGCGACAGCCAATCGGGACACAATAGCAGGAACATTTGTATCGGGGTCATTGACGACATTCGAAGTGATTGCAAACGCCGAGGCGCCTTTTGTCTGCGCAAGCTGTTCCTGAAACTCATAGGTCTGCGAGTCATGGAAGCTCACATACCCACCAGACAGCGAAACAATGACATGTGCCTCCTTGACCAGAGCTAGCTGCTCGATCTTGTATCGGGCGAACTTCTCCAGCTCTCGAAGTAGCTCGGTCCTGCCATCGTCTGTCACACGGTAGATGCGGAGTGTGCCGTTGTTGAGGCCGGCTAGTAGTCGGTCGCCGTAGGCGAGCACCGAGTCGATTTTGGATTTGTCGCGTGGCTTGAGCTCCACCAGCGGTTGCGCGGTGAATGCAGATAACATCGCGCGCCGCCAAGGGTCAATTTGTCCCTGTCCCTCACTGGGCTCCTTGGTGCTTGTGGTGTCGAGGAAGCTCCGCCATGTGACGTCTTGCTGAGTCAGCTTTTGCCTGAGGCTTTCCCCAGTCTCGACGATAGCAGCAGTATAGTGCGATCAAAGGTTGGACATATTTTTGATGAAATTTAAAGGCTAATGGCTTGAAGAAAACGACCCCTGAAATTGTTTGTTCATACGGGGTTTTTTTCTGAAAATCCCAACTTTGTTCCAAATTTCTAAACGATCTCTACTTGGCTTCGACCAAATCCTCTTCCTATTGTCATCAGTATCACCCTGAAAATTACCAAATTTAGAATTATGAAAGTACCACATCTATTGTTGCTCATAGTATACCCATGCTTCATGGGAATTAGACGCTATCCAGGGACATTTCAAGACTATTGGATGCGAATGCTCATAGAGTCATGAGTAAAGATCCATGGGTATACCTACCTTGATAGGACAAGGACACTAAAAGAGGAATTCATAAGATTGCAAGCGGAATAGTGACTGCCTAGACGTCATTGAAAATTCAATATCTCCCGAAAGTGCTTGAATATCAGATCAATTCGACTTCTTTGATCCAGAAATCATTTCAGATAGGCTTACTGGTTTATGCACCACCATTGGTGCTCTACCTACAATTTCCGGCTGTACGGGGACATTAAATGCCCGGGCACGAGAGGAATCGCAGCAATAGAAGCAGACGAGTCAGGTAGCTATTCGAATGATTCAACTCATACTCGAAAAGGGCTCCGACGTTTCACAATGACCAATGTTTTAGACAGGCAAATGCCAACGGTGGTCAAAGAGATGATGGAAGATACAATGTATGAGAGGTGTATGCTGAATTCCCGATCTAAAAATACTCGCTCGGCAAAACAACTGCTGTTGGATGACTAGAATTGACTTGTAATTGTCATTTTTGGTATCTGAACATACATATTTAAAAACTCTCTTCTAACGCTATTTCCGTTCCTGTTACTTCTGTTCCTGTATATCTACTGGGAAATCCTGGTGCTTTGCTGAACTTCCCTTCCCACGCCACGTAGATACGGCAGAGATACCTGCCTTGAAGCGCTGTTCTTCTGTGCCATACGCACGGGGCGTAAGCTTGATCAATGTATGCAGGGGAACCTCCATCCATGGGCTCTGCTCCTGCGGCACGTTCATAAAGTACGCATAGATACAGCGCAATACCGCCTGATGCGTGACAATAATGACATTCTCACTTCGCTCCAACTCCATGATAATGGGCTCTAGGCGAATGACGACATCGCGATAGGATTCGCCGCCACGGTAGCGGTAGTTGTATTTGTCTTCGTCGCGGGCGGCGAAGTCCTCGGGGTATTTCTCGGCGATCTCTTCATAGGTGAGGCCGTCGCAGACACCGGAGTCCAGCTCGTCTAGCGCTTTCCATTCTAGTTTCTCGAAGCCAGTCTCGGCTTGCAGGTGCCGGGCTGATTGGATAGTGCGACGGAGAGTTGATGTCCAGATGACGATTTTGGTATTCTCGGGGATTCCAGATTTGCGCATTAGCTCAGGGAGAGCACGGGCGTAGGCTTCACCACGCTCTGAGATGTTGGAGTCACCGCCGATACGGCCAGTAAGATTATATTCCGATTCGCCGTGCTGCTAATATGAGCTTTTGTTTTATCTTTTTTATTTCAGGGCGGAAACTCACTCGAGATAGCCAGATCGATCGTGGCTTAATGTGCAGGTTTTGAATGTAGTATACCAAACGACTGGACAAATAATCCTTGATCTGGTTGATGATAACAGTCGATCCAACATTGATGAGTTTGACATAAGTGTACTGCTTTTCACCATCGTCAATCGTCTCATAGGCCTTTTCGTAATTGACAATACGATTCCGGAAATCCAAGGCGGCCAGCTCAGGGTCCTGGCCCTTATAATCCGGGGAAGTAGTCTTAACCTCCAGAATATTGTTCATGATGAGATCCTCGTCGTCACAAATCGACTCGACAAAGAGAGTCTCAACGTCGGCAGCAGTACACTGCTCATGAATCCACTTGCGGCGCTCTTTGGTGGAATTAGTCGCATCTAAGATGGCAACTACACCCTTGCCCGCTTGGAACCAAGCCAGCATGTCGGACAACGCGGCCTCGGCGGCCGCCCGACGCATACGCTCACCCTCGGCATTGTGAGGATCAAAGAAAGTGGCTTGTGGCTGAGGAGTGTTATGGCGCCGGTAGCTGCCGACATTGAACACACGAGCCGGGATGCCAACCCAGGCCAAATATCGCATGGCTGGAGCAATTAGCCTCTAGGATCATCATTTGGTGGGGTGGGTGGGGGAGCTTACCCTTTCCAGCTATGAGACTCTTGCCCCGCGCTGGGAGGCCTACCATGACCACGCATATCTTGGAGTCATCTGACTTGATGGGAGGTAAGCTCGGTTTCATGGTGAATAAATATCAATGGACGGAGGTGGCAAAGGAGCACATGGGCGGGATTAATCAATATGATTAAGAAAGAGGAAGGGTCAAGGCAAAGGAGTAGCAAGCATCAGATGATCAGAAAGATCCATTAGGGTTTCAGGGTCTCATGATCGTAGCAAGGGTACTTCAGCCTCGCCTAGGTTACCCCCATGTTCAAATACAAACGTCTTGTAGCATCAGGTATGGGGATAAGCTTGGGGATAAGCTTGAACCGAGGCAAAGAGGGGCAGGGATCCCCGCGGACAGAAGGCGATCCGGAACTAAGGGGGAAAGAGGGGCAATTGCAGTATAACTTACGCTAGCAATAAACACCTTATGCTGCTGCTGACTCCGGATAACACTTTTTGAAGACATTGCGAATTTTCGAGATCGGGAGGAATAGGGATACTTTCCGACCCGAGGCCGAGAGATGCAGGATTCGCGGATTCACCTAAGCATGCAAGGTTCGCACGGCGAGATTGTAAGTGATTGACTAGTCGTAGATCGAATCCCAAACGTAAAATGAAAAAGAATTTAACTTTTAAAATGCGAAGGAAAAAGGAATGCGATCATGCGGTGAGTCTGGAAATGGTTTGCTCCACTATCGATAACTAACGTCATCAACCCCGTTTTCCTCCCAAATGCTTGATTTCCCACTTTTGAATGAATTTATCCCTAATGCCCTTCTTTTAACTCCTATCTATAATTTTTTTTTTCTTGTCATCTGGTCAGGTCATGATCATCAGTCTTAAAGAGCCTCGGAGCTAATGCGCTCCTCCGGCTTGGTAATGCCCCGCGCCCGCTGCACGCGGATCGGGCCACCCCACGGTCCTTGTTGGCCATTCAGAGTATTCAAGGCCCGTTGAGCCTCTTCCACGGTGCTGAAATCGACAAAGAGATAATAGTGCTCGCCGGGCTCGAATCGCTTCGCGGGGTGGGGGGAGAACAGCTTGCTCACTTTCTCACTATGGCGCGAACACGTCAGTAACGATCGAGGAGAGAACGATTATTTCGGGGACATACACGGTGTATCCTTGGAAAAAGGTCTTGATCTGGGCCTCCGCAACCTCGGGCTCGGCCACACGAGGCAATCCACCCACATATACGCGCTGGCTGAAATCAGAGCTGACTCTGGGTGAACTCTCAGTCTCCGAGCGACGCCATCGGTCCATGGCAATCGGGGATCGCTGCTGTTGTTCACTGGCACGCTCGGCCGATGACTTAGCCACACCGGGCTTGATCTTCACGGGACGACCTAGCATATCCTTTCCATCCAAGTCGATCATGGCCCGCTCAGCTTGTTCCTTTGTGTGCAGGTCGACGAAACAGTACGATGGGTTCCGGCCGGTAAAAGGGTCAATGGCAATGTCAATGCGCTCGCTATCAAGTTTCAGACTCAGCAAGGCCGACTCGCCAGAAGAAGGTTAAAAAGGCCATACATGGAGAATTCGGATGCTGTGAAGAGTGCCTCAACATCCTCGGATTTGGCGGTATAGGGCATGTTGCCAACATATAGACGGCGGCCATCAGAGATAGCTTGGGGCACATGGGATCCTGGACGACTAAAGGCGGTGCGAGAGGTATTGGTTCGCGGGGAGGGGGAGGGGGTTGAGGGCTTTCTTCGCCCTTCATGCGCCAGTTGGCCGAGTTGAAGGCACGGCCGTTGGTGCGGATATTCTGGTGAGGAGTTCTCGGAGCTGATAGAATTGTCAGACCTCTAATGCTCTAGAAATGATCGGCTGTATTTTTCTGCATACTTTGCTGCTCCTCGGGTCTGAGGATCTCGGTATCGGCCATTGCCTGGAAGTTCAGTTGGGATTCATTTAAAACCATGGACAATCCTTACTGAAATTTCCTATGATATCAATCCTCCAAAGATAGTTTTCGTGCAGAACCAAGAAACGCCGTGATGCTTCAACACTTTTTTTTGTTTGTGAGTGCAAACGGTGCAAACACGTGATTCCACTATTTATTTTTTCGCGCGGCGTCTCGCTTCCTCTTTTTTTCTTCGTTGCGGAAAATCTGAAAATTTATGTTTTTTCCTTGCTTTCAGACCATGTGCTTATGGCTTGATGCCATTGTGCTGCAATGAAGCTTTCAAGGCTCCTGTGGTGCTCGCACAATGCCGGCATTGCATGAGCATGAAGCTAAACTTGTCTTGCCTCGAAAACTCTAACCACGCCTCGACCTGACACTCGATCTATTAACAACTAGTGAGTCCTTGTCTAGCTTTCCAATCCGCTTCAATGATGAGTATGATTATACACAGACCTGTTCCAAAATACCTTGAGGATACCAGATCGATATTCAAATCTGATGAAGCTTTTCCATTGTGTTTTTTTTAACGCTATGTCTGATCATTGCTAATGACTATTCAGTAAACAGGAAGCATTATAATCACACGACCATCGACCGAATGATATACACTAATCGGTGAGTCTCATTTGTTCTTGTCCCTCCCGCTTCAGTGATGAGTAAGATTTTACACAGACCTGTTCCAAAATACATTGAGGATACTAGATCGATAATAAAATCTGATGAAGCCTTTGAATTCTGTTCGATTCAATACCATGTTTGATCGTCGCTAATGATCATTTCAGCGCAGGAACTAATCGACCCCGACATTCTACACCAACCCAAGAAGACCCTGCACACTAATTGGTGAGTCTCGTTTGTTCTTGTCCCTCCCGCTTCAGTGATGAGTAAGATTTTACACAGACCTGTTCCAGATTACCTTGAGGATACTAGATCGATAATAAAATCTGATGAAGCTTTGCCTTCCATTTTACTTGGCAATATGTTGTGATCAACGCTAATGATTATCAACAGATTTCAGAACTCCATAATATGAACGCTAGCGATATGATAATATAATTGCTATACCATCTTCAAATTTAGTTTCAATCTGTAGACGTACTTGAATTATAATCGCTTCGTCTGATAGTCATTCTTATGATAGTACTCAGCAAACCCAGTCTCGATCAAGCATTATATCCCAAATCCTCATGCACTGGACCCACGTACTCCCTCTCATACAAAACCTCCGGCTTGACATCCTTCCGCAAAATAAATCTCTTTACAAAATACGGAATCTGCCTCAGTCCGTACTGCGCGTGGAACTTAGTCGACACTGAAAAGACCTGATCCAACTCCTCAAGAGTCTTATTCTTCGTCTCGGGCATAAAGAGCAAAACAAGCCACCATCCGACAAGATTCCACCCGGCATAAAAGGCAAAAGCACCATGCGCCGTAAATGCACTCTGCATAGCCGGCCATGTAATTCCCAGAACGAAATTAAAGAACCACGTCGTCGCAGTTGCCAATGCCATCCCGTGCGGTCGGACATAAAGCGGATACGCTTCCGCGGAGTAGGTGAATGGTACTGGGCCAGCGCCGGGAGAGTAGACCATACCGAAGAGGTAGGTTCCTAGTACTATGCATGTGATTCTGGCGCTGTGGTCTTCTGGTATCCAAAGGCTAAAGCCTGTGAAGAACATTGCTAGTGACATTAGGGGGAATGTTACCAGAAGGAGATTGCGGCGGCCGAATGTGTCGATTGTGTAGATTGCTGGGATTGAGAAGAGCCAGTTTATTACGCCCCAGCCGAAGGAGACGAGCATGGATGAAACGGCGGAGAGGTTTGCGTCCTGTGATTATTTAGATGGATTAAATTCGGGGGGAGGAGTAAGAGTTGATTAGAATATACCATGAAGATTGCTGATGAGTAGTATGCTATTACATTGACACCACAAAGCTATTCCATTTAGTAGACGATCGGGCTTTACGTAGGGGAGTTCTCACCTGCTGCATGAACATGAGAATTTGCGAAGCGATCATAGCTCGCCGATTTCGAGGTACTTTGACAAGCTCCATTATCGAATTCTGTCCAAGTTTCATACTCTTCTCCGCTTCCAGCAACGTATGCATATAAAACATGTCTCTCGCCGCCTGGATTTTATGATGCCGCAACGAGCACATCGACTCGTAAGCGCGGTAATACTGATTCTGACTCATATACCAACGCGGCGACTCGGGACATGAAAAAACAAAAGTCAAAACGATGACAGCTGGAATGATAGCAGATCCCATCATGAATCTCCAGTTGAGACCCACGATTGTGCGAGGATCAGTAATCTGATAGAATGCCAAATCCGCTACATATCCCAGCATGATACCGAACGCAGTCCACATCTGCCATTGCATCACCAAGGCACCGCGGATAGATGATGGGACTGTCTCGGCTGCGTAGATGGGGACAGTAGCGGACTTAGGACCAATACCAAAGCCCAATGCAAAGCGCGAGAGGAACAGGTTCCACCATTCCGATGCGAAGCCGGACCAGAAAACGGACAGGGCACTAAAGGCACATGTAATGAAGATGGTTCCGCGTCGACCAAACCATTGATTGAATGGGACTGTGAGCCAGCAACCGATGAAAGCACAGCAGAGATAGGGCGCTGAGGTGATCAGACCTAAGATCCAAGTACTTCGGGCACTGTCATCTGCGATTCCAAATTGATGTTTATACCAAAGCTGGGCACCGTTGATGGTGGTTTCGTCTGTAATATGTTCACGTCAGCTCTATCATTCTGTTGGCTTGGGGGTGACATTAACCCATTCCCTGAACAGCAGCAGAAAGCGAACACAACACAATCACCAAATACATTTTCTTCGGTTGGGACCATCGGTGCTCGACCTCGTGAAGCAGTATTGCTTTTTCATGAGCCGTCAAGCCCTCTATACTCGCAAAGCGCTCTGGGGCTTGAGCCAACACCGCGCCCAGTTCAAAGGCACGAACGTCCTCCTCTTCGCCTATCTCATGATTGAGCGCAAAAACACGACCCTGCTTCCGCAGCTCGGCGTGGCTATACCCGGCAAGCGGATTCGAGAGCTTAGCATTAAGATTGCGACGGGCGCGCTCGGCCGCATTGCCGAAATCGCGCTGCAGCACAAAGTCAGCAACCGGCTGTTCGTCCAAGGTTTTGTTCTTCTCCGCCATTCAGATCTTGTCAAGGATAATCACAAGAATAAAGATTTAGCGAGGATGCATCGGTGTTAAATGGCATGGAATTACGTGAGCGGACGAAATCAAAACAAAGAAAGGCGAACATGTTGCTTGCTTTTCGAGTCTGCTGGGTAATACTCGTCCTGTCAAAGAACAGACTTCCAGAACTAGAAGCAAGCTAGTGCAGAAGACCGCCTGGTGGAAAATCGGTTCGTGTGTTCTTTCAAGTGATTGGTGGGTAGGAGAGTAACGGCCAGATAGACAAAGGATCGTCGCTCGGTCTCTCATTTGAGTGCAGGGGTGCACGCAATTCATTGGAGTGGCTGGGCGCCGAAAGATGCATGGAGCAAAATGCAGGTAGAATCACAGGGTGCATAGAGAACAAACCTGAGTAATAAGAGGCGGGCAGAAAAGATCGCAATAGCGAAGTGGACCTTGTTCCATAAGATCAGGAACCTCGGAAGTATTTGGCCTTATAGCCCTAGAGTTGCTTAAGCTGCAGGGGTCATGCAAATACTCAGTGCCTAGATGTTCTCGTGACAGAGAATCACCGACACCGTGACATCCGAAGCAATCTACTCCCAACATGTACGTATATATATACAACCCACTTATGCTCAATAACCTTGGAAGTATATAGTGTTCCAAGCTTAAGTGCATTGCTTTTTGACAGTTGCCCGATGGAGTTGCATTGCATTATAATTATACCTGTAACGATTTAGAGCTGCTATAATACCGTCAACTCGTCCACATACGAACCACCAAGGTAAGGTGGAGTTGGATGATAATTTTCCCGCTTATGACGTCTGCGATGCCAAAGGATATGACGGGCTTTCCTGAGCAGAGTAGGTCGTCAACTGCATATATGTAATTGCATAAAATCCAAGCAACAGCCGAGTCAATTCAGCCTTACGCCTACTCAGGGACTAAGACCGTATTTTATCGACAAAACCTCTCTGCATAGATAACTGCACAGATCATAGAGCGCCCGTCGGATAAGGTCGGCTCGGCGTGGGGAAGTGGGCGATCCGCCCCGCAAAACCATGTAAAAGCAGCCGCCAGCGGATCGCCGACCGTCGGATAAGGAGCCGATTTACTCACTTCCGATCGTACATAGTGATGCTTCAGCCATTGGAGGCTCGAAACTACCTTCCGAAGGTGCGGGGAAAGCAACGAAGTGCCAAATATAAAGTGACGCGAATAAACCGCGCAACTGAATCCCTCACTTCCCTTTTTCCATATACCTCCTCCACCAATATTACCACACCACAAGATGCTGGGAAAGATTGCCCTCGAAGAAGCTTTCGCGCTTCCCCGTTTTAAGGAGAAGACAAGATGGTGGGCTGGCATGTTCGCCACGGATGTCGATAAGCACACTGCCGAGATCACAGACGTGGATTCTATCCGGTTGAACTTCGCCGAAAAGCACGGCGTCGGTCTCCAGATTCTCTCATACACCGCACCAGGTGTACAGGATATTTGGGATGCCAAGGATGCACAAGCACTGGCTGTGGAAATTAACGACTATATCGCCGAGAAGGTGCAAGCGCACCCGGACCGGTTTGCTGCTTTTGCGTAAGTCATACACCATACAACTAGTCATGGCACGTCGTACTAACGGTGCGTGTAGTACCCTCTCCATGCACGATCCCCAAGAAGCAGCTACAGAGCTCCGCCGCTGCGTAACAAAATACGGTTTCCTCGGTGCCCTCGTCAATGACACCCAGCGCTCAGGGCCAGATGGCGACGACATGATCTTCTACGACAATGAGAAATGGGATATCTTTTGGCAAACCTGTACCGAGCTCGACGTGCCACTCTACCTTCACCCCCGCAATCCCACCGGCACAATCTACGAGAAACTCTGGGCAGACCGGAAGTGGCTCATCGGACCCCCTCTCTCCTTCGCGCAAGGCGTGAGTCTCCATGCACTGGGTATGGTTACGAACGGAGTCTTCGATCGTCACCCCAAGCTGCAGATCATCCTTGGACACCTTGGCGAACACATCCCATTCGATATGTGGAGAATTAACCACTGGTTCGAGGATCGGAAGAAGTTGCTCGGATTGCAGGAGACGTGTAAGAAGACTATTCGGGAGTATTTTGCGCAGAACTTGTGGATTACTACCTCTGGTCACTTCTCGACTCCTACATTGCATTTCTGTATGGCCGAGGTCGGGGCTGATCGGATTTTGTTCTCAATTGATTATCCGTTTGAGACCTTTGAGGATGCTTGCGACTGGTTTGATAAGGCTGAGTTGTCGGAGCCGGATCGGTTGAAGATTGGAAGGGAGAATGCTAAAAAATTGTTCAAGCTGGGCAACTATAAGGATAGCAATGCTTGATCTGCATTGTTATGACTTATGGTTATGATGATTATAATGTAACAATTACTTGGTCACGACTTGATAGCGAATATGCTTAGTTATATTTGAGATTCGCAGAATGAAATTGGGTATCTGATCATCATATCATGCACACATAGAAGATTTAGCTCGAACTTGCGTATTTCGTGTCGTTTTCCTTTCAAACTTTATCTTCCTCGAAGCAGCGTGCCACCCGAAGGCCACCTGATAACTCCACCATAACCGGCGCAAAAAATCGGCTCTTGATACTGTGCAGAGCATCCCGGTAGATGGCGTAGCTTTCAATCGCACGAGACAGAACATCCCAAATAGCATGAAGTGTCCGAGTCAAATGCAGACGGCCGATATCAAGATTCTTCTCATGGGTGATTTGGCTGTTACGGAGATGAAGAAACGTGTTGTGGACCCACTCGTCGTAAAAATCGAGGTACTTGGAGAGGAGGGTCTGCTCAAGGTGTCGTGGTTTTCTAAGATGACTGCCTGCCTATGTTAGTGTGCTTCAGTGGAGGCCTCGAAATATAGCCGCACTAACGTCGCGACGAGAAGCGCCATCCGTCGGTATCGAGTCACCACTGCGACATCCTCGACGGCCAATAATCCCAAAGTGCCAGCCACGAAGCCAGTTGTCTCAACAAGCTCTTGCATCATCCCGTCTACCCATGAGGCAAAAGCGAGAATCACAGTGGCGATTGACTGGGCATCTTCTGTGGCCTCTGAGTCCAGGAACTGTTCCTCATCGGAGAAAAGGGTGTTTTCCAGACGGATGATTATGTTGGTTAGCGCAATGAATCGCAGGCGAGTTCTCTGACGAAGCTGCGGGTGAGAGAGAGATTCCTTCATGGCTTCCAGTGTTTTATGTTTCTTGTCTACCACTTGTCTGAGCACCAAGATGTGAGGGTCCACGGCTTGGGCGCGGATCTCCTCCTGCATGGCTGCAGTGAAGGCGACTTTGTAAGCCTTTTCGGTTTCTGCATCGGACGCGGATGACTCGTCATCATAGTCTGGGAAAGGCTCGGAATATATGTGTTCCTGTCGTGAGTCGGTTTGCTTCCGGTCTCCGGGATTCGACATGGACGGTGGAGAAGCGTCAGCATCCCAGTCGACAGCGAGGTGTGAGCGAACTGAAGTCAGCAATGACACGGTAGATGGAGCACTCATACTGTGGACAGCCACATTGAAAGTGGACGATGGGAAGGGATAGTGGTTGTGGTTTAGGAACAAATGAAGTGAGGAAAACGCCAAAAGCGCCAAAGGTAAACAATGCATCAATTTCAAAACTATGCCCTAAATATGATTACTGTAGATATATTCCACTTCTCAATCCCCAAATGCATCTTGGATAATGTCAGAGTCACATGAGTGACCCTAACAGAAAGGATGCCTTCTGATTAAGTAGAGATGTGGTCTTGCCTTCCCCTAGATGAAAGCCTGAATAGTGAAACAGACCAGTAACAGCGGAACAAGACGTTCCAGTAGTCACTAGAGCTATCTCTCAGGTGATTCCACCAAGAGTTAATGAAGGCAAACTGGTTCTTCGCACATTGACTAATCAACGTCTCATCGGAAAGGAGGACGGCAACTTAAGTAGTGCGATTTGATGTGTTTTCTACTCGGTTTTGGGATGGGCAGAGGGGTCATCGGGTAGCACTTCATCCTCTTCCTCATCCTCTGGCAAGGGGACGTCCATGACCTTTTCGCCTGCCCATTGTAGGGTTCTTTTGCTCCAAGACCGGACACCCTTGTAAACAGTCTGCAGAAATGGGGTTAGTAGATGGAGGTAGCGTCTCAGCAATGCTCAGCATACCCAAAGGAAAGTGGCCACTCCCGCCAGAATCACTAGCCAGTTCAAGTTGGCAGCGCGATTACGTCCCGTAGACCGACCATTGCTCACAACACCTGAGCCACGTATCCAGAATGGCGGCGAGAGGGTAAACAACGCCCTGAGGAACGACGTCAATCCCAGTGCCGCAAATCCCTTCACAAAGTGTTCAAGCCAAGAGGCCTCTTCGTCCAGCTCCAGGTATTTATCATCCAAGGGGCCGACGTAGAGATCAATGACGGGGTCAGCAACAAATCCAAGTAAGAAAATAGTCAATAGAAGAATGGCCATGGTAAGAGCTAGCTGGGTGCCAGTGCTACTGATCCAGCGAGCCCATGTCAAACGCTCCAGGCGATATTGAAAACCGCAGGTCGGACACTCCCAGTAGTTCCGCGTCGCATATCCAGGGTTTGCATGTCGCCAGGACTGCAAGCATCCTTCGTGTACATATCGCGAAGATCCTTTGCATTTGCAGGGGCGAAGCAGTCGACCGGATTCCGGATCGCTAGACTCATATACCAAGCGAGGTTTTTGGAGAAATTCCGAGGGCTGAACGGTTGGCCATACTGTTTCCAAGCAGATGCGACAGACTCGGGGGGGATAATTCTGCTCGGAAGTCCCTAACCCCGATGAGTCCGGCTCATTGCTTGGGGAGTCCATCGAGTGTAGTGAAGATCATATCCCTGGGCTAAAATTCGCTTCGGTGAAGACAAGAGAAGACTGAAGGAAAAGCGGAAGAAGACAGTTAAAGAAAGTGTGGGAAGACTTGAGGAACTAACCCGATTGGACTCACCGCCTTGGAGCAGCTCAGTCACAGCTACCTAAGCAACCGCGTCAAACGTCACCCTCCGTCTGCCTACTTATCCAACCTCCTTCTTCTCATCTTTTCGATCTCTGTGATTTGGTGTTTGTATTCTACACATTATCATGGCTGACCGTTATTCCTTCTCCCTGACCACTTTCTCCCCCAGGTAAGTTGATGGTCCCAACCCTCAGCATTGGTCCATAAGCTAACCCCATCCTCCACAGCGGAAAGCTGGTGCAGATTGGTAAGATCGAATCAAGAGAATTAGCGGAGAAGGTCTCAGCACTGACACTGTTCAAACAGAATATGCTTTAAATGCTGTCAACCAGGGTGTTACAGCCCTCGGCATCAAAGGTAAGGCTTCCGTCTCCATCAAAACCTACAAAGCTAATGATTTTCCAGCCACCAATGGCATCGTCCTTGCAACTGAGAAGAAGTCCTCATCGCCACTTATTGATCCCCCTCTCTCTCGAAGATCTCCCTCGTCACCCCCGACATCGGTATGGTTTACGCCGGCATGGGTCCCGATTACCGTGTGCTCGTGGACAAGGCCCGCAAAGTGTCACACACTGGCTACAAGCGCATCTATAACGAATACCCACCGACTCGGATTCTGGTGCAGGACGTCGCCCGGGTGGTGCAGGAGGCCACGCAGTCTGGAGGTGTTCGGCCGTACGGTGTCAGTCTGTTGATTGCTGGCTGGGATGAGGGTGTTGAGCCCCAGTCCGAAGAGGCTACAACTGAGGAGAAGCCCACCACCAAGACCGGCGGGATCCTTAAGGGGGGTCCCAGCCTGTACCAGGTGGACCCCAGTGGTAGCTACTACCCATGGAAGGCGACGGCCATCGGCAAGCACGCGACAAGTGCTAAGACTTTCCTTGAGAAGCGATACACTGAGGGCTTGGAGCTGGAGGATGCCATCCACATTGCGCTGTTGACACTCAAGGAGACCATTGAGGGCGAGATGAACGGAGACACAATAGAAATCGGTGAGTTTGAGCAAGTCCGGCTGTTTTTGCTTCGGAACTAACATCAAATAGGTATTGTTGGCCCGCCAGCAGACCACCTGCTGGGCTACGAAGGTGTGGAGGGAGCCCAGGGCCCACGGTTCAGGACATTGACCAAGGAGCAGATCGAGGATTACCTGACCAACCTATGAGAGACATGATAGAACTCGAATGACATTTGATTTGTTTGAGCAATTCATAAATAGAATCGCAAGGACAACTACCGCTGCAGCTTGGACCTTGGACCGGGTAGATGCACTTGACACTTGACAGCTCGTCGACAGTAGACTTTCTCGTCCCGTATCCCCATCCGACATCCTGTTCGGAAAGCATACTAGATACTCAAGTAAGTTTTCCAAGGGCCAGGCCCCGGCGAATACCCGCGTGAAGTACTACGTATCTCGCATGAACCACCCAGGTACAAAGGTCTGTGCCACCCTTGTTATTGACTAAGGCAGGGATCCGGGCAACACCCGACAAAGTTACAATACTGTCCGCCAGTTCTCGTTTCAAAATCGTTGAACAATGTTCTAGATCTTCCGTCACCTCGGGGTTGGCTAGTGGATGCTGAATAGCTTATTTTCTTGCTATTAGCCATGTACCGCATTATTGAAACAGTATTTGGTTATATTTAGTCCTGGGTTTACAAGGTAGCAATCGAGATACATTTCTGCATTTGTTGCATTTGTATCTTGCTTGTACCACCCATCCGTCTTTCTTTTTCTTGTTCTCGTTTCCTTTCTTTTTTTCTTCTCTTTCCTCTCTACGATTTCCTCTATACCCTACCTGCCTAGAAAATGTGGGCTTACCAGACTGGGTGAAAGGCTCTGCCGAGTCCATTCGCTTTTCATTGCTCCCCGAATGACCCGCTTCTATACAGAGTACCCATCATGCCCCCACTCCCCCAGGATCTACTAGATGGAATCTCCGGGGGCCTCGCAGCAGAAGGAGACGTCCTCAGAATGGCCCTAATAATCTTCATTGGGTTATCATGCTACAACATCGCCGAGCTAGTCGTCTTAGTGACAGCCACCTTCCGCCGATGGCGCGGTTTATATTTCTGGTCTTTATTGGCATCAGGCTGTCTTGGCGTGGTACCATACACGATTGGATTCATGATGAAATTCTTCACGCATGCCGACACCGTACTATCCGTTACTATCCTCACAGTAGGATGGTGGACGATGGTGACTGGTCAATCGATAGTGCTATATTCGCGACTGCACCTCGTTCTCCGGGATGAGAAGACCTTAATTTGGGTCCTACGGATGATTGTGTTTAATTTCTTCCTGTTGCAAGTCCCTACTACCACCCTGACGTATGGAGCTAATATTATCCATACCGGTAGTCTGACCTGGGTATGGGGATACAATGTTATGGAGAAGGTCCAGTTGACCGGATTTACGATCCAGGAGAGTCTTATATCTACGCTTTACGTGATCCACACAGTGAAGTTACTTCGTCTCGGTGCGAATACGACGAATCATTCCGATTCGCGGACGATCATGTACCATGTTATTGGGATAAATTGTACCAACATAGCAATGGACTTGTTATTGTTGAGTTTGGAATATGCCAACCAATATGCCGTCCAGGTCGTGTTGAAGGGATTGATATACTCCATCAAGCTGAAGTTGGAGTTTGCGGTGCTGGGTCGGTTGGTCTATATCATTCAGAGATCGAGGCATCCTATCTCGGTGTCTATTGCGGATACACTGCCTCTTTGTTCGTATCCGCATGCGCCTGAGCCTTCGAGTCGTGCTGAGCAGACTGATTCTGAGCCCGAGCCGAAGGATATTATTACCCCGCTCGAAGGGGAAGTGGTTGAGACGAAGGATTTTGTCGAGTCGGGGGAGTCACGGAAACCGGCTTCATGACCTTGTAATGAATAATGTGAATCTGAGCTATGTCACGAATCATTCTTCGGCGCTCTTAACAGCGGCCAACGATTCATCATTCCACTCAAACTCGTCCTCCGAGTCTTCATCCTGACTATCAGCAATCTCATTAGATGCTTTTCGTTTCCGACATGGCGTAGGCTGAGTCTGCTGCAATGGTAACGGTGGGTGTAAGCCCAAAGACCTCCGATCAGCCACATCAATGCGTTCACAAAGACCACCCTAGACCCATTAGAGAAAGGAACCAAGAACCTTTAAAGTAGCAAACCAACCTCCTCAATTCGGAATGGAATAATCAACTCCCCGATCCTAACAGGGAATATCTTTCCACCCCTTTTCGTAATCTCCATGAATCGCTTATCAGGTAAATCTCGATACATAGCAATGCGCGTCATAACATTTTGTTCCCATCCTCCACCCGCAAGGATGGGCTGCAAAGTTGCACGTAATTGGCCCTTAATCTTCGTATGTGCCTGATTAATGGCTAGCACGGCGATACCCCGACTCGCCAACCTGGCCAGATGGACTGCCAAATCAGATGAAACGTTCCACTTCCGATTAAGAAGCCACTGTAGCTGTGACTTGTCGGTGATTTTGCCTTGGGATTGGCGTTCTTTGAGTTCTGCTGCGTTTGGGAAATAAGAGGGGAATAATGAGGAGACGGAGTCGACTATAAGGAGAGAGGTTTCTTGGGGTGGGAAGTCTTTGGGTGGATGGGTAAGAAGGGACATGAGATGAGGCAGAGTTGGAGTGCGAAAGTAGATTAGGTTTGTTAAGGGGATTTGGGTTAGTTCTTGGAGTCTGGGAAGTGGGATTGGGGCGCTTGTGTCTGATATTGTTAGGTTGATTCCAAGATTGCTGTGGTTGGAGAGCGTATAGCGTACCAATCCAGATGACTTTTCCGCCCTCACGGAGTGCATTTGATGCAATATTCATCCTGTACAGAGTTACTATCTCACGTAGTATCGGACAGAGGAAAGACGGTTCTCACGCTAATGCTGTTTTTCCCACCCCTGGTGGCCCAAATACTTCCGTCACTTGTCCACGCAAGACCCCGCCAGGCCGGCCCGGATCTACCGACGCGCTATCCAGCGCTTGATCAAGACGCGCCAGGCCCGTCGAAATGGGTTCCCGGGAGAACTCAGACGCATTCAGTGACTGTGAGGCCGAGATTGAAACAACAGGCTCTATCAAGGGTCAGCATGGTTTCTGCATCTTGTGAGTCAACGTACGCGTATCTTGGCCGTCGGCGCCAAAAAGATCGACGGTACTGCTCATTATGAATGGGCTAGTCAGTTGAGATTTAAGGCTATAACATATTGAGATTGATCATCAACATTGATTCCTGGTCTGTCACGTATATCGTATTCGTGAGCCTTGAGGTGTAGTCGAGTTGTGTGGATCAAGTGGGTCCAGATAAAGTCGCGTGTAGCGCGCCGTGATGCGTACCTGGAATTATATGTGCGGTCTTATTCTTGGGGTCACGCCCTATTAACTTAATTCCGATCTAAATGTTTTCTGCTGCATCGCATACTGAAACCTAGTGTTTCTATTTTGGCAATACATGGTGGCATTTCTGGGGTTATAGTGGAAATTGCCGCCACCTATTAAACTATGTGACACTATGTTCTTGCGCTAATATTCGAGGTTGAACAGGGAACTTATTATTTCCAGTTGATTCCATCAATGCAAATACCACCTACTAGCTAGGTAGGGTCATGAGAAGGCTATATACAAATACAAACGCTAAGCAGTTAAAATCCCAAAATTTACTCAAATTATGCCCAAATTATGCTGTAGGCTCCAACTTGCCAGAAGTTGTCACAGTGGGCTCAGCCTGCTCAACAACCTCATCCTCCGACTCCAAAACAGGAACCTCGTCTGGCTCATCAGGAAGGAGCAGGTTCAGAATGACACCCACAATGGCAGTGACTGCGAATCCATTGGTCATCACCAAGTCAACAGCATTCAGCAGACCCTCCAAAGCACGGTTATCACCCGAGTAGGTGAAGAAGTAACTCCACCACGAAGGAACAAGCGTGATACCCATGCCGAGTGCAAAGCTAGCAGTCAGGATGAAACGGTTGCGACGGGTGAAGTCGATCTGGGAAATAATGCGAATACCCGAGATAGCGACACTGCTGAATAGGAAAGTTGTCATACCACCAAGGACAGGGCTTGGAATGGACACGAGGGCAGCGGCAAACTTCGCGAACAGACCCATGACAATCAGGAAGAAGCAGCAGCAGTAACCGGCAGTGCGGTTGGCGCATTTGGTGAGAGCGATGACACCATTGTTCTGGGCGAAGACAGACATCGGGGAAATTGTCATCAATCCAGCGAGAACGCAGGTAATTCCGTTACCGAGAACTCCACCCTGGATCCGGGAGTCGAACATTGCGCCCTCAACTTGTAAACGGGATACATCGCAGGTTGCGGTAATATCACCGATAGACTCCATCATGATAACAATGTACAGCGCCAGCAGCGGCAGGATGAGTGGGGGATAAACCGATAGCGGAAAAGTGTGGACCCAAGCGAATGAGATGACGGGCGCCTCAGCAATACCCGAGGACTCAAAGTAGTTGCATGCAGCAGCGACGATCGAACCAACCAGCAGACCAACGACGACGGCACAGGACTTCAGGATTGGAGGTCCGAACCGTTCGCATAGAATGATGGTTACGAAGACCAGGAATCCTAGACCAATGAATTGGGGGCTACCCCACAGTAACGCGTGCGGAGCATCAGCACTGGGACACATACTGCGTGGGGACGGTCCACAGCCAGAACCACCACCCCAGTCCTCCATGGCAGACTGAATCAGGGAGGCGCCGATCAGGAGGACAGTTGGGCCAGTGACGAGTGGGGGGAAGATGCGGGCGAGGAGGCGACTGCTCATGAAGGAGAGACCGATTTCGAGAAGAGCGCATAGACAGGACGTTCCGAGGAGGGCACCGTAGCCCTTGGGGCAGGGAAGTTTGGTTCCATCGGCAGAGGTAGGACAGTAGCCTGTTTCGTACATTTGGGTGAATGCACCCGAGGCAACGGTAATTGTGGCGAAAGATGTGCCTGGAAAGCTATAGTTAGTATGCAGAGTTCCTGTCTCGTCCGGGTATGTTCCAGTGACCACATACCGACGACCGATAGTAATCCGGTTCCAATGTAGTATTTTGTGCCGTAGATGTGAAAGCGCGTCATCTGGATGGCGCTGAGAATGCCCGAAACGATCAAAGAGGTTGAGACGAGGTACTGGTAGTCCTCTGTTCCAAAGTTGACACCAGACGTGCCACCGAGCATAATTGGTGGTGAAATGACTATTTTCGGTCAGCGTCGGATATTTTATGAAATATCCAGCGACGGTACTCACCACCAGCCAACATGGCGAGCGCATGTTGCAATCCGAGGATCAAAGCGAGAAGGATGGGGACGCGATCATCGAGACCGAAAAACGGCGCGGATTTCCGAACTTGGTTGGTGAAGGGTAACTTGGGTGTGAAAAGGAAGGCATAGTCGTAGTCGCCGATGAGACCATCGCTAAAATCATTGTTAACTGGGTGATTTGGAGTAGCATTGGCGATGAGCATACCGAGTGGTAAAAGTTCTCACGAAGCTTCGTAGTTTGTCGCTGTAGGTGCGCTTGGGCGAGAGATCGGGACCAATCTGATCGGGGCCGTCCATGATGGGGAAGTGGATTTGTTTACTGGAGCCCACTGGAACCTGGGGGTGTCCCGCACTATATAGAATTCCATGTCGCGTATGATTCACGAAATTGTCCAAGAGCACTAAACCCCGGTTCCAATATCGTTCGCAACATGTGGAGTATGGCCGATAAGATTTAATTCTCTATCATTAGGCAAGAGCATCGAGTAAATCCAATTGTAACTAAACTCCCTTCGGTTAACAGAGTCCACTTTCACTCTTATCTGGGTGGGGCCCCTTCGCCTCCTGCTTCAACCAATCACCGCCCATTTGCCCACAGGATTCCGAAGCCTCGAGATAAGGAACCGAATATGTCTTTAGCCGCTATTGGATTTACGGTTTGTCTTCATTGCCTCTCTACTCGGCTGTCAACTCACTCATGCCTGTCGAGTGGGCCTAACTGCCGTTCGACGCCCCTTTTGCCACCTTGTGATAGGCCCGGGAGCTATCGGGCACGTGTGAACGCGGGTTTCCCGAGACTGACTCGAGGGTTATCGTGATATCTGGGGTTTATCTCTGCTGTCCAAACCATTTGACGGAGCCCCCCGTGGCTCATGGAAGGCGCCGATGCCTTATCAGGGTGACCAAGGATGCAAGAGCTGCGGTATATGAGCTGACCAGGTTGTAGAACTCAAAACGACAGAGATTAATCCAGTCTTCTGCGATTGATGTATCTGAAGGGTCTGAGCATGGCTTTGATCAAACAAAGCGAGATTCAAGAGGGAGAAAAAAGTTTGACATATCAGGGTAAAGAATGTGGTTGAAATATTTGAATATTTAGAGAATTACATATTATAGAAGAGGCCCTCCTAGGGTGAACGTTTCATTCATATTTCAGTTCAGGAACAAGAGTCCGACAGCCTAGTCCATTGTGGATCTACTCTGATCGCTGGTGAAAATGGGGTGATGGTGATTGAACCCTGATGATCTGGAATTGAAGCTATTCACAATGTACCGCCCCCTTCCACGTACTTTTGTAGTCACTTTGCTTGGATTATTGCCACGAAGGTGTTTGCACAGATCTCACTTTATTTACTTTTTGGCTTCTAAGTCTAATGTTTACCAATGGACCAAACCCAGGGCTTCAGGCAAGAATTGCTACTTGTGTATACTTCCAATCATTAGTCAAGGAATTATGTAGCATTAGACAATGTGGCGACTGTGCGTGGCCTTTAGGTCAGCAATTTGTGGGGGTTTACGCCTTTAACGTTTCCGCTAAGCCTAATCATGATTAGCACCGCTTTAAAGCTCCAAAGATTGACAATTTGAATAGCGAAATTGCATCTTCAGCGTTAAATTGCGGTTTTCATCGCAATAACACACTTGATTAAAAGTTAAAAATCTTGAGACTCGACAAAGTTGATCAATAGATAAATCAAAGCATTGTCAAATTGGCTTGGAATACTTCGTTACCTATGAGGCCTGTGACAAGTACTCAAGGGTGACAATGTAGTTCGAGTGCCTGATTAGCCTTTGAATACTGATCAGCGTTGTCAAAGCTGATTAAGCTACCTGTCGTGGCCCTTTCCACAGATAGCGTTAAACTGTATCTTTAAAGTGCCGTCAACCGCTATCATATCCACACTAAAGAACAAAATTTTGAACTATCCTTGTCCGAACAAATTCCTTGCAAGTTGCAATACTGAGGTGTCTCACAATACCAAATCACCAGACCAGTAGTAGAGTATCGTCAGCCCTCAATAAAGAATATAATATGGCCACTCAGCTCTGCGTCTTGGACGGCCGTCTTTTTCTTTTTGAAGGGACTCTGTCGGAGCTCCAAATCCTTTCATTGCTTCTGTTATGATCATCGTAATGTTGCATGTCATCGCATCGAGGCTCTGTAGCCAATGTCAATCATTCCAGTAGAGCATAGTATAATATCCAAGACAGACCCATCTTTTCGCGTGACTAGTCAGCGCATGGAGTTGTCTTGAATGACTGCACGGACCTTTTCGGCATCTACCATTTCCTTTTTAGACAAGTTACAGTAAGTTCGAAATCAGATTTGTCTCGACACTCTTCAAACTGCTTTCCCAAATGTAAACTCAGATAAACTAAGACAAGCCTATCCCGTCAGGGTTGGCTAGATATGTTCTGCTTTCCATAATATAGCCTGTATCTATGTTCACGCTGATACAGTAGGACCATGGTACACTTTTTATTCCTTTTTAATTTTATTTTTTGGGGAAAACAACAAAGTAATCCTAAACTGCATCATTAGCTTCCTGATCTCGTCCTTTCCTGATGTCCAACTGCATTTAGCCAAGTTTCAGCCTGATATGGGATGTCAGAGTCATAATTAACGTATTTCACCACTGAGCGAGCCGTCCCGGTCGGGCGAGCCGCCCCATCAACTTCAATTAATTCAAACCAGCATAATTCACCCGAAATAACGTAATATTGAATATCTAAGCTATTTAATCAAATTTGGACAATGTGTTCTCTTGTGACCCTGAATATTACACTCTGAGCATCTTGGTGGCGCCCTAGGTCGTCGTTCTTGTGCTTCTCGTTGACCGGTTGGCTGGTTGGATGGAGCTTCAATTTGACCATTTCCATCATTTTGAGCTATTTCTCGAAGCTCAGCGACAGATAGGCCCTCTGGAGCTGATATCCGGAGCTTAGAACGTGCTTTTTTTGACTCTGATTTCTCCGCTCTAGCCCGTAAAAGCTTGATATCTTAAGTCAGAAGAGCATAATTATGCATATGGGTTTGACATGATTTAAGCACCCGATCTATATGAGAAAGTAGCGGGCTTAGTGGGCTCTTAGAGCGTGCTTTTAAGAGCTTTTTAATCGAAATTTCATGCTTCTGGAGCTGCTTATAATTTAATGGTGTCTGATATATGCTACTTTAGCTACCTCGAGATGGTGGTGGTGTAGGCGTCCGGAGCTAAATATTAAGCTTTGAAATAACCCGATTTAGATTATATGGAACTAAACCGGTTGCCGAGAAGCTATTTTTGATCGTTTCTGCTTTATAAGCTTCGTTTCGAGCGTCCGGAAAGGCGTCTAAAAAGTCTAACTTATCGATATAGTTCTAACCTAACCGCATCACGTTCTCGACGCACTTTCCGTACGCACGCTTTAAGACGGCAAAACAACCTATATCTAGAGGTTATAAAAGATATGATAAGTGCGGTGGCATATAGATTAGAATGATTCGATTTTTAGAGTAAATTTCGTCGAATTTTAGAGTTAGATAGCTTCCATGACTATCTAGAACCAGGAGTTAATATATCCCCTTTAACCTCGAGGAGGTCGATGGGATAAAGACCTTTTTAAGCCAGTAAAGTCTAATCTCGTCCGAGGTCCATCTATTTGGACTAACCTAGAATTGCTAGTCGCCTAGAAGCTTTAACTCTTAAGCCTAGCCTTTCGTGAATAATTTTGCCTTAAAGATAACCATCGGAGGAAGGCTATATCTAGACGCGCCTATACACTTAATCGCGGTAACCCATTCACGATTTCTAGGCTATAAAAGAGAGCGTCGACTATAATATTCTACTCTTATAACGACTTTTGCGGTCGCTGTTAAGCCCATCGCGAACCCCGTCTCATCAAAGTTATAGATATCGTCTTCGTGGATCCCATACTTTAGGGTCGTCTTTTGAACTAGGTCGAACCACTCTATAATGATTTTTAGGTCCTCGCACTTTGCCCGCTTATAATTATAGCGTCTTAAGAGCCTTGTATCGAGTTCTGGGTGTCGTTTAATGTATTTTGTGACCTAATTTTTGCCGACGGTTTGGATCGGGGTGGTTCCACGTGTGGCGAGTAAGAGATTAGCCATTTCTTGGACCATAGAAGGTCGTGGAGCTGCTCCGCGTATATCCATAGAGATCACCCATTCTTTAAGCGAATTCTCCTCAATTTCAGTCAATTTAAAGGAGGTTGCGCGAAATTCGACGCGGTTTTCTCGTCCGCTGAGCCGGTGCTGGAGCGTTGTTCTAGGGATATTGTACATGCGTGCTGCTTTGGTAATTGACAGCTTTTTTTCCTGCTTCTGGATAGCTTGGATAGCAAGCAAGATACGACCTTCTTGTTCTATCAAATTCTGACGATTTTGAGAGCGAATTGGTGGCATGGTGGTTGGTTGAAGAAGACAGGTCTAACTAATTAACGCATTTTGGTTGGGTCGGCTCGCCCGACCGGGACGGCTCGCTCAGTGGTGAAATACGTTACGCTGTTTGATGACAAATCAACTTGCATGCTGGTTCATAGTAAACCGGCGTATATCTCCCCATATGTTCCATTCTGAACACCCATTTTCAAATAACGAACCGTGACCATAGTCATGAGTGAGACCTTGGCTGATCCTTTTCTCAACAAGTGGAGCAAGCGAAATGCCTGGATCAAGAATTCCACTGATAATGATCAATTGATTCGCATCAGCTACATCGAGTGCGCACCGCCAACAACCAGTGCTCCAAAAGGGAATATACTTTTAATCCATGGATTTCCACAATCTTCGTACCAATTCCGGCATGTGATAAAACCCCTCTCCGAAAAGGGATATCGAATAATAGCCCCCGACTATCGCGGGGCTGGTCAATCGTCGCATCCCACCCAAGATTTTAGAAAATCGACAATGGCACGCGATCTTTTCTCCCTTGTTCATGACCATCTCGGCATTACGCAGGCAATCCATGTGGTCGGGCATGACATCGGGGGTATGATTGCGCATGCATATGCCACGCTATATCCCGATCATGTTGCGAGCGTCATTTGGGGCGAATGCCCGCTGCCTGGAACTTCTATTTACGATAAGAACAAAATCATGCCTGAGCAGTTCCACTTTGTGTTCCACAGTGTGCCCGATGATTTGGCACTTTCCTTGGTGACTGGAAGAGAGAAGATATACCTGGATCATTTCTTTTCTAAACTGAGTTTCAACGCCCAAGCAATATCTCCTCTTGACTTGAACTTCTACACTCTACAATACTCGCAGCCGGGAGCACTACGGTGCTCCTTGGAGGTATACCGGGCATTTGAAGAAGATGCTCGAGAGAATCGGGAAAGCTTGCGCCTCAAAGGGAAATGTACACGACCTGTGCTCATTCTCAGCGGCTCACAGAGCCGGCATGTGCACGAGGCCAGAGAAATGGTGAATGAAGTATATGCTGGAGAAATTCAGATTGTAGAGATTGAAGAATCCGGTCATTATATCGCGGAAGAGAACCCAGACGGCTTTGTGCAGGCGGTATTGGCCTTCATTTGTTCTCATGCGACTGTGAAGTGATTGTTATTTTGAAACGTATCTTTAGGTAAAGCCCTTTAATTGCCTGATCACATTTTTTTCTCCTTTTGACAGGGTAAAAGGAGGGTCTCCCGAAATCTGGATCCATGCCAAGAGTATACAGAGGAATTTGAGTCAAAGTATCTTTCTAAATACCAATTTCTAGGACGCGTTGGTATTGATCAACTGCCGGACCTGAGCCATTCTGTACCGGAGACCGAAAGGGGAAAGAAGAAATAATCCGCAAAGAACGCCGGCGCATGTAACTCCTGTCTTGGTTAGGTTATTATCCGAGCCTTTCTCCAGTCGATACCGCCTCTACTTCAAACAGCATTAAGAAGACTTATGATACTATAAGAATAAAATAATTCTAATTACGTCTGAGTGTAATACAAACCTGCTGGGATTACGGAGAAGGCCCCAATCTAAATTCGCGTATGTCGATCCCGTGAAATTACCTTGCCACCCAGCTAATGCGTTTCCCTGAGGGTTTCGGTTCAACACGGGACTACCCTGCTGCTCCAGCTTTCCCGAATTTAAGCATCTCCCCGAATATGTAGATGGTGAGGTTGTGAGAGGACCAACATAACCGCTCCAGAGGCTTGAGCCCAGGGCACATTTGACATCAACCTGAGTAGTCCAGGCCCATTCATATTGATGTCCCTATTAGGGCGTCATTTTCAACATAGCTTTGGCTTCAAGTCACTTGAGCTAAATTATACGGACGAGATTACCGATGATGAAGTCATGTTATGTTATCAGCACATTTAAAATTGACCTTGCTCACATCAGCAAACTACACACAACAAACAAGCTTGCGGTCACAGGCTTTTAAATAGGTGTCCGAGGCCAGGGGTTCTCGTCCACCAATGATCATTTCCATCCATGTCAAAGGGCAGACTGGCAATACAGTAATTGTTCGGCCAACCAAGTCCGATCAATGTTGAGATTCAAATTTACCTGTGATGATCCTGGCCTATACCATATGGTCGTAAGAAGTGCCGAGGATCTACCATTGTTGACGTAGTAAACCCAAATAGGGTTTACGCCGGCTCAGTACAGTTGTTTGCCTCGGTGTCCTCGACGATCGACCGTCCTGAAAATGACGTCTATGAACTATATTGCCACTTTTCAATCTCACTTTGGAATTGAAAAGCAAGTATATGAACAGGTTATTTCCTGTGCCATTTTATGCTTTTGAGTTTCTTTCCTTGCAAAGACCAAAGTGGGACTGTGATTGTGGACCAAAAGCTTAAAAGGATTTCACGTGGTGGCACGTGATGTCGATGGCCTACTGCGGAGTAGTTTTTATCGGATTTGCCACCATAGGGCGTTGGTGGCGCAGGGGTCGAATAACCATGGGTTTCCAGGAGGGCTGTGAAATTCCGGGAAAGCCCAATGAAAAATCAGGCAATGCATGTCAAGTCAAGTCAAGTGCACTGAGAATTCTGCGTCCTGTTAATTGAACACAGGGATTGTCCCTTGCTCTAGCATACAGAGAATGAAGATCCCCCTGGTGCCTGTGTTGGGAATCACGTGCGAAAGCCCAGGCCCTGCACCTTATTTTCCCTACAATGCAGTTCGCGGGTATACGAACTAGCACGAAGACAAGGTACGGAGTACATAGTCGCACATTGTAGAACGTACATTACCTTCGGCCTTAGTCATGGACCATGAAAATGAGCTCCAAAAATACCATGCCATCCCACCCTGGGCCAGCAAATCAGAGAGTTACTCAAGCAGGAATTTCCTAATCTTTCCGGAGCTTCCGCATGGAGTAATGGTTCCGTGCCTCAGGCAACAAAGCGTTGGGGCGGGACCCAACATTGTTCGGGAAAACATTGATCTCGCCACTCACGATCAGGATAAACTGAAATAAGAGAATTGATCTTCCTCCTTTTTCTCTTGATTTCTCTACCTCGGGATCTTGTGATTGAGTGGCCTGTTCTTTTCATTCGCTTGGGTGCTGAGCTCCCCCCATATTCGTTGGCGATCAAACCCTTCGAGGCCCCCCAACGTTGGTCTTAAGTGGGCCCTCCCCATATAAAAAAAGCTCTTGTCCGCGCCCTCATCCCACTCTTTTTCCTTTCAAACCTTTTGGTCGTCCTCACATTATCATCATCATGTCGACCAAGGCTGAGGCTTCCCGCCCCCGGCCGGCAGACACCAAGAAGGTGCACATTGCCGACACCCAGATGACTCGTGCCAACTGGTACAAGCATGTCAACTGGCTTAACGTCTTCCTCATTCTCGGTATCCCCATGTATGGCTGTGTTCAGTCTCTTTGGGTGCCGTTGCAGCTCAAGACTGCCATCTGGGCCGTTGTCTACTACTTCTTCACCGGTCTAGGTATCACCGCAGGTAAGTTTCCAGTGTTCTAGGTCATCTATTGGGAGCGGTTAATTCTAACTTGCTATAGGATACCATCGACTTTGGGCTCACTGCTCGTACTCGGCCACTCTTCCCCTCCGTATCTGGCTCGCTCTGGTTGGAGGTGGTGCCGTTGAGGGCTCTATCCGCTGGTGGGCTCGCGGCCACCGTGCTCACCACCGTTACACCGACACCGAGAAGGACCCTTACTCCGTTCGCAAGGGTTTCTGGTACTCCCACCTTGGCTGGATGGTCATGAAGCAGAACCCCAAGCGTATCGGCCGTACCGACATCACCGATCTCAACGAGGACCCTGTCGTCATCTGGCAGCACCGTCACTACCTCAAGGTCGTCTTTGGAATGGGTCTCATTGTTCCCATGCTTGTTGCCGGCCTCGGCTGGGGTGACTGGTTTGGCGGCTTCGTCTACGCTGGTATTCTGCGTATCTTCTTCGTCCAGCAGGCCACTTTCTGCGTGAACTCCCTGGCTCACTGGCTCGGTGACCAGCCCTTCGACGACCGCAACTCACCCCGTGATCACGTCATTACCGCCCTGGTCACTCTCGGTGAGGGATACCACAACTTCCACCACGAATTCCCTTCGGACTACCGCAACGCTATCGAGTGGCACCAGTATGACCCCACCAAGTGGACCATCTGGACCTGGAAGCAGCTGGGTCTGGCCTACGACCTCAAGCAGTTCCGTGCCAATGAGATCGAGAAGGGTCGTGTGCAGCAGCTACAGAAGAAGATTGATCAGAAGCGCGCTAAGTTGGACTGGGGTATCCCTCTGGAGCAGCTGCCCGTGATGGAGTGGGATGAGTACGTCGAGCAG
The DNA here is from genome assembly GCF_028827895.1 of Penicillium longicatenatum. NCBI lineage: Eukaryota > Fungi > Ascomycota > Eurotiomycetes > Eurotiales > Aspergillaceae > Penicillium > Penicillium longicatenatum. The sequence continues at coordinate 329,940 of NW_026643121.1, read as the reverse complement.
GCCAAGAGCGGCCGTGGTCTCATTGCTGTCGCTGGTGTTGTCCACGACGTGACCGACTTCATCAAGGACCACCCCGGTGGTAAGGCGATGATCGGTTCCGGTATTGGCAAGGATGCCACTGCCATGTTCAACGGTGGTATCTACTACCACTCCAACGGTGCTCACAACCTGCTGTCCACCATGCGTGTTGGTGTCATCCGCGGTGGATGTGAGGTGGAGATCTGGAAGCGCTCCCACAAGGAGAACAGCGAGTACGTCCGAGACGAGTCCGGCCAGCGCATCATTCGGGCTGGTATGCAGGTGACCAAGATCCCTGAGCCGGTTCCCACCGCTGATGCTGCTTGAATGTGCTTTGATTGAGATGACGTGACTTGCATTGTGTGGGTGGGTTTGGTGTTCACTCGGCGTTATTCCCTCTTTTATTGTGTATCAGAAAAGCGACTTTCACATAGATAATCTGTCATGAACTAGAAACGACCATTGATTATATCAGACCTGATTGTGCGGACATTGCAGTAGCCCGTAATATTGTAGCTTAAATATATTGACTGAGTCAGTTCAAGTCAACAAGCGGGGAACTTGGGTACAGACTCCGGAGTACACATCACCTGACGGCCCCGTATCTGTTATCTGTGTACTCCGTAGACCTCGATCCCGAACTTGGTTGCATCACAGCTGCAGCTTAATTCTGAAACACACACCGCATATTTCTTCTACCTAGTTTCCGCCATTCCTTTCACCCGCCACCTCCTCATCATCCTTGCCGCTATCATCGTGGCGCCCCTCCTCCGTCTCCCCGCCGCCCGCCTCACATCCGTGCTGGGTCATTTGCGTACAACACCTATTCGATATTTGACAACCTCCAACATGGCCCCCGCTCACCTCCGGCGCCCACCACAGGCCCCGCCGACCTTCACGGCTACCCCGCAGTCCGTTGTCGCCGATGCCGAGCGACTGCTGAACACGTCCCGGACCATTCAGGACAAGCTTGTTGCCGACATCAAACCCGCTGATGCCACGTTCGCCAACGTGCTGCGTCCGCTTGCTCAAGATGAGAATACCATGGCGTTGGAGGCACACATTTTGGGCTTCTACCAGGCCGTATCAACCGATCAGAAGCTTCGGGATGCTTCCTCCAAGGCCGAAGAGCTCATGGATGAGTTCTTCATTGAGGCCGTCATGCGAGAGGATGTTTTTAAGCTGGTGGATGCTGCTCTGAATAAGAATGAGGATCTCGATCCCGAATCACGCCGTCTGTTAGAGAAGGCACACAAAGACTTCGTGCGAAATGGATTGGGTCTGCCCGCGGGGCCCCAGCGAGCTCGGTTCAAGGAGATCAAGAAGCGTCTCAGTCAGTTGAGCATTGAGTTCCAGAAAAACCTGAACGAGGAGAATGGTGGTATCTGGTTTACTCCGGAGGAGCTCGACGGGGTGCCGGAGGATGTGACCTCCGGCCTGAAGCGCGGCGAGGGTGAGAATGCCGGCAAGCTCTGGTTGACCTTTAAGTACCCGGATCTGTTCCCGACCATGAAGTACGCCAACAATTCGGAGGTCCGTAAGCAGGTCATGGTTGCCAACGAGAACAAGTGCAACCAAAACGTCCCGCTGTTCCGCGAAGCTATTGTGCTGCGTGACGAGGCTGCCCGTCTGCTGGGCTACCCCAACCACGCTGCCTTCCGCATCGAGGACAAGATGGCCAAGACGCCGGAGACCGTTGACACATTCTTGGGTGATCTGCGCGCCCGGCTGGCTGACGGTGGTAAGCAGGAGATCCAGACCTTGATGAACCTGAAGAAGGAGTTGGACCCTAAGTCTGATGGTCGCTACTACTTGTGGGACCACCGATTCTACGACCGACTGATGTTAGAGCGGGATTTCCAATTGGATCACCAGCTTATTGCCGAGTACTTCCCGTTGCAAACCACCATCCAGGGCATGCTTAAGATCTTTGAGGAGCTGTTTGGATTAGAATTCGTTGAGATTGTTGGGGAAGACCGTGCGGCCTTGGCTCCCACCGGCCAGGGTAATGATATTGTCTGGCATGAGGATGTGCAAGTCTTTAGCGTGTGGAATGACGAGGGTGAGGGTTCTGGCTTTGTCGGCTACTTGTACCTGGACTTGTTCCCACGCGAGGGCAAGTATGGCCATGCCGCCAACTTCAACCTCCAGCCGGTATGTACAGCAAAAGCTTCAAACAGCAAGAAACTAACGGTCAATTCTCTTAGGGTTTCGTTGATGCGGAGGGCAACCGACGCTTCCCCGCCACCGCCCTGGTGTGCAACTTCACCAAGCCCGGTCCTAAGAAGCCCAGTCTGCTGAAGCATGACGAGGTTGTGACCCTCTTCCACGAGTTGGGCCACGGTATCCACGACTTGGTTTCCCGAACCACTTACTCCCGCTTCCATGGCACCAGCACCGTGCGGGACTTCGTCGAAGCGCCTAGCCAGATGTTGGAGAACTGGTGCTGGACTCCCTCACAGCTGCGCTCGCTTAGCCGACACTACTCCACCCTATCGCCCGAATACCTCGCCGGGTGGCAGGAAGCTCAACAAGCGCGTGGCAAGACAGACACGACCCCGCCTTCGGAGCGCATCCCTGACGAGGTGATCGACAACCTTATTCGCACCAAGCACGTTAACGACGCCTTGTTCCAACTGCGCCAGCTTCACTTCGGTATCTTCGATATGACCGTGCACGAGCCTAAAAGCCATGCCGAGATCGAGGCTCTGCCTATCTCGGCGACTTACAACCGTCTCCGCCAGGAGATTACCCAGATGGATGGCCTGGAGGCACTCAATGGTGGTCAGGAGTGGGGTCACGGCGAGGCAACATTCGGTCACTTGATTGGTGGTTATGATGCTGGATACTACGGATACTTGAGGTGAGAGTAACCCTACCTTTTGAAGATTATTCATACTGACCCCATATAGCTCCCAAGTTTACTCCACCGACATGTTCTACACGGTCTTTAAGGACGACCCGATGAACAAGGCTGCTGGCCGTCGCTACCGGTACCAGGTGCTCGAGAAGGGTGGCAGCCAGGATGAGATGAAGACGCTGACCGAGTTCCTGGGTCGTGAGCCGCAGACTACTGCGTTCTACAAGGAGCTGGGTCTGGCGTAATAAGCTGGATGTGAATAGACAAATTTAAATACAATGGTGGTTCCACCTTATAAATATTATTGGGGGCCAGTAGGTGTCGAACGTAAAAGTCAGCTTTGTAGGACATTCGAAGATTGACAGGCTGATACCGATAAGCCCACCGCCTTCAAATCCACATCTCCAACTTGCAGCTCTGCAAGCTCAACTTCAGTTCAATTCAATTTAGCTGGATCTCTACGGCCGTAAGTATTAAAAGAATGCCTTTAAATGCAATTCTCTCGAGTGATAAAATCTAATAGTCTCAGCTAGACCCTTCAAGCCCTCCCAATCACTACAACCACCACAGAAATCAGAAAAACCAAGCTTGCAAACCGTAACAAGCATATTCACGCATATCCAAAACAAATCCAATACTCCCGTCGCAAACCCTCGAAGCAAATACAATGACATCCTCCGAACCCCGCCTTCAGATCCGAACCCAACACTGCACATTCTGCAACCACCTTCTCCTCGCGACAACACGAGATATATCAACCCTCCCCCGTCGAGGCGGCGAAGCAAAGGATAAAGCCATTATTCTCCCACTGGAGGACCGTACAATTGGAGAAGACGCGGATATCAACGAAGCGCAAGGCACAAGGACAAAACATGCGACATTACTTCTTTCCACCACTATACCTGATCGACGCGCTACACTTATCAGACGTGAAGATGGGATTGAGAAGAGAGTTCTTTTGCGATGTGGACGGTGTAAGGCTGTGATGGGATACTATCTCGACAGTGTGCATTATGGAGAAGAGAAGACCAAGGTTGTCGAGGATGATGATGGGAATGTGGAAGAGAAGAGGCCGGCGGTTTATATTCTGCCCGGAGCTATTGTTGAGACGGACAAGATGGGAGGGAATAGTGATGATGCAGAGTGGCAGGGGTGGAATAATGAAGCCTAGTCATACTAGGTAGCTAATCAGTTTACCGTGGACTAAGATCAATTGAATACATTTAGTAATATAGACATCCATTCGCACTGGATTGTAATACATTCCCTTCACGCCGAGAACCGTGGATAGTGTAGGGGCTTAACCAAAAGAAATAATAGACAGCATTTAAAAAGAAGAAATGTGAAGCCCGATTCCGCCAAGACAAGACATGTTCCATAACCGTAAACGTGTGCGCATCATAAACAGAAATTCAAAGTTGCATCGATTGCAGGGGTATCGGGTGACCTAGTTGGCCAGAATGGTGCGCACAAGATCAGTGTAGTTGATCTCGCCAGAGCTAGTATCGACAGCCTTGAGGAGCTCATCGACCTCGTCATCGGACATCTTCTCGCCGAGGTTGGTGAGGACTGCTGATGGTTAGCGTACGTCAATAACCCAGGGCTTGTTCGCGACGATCACATACTGTAGCGCAACTGTCCCACTCCAATGAATCCCGTCATGTCTTTATCGAATACCTGGAAACCACGGCAGTATTCCTCTGGCTCGCCGGGCTCACGGAAGCCACCAGGGCGGTTGAGGACCTTCAAGAAGGAATCAAAGTCGACTGTTATCATCGTTAGTTGGAATCCATCTATCGCGGCATCGCTGTCGACGTACAATCAGGTCCGACGGACTTCTCGAGATCACTGATCTCGGCGAGAGTGGGATTCTGTCCGCAAGCGCGCAGAAGGTCGCCCAGCAGGTCACCGGCGACACGGCCGGTACCACGGCGGTCGAAGAGAGAGAACGCTTCCTTGTAGTTGGTGGAGGCCTGATCGTTTTTATTAGCCATGATGAATCGAGATAGTGTATCTTGGGTGCATATGTGGAGTGGTGTTGTTATGACGGCGAATGTGGAAGGGAGGTGATCCAGGGATGAGGGGGCGGAAAGTCAATCCGCGGAACACAGGGACGGAAGAGGCAATTCGTCAACATCCCTTTGGTACGCACCATTTTGGAATTGTATTGCTTTGAAGGAGGTCAAATTGTAGGGGGAAACAGAGAGAGGGACAGAGGAATGAGAAGTGGGAATCTGGGAGAGTGGATCGGCGGTCGTTGTTGCGGCAACGGGCAGCCAGATTAAGGTGAGATCATTAGCCTAGAGATCTAATGTGGGAACCCTTGCACCTTGAAATATACAATAATTAAGTACTACTTCGTTTACGATTGTAGTTTCGCGATGCAGCTGTCCAGCAGCCGCGCCGCTTCACCTAACAATTCCCACCGTGAACTCGCGAATGAGTCGCGCAGTACCATCAACAGACCCAGACACGTATTCCGCCCTTTCATCCCCTCCAACTCATTCGGCTCGCGTACCCCACCAACGCGCTGCAGAAATATCTGCATGTCTCGACTTCGTTCGATAGAAGTTGGCAGTATTGGTGGGGGTCGTAAGGGGCCATCCAATGCAAACCCATAACACCACACCACCAACACGGCAAAGTACATAACCCAGGGCCGGTTGAGAAGGTAGTCGTCGCGGGCGACATACTCTCCCGACCCCTGCTCCACGAAACAAGTTGATAAAAATTTAAGTGCATAAAAAGTGGCATCGCGGGCAGAAGCTTTAGTCGCCCAGCGCCCGGTCTTCTCAAGCGCAGTACTATAGTCTCGCGCCGTGATGGACCGACCCATCAGCCGATCGGCGCCAGCAAAGATCTGGAGATCTACGATATCCACATGAGATGCCATGTGGGCAAGGCCGTGGAGTACATCGCGAGACTCGGACTCAGTCGACGGGGCCGGACCTAATGCCTCATCGAAGTCTCGACGCCAGTTGTCAAATGCGCGGAGAAGCGCCGTGCGCCACTTGTCACGACCACCGAGGGTCTGCCCGACTCCGAGCGAACTAACTTGCAGATCTCGCTGGTTCAGATGCCAACTCACGCTCAGTAACCCCGCTATTAGGATACTCCGACCGAACGCGTTTGTACGGACGGGCTGACCATTCAGGGTGCGTTTCAATCCGTCGAGGAACATGACAGGCCGCACACCGTGTGATTGGAGACTCGACTGCACGCGCGCTACCTCCGCAGCACTGGTTGCAGCCCACAGGGCCTCATCGCACGGCAATGGCAGCCGTAGCTCATGCGCTACCATCTTGGCCGAGTGTCCAAACATCGTGGCGTGGGTTGAATCTAACACAAATGCAGCAAAGGCGACTCGCCGAGTCGCTTCGGCCTTGATCCAATGTGACCATGACTCATCCTCCTCTTTGGATTCCGGGGTATCAAATGACGACCGTCCAATTAGCGAGCTACCTCGCCGCATCAGTGTCAGCGTCGTGTCATGGTGGATATGGGCACGCTCATGCAGCGCCCGGGTGGAGAACCCCTTCTCATAGACCTCCAACAGTAGCAAGGACTGGAACACCCATAGTCGTGCGGGCGGACGGAAATCTGCATCCATAAAGATCTCCCAGCGTAAATGCCATGCAATAAAACTAGCTAGTTCAGCGGCTGTTTCAGTAGCCGCTTGTCCATGAATCTTGTCCAACGTAGCTGCTCCAATCGCCATAATAGCTAATAACAGTAAATTGGGTGTGCGATCAGCCGCGAAGGTCGGCTGGTGAAGGATCGGCAGTTGTGCATGGAAATGATACCAGTAAGATCCGATATACGTCTGCATCATGCGTAAGCTCAAGACATGTCGGTCGCTATCCAGATCTCCGTCCATCAATGCGTCTTTGCGTTTGGTATCAGCCGAGTACGCTGCCTCGTTGAACCGCGTCGCCATCAACTGAAGCAGTTCCTGCCGTTTTTCTTCTGAAATGATAGCCGGTAGCGATCCTGAATCTAGGATGCTGGTCACGCTCATCGGATGCTGGGGAATGACGGTACAGAAATTGTGATAGGCTGGTTCATTCACATAGAACTGGTTTTGCACCAATGGCATCATTCCGTAGCCTAGCGGCGCGAGCGGTTCACTGAACAACCAAGCCGCAAAGTCATCGGCCATGGCAAACGGTGACCGGTTATACGTCTCTCCGCCAAAAATGGGGTATGCATTTGACATGGCGTCAAGATCCAGCATGCTATCGGGTTGGGTAAAACCCACAGTGAGGTCCGAGTAGCCTGATACCGGGATGCCTGCGACATCAATTCCGGTAGATAGCGGGTAATTCGAGCTCGGGGGAGACTTGGAACTGGGCGCGTGGTCGGTCATGAATGTATATTCTGCAGCGGTCATGGATGGTGACGAAGGGGACGAGGTGGGGATCAGCGATTTGGGCAAGTCATCGTGGCTGTCCGCTGTGAATGAGTCGCGCTTCTGTAACTGGGACCCGCGGGTAGTATGGCGTTCGCGATGGCGGATACATAAGTCCTGGCGCACGAAGGATCGATAGCAGTTGGGAAAGTCGCAGCGAAAGATCTGTTTCGGGGCATCTTCTCACGGTCAGTTCTGAGTGCGAAGTGGGTTAAAGGAGCATACGGTTTAGCTGGTGTCGGTAGAGATGCTCGGCGCGTGAATAGCTTTTCCCACAACCCTCATGAGTGCATTCGAACTTGCGATCTGACGGGGCGCGGCGACTGCGTCGACGCCGCTTGGAGGGTTGTTCGTCGTCCATATCTGTGTTAACGGCGGGCCACACCATTGGACGCCATAGCAGGATGATCACGGAGGAATGTCGATCTACCGGCGGGGAGGAGCTGTAGAGAATGTGGGAGAGAGGGACTTCTGGGGAGTGCGGAGAACTGGAGTGGGGTTGGTTAAAGTTGGCGGAGGTAATATTCGCCGACCTGGGGAGATTAGTGCTATGAAGGTTATGGCTTGACAGATGTCTCTAGTAATATCCCAGAACCTAAAATTATCATCAGTTCAAGTGTTTGATTTACATATAGGTAGGCATATGACGTTTTGTACATGAGGATGTGGGAAGATGCAGGTAATGGATGCATTTGGACTAAGGTATTCCAGTGTGGGAACAATTGCTCAAGCCAACTGGTCAGTCCCACGAGATACAAGAAGTTGTCCACTATTGAATGGCCTTGGAAGCTTTGTATAAAAATTTAACTATTTCCATCATCATGCATGTTATCAGATGTCGAGTTATATACAGTGCAATTGACCTGCGTTAGCAAATGGACTCGGATGCATATTTACGTGTGTTTCTACTGGTTCAAAATTTAGACTTTGATTAATTTCTAGAATTGTTGAGTCTGTTCCAAGGCTCTATACGTTTAATACTGTGGTTCTTAAAGCCAACTTATTCCTTTATCCTTAATCTCCTGAATTTTGTTCTATATTCCCCTTGGACAGTGTTGGGATGAGAACAGCAAGGGTAGGACCAGTTAGTAGTATGCACTAGCCGCCCAGGATCGTAATCATTCTCAGGTTCTTGGCCTAGACATCTGACTGGTCGGATTTAGGCTCCGAAGCAATTATTGATCTGAAAGAACGATATATCGATATGTATCAAGCAGTTGAACTAAGTTCACTACTTAGACATAGCTAGTGCTTGTATTCCGTTGATGCCACGCTGCAGAGTTCGGGTATACGAGTACGAGACCCGTGACTACGAGCACGACTCTGGTACCTCGTACACCTGTGCACCCGTGCTTGACCTTGGAAACACTTGAATTCTACCGGGACATGAACACATGCCGTAGGCCCCTATACATCGCCATGCTACTACAATTCCAATGCAAGTTGGCCCACTTATCTTCAATCTGAATCACTCGCGTGCCTCGACCGTTCGGCGGAGATGCTTGGCACAAGTCAATATCATCCCAAGTTTCCCCACTACAACACTGAAGATCCCATTCCATGGGTAACTTTATATCCAGGAGATATTCAATTCATTCACCGTATCCAGTACTTAGTTTCCTAATGGTGCCTTCCATTCTCGTTCCGTTGTTCGAATCGTTTTCTCATACGCAAGCGCCCCCCCCACACTCGACGACGGAAATGCCCCACAAGACGCGTATTCCGCCACAGACTGGCGTGGACAAGATGCCGATCGCTTCGGTCTGTCAAATCCCACTCATGCAGGCTTACTCTTAAGGGGTTTTCAAAATAGTGGACACGCGGTCCTGTCCAATCGGGAGCCATGAACATACGAAATGCTTGGTTATCTCCGACTTGGGAGGTCGCCTTTGCTCCTTAAAAAAGTCGGTCTTCGGCACTAATTGCGATCTTCTGACCCTTAGAGTTGCTCGGGGCTGTCCCGCTCCACCGTTCAAACCAACACGTTTGATTTCTTCTCCTTCTTTTCCTTCTTTGTTCAACTTTGTCCTTTGCTTTGAAGGCCTTGGCTCTACCATGCGTGGTGTTCCCTTATAGTCACTCCTTTTAATGTTTACCATGCTGTTCCTCGCTCTAGGACTCATGTTTTTACATGGGTCCGTCGCGCAACGTGATAATGACCTCTACTCCTTTGTCACAGTGAGTTAGTTTCAATTTTATCTGTCGCTTATCAACTAATCGTATTTTATTCAGCTCCCTGAAGTGCGGGCACTGAAATTTGAGATCAAACATATCGACCGAGAGCGACAACAGCCGGGATACTGGTTTGTGGCCCCGTATGGTCAAATTGACCCTGAGGCATCGACGCACAGGTACACTCAGTACCAAATTGGTCCGTATATCTATGATAATGATGGCGTAGGTTGATCGTGATCTCCGATAATTTGCGCACTGCTGACATGCGCATAGATGCTTATCTGGGCCGGGTCACCGATGTACGACAACCGAAATGTTTTTGACTTCAAAGCGAACTGGAATATCGACGACGACCCCCATCTATCCTTCATTATCCAGCATGACGACCAAGTCAAAGGAAGCGGAATGATCCTGAACACCAATTACGAGATCGAACATGAAGTGGACGTGGTCAACGACCTCGAAGCCTTCAACATGCATGAATTTAATATCCTGGATGGCGGTAAGACCGCACTCGCCTGCACATATCGAACCCAAACGATCAGCTTTGCCGATTTCGGCAGACCCGGCGAGGAAACCTGGGCACAGACTGGTGGATTCGTCGAGCTGGATGTCAACAACGCCAATGTTCTCTTTGAGTGGGATTCCAAGGACCAGATTTCTGTCTCAGAATCCGCAGTTCTAAACGCCTGGAGTGCCGCATTGGGTCCACCCGGCACAGACTATGTTCATATCAACGCCGTCGACAAAAACGAAGCCGGCAACTACATCATCTCTATGCGTTTTACCAACACCATCTACATGATCTCCGGCATCGATGGTCACATAATGTGGCGTCTAGGCGGAAGGCAAAGCGACTTCGATATGGACTTCACTTTCCACAAGCAGCACGATGTGAAATTCATCGAGTCGAACAGTACACGCCACGTTATCTCGTTGATGAACAACGGCGCGGACGAGGGCTATGCCGACGAGCGTGTCTCCGCGGCTCTCTATATCGACATTGACGAGGCCGCCATGACGGCCCGCGTGATCCAGCGCATTGAGCGACCCGACGGCGGTCTCACCCGTTTGCGCGGTAACGTCCAACAACTCCCAAACCAGAATACATTCATCGGATGGAGTCAATGGGGATACCACTCCGAGCACGCTCCTAATGGAGACCTGCTCATGTGGGCCAAGTTTTCATCTGAGCGATTCTCGAGCTACCGATCTTACAAATTTGACTGGATCGGCCGCCCTAATACCACTCCCGATGTCGTCTCTTCCGTCTACGGCACCAACAACAAGGACATCTTAACCATCATTCACGTTAGCTGGAACGGAGCCACAGATATTGCCCGATGGAACTTTTACGCTCGCGCCTATGACAAGGGTGAGAATGTCTTTATTGGACACGCCGAGAAGTCTGATTTCGAGACTATGTACTTGGCAGACGGGTTCATGGACTGGGTCTCCGCAGAGGCAGTCGACAGCGAAGGAAATGTCCTGGGAACATCAGATCTCCATCGAACCAACAAGCCGGATGACTGGAAAGCCATCGGATTCGAAGGAGCTTCTTCGCCAAGTCCAGACGACCCTTCCATTCTCTATGTTAGCGATGATACCAGCGATGACACCAGCGATGACACCACCGAAGACGCGGTCGATAATTCTCAAAGCTCCATCGACTCGAAGGTCAAGTCGCAGGAAGCCGTTTACTCCGAAACGAAAGACGTCGCCAAGGCGGTCTACAAGGCATATGAGATCCTGCGTGGAGTAGAGGGCTTTATCGTCCTGGTCCTGCTCGTTGGATGCATCGGTGGGGCCGTGGTGGGCGCACGGAGGTTTCTTCGTCGCCGCCAGGTGCGCTCTTATAAGAATATCCCCACTGAGGAGGGTGGGGAAGCGGGTGAGAATATTCCCGTGGAAGAGATTCCGTTGCGTCGGAACTCGAATGGGTGATCAACCGTTACCATGGTTCCCATCTTAATATTGTACAGTATATATATTCGGTTATGAAAATAGTTAGCGCTCCATTCAAACTAAGGTTGTAGTCTTTTTTTTTTTTTTTGGAAAGTATTACCTAGTTGCATGCCATTGGTGTTACATACAATTGAATGTTGATAATAGGGTAGCTAAGTACATAATTAAATACAGAAGATGATTTTACATCCGATAACCTTGGAATCTATATACTTTTATCTGAATGACGTTCAGTCTTGATGAACTGTCACCACCGGCCCCTCATACTCCTTCTTGCCTTTCACTGCATACATCACCAGGCTAAGAATAAACACGGCACCAAAGATCACGACGCTCCAATTGAAGTTGTCAGCTGTGACGGGCAGCTCAGTTGGCCAGAACGACCAGAACATCGCGAAGACGCAGTAGAGCAGACCGACGATATTGACAACCAATCCTCCCCGCCCAATGTCCCATCGGCGAAGAGGAAGGGTCTCAGGGTGCCATACCTTTCGGTAGATGACGCAGGAAATCGAAATAGTGTAAGTAAACATCAACGCCGCCGTGTTCACGGAAATGATAGCGTTAAATGCCGTACTGGAGCCGATGTTGATGAGAGAAAGCAGGCAACTGATGACGCAGGACAAAGCGATAGAGTTGACGGGGATCTTGCGCTTCGTATCAACCTTGGAGATCCACCGCGAGAACGGAAGACCCTTATCGCGGGCGAATGCCCATGTTTGCCGAGAAGTGGCTGCGTTGAACAGAATGTTGCTGAAAATCACGGGAAGCAAGATGATTGACGCAAGCGCATTCACTCCGGCGGTGGATGTGATTTGCTTAAACACGTAAAGGAAGGGGAACCCACTCGCATCGTTCAGGGAGTCTTCGACGGAGGGAGTCGCGAAAAGATAGGCAACCAGCAGAATGGCAGCCATGATACCATTGACGAAGTATCCCCAGTACATGGCTCTTGGCACATTACGACCTGCGTCCTTGATCTCTTCAGACATGTGTGCACACGCATCCGAGCCTAGATAATTAGTCAGTTTATTACTTTGTACCCAACGCAAAGCCTTTCACGTACTAAGGCAGCCGTAAATGGCAGAGATTTGGCCAACCATCACACTAACTCCCATGGTGGGCAATCCGCCGATATTCTTCCAATTCGTGACAAAGACCGCTTCGGCAGATTGGTGGGGAGCCATGGCCCACAACACGATCAAGATCGCGGCCCAGGATAGGACATGCAGGATCATCAAGAGGTTACTCAGGATCGGCATGAGTTCCGAGGCATACACATTGAAAATGTAGATCACCAGCACCATCGAGAAGACGAGCAGGGTACCCTGCCAGCCTGGGGACGTATAGTCGGGATTGCGGACACTAATCAACCCTTGAATAATCGTGCCCGTGAGGAAAGAGCCAGAGGCTGTTCCTGATTGCCATGCCAAAACGGACATCCAGCCTGGAAGAAGAGGTTAACGGTGAACATGCCAGAAAGAGTGAGCGGCTAAAGGACTATACCGGTTATGTAACTCAGAAACTTCTGGTGTCGGGGAGAACAGAATTCCGACACCCAATGGTACTGTCCGCCATCAGTTGGCGCCATGGATGCCATCTCAGCCAAAGAGGCGATGATGAAGCCAAATCCAATGAAAGTCCAGATATACGACCAGAACATGCCAGCCAAACCACCATCTTCCAAACCAGTGTAATCCGAACTGCATACGTAAGTTTACGAATTACAGATGAGTGGGCGCGTGAGCTCTGGGGAAAAAAAGCAATAAACACTTACATGATAAGATATTCCCACGTCGCTTGCAGGACCGATGCGAAACTCAATGCTGCCAGGGGTCGCATGTTTCTCTAGAGCCGAGAAAGGTCAGCGGCATTATGGGACATAGACCTAGTGCCTACGCACCTTGAACTCTTGGACTTTCCCCATGCGATGCATCTCATCATCGTCGACCACCGTCCCACTCTTTTGGGAGACGTCCTGGTCTCTATGAGTTAACTCCATGTCCATGGTGTCTATCGCGGTGGTTTTGGCCGCCATCGTGACAGTCGAGGAAAAGGGACCGGGGTGCACAAGGGATCAAGGGAAAACCGTCGGGGGCATGAGATATAGGAGTTGGGTTCTGCTTTTGAGGCCGCTGCAGCCGACCCGGTTATTAAGAGGCGCCACACCATTTCATATTGGTGCGCCATGCTGGCGGATCAAATATGCAGAGATTAGCGTCTGACAAGCGTGAAACAAGTAATTAAGCGATGATAAGAACGGTCGAGACGCCAGAGACGGCAGGTGGTCCCGGCGCCATTTTTCGAAGCATGTTCGTGATGCATCCCGCCTGGACCAAGTGGGGTATATCTCGGGGTTGGTTGGTCTGTCCGACAGTTAGCCTTTCGTCCAGGATTGTTAGTGACTTGAGTAAATTAAGTCGATGCATTGTTGTGCAGACCTGCGCGGGCCAGTGTCCTTAGCGTAATTCGCTAGACCAATGGGCGTTCGTGGATTCTCCTGCAATAAAGTCATTGTACGTCCTACACGTACAGGAAATAGATTCCACGTTGCCACTAGTTCCAGATCATACCGCTACCGTTGCCTCGCATAGAATTGCCTCGTAGTTAAGGGGGGTGAGGGGACAAAAGTACGAGAAACACGCGTCCAGCCAGCTATGCTCGATGCGGGATAGATGCAGGATGCATCGTGATCTGGCCCTGCAGCCAAAGCCCGTGAATGGCTTCGTATCCTTATCGCTTGAATTGCCCTGCTCATGCGGCGTTTTGGTGTTAATGAAATCCCGTACCCTCATAATGAAAATGCGCCGCACATCGCCTGTAGAGGAATTCTGCGATATTTGTTTCCCTTGCTTTCGCCGTACATCCTCCGGCTGGGTTGGTCATGTCGAAGTCATGGCCTGCGGGTGTGACCGCACCACTCACGGTGGACAATGCCCATAACCACAGCGGACTTATCGTTGTCCTTACTGCGTTTGCTCTGGTTCTGTTCATTGTTGCCCTTGCAGCGCGGGTCTACTCATCGTCTCAGAAAGCCAATCTGCAGCCAGACGATTACGCATTCGCCGCTCTCGTGGTACGCTTTTCACGAAGACGATGGCTTTTCCTGGGTCTTTAGCTGAAACTAATGGCTCATAGACAGCAGCTTTCATTCAGGTCTCTTTAGTGTTCGGTCAGGTCCATTATGGGTGGGGAACTCAAATGGAGACCATCGATACCGGGAGCAAGAAGCAAATGCTCAAGGTAGGATTGATCCTATTCTGACTATGAAGTCTAGACATTCACATTTACAAGCTAGGATATGCGGCCGATATTTTCGCCGTCATCACTCTGGGTTTCTCCAAGGTGACCACTTGCTTGTTCTATGAAGGACTTTTTTCCCAGATGCAGCGCCGATTTGTCCGTGCCATCCTTCTGGGCGTCATTGTGTGGACCTTCGTCTCGGTGTTGCTATTGGCAATTCGATGTACCTCCCAGCCTTGGTACGATATAGATTCGACTCAATGTGGTGGATTGGTATGACTAGACCTGCCTTGAAGAGCCTAAGCATGATTAATAACAGCTGACTTGCTCTATAGCTGGCCCGCTGGGAAGCCGTCACCGTCATTGACATTCTGACCGAGACTTTACTGCTCATTTATGCCGGACTTGCAATCAGTAAAGTCAAAATCTCAACCAAGAAAAGAATCATTGTGTTTTTCGCTCTGGAGAGTAGAATTATGTGGGTGATACTTGACATCAAATCAACTATTGAAACAACTTGCTAATGACCGACAATGGCACAGCCTCATCCCTACAGCCGCTGTCCGTCTCCACCTCATCAAGATGCAGCTTCAATCAACAGATCCCACTCTATCCGGGTCCTATGCCACATCCATCACCGAGATATACCTGGCTTTGAGTGTGACCTGCCTTTTAACGGCGTTCGCGAAATCATTCATTGCGGTGTACGAGGACGAAAATGGGATCTCATACAGGTATAGGGAGCCTACTACCAAGTCGGATTCAAAGGGGACTTCTGGTCTGGGATCTCGATCGGGAATGACCCGATCGAAGGATACGGTCAGTCGGCGCTTTTCTCGCCGCGGAGACAGAAGTGAGCACCTTCAAGGATGGGAGCGTGAGGAGGATCCTATCATTGGTCAGTCGGATTCAGGGCAAGGTCTCCAAATCCTCAAAACGGTGCAGTTGAGCGTGAGGAATGAGTCTATAGAGCTGTCGGAGCGAGGGGGTTCTTCTTTATAGGATCTACAGGTCCGACCTGGTCTCGATTCTATGATTTGGGTATTAATTGATCTTCGGGACTCATGTTGAGAACTTCATGGTCATTCATGGACAGGTTGTGTAAATTAGCTGTAGTTAAAAATAGAAGTCAAAAGGTATATATAGTATGTATATAACAGCCCGTGTCGGGGCTCATTTTTGCTTCAAGCGTCCAAGAGGCATTGGGATTCATTAAATAAGTTTCAAATCAGTGCAATTTCCCCAATATTACCGCTGTGTTGCTGCCCACTCACCAAGCAAAGCCAACGTAGGGCACAGTGGACATGTGCTCGATCATGATATCTCGGTTTTTGACACTACATTGATATGGCTATCTGGACTCACTGGTGACGTGACACACTCGCCTTGATATTAAAACCAGAGTTACTATGGTTGTGCTACTGTTATCAATTGATGTAAGCGCAAAGCGTTGTGGTTCGCTGGTTTCTTCGCAATGCAGTCAACAATTCGGTTGGGCTGCGACAGAACAAGGTATACGAGACTCTCGACGCGCAGTAACGTCACCCAATTGAAGGTTTTTCGAACTTAATTCCGCTTTGCCTAAGACCTGGTGTCAAATTAAACAAGACTACACCTTTTATTGACTGAGCAGCAAATTGAGGCACCGGCGAAAAATGCTCATGCAAGACCCAGATTTGACTGTGGTGCATTTAGACAAAAGACAACACTATAGATGTGAACGATTGAGTCAGTCTCAGCCTCTTGATTGACATGATAACCTTGGAATGACTACCTAGGCAGATCTACATGGATGCATAGGGCGACATATTGTCTATTCGTATCTTCTACCTGTCATAACGCACATAACTGGGAAACCGATTCGTAAAGTCCCGAGGATCCGGTCACTGTCGAAAGACCAGATGCAAGAAGATCTGGCGGCCAGCGTGGAGCCGGCGGATCATAATTCATCACGAGCACGACCGGATTCGTGTGCCTTCATAGCATACCACACATGCCACATATCGCGTTAAGAGGAATGGACTAACACCTGTTGTGCAAATGCTCCGGGGGTTTCTTTTTTGTTCCGGAGAACACATGAAGGATAAAAGAAAAAAAATTGTACACATGAAAAGACACCTCATCCGCTGAATCGGAATCGTGTCGCCTCCAGGCGGCCAAGACCGTCGCGGGGGGCCACGTTGCGGCGGCGGTAGGAGTTGGTGAAATCTGAAAAATGTTAAAACGAAACGATAAAAAAAGTGGATTTGAGACAAACCTTGCAGTAAAACGCGAATCTTCCGTGTTTCACCAGACTGGACCTTCTCAGCAATGCCCTTGAGCAGTCGCTCGGCCTCGGCTGGCTTCATGGAACCCGGGGGCAGCATCTGCAGGGTGCTCTCTAACCAGGCGCCCGTCTCATGAGGGAGAACCTCGAACAGGGTCATCATGACTCCCGAAGCATCCGGGAAACAATCACCAGGGAAGATGAACATCATGCCTGTCAGCACGCGCTGGGATAGAAGCTGACCCTGCGACAGAAGAAGAGCCTTGACGGCCTCACGGACCTCGGGCGGGTTGCTGTAGGGCGTGCCTTCGGGGCTGGTAAATTCGGAGACAGTAGGCTTATCAAATGCAAAGCTGAACAAGTCACGGTAGTAGTGAAGGGTGGCGATAAGGGGATCGACTTGTTGAAGGGTGAGAGCACTAAGTGCAGCGGAGAAGATAGGGACGGCCAGAGATGAGCTAATGCACTTCTTGGGGTAGTAGCGGACGGCGTCAGAAGACAACCGGAAGAAGTCCTCAATAACTGTCCAAATTAGTATTAATATATATATGAAAAAAAAAAAAAGGAAATCTCATGGAAATGGTGATCTTACCATCGGGAAGATTCTCCGGGGGCAGATCATTCAGGATCCGGAGGAATGAAATGGCTTGCTGCTCATAGAACTGGTAGACAGCATCACTAGTCGCCTGGTCCACATACTCAGCACCCTCAGAGAACTCGCGAACCACTGCGTCAGTGGCCCACAAGAAGCATCCCTCCCGGGACGCCTCGAAGCCGCTGGCAATGCTTTGAGCGAGAGTGGGAAGAAGGGGGATCATGGCGGTGCGGTAAGAGATAATCATGTAGCGCCAGCATCGGCAGACGCGCTCCAGAATAGGGGTAGAAGACGTAAAATTCATAACGATCGTGGCCATGATAGGCAGGATTTCGCCGCAGTACTTGACGGCAGGGTTTTCCTCGCCCGGCGCAACGATGGGAGTCACCACTTGAATAAAGATTGTGATCAGCTGCAAATGGTCGGCAACCGCTCGCTGCCCCTCTTCATCTTGGGCGTTGTTGGCGAGGTTCATAATTCGTTGCATGATCGGGTCACAGAACATCTTGAAAGAGTCGTAAATCTTGTCTAGGGGTTGCACGGACACTACAGCTGCAACACCCTCTGTCACTTCCTCTTGGCTGGTGGGCTTCAGCTTGTCAAGCACAGACAAGAAGAAGGAATGCAGGTGGTCAATATGACCACCAAGCAACTTTTGGCAATCGGTTCCCAAGAACTTGAAAGCAAGAGCAGCCGCCTGGATAACTTCCGGGGAAGGGTGTTGGAAGGCGGAAATCACGTAGTTGAGCTGTGCCTCAAGGGTTTCTGGGTGAAGAGCGGTCCATTCGGTGTAGCGAGCGAGAGCCATGATCGCTTGGAAACGAACTTTTTCTTGGTCGGGGATCTGGACAATCAAGCTGACCAATTGGCCCAAGACAGTACTTTCCTCGGGATCAACCATGCGGCCCATGGCACGAAGACCAAAGAGAGGGGCCTCCAGTTCCTGCCAGTGCGGAACGTGTTCGTTACTAGCCTGCGCCGCGTACTTGCCCACCCATTGCTGGATTAGCTGATAGATCTTGCCGAGGCAGTCGGTCACGCCCACGACAGAGCAACAGTCCTTCAAGACATCACCCATGGAGTGTCTGAACTGGCGGAACTTTTCTTCCTGCTCTCGATCACCACCAAAGAGGTCGGTTTCGCCATCCTCGGGGCTAGGGAATTCCAAATGCTTGACCATGATATCCACCAGCTGGGAGAAAATATCCTGGAAATTAACTCGAGAGTCGGCGTATCGGTCGATGGTGATGTACTGTTTTAATTCGTACCAGAAAATAAAGGTGAGAGAAACTGCGTCCCGCTCCCAGTCCCGCGCGCAGCACTCCAAAACAGCCTCGACGAGGCCACGGAATTCGGCGGGCAGGCGAGCGATAAGAACGGCCCAGGCCTCACCAGCCTCTGAGAACATTCTGGTAATGCCCTTGAAAGCCTCCAGGTCTTCGGCTTCAGCGGTCTCAAGAATCTTGGGTCGGAGAGACATCAATCGGGGGTAAAGGGCTTGAATTATGGGGAGGGATTCGTCGACATCCTTGGTATCTCGGAAGAGGGTGCACATGCAGTCAACACCAGCGTCGAAGGAGCCGTCATTGTCCAACGCCTTCATGATAACGTCCATTAGAGGTGACTCAACGACCCGTGCGGGGGGAATTTCGCGAAGCCACGAGGTAACGCAATCTAAAAGACGTGGGTTGGTTGCAGCGGAAGGCGAAGACTGAGAATATTGGATCATCAGCTGCATGACCTGCTCCGCATTATCCTCCAATAGTTCCTTCGTTCGCGATAGGAGCTCATCCTCGCTGAGATTGATTTTGCGGCCTTCTGTAACCTCCTCTGGGAGAATTTTCAGGAACTCTAGCACGCAGTCCCCCGCACTGTTGCCCAATGCAGATCCTACGGTGGCGAGGACGTCCTTCCAAGCGGTCATCTGGATCGCCAAACTGGCCAAACAAACGCATAGCTGGGTTTGAATGGGTCGCGGACCGGAGGCAAAGGCCACGAGGAGGCCAAGGACGGAATCCCGGAGGGCTAATACGGACTCGGGGTTCAGTTGGTCCAAATCGAAGACAATCTACCCGGTGTCAGCCCCGCGCATTCTTTGTGTTTCCCTCGTAATCAGTATCGCAGTGCTCACCTTTCCCTTCAATGTGGTCGCAGCAAACAATTTGGCTTCGATTGGTACGTCGGGTGACTGTAATAGCGAATGCGTGGTTTCCCATGCCTCGATCTAAGACTCATTAGCTCCAACTTTTTTCTTGTTGTGAAGGTGGGGTTCGTACAGATTTCTGGAATTTCTCAAGGAATTCATGGGCTTGGGTCTTCTCGGCCCTGGATACGTTGCCTTGCATTGTCGCGACGGCCGCTAGGACCGGGGCGAATGCCTGCCCACCATCCTTGCTGGCCATATCGTCGGGAATTGCGATGTACAAGAGATCAGAGCTCAGCAATTTAGACCCCAAGCGACACAGAAAAGAGAAAAAAGAGAGTGTGGAGGGGTTAAGGTAAAGGGGGTGGGGGGTGAAGTCGCGATATAAGTGCGAGACTGAGAGGAAGGTGGGATGTTGGTGCCCGTGACTTGTGTAATCGTATTACCGCAAATCACGGGACGCAGAGCTTGACTTCTTCATTGCTTCGACACCTTATCGATTCCAACCAACCACCTTCACATTCATCATGGCTGGCCGCAAAACATTGTTGGCACCAATCCACTTCATTTTCAGCCTGCTGCAGAAACGCAGCACCGTTTCTATCTGGCTTTACGAGCAGTTGGCCATTCGAATTGAGGGAAAGATCCGGGTAAGTCACAAGTTCGCAGGGCAACACGATTCCCCACTAACATGGTCTAGGGCTTTGATGAGTTCATGAACTTGGTCATTGACGATGCGATCGAGGTGCGTCTAGCTACAAAGACAGAAGAGGAGAAGCGGAGGCCGCTAGGTATGGTTATTTCCGTCCAAAGAGTTGAAGGTAATTAACACCGCGATAACAGGCCAGATCCTCCTCAAGGGCGACAACGTCTCCCTCATCCAAGCCGTTTAAATCAATTTCTGTTTCTGTTTCATTTCGGCGGTCCGGATACCGCTCACCCACCATGCGCGCATCAACCAGCCAGGCCAGTCATGCGCCAATACCGGATCTCCTCGACATGTGCTCCTGGAGCGACAAAGCCACTAGTAACGGAGTTAAGTTATTTCGGATAGGAAAATACAAGGGGACTGGGTTTTATCAGGGAATGGCATCTTGCCAGCTATGAACATCGTGTTAGAAATGGTTATAATATTCTCACCATATCCGAGCAATCCCTGAAGCGCTATGCCTGGAACTACAATCAGATCGAATCCGTTTTCAAGTGCTCTACCAACCCATTGTATTACCTAGCAACCATGAAAGCCATAGCAAGCTTCTGGGGCTGGGTTCTTATCGGATTGACGGCGATCGTCTATGCCTGACACTCCCGAACATGAATGTAAACGCTAGCCCACCGCATAGTGATTTCTACTTCTCAGATTTATGGAATAATGATTTTCAACGCATGTTTTGGTCCTCAAAGAGAGGAGATGCCTCTGGATACTATAATACATCTGTTGATACATATCGTACACGATCAGTTTGATGCTAGTGCTTTCTTCACCAAAGCCGGCACATCTGCCCTATTCACTGGCTTGCCATCCAATGGTCCTCCTTTGGTAAAAAGAGCTCCAATCAGAGGACCGGAACGCACTGCCTCTCCCTTTGCTTGGAGTTGAGCAATCTGGTCCGCAATGATGGTTTCCAGCTCCTCAATGGGCATTGTTTTGATTTGACCCGCATACTCCTCCAAGATAACGACTTGTTCATCTTCCTTTGCTTTCAAGTCCGCACGGTTTTCTTGAGCAAACAGTTCAGCGGCCTCTTGGGCAGCCTTTGCACGTCTCCGGATAAGGGAAAGGAGCTGGATATCGGTCTCGAGAGGGCTGGAGGTTTTGGCGGCATTGTTGGTCTCGGAAATCAATGCGCGAAGGACATTGAGCCTGCAATGTTCAGCTGAGAGGCAATTGATTACTTGAGGATTCGGCCATACCGGGCAGTATCTTTGGCACGCATGGCTGTCTTAAGATCAGCCCGCAGTGTTGCCATCATAGGTGGTGTAGTAGCGGTAGAGTTCCATCGCACCTGGCGCAAAGGAGCGCAGGCGAATCTTCCGACACGGAACATAATTGAAGCTGTAAATTTGAAGCGGGATGATGAATCAAGTCAAAAGTGCAGCCATCCAAAAGGCGGAAGATCATTGAACGGTGGTCCGTGCACGGGAATTGTTGACCTCGCAAAAGAAACCTTGAAACGAATCACCTTCAAAAGCTGCCCGCAACTTCCTCCTCTCTCCACCGCCTATCTCCTTGTCTTGCAGCTTTGCAAATTCCCTGATTCTTACTGCAGCTTCCTCTTCGTTTGTCTCTTCAGCGGGGAGTCCGTCCCTCTCTCCTCCCCAGCTGAGCGCAATGTCGTACCCGATTCTTCAAGCAAACCTACCTCCGGCGACGCCGCAGAAACCCCTACCGGGAGCTTACCTGCAAACGCCAGCCGTACCTCGCAATGGTCCCATGTCTCCTCCACAGCAGCAGCAGCGGCCTCAAGTTCTTCGAAGCCCGCCCCAGATGCTTCCTAAGCTCCCACCGATCGCCGCGACACAAAGTCGGAACCTGAGCACAGAAGAGCGAGGAGCGCGCACCATCAATGAGTATCTCTTCCAAGAGTCGCGATACCCAGATTTGGATAGCTATTTATCACGTATGTTCAGTCACTCTGCTGGTCCAACGTGATTGGTACTAACCTTGAACAGAGGGATTCTCATCTGAATATGACATCCCCACGTCCCCGTCGTGGGCACCTTTCCAAAAAGTCAAAATGTACAACATCCCCGACCAAATTTTTGACCAATACAATCGCGCTCAGGTGTCGACAAGCATGGGACTTTTCGCCGAATTGAATCACGCGTGGGTTGCTATCGACAACGCGCTCTATTTGTGGGATTTTACACACCCGAATCCTCAATTGGTTGGGTTTGAGGAACAGCCAAACAGCATCAATACCGTCAAACTCGTCAAGCCTCGCGCAGGAGTATTTTTGCCGGCGATTACTCATTTGCTCGTTGTGTCAACGACAGCCGAATTGATTTTGTTGGGCATGGGAGTGGAAACCACCCCGACGGGCGGGCGACAGGTTACCTTATATCAGACTGGGATGGCAGTTCCAATTCGAGGCCTTGATATTCACGTCATTGCGTCATTTGACTCGACTGGCCGGATCTTTTTCGGTGGTTCGTCCGATAACGATGTTTACGAATTGACATACCAACAAGAAGAGCGGTGGTTCCAGGGTCGATGCGGAAAGGTCAACCACACTAGCTCCCGATTAGCAGCATTCACACCATCGCTGAGCTTGACGAATCTCGCGAAGGTAGCTATGGAGAATGTGGAACAGATGGTGATCGATGACAGCCGCAACCTTCTCTACACTTTGTCTTCGGCCTCCACCATTCGTGTTTTCCACCTGAAGCCCGATGGCTCTCTTTCACTCGCCATCACCAAGCATGCTTTGGACATTTATTCAAACATCGGACATATCATTGCATCTAACGAAACTCTCAACCCTAAAGTGCCAATTGTCTCTATCAGTCCCGTCCCTGCCGCGGAGGCCTCTCGCTATCACCTTGTTGCAACGACCGCTACTGGATACCGTATCTATTTGAGTGCCACAGGTTCGTATAGCTGGTCGCCCGTGCCGAATGGCACCAATGCGCCTACCAGCATGCAAGCTCAGCACGTCAAGACCCCACCTGTGGACGCTCCTTCCGATTTTGAGCTTCCTCGCTTCCAGCAACCTGGTGGCAAGCTTGCGATTCACACTTTATCGCCGACACGCATGGCAGCTCGTTTCCCGCCTGGATACTTCTTCTGCTTCGCCTCCAAGGATCTCGCGCAGAAGGCCGATACTTTGTTCATCTCGTCCCCGGATTCTGGGCGAGTTGCCAGGGCCCAGGATAATGTTCTGACTGGAAAGACAGGCGAGTCCGCCATTTGGATGAGCCTAGGCGGCCGAGCAGAGGCCATTGGTCTTTGCTCCCCGCCTCCGCCAAGTTCTTCGGGCTTTGGAAATGAGCTGGCTATCCAGTTCGATCACCCTGCTGCCGAAATTGCTATCCTGACAAACACAGGAATCCATGTTATCCGTCGGCGACGCCTTGTGGACATCTTCGCCTCATTGGTTCGTGGTGGTGGCACCGGGGAGGAAGGCTTGGATGGTGAGGCTAAAAACTTCATCCGCACATATGGCCGACCCGAGGCTCTGGCTACTGCACTTGCCGTGGCTTGTGGACAAGGCGTGGAGATTTCATCGGATCAGCGACTCACTCAGATCAATGATCCCGACGTCCTGGAGTTCGCGCGTAAAGTTTTCATTGACTACGGTGGCCGCCCCGCGATAAATGAAAACATCGTCGCTGATAGCTCTACCCCGACGATTGACCTTGTTGAACCTTCCCCCCGACATGCTGGTATCTCGTTGTACCTGTCTCGCTTGTTGCGGTCAATCTGGAAGAAGGAGATCGCTCAGGTTGGCAAGGGAGCCAATGGTGCTATGACTGTCTCTGCTTCAGTGTCTGCTTCCAAACTGCAGACTATCCAGCATGATCTCTCGGCCCTTCAGCAATTCTTCAAGACCAACAGAAGCTTCATTGAAGGGCTCAGTGGACCCGAGGCTCTCGCACGAGCGGCCACCAAGCAAGAAGAAACCGCACTGCAAGGCGAGCACCGTGCCTTACATTCCCTTGTTGAGTTGGTCTCGCATACCATTGAAGGAATTTCGTTTGTGCAGGTTCTTTTCGATGAGCGGGTGGACGAGATCGTGGCTACCCTGCCCGAGGAGTCCCAGCAGAAGTTCTTGAAGCTGACATACGAGGAGCTCTTCAGTACTGCCAAAGGCAACGAAGTTGCCAAGGAGTTGGTCAAGAGCATTGTGAACCGCAACATTGCCAAGGGCTCCAATGTTGAGACCGTTGCTGATGCCCTGCGACGCCGTTGTGGCAGCTTCTGCAGTGCAGAGGATGTGGTCATCTTCAAGGCTCAGGAGCTCCTCAAGCGGGCCACTGAGGCCGGAGCCAACTCAGAGCTGGGCCGCAACCTCTTGAATGAGAGTTTGAATCTGTTCCGGCAGGTGGCTGATAACCTTCCCATGGACTATTTAGTTTCTGCGGTGGAGAACTATATTGGAAATCAATTCTTTGCTGGTATGTTTTTTCGGCCAATTTCGTTATCTTGCTAATGTTTCTTAGGGGCAATTCAACTGGCGCTTACCGTTGCGGCTCGCAACGACAAAGCGAATATCGCGCTCTCCTGGATCATGGATGGGCGCCCCGAACAAGTAACGATTTCCCCCAGACATCACACCATGCACCGACTTACCGACCTACAGGACCCACGGAAACCCATCTACTTATTCCGCAAGCAATGTTATGACCTTGTCTTTAATGTTATCATTGCGGTTGATACTTTGGCCGCAGCCGACCCCGGGTTTGTTGATGGTCAAATGACCCAGATCGCCAAGCGCCAGAACGAGGCATACACCGTTATATCCGACTCCAATGATGAGGTGTTCTTGACCAGCCTTTACGATTGGTACCTGGAGCAGGGATGGAGTGATCGTCTTCTGCAGACACAATCTCCATTCGTGGTCACATACCTCGAGAGAAAGTCTACTGACGACATCGCTCATGCCGATCTATTGTGGCGTTACTATGCACAGTCCCAGCGCTTTTTCGAGGCTGCCAAGGTGCAGTTCCAGCTCGCACAGAGTGCATTTACCCTTCCCCTGAGCCGGCGTATCGAGTACCTGGGCCGAGCCCGGGCCAACGCATCCACTTTCACACCGGATGTGGGGCGTCAGGCACGGCAGCGCTTGTTGCAGGAAATTTCTAATCTGATCGATGTGGCGAACATCCAGGACGACCTCCTGCAGCGCCTGAAGGATGATGATCGGATCGCTCCGGAGCGCAAGGCCGAAGTCCTTCGGGATGTTGATGGTCCCGTCATGGACATTAGTACAGTAAGTTCGGTCAATTTCCGATAGAAGTCCGGGCCGTGCATCAGCCACTGACTAAAAAATCAGCTCTTCAACCAATATGCCGACTCGGCCAGTTATTATGACATCTGTTTGCAGATCTTCTTCCTGGCCGATTACCGGAACGCAGCCGACATTAAGACCACTTGGCACCACCTAGTTCACGATCTTCACGCCGTCACTGTGGAGCGGGGCTCCCCACAACCCTATGAAGCTGTTGTTGAGAAGGTTCGGAGTCTTGGCAGTCGGCTCCGGATGTCGGAGACGGTATTCCCTGTGCGTGAACTAGTTCCCTTACTCGAACGCTATTCGCTCGAGCACCAGCGCAATGTTGGCCCTGATCATTGGATTGTCGATCTCTTCCTGGATCTGGGAGTTGCACACGAATCCATTTATGCAGTTCTGGAGGCCATGTACTACACCGACGAGGCTCCGTTCCAGGGGCCTTACCGTCGTTTCATCGCCACCGATCTGCTCTACCTATTGGAAGGATGGTTCCAGGAGACCATGCGACTAGGTGGGATGGTGTTCGGGTCGGATGTGGTTGCCGAACGCGTTTCCGAGACCCTCTTGTTGCTGCAGCAGGGAGCTGCAGTCAATGGAGCTGACATTGAGGGGCAAAGCCGGGACCTTCAGCGGAGGATTTTGGACATCCTGAACTAATTTTTTTTTGTTTTGTTTCCTTGTCTCCACCTGGAAGGATTGGTGTCTTATGTACTCTAGGCGGCGTTCGGAGGTAATGAATCTGAAAATCAATCTTCATTATAATGAACCGTTTCAATGCTTACTAGGACACGAAAAGATATAGGTATTATCAATTAGGCAAATAACATGGACATTTTTGAGAGGAACCGAGAAATAGAAACAGACACAGTCTAAATCAAACTCCCGCCAAAAAAGCAAAAATGAAGAAAAAGCAAAAAATGACCAAAAGTCTATCTACACTACTCGGAATATTCGTCGTAAACGGGGATCGGCTTCTCGCCCAAGGCGATGAGACGGAAGATATGACGAGCCTTTGCGCCATATTCCTCATCAAGGTAATCCACAATAGCAGAGTCTGCACACTGATTAGCATCCGTTCCCACGTCCAAGAAAAGAGGATACTCACGGGTCGTAGCCCTATTATCAAACAGCACAATAGTTCTGGGCTGCCACCGCACTCTGGCCTGGAAATCATGTCCAGTCACAATGTGATTCATCAAGAAGTCCAACATCCACTTGGTCTCAGGCTCCTTCATCCCCTGGATCTTGGTGATAAACTCGGCATTGACAAACAAACACTTCTCCCCCGTCACAGGATGAATCCGTACAAGCGGATGAACGGTATCAACGGCATCCTTCCGCACCAAACCACCCGTCAACCGCGTATGATTAATCATCTTCGCAGACGAGTGCACCGTGTTCAGCGTATCCAGGAATCCGCGTAAAGTCGGCGATAACCGTTTATATGCCATGTCCGTCGCCGCGAAGACCGTATCTCCGCCCACTTCCGGTCCCTGCAGAAGACCCAGCATGACATAGCCTGGCGGCTGGATCTCATAGCTGACATCCTGGTGCCAGAGTGTCGTTGTCGTCCGCGCTTCCAGGAAGCGGGCGATCTCCTCGCGGTTCCCATCGCGGTGAATCACATGGAAAGCGGGGTGATTCCGCACAGTCCCTGACACGGGCTGGTAATTCGGTTTCCCGAAGTAGCGCATGAAAGCTTCCTGTTCGGCGGGTCCGGCATCGATGAGATCCTGGTCTGGGAAGGCGAGAACCTTGCGCTCAGAGATGAGGAGGGCGAGTTCATCTTTTTGGACATTTGTGAGCTTGTTTAGCTGGATGCCTTCCACCACGCTGCCGATTGCTGGCTGAATGTGGTTGACTTTCACATTCGGCGTGAGGAGGTTGGGCTTGGAGTGGTCTTTCACGCGGAGAGCTGGGTCTGCGTAGTCGTGTTCTGGCAGTGGGTCGAACCACATCGGGTCCCAGGTTGGGAGGTACTCCGGGTATGGGGTTTTGATTTTGGATTGTTTTTCCACGTCCACATAGGGGATGTTGATGTCATAGCTGACGGGGATTTCAGGCTTATGGCCATTGGGGGCTTTGGCTTTGGAGCGGATCAGGGGGGCGGAGGAGGGCATCTTGAAGGAAATATGTTTGGAGGGAAGCCTCGGTTGCGCTCCAGTATACGTGTTGATTGATAAGAAGAAAGGAAAGCCGGGGCGTCCATTTGATTTATATACCCCATCAATTACGTCGATATCATCGCCAACTCGAACACTAGTGGAAACGATGTAAGTGGTCTGTGTCCTGTTCGCCAGATGAGCGGTCTGCACAGGGAAATCCATAGTCCCCATAGACCACCCTGATCCCGGTGAGTTCCGACCTGGGACCCCGGTATTTTCCTGTGCGATGTGCTCATCGGCATTATTTTTCTGGGAAGAGAAGAGAAAATCGGATTCCATGAAGAAACGCTACGCCGCGGGCTTCATGTCCCGCTTTTAATTTCTATGTATTGGGTGTTTCAGCCATTTTACCGTATAGTATGCAGTGACTACAACTGATAAGGCAGATGCAGGCAGGATGGAAACTACGTTATCTGCCGTGATCGGTACGGGAGTTAGGATTGGTCAATTGGCATAAGCCGATAAAAGTCCACAACCCACATCCTCGGCTCCAGAGGTCCCAAGAAGCTAATCTCTCGCCAACCGGATGGGGCAGCTCCTTGGAGAAGAAGCGTAGAATGCCTGGGCGTTCGATGGGTTCAGGGATTGGATTGGGTGGAGAACATGCGGTCTGCAAATCCCGCATCCCAGAGCCAGATTAACGGACACGTCGCACGGGAACTTCGGTGCTACAGGATTCCGAGGATGTGCATGGACACGTATGGTACCTGGATGCAATGGCAGACCATGTAGACGGTAGCCCATGGGCAAGTTGCCATCCTGCTCATCCTGATGGAATCTGAGCAAGCAGTTCATCACATTCCCTGGATTGACACATCCACTCATCGCACAAGGTACCTATGTCGTGTTACTGAAGAGATTTCCCGTTTCCCCTCAAAGTGGATCTCCCCAAAAACGAAAAAAACATACCCAAAAACAAGGATCGGCCCGGAGTCAGCTCCAGGGCACAACCACGGTAGAGCTTCGTAACGACTTTCCTGATTGATAACGAATATTGGATATCACGGTGGACCGAGATCTCCACAAGCTTATTTTGGAGGAAAAAGCAATATGGTGTAGCTACCGCCGATCTGGTCGCCCCGCTCTAGGGGCCGAGAGCGACCAGAGGTGCAGTGTTTACTTTACACCGCCTCAACCCAAACAGCTATACAGCGATCACATCAACCGACTCCCAGATCAGCTACAGGCTACCGCAACTCCCACCGCTGGGCCTATCACAATGCTTCGCAGAGACTATGCATACCTCTTCTTCTTCCTCATCCACATCCCCATCATCTTCCTAGTCGACACGGTCCCTCTCCAGCCAACCTTCCTCCGCACCGACCTTTCCAAAACCCTGCGCGACTTCTACATCACCACCTACCGCGACAAATTCTTCGAAGAGCCCGCCCCAGTCTGGTTCACCACCTTTATTTGGATGGAACTGCTGTACCATGTTCCCCTGAGTGCGTGGGCCGTTTGGGCATTACTCCGAGGTAACACCACGCTATCTTGTCTTGATATTTATAGTTC
This sequence comes from Penicillium longicatenatum, assembly GCF_028827895.1. NCBI lineage: Eukaryota > Fungi > Ascomycota > Eurotiomycetes > Eurotiales > Aspergillaceae > Penicillium > Penicillium longicatenatum. The sequence goes on along the minus strand of NW_026643121.1, from coordinate 300,636 downwards.
CTCTAATAGCTCACATGCGTGTGATAGATCATCCGCTTGTGCCTGTGAATCTTCTTATCTTTGGCATCCAGGCTTGTGTGACGTCGTTGACTTGTTTGGTCGACGTGTGGAGTTGGGAGGATCGCTCGACCGACGAGAAGGTGCAGATCACATATCTGTATGGACCTTATGTGGCTTTGGGTATGTGCATTCCATGCATGGTCGATATCTGCTAACCGGTGTAGGGGCCTTGATGGCTTTGGATATGGTTTTTCGGTTACGGGACAAACTTACGCCCAAGCCCAAGCGCGAATAAAGCGTAAACACATACACACACACAAGACTCTTAATCGTACATTGATTCGTTACGTGCTGTGATATAATCCGCTAAAAAAAAACACACCGGAACGCCTTTCTCCTGCTTAGCATTAGATCAAGAATCCAATTGCCCCATCTAGATCGCCATTGGCGGCTTCCAGTGCCCGTTCTGCCTCGTCCCGCGAGAATCCCAGCTCCGTGATCTTGGCAATTGAATCTTGTGGCCAGCGCGATGTCGGAGGTGCTGGTCGGGCCGGGGCCTGGGATGCACTGGAGCTCCCTCCGCCCGGTCGGCTTGCCTGATGCGTCACCGCTCCAGTCCGAGCACCCACCTCGGCCCCGTCCGATCCCTTCACAGTAGGCTCGTCCTCAAACTCCTCGGTCAGATGCTTGGGGATGTCTGCCTCTCCAAGGAAGGGGACCGCCTGGTCTTGAATCACCAGTGCCCCGCGCTGGAGGTCAATGCACGCCTGGTGTCGTCGGAGCATGTCCAGACCCAGGAGCAGGTCGATTTGTTTACCTTCCATGACTGTGAAGGAGCACGGCAGGAACATGTCTCCGATCTTGATCTGAGCAGAGTGTACCCGTCCCAGAATCGGAGCAGTTCCCACGCCCTTGGCGATACCCCCGTAGCGTCGGTCGACCAGTCGCATGATATTGCAGGCGACTGCGCACTCTGGCGACATGATGGTGACCTGGGCGCCAGAGTCGACGAAGGCGTTGAGTCGGTGGCCGTTGACCTCGACGGGGATGTAGAGCATCGTAACGCGACCGAAAGCTGTCTTGGAATTAGTTTCTCTGCCGTAGCATCATAACAAGCCGAGTGCGCGGATGCCTACATTCAGGATGATGCTCCATCGCATTATGCAGGTTCTCCGTCACGGCATTCTGGCGAATAATCTCCTCGATCTCGCGCTGGTTCTCGGGGTTGAACGGGTCAGAGTTCAACATTGCGATCCTCGCCTCCTTCTCCGCTTCCTGACGCGCCTCCCGCTGCTGCTGCGAGAGCAACACTTCCCGGAACCGCTGTGCACTATCCGCTGCCTCGGCCAGCTCGGGATTCTGTCGGCGAACGGCCTCTCGCACGCGCGGGTCACCCAGGATATGTAGTCGGATAGTCTCGGGATCGGGCATGCCGGGTCGGGGTGCGAACTGATTCTGGCGCGGTGCGCTGGGGCCGGGGCTGGGACGCGGGGGCAGTTGTGGCGGACCACTGCGGAGGGCGGCGTGAACACCTAGCATGTCGCCCTCGCCGATGCCGACCTGGTCTAGGGTCTGTGCCGGGTTCTGGAGGAGTTGGTTGTTGTAGACAAGTTGTTGGGCTTCGGGTGGGATGGCGGTTTCGCTTTCGATGATGGCTTTGAGGAGCTCGATGCTCATGTCGCCGCCGACTTCTAGGTTGATGATGTCAGAATCCGCATCAGGGCGGATGACACTGACGGTGATACGCCTGGATCAAGGTCAGTGGTTGTGTCGCAGCTGTCAGCTTCAGCTTGGAGGGGTAGGTACATGACTGTCGGGTTGCGTCAGGTGCGGGGAGGATGGATGGAGAAGCAAGAGCGATGAAGGGAATATATGCAGGATGATCACAAATCCAGGCAGAAATGAAATGAGATCCTGAAATAGATTAGAAGGAAGGTGATAGAAGTGGAGAGAGGTGCGGGCTGTGTCCTCCTTACATGATCCACAGCTACGATAACCGTTCTAGACCAGCTGCAGGTCCATTCACCTCCTACGTACGTGGATCTGCCCCGCATTACTATTATATCCCCGGTAGTATAGGCGGTCCTCTTAAGGGAGGGATCCTAATGCCCTTCAGCTATGGGCTTGACTGACCCGGCTTTCGGGAATTTCCGCTCTAATCTGTTATGGCTCGAAATGTACGTCCGCAGGAGGCTAAAGTCTATTAAGAAAATCCGGATTATGCTCTCGGATGTAAACGGGCCCGCAGGATGATCCCGTCCGCCTGTATACTCCTGAGTCTTGCCATTTGTGCACGCAACTTTGACTTCGACCTTACATTAACTACCGCACACTACGATCACACTATAAGCTGACCGGCGTCAAGCTCGCAGGTGCATGGACAGCCGCAACGTCTGATCACGATGCATGTGGATGATCTCTCGGGAACCAGGAAGGGACTAAACTCGAAGAAGAAAACACTAAACATGGATTGGCTGCACTCGTCCCAATAGAGTACGTACTATTCCCGCTTGACATTCACTCAATCCGCTGAGCACTTGAAACGTCAGGAACCCCTCTTCCCTCGGTGATCTTCGCATCAATCACCTCATCAATAGGAATCTCCGCCAGCCGCGACACCACATGATGAAGCGTGGGGAGCGCGTCCCAATCTAACCCGCTAATCTCCACCTTGGCATTCTTGGTTCGCCGCAGACGCGTCACTTTCGACGGGACAACCTTGGATTCTTGCGCATGGGGCACAAAAATGGGGTACTCCGCCTCAGCCTCGCCTTTGGTGCTTTTGCCAACCTTGGGCATGTATCGGTATACAAGGATGCCGTCGTCGTCCTCGCCGCCAATGGTCCCTTTGTCCGCTGCGGGATCTTGGTCTTCCAGATCCTCGAACTCAAAGTGTCCCCACACGGCTCCTTGCCAGCTTGTCTGTAGTCGGAAGGACTTGTTACGCTCGTGGATGTCGACCGCTGTATACAATTTCGGCATGCCGAGTTCTTCGCGTCCCGAAACGATCGGGTCCGCCAGACTCTCGAAGAGAATGGGCATGTAAGTACCCTTGAGCACCTCGCCGTTCTCCTTTGTGTACTGCACCCCGTGAATGTACAGTCCGATGTGGCGGTATCCACCGCCACCCAGCCAGTCCATTCCGTTGAGGGTGGTCTGTGAGAAAGAAGCCCGCGCGACGGATGATGGGGAGATGAAACTGTATCGGTCGGAGGGGAACAAGTTTTGAAGCAGCGTGCGGCTGGTCTTGAACTTGATAGAGGCAGTCTGGAAGGTTGACTCTAGGGATTTGAGTGCGCGGTCTCGTCCCATGTGATCTTGTCGGGGGCCGGGCATTGGGCCAAATACGACGGGCTGACGCCAGTACATGTGCGGGTTTTGAGACCAGAGGTGCTTTCGGAGGACCTGGGCGGAGTGGTCGAATTCGTCGTGGCCATAAATATAGCTGACCATTTCCCTGGCTAGAAAAAATTAGCAGGCGCTATCTGATTCGTGATGGGGTACTTACTTCGTTCGGCGGAGATCAGTGTGACTGAATCGCGAGTCATTTGCTGAATGGTTGTTGCGCGCTCGTGGCGTGCCTTTTGGTATACTTTCAGTCGCTCGGGAACGTCTCTGGTAGTAACGTCACCAGATAGCATCACAGATAGTGAAACAGCATCTTCAATCGCCATCGCACCACCAGATGCACGGTAGGGCAAGAAAGGATGAACGGCATCACCTAGAACGGCCAGACGACCCTCCACCCACGACGGCAGAGTGTCCATGTCCAGGAGAGGCCACAGCTTGAGAGTCTGTGGGTCCGCCTTCTCCAAGAGCTTGCGGACTTGCGGGTTAAAGTCCTTGAACACACTGAGCAAAGTATCCTTGCCAATCTGCTGGTTGTAAGAGTCCCCCTCGGTCTCAATGGTCGTTAATTCTTCGGGGTGGATGCAGACGAAGTTGAGCAATTCATTGTTCGCACATGGGTAGATAACCACGCGGCGATCAGATGAGTCCCACATGTCGACAGAACCATTGTCGCGTGCGATACTGTTGGTCTCTGGATCATCCAATGCTTGTTGACGGCTGATAAGGAAGCGGAAGGCATTCTTGCCCGAGCTGTATGGCTTCTTGTCTGACAGCTTGGTTCGAGTCATAGAGTGGACTCCATCCGCACCGATCAAAACGTCTCCCTCGACGACCTCGCCATTCTCAAGAGTCACTGTTGCTTTGTCTGCGTCGACGTCGACGATCTTGCTTGCGGTGTGGAGTATAGCAGGCTTGCCTTTGCCGGCACCTGTAGCTGTGGCTTTCAGTCCTTCGTGGAAATGGGCACGGTGCACGAGCAGCCATCGCTAGTGATTTCGAATAAGTTAGGAACTGGCAACGTGTCTAGAATACTTACATGTCTCCACATGTCCGCATGTTCCTTCACAGCTGTTATGTGAACCGGCTCCCCGGATGGAGTGTATTCGCGCAACTAACCCGTTAGCTAGATTTCCGTCCGATCAGGGATAAATTCTTACCACCTCAGTCTCCACAGCCCCAAATTTGGTAGCATCAATCCCCAGACGTCGCAGGACGCCATTTGCATTTGGGGACAAGTGGATAGCAGCGCCGATTTCATTGGCGAAGCGTGAACGTTCAAATATCTAACAAGTCAGCCATATTACATGAATGCCTCGAAAAAACATACCTCTACATGGTGACCTTGTTGCCTTAAGGCAATCGCTGCAGTAAGACCGCCGATCCCCGCACCAACGATCAAGATGCGCAGACCAGAGCCACTGTTTAATTCTTTCAGTGTCATTTTGTATTTGTACAATATCCATAAACTAGTTCCCTGGGGACTGTATCACTCTATTATATTACCCTCGGCATCAATCCCTCCCCCCTCACGCTTGTCCTCTCGGTTGACGACAGGGTTGCTCGGAACTCTGCGTTTCGGGACGTTCTCGGCTCCACATACAGCGCTGCGGAGCACGCTCAACCTTCCGAGGAGTGGGGGAGAATGTATATGAAAGCTAACTCCAATTTCTTTTCTATTTTCAATTCGTTTACACATTTCTCAAAATGCCTAACGAAATCAAAAACATCACGACCCGGGACGAGGTCTCCTTCCCTTACGTCTTTGAGCAAAATGTATCCATCAACCTCAAAGATGAATCAGGTATCGTCCGCGCAAACGTCTACCGCCCTAAATCTTCTTCGAAAGTTCCCGTGATTGTCACTTACGGCCCATACGGAAAGGATATCCCTTACAAGGATTTCCACGCTCAAAGCTTCAGCGAAGTGAACCCTGAACAAAAGTCCGAGCATTCGTCTTGGGAAACTCCCGACCCTAAGTACTGGACTAGCCAAGGCTATGCCGTTGTCCGTGCAGATGAGCGCGGAACGGGTCAGTCGGTTGGTAAGCTCGATACCATGTCGCGGGGAACGAGTGAGGCGTTCTTCGATGTGGTTGAGTGGGCTGCTGAGCAGGAGTGGTCCAATGGCAAGGTTGGCTTGCTGGGTATTTCCTACTACGCTGGTAGCCAATGGCGTGTTGCGGCGCGTCAGCCTAAGGGCTTGGCCTGTATTATTCCCTGGGAGGGCATGTCAGACTACTACCGGGATCGATGCCGCCACGGTGGAATCCTGTCAAGCAAATTTATCAAGTTCTGGTGGGATCGCCAGGTCGTTAGCAACCAGTACGGACTTGGTGGTCGTGCGGCCAGAAACTGGGGCCCTGATACCATTGAGGGAGATCTGAGTGAGGAGGAGCTTATCCAGAACCGCCAGGATCAGAACATCGACAATGTATCGAACAAGTTCCGCGATGATCTCTACTACGCTTCCAAGGAGTATAGTATGTCGGATATCCAGGTTCCGCTGCTGTCAGTCGCGAACTGGGGTGGAATCCTGCTTCATCTGCGTGGAAACGTCGAGGGTTATACACAGGCTGGCTCGGAGCTGAAGTACCTCCGCTTCGTCACTGGTCGTCATGATCTTCCCTTCTACTACAGTGAGGAGGTCGAGCTCCAGCGCAGTTTCCTCGACGCCTTCCTCAAGGGCGATGACCGTGTCGGTTGGTCAACTGGCAAGGCTCCCAAAGTAGATATCGTCCTACGCAAGGGCGATGTCGGCTTCAACAATGCCGAAGCTGAGAAGCAGTACACCCGTCGCACCGAGCACGAGTGGCCGATTGCCCGTACACAGTACACAAAGTACTACCTCACTTCCAAGCAGGAGCTCCTCACATACGCTCCTGTCGAGCGCCCCGTCAAGGTCTCCTACGAGGCCCTGGGCACGCTGGAGACTCCCCAGCTGGTCCAATTCACCACACCTGCCTTTGAGAAGGAGACCGAGATCACGGGCCACATCGTCGCACACTTGAATGTTTCTATGAGCGCAAACCCTGGTGCACCTACACCCCAGGATATCGATCTTTTCGTCACACTGCGCCATATCTCTCCCGCTGGAAAGGAAGTCTTTTACACCGGTACAGCAGGTGATCCCGTTCCGCTGTGTAAGGGTTGGTTGCGTGTGAGCATGCGCCAGGTGAACAAGGAGCATGTGCGGAATCGTCCGTACTTGCCTCACCGTGATTACTACTCCACTGATGTCCGGCCTGTCATTCCGGGTGAAGTCTACCCTGTTGATGTGGAGGTTTGGCCCACCAACGTCGTTGTTGAGAAGGGTGGAAAGATTGTGTTGGAGATTTCTAGTGGTGATACTCAGGGCTCTGGCATGTTCCAGCACAACTCGCCTATCGACCGGTAAGCTTACCCTTTTTTGTGTTTCTTGGATTATGCTAATGATGTTTAGATCTGTCGAACGCTTCCAGGGTCAAAATCATATCCACTTTGGACTGGGTGAGAACTACGTCACTTTGCCTATTATCCCTTGATTTCTTCGCTCGATGCTACCTCCGAACGTTATAAAGTAAATATCAATGAAATGTATGCACATATCAAATACTATCTAGAGATGATCAACAATGGCAATAGTGTGCATCTTAGTAGCCAGAAACAGTTTATCACAGCTCAGCCTTGACTTCACCCTTTCTCATCTGTTCAACCCTAACCGAGAAGGGATTCAAATCCAAATTCTGATCTAAATCCCCAAGCGTATGATTGACCTCACAATGCTTCGCCTCATCAGCCCTCACATAAAGCAACAAAGAGCGCATGCACCGCTGATCAACAGGCATCTCCCAGTATCTCACGGCCATATCAGGCGCCCGCAGTGATTCCCACCGTGGAAGCCGCCCATTATCGAGGTCCCGAATCGCCTTGCTGTATGTGATAACAGCCTCCTCTTCTAAATACCCCACGAAGCGGTGACAAATCTGTGGGGAGATGAGGTATGCGACTGAGAAGCCGGTGAAGAATACGCATTGGGCGCCTAGGACCATGAAGCGCATTAGGGGGGTTGGTTGGGCCAATTGGAGGAATGTCAGCAGATGCATTCGCTCATTGTAGGCTTCTTCGAGGAGAGTCTCGATCCTAGTAGCTCTAGTTAGTATCCAAGAACAGTATTTTCTTTTATAAATCTCAGGTATCCCTTACCATCCGTTGTCTCTGCGCATCTGTCGTAGGCTTTTTAGGTGACGGAGCATTCCGGCTACCATGCCTGGTACACCGGCAACACTTTCAAGGAATATAAATCTCCGAAGCCATTTTTCTTCCGTCATATCCTCGTTGAGTATGGTGGTTGGCCCTGAAGATCTATATCCGGTTGCAAAGTCCATGCCCCGGCGTAGGAAACGTACTTTTTGGAGAGCGACTCGATCTTGCCATGTGTCGGGCTTACGATGTGCGGGCTCGACGGCGGTGATATGATCTTTTGTGTAGCTGTTTTTGTTAAAACATGTAAATGGACATCATTTGCCGGGCTTACGTAGGATGTTTCCATGATGACTTTTGTGGTATCTGGGATGTTGTGTGGCGCCTTGTGTGAGGGAATGGAATTGGGTAGAAGGTAGTTCTGATGATCGAACCACGCAGAGTACGTGGTATCAATATAGAAGCCGCCATCCTGTCTTCAATGATTCTGCGGCTGCTGCGATTGATATAAAGCTACGAGTTAGACGTCGGATTACTATCATTTTATACCCCAAGGATGCTCGTTTTTACAATGTAGAATGTAGAATATCATCCATTGTTTTGTTGAGGATGGGGTGTACTCCTATGTACAGCGCAGTCTATGCGACTTATCGAGTTGTTTCCTAAATATCCCGAACGAACCCACTGTAGATAACCTTCTGACTCACTTTGAGTTTAATCGCTTAGCGGTCAGGATCGACGTACACCGGGCCGGTTGAGCCGCCTTGGAAATAACAAACAGGAAAACACCAACTGTGGACTGGCCTGTCATGATCACTTAAGCTGAGAACTCGCATCTAGTTTGAGAGAATTGCCTCGCTTTGAAGAACCAGAAGAAGTTGTTCAGTTGATGAGCCTTGAATGGTAGCTCTTACGCCTATCACTTGCTGTCTGTCATCCCACCACGCTTTCGGTAGCTAAGGCTGGAATTTTAGTTTGTTAATTCTTTTCTTCTGAGGAGCTTTAATGCCCAGGATTTCCCTGCATGAGCTTGAAAGAGGGTTATACAGGAAGATGCGGGGTGAGTATCTTGGCAAGCCCTCGACTCGCGGGCTTGCCCCGACACGGCACCTCTCCACTATCCCCGCTTCCATCTCCGCATTTTCTACAGGTAATTGCGATCTCGGTATGATGCCGTGGCATGAGGGTTGAAATAAATCTATTGTCTAAATCTCCTCATTTGGAGGAAAGATATTTTGATCTCATCGGTCTAAGGCTTTCGGTGCGAGCATACTACTATCCCACAAACATCGAGGTGACCAGCCAATAGCCCGCTTTCAAGCTTCGCGATGGCTACCTTTGCATCGATTCGTGCCTTGGTGCCAAAAAAGGCCTTCACACTATTTCGACCATCAATCTCGCGCACGATCGCAACCCGGGAAACCTCATACACTTTAAACACGGGGTACCAAATCCCCGCACTCGGAATTGGCACATTTGGAGACGCAGATTCCCAGGAAGCTATTGTCACCCAAGCGTTGAACAAAGGCATACGGTTCATTGATACAGCCCGTGTATACGATGTCGAAGTCCAAGTAGGCAAGGGCATGAAACGCAGCGGCATTCCCCGTGAAGACGTGTTCCTCGCTACGAAGCTCTGGTGCTCGGACTACCACCCCGAAGATGTGGAGCGTGCTTTAGATGACTCCATCCGTGATCTGGATACTCCATATGTCGACTTGCTTCTCATGCATTATCCGTGTACCTTCAAGCGAGGATCTGATCGGTTCCCTCGCGACGATGGTGGAAGAATGATCTCAGGGGAGACCAGCTATGTGGATACGTGGAGAGCAATGGAGAAGTTGACTCAGTCGGGCAAGGTGAAGTCCATTGGGGTTTCCAATTTCAGTAAAGGGGAAATCGAGACGTTGATCAAGAATTCGTCAACTGTGCGTTCTTCTGGATCTTTGAAGTGAGCTCATGAGTTGACTGTTTTAGATCCCGGCCGTTCATCAAATGGAAGTCCACCCTTATCTCCAACAAAAGGGATTCAACAATTGGCTTCAAGACAAGGGAATCCATGTCGTTCAATTCAGTCCTCTAGGCAACATGAATGATTTTTACCGGAAAACAGGCTGGAGTAAAGAGATTTCACACATGATGCGGGTGATCGACCAACCGATTCTGAAGGACATTGCCGAGAAGCACAATAAAAGCCCGGTCCAAGTGGTTCTTGCGTGGGGGATCAACAGTGGACGCAGTGTTATCCCGAAGAGTGTGATCGATTGGCAGGTCGACGAGAACATTGCTGCTGATTTTGAGCTAGAGGAAGAAGATATGCTTAGAATTGCGAGTTTGGACGCGAAAGCGAGGTTCAATGATCCTAGTTTGGATTATGAGTGGAGACTTTATTCGGATCTGGAGGGCATTGATGGAACAGTCAGAGGAAAGACCCATTAGATGGTTAAGGAAGTGATCAATTTCGGTATTTCTCACGTTGCCCCAAGGATGCGCATCCATAGGTCCGAGTATAGTGACGAGTAGCACTGTGGAATGGAAGCGAGGTCCACGTCAAACCCTATTCAGGAGATGCAATCGTCGGTATCTGCCGAATGCTGGTGCGGGGTCAGTGGATCCAAGAGGATGATTCATCCAGAAGATGTCTGAGCCTCCAATCGTCTCTAAGAAATTACGAAGATCGGCAAAGTTCGAAGGAACGCTAAGGACAACATATGCATAGTTGATGTATTTGAGTATTTTATACTGTACTGAACAACATGTAGCGCTGTGAAGGTAGAGTCGTTGACCTTGGATTGTTATGCTAATACGCAACGGCATTGCAGATACTAGCGTGAGTGACTTCCATCACTTGTCGGGTCCGTCGCCATGCAGAATGTACTTTTGTATGAGGCCCTTGCACACGGCATGTCTTCATTGTGCCCATTTTTATAAGAACCGAGACCTTTGCCAAAACCGACGTTTTAAATCGTTGAATCAATTCCTCAGCACAAAATGACCTCTCTGTCTTCTAGCTCCGGCCTTGCCTCGAAATGGCCCGCTGCCCTCGATCTCGCAGGTTCGGCGGCACCTTGCCGAGTAGAAGGCGAAGTTGGGGATTTAGTCGTCTTGGGTGAAATCCCAGACGGTATCAATGGGACTTTCTACCGCGTGATGTGCGACCCATACATGCCCCCACATCCCGACAATATCCCTCTCGACGGGGATGGCAACGTATCGGCATTTCGAATTCGTGATGGCCGCGTCGACATGAAGATCAAGTATATCGAGACGGAACGCTATAAGCTAGAGCGACATGCGAACAAAGCATTATTTGGCCTCTATCGGAATCCCTTTACTCATCACCCATGTGTCAGAGCCGCAGTGGACTCAACGGCGAATACCAACCTGGTCTACTGGGCTGACCGGATGATTGCTCTGAAAGAAGTGGCCCTCCCTTACGAAATAGACCCCGACACTCTGGAGACACTATGCTATGATCCGTTTGGTGATCAGGTCAAGTCAAAAACTTTCACGGCCCATCCAAAGGTTGACCCGTACACCGAAGAACTGGTTGTCTTTGGCTACGAAGCTAAAGGTCTTGGGACTAAGGACATCGTCGTCTACGCTCTTGATAAATATGGAAAGAAACACGATGAGCAGTGGATCGAAGCACCCTGGTGTGCTTTTATTCATGACTGTGCCATTACGCCAAATTGGCTTATTCTTGTCTTGTGGCCATTTGAAGCTACCCTTGAGCGTTTGAAGGCTGGGAAGCACCACTGGGCCTGGGACTACAGCTTGCCAGTGACCTTCATTATTGTCCCAAGGAGAAAGACCACACCCGTACCAGCTGGATGGAAAGAAGGGGAGCATAGAGTTTATTCCTGGAAGAACTGCATGCCTATTCATACGGGAGGGGCATGGGAAGCTCAGAATGGAAAATTATATCTCGAGTCATCTCGCGTACATGACAACGCGTTCCCTTTCTTTCCGACAGCCGATGGGGAACTGCCATCGCCGGGCGCCAAAGCAGACTTTGTGCGTTGGGAGTTCGATCTGAATCTTCCTGATGGAAGTCAAATTCCGGACCCGCAGCTTATCCTCGATACGCCTTCGGAATTCCCTCGCATGGATGAGCGGTTTATGACCAAGGAGTATGAATTCATTTTTCTGAATGTTTTCATTCCTGATCGGTTGAATGGGGAAAAGAACATTTTCCATGGGCTCAACGGGCTTGCGATGCATAGTCACAAGACCAACAAAACTCATTGGTACTATGCCGGAGACGACTGTCTCGTGCAAGAGCCGGTATTCATTCCCCGTTGTGCTGATGCTCCCGAGGGTGATGGATGGGTTCTCGCTATGGTCGAGCAGCGTACTGTAAATAGCTGCCACCTCGTCATCCTCGATACGAAAGAATTCGAGAAACCGATCGCTTTCGTTCAGCTTCCTTTGCATGTGAAGGCACAGGTTCATGGCAACTGGGTTGGTGCATCTCTGCTTCCTACGAGCAAAAGTCTTGTTCGGACCTTCTCTCAGCCTATCATTAGTAACCAGGGATCCTTGGTCTCTCTGGCTTAGATCAAATAGTATACTGAATGTGATTCGTGCGAAAGTTTCAACTTTTGGCCAGTAAATTTTCAAGGAATGTGGGGGCTTTTGGCACCGTGTCGTGGCCAAACCAAGAGTAGAAGGCTTTCTGACGATCGCTCTGCTCTGATGTTCAAATTGTGTTTCAAAGTGAATATCGGATACATAGCATATTTCTCCTGGTCATCTCGGGAGGCTTTCCGAGGAGCTCGTCTCGCGTGTTATCGCCTCGTAGTGGTCATGTGAAGCTTCACATATATCACTGTGATTCTGCTGTACCTATGAAAGTCACTCTACTGATCCCTCTACATAGATCAAGTTCTTTCGTCAACAATCTCGTGGACATTCTCTTCTCGATAGATATGAATTCTTTTGAGCTTCCGAGCTCCATGCGGGCTCTAGGTAAGACCGTCGATGCTGTCTTCACGTACATGGAGATAACAGTTCAGAGTATTCCGAGGCACAAAAATTCAGCATTGTGGAAAAATATTTGCCCCAGATACGAGAACATGACATCCTGGTTTGTCTGCATCCAGCTCAAGCGATTAAACTAACAGGTTGAAGATCCAAGTCAAAGCATGCGGAGTATGTGGCACAGACCTCCATATCCACGACGGAGAGTTCGGAGCTCAAGTGAGTCAAATAAAAGCCCATGGTTCCTTCAGATCTCTCATAAAATCAGTTTCCCCTTGTCCCTGGTCATGAAACGGTAGGTATTGTCGCAGCATTTGGCAACAAGGTTCACGGTTTCAAAACAGGAGACCGTGTTGTGGCCGACAACTCCGAATTATGCAGTACATGCCACTACTGCCGTGTCGGTAACGGCAAAGAACTATTCTGCGAGAACTTCATTGCGCATGGAGTGATGGTTGACGGGGGATTCGCTGAATATGCTGTTTATCCCGGGCATCGCGTTTTCAAATTCCAACATTTGTCAGATGCCGATGCTACGCTGATCGAGCCCGCTGCCTGTGCTGCACATGGGATTGATATCATCGCCCCGCATATGAACTCCCGTGTTCTTCTTTTCGGTGCTGGGCCGACGGGATTGATGCTAGCGCAGCTTCTTCGTCAGAATGGTGCCAGCCATCTGGTTCTCGCTGCACCTCGCGGGTTGAAGATGGAGCTTGCCAGGTCGCTTAATGCTGCTGATGAGTACTTGGAACTTCCTCGTGAGGCGGATGCCGCGAATGCGATATTGGACAAGCTAAATCTTGAGAATCCGTATGGATATGACATTGTCGTCGAAGCAACGGGGAGCGCTAGGATCCTGGAGAACGCGATTAATTTTGTGACGAAAGGAGGGAAGTTAGTGGTGTATGGTGTGTACGACGATGATGCCCATATTTCACTATCGCCGAATAAAATCTTCAAGGAGGAAATCAAGGTGATCGGATCATTTTCGCAGATCTATAAGTTTCCGGCTGCGATCGATTATCTAGGTAAGCGATGCAATGATTGGGGAAAACCTTGGCTGATAAGCATTCAGATGGCAAAAAGGTCAACGTGCAGGGGATCGTCAACAAGACTTTTAAGCTGGAGGAATGGGAGGAATGTCTGCAGGCGATGAGGAACAAATCAGTGGTCAAAGCTGCAATTGTCTTCGATTGATAAGAGATGCATGTGTATGCAGCAGTGCACACAATTGGGCCACTATCGGCGGTTAATACTACTCTTTTGGTATCGTGCGGAGTGGGATTAGACGTGGGATGATCAGAAAGACTTTTATTTTACCGAATGGACCCCGAAGTTCCTCAGTGCCCTGTTTTGATCTACTTGATCCGCTGTCTTTAATCCTCATCACTTTAATCTCAAGTTATTCACCGTCGCTGGTAAAGTTCCTCATCTAAGCGCATCATGAGGAAATATTTGCAAAAACCACCGACTTACCTGTTAGCATGCATATTATGCTCTGCAAATGGCCTTTTGTTTGGCATGGACACGGGGATTATAGGTAATTTCTACGATCATAGCTTGTTCGCAACGCTAATGATTACAGGCCCTGTGACCGATATGAAAGACTTCAAAGCTGTCTTCGGTGGAAGCCAGAGCTCGACGATCCATGGATTAATTGTCTCCAGTATATTAATTCCTGCTGCGCTATCCTCACTATTTGCTGGACATCTTGCCGATCGTCTGGGTCGTGCCATGGGAATTAGCACCGGATGCTTGATCTTTGGAGTCGGAGCTGCTATAGAAGCATCGGCTGTCACTCTCGGAATGTTTATTGCGGGTCGTGTTATTGAAGGACTTGGAGAGGGCTTGTTTTTGGGAAATCTGGTGGTTTACATTTGCGAGGTATCGCCTACGAAATATCGAGGTCCGCTGACAACTGGTCCGCAACTGGTGATCACGGCCGGTATCTGCTTGGGATATTTCACTTGCTATGGAACTTCGAAGCATATCGAGTCATCCTTTTCTTGGCGCACCCCTTTCATTCTTCTTGCATCTCTTGCCATGATTCTGTCCGCGGCATCTCTTCTTCTCCTTCCCCCGTCCCCTCGCTGGTTGGCGATGAAAGGCCGTCACGCGGAAGCCAACGCGGTGTGGGATAAGCTGGAAGTGGATTACAGCGAACATGAAAAGATCGATTTGCAAGAGATACAAGGAGGTTCCCCGTCCAAGCAGGGTACAGTGGAGAAAATGCTTGATATTTTCTCCAAGGATGTCCGGTCCCGCACAATTCTCGCTGTCTTCATGATGGCTGCACAGCAGCTGAGCGGAATTGATGGCGTGCTATATGTATGCATCGCATCCAGGTTCAGACGTTTTCATACTGATTTGTATCTAGTACGCACCACTATTGTTCCAACAGGCCGGACTCACATCGTCCGATGCAAGCTTCTTCGCCTCCGGCATCTCCGCTCTAGTCATCTTTGCCGCGACCATCCCCGGAACGCTGTACGCCGACAAGTGGGGACCGGAAAAGTAGTATTATCTGCGGTGGGATTGGACTTGCAATGACTATGTTTGTCATCGGCTCTCTCTATGCCGGAAACGCTGTGCACACCTCCACTGGCGCTGGTCGCTGGGTCGTTATCGTTTTCATATACGTGTTTGCCGTGGTATATTCCATGACCTGGGCAGTGAGCGTCAAGATTTTTGCGGCGGAAGTGAATCCGCAGAAATGTCGTGCGGCAACGGCGACTCTTGCCCATAGCTCGAACTGGTTGGCTAACTTTGTAGTGGCGCTTGTCACGCCTATCTTACTCTCGAAGAGTAGTTATGGTGCTTACTTCTTATTTGGGGGCTGTTCACTTGTTACTGCGGGCGTTGCAGCCTTGTTCATGCATGAGACGAAGGGAAAATCTCTAGAGGAGATTGAAAAGACTTTCAAGCCCAAATCGGCGAGGAAATCTGCGATTGATGACATTTCCACTACGATATTTTATCAGCCAAAGTCGTCGGTCTGAGTCTAGCACGTGGAATAGACGGATTCATGATATCAAGAGCAACGACATAGATTAGATTCATGAGCGTGACTTTATATAGATGCCTAATGGGAATTATTGAAAGATGTTTGAAATTGTATTTCACTGAGAAATCCAACATAATATGTGCGAAATAATGCCACAGCCAAATTTGAAACGCTAAAATTGTCACCCGTGATAATCATGCATACTTCTGAGGTCGTTTCATAGACTTCCATTGAACAAGCGCAGCTCCAACGAAGGAGAGGGCAGCGGCAGCAACAGAAACATAAAATGTCTGCGTAACCGCAATGTTATAAGCATATAACACAGATGGAAGAGCCTGCTTTGGGATACTGTGGGACAGATGGGCTGCCCCAGCATCGATGATAGCTCCTGGGCTAATTTCTGGGGCGTACTTGGTGATGCTGGCCACCAGGCGATTTTGGAACACGGTTTGTGCGATGGAAATAAACAATGCGCCGCTCAAACTTTGAGCAAATGTGATTATCGCAATTCCAATCGGAATATCATCCAATGGTAGAACGGTTTGCAGGCAATTAATGCACTGTTGGAACCCGAGCCCTGCGCCAATACCTATTACAATCTGGTAGCCGATCCACTTGCCGGTTCCTGTGTGAACTTGAAATGTCGTACAGAGGCCGGAGCCGATTGTGAGGAGGGCACTGCCGACGAACATTAGGGGTGTGTAGTACCCAATCAAATTCACCATGAGTCCTCCAAGCGCTGAGGAGATGATCATTGAGACAACCATTGGGAGATTGTTGATTCCGGACACGGATGCTGAGACCTGCTCGATAGCCTGGAACCAGATAGGAAGCTGCGCTGTGTAAGCTAATGTCTCCAGAAGGGTGGTTCAACTTACATAGTACCCGAACACGAAGAAAGAGCCCCCGAGAAAAGTTGCGTGTATGACAGCGCCAAGAATATTGCGGTTCATGAGTAGGCGAGGAGGAACGGTAGCTTCTTCTTGTTTCCAGTGCTGAACATAGCACCAGGCCAAAGAGAATATTGAAAATAAGACGAAGAGTACAATGATACGCACATTTGCCCATTCATACTTTGTGCCGCCCCACTGCAAAGCCAGAAGAATCGATATAATTCCGGGGATAAAAAGCATAATCCCGAGTGGATCCATCCGTTTGACTTTGTTCATTCGTCCTGATTCGATCGTTTTCCTCGGTTTCACGTCCTTGAAAAATACAGCGATAAAGATACCCGTAATTGCACCAAGAGGAAGATTGATATAGAAACACCATCGCCAACTCAGATGGTCCGTCAATAGTCCACCCAGCCTAGAAAGGAAATTAGCCGCTGCACACTTTCTGCAAAGGGTTGTCCTACAATGGCCCAGTGACGGTTGCAATCCCGCTCGTGCTCCCAATTATGCCAAAATATAGAGCGCGTCGGTGGAGGGGCACACTATTAGCCAGCACTAATAGTGCACCGGGTGATAATCCACCTGACCCAATCCCTGCAATCGCTCTTCCCAGTATCAATCCCTTGGAGGTTGGCGTAGCCGCACATGCCAGTGACCCGATCTCGAATAAACCGAGGGCGATCATGTACGTCCATTTCGTGGAATAGTAGGTGTAAATCTTGCCGAAGGGGAGTGTGACCGCGCACGATGTCAGAAGGTAAGCACTGGCATACCAAGATAAGTCTTCCAAAGAGTTGAATTGTTCGGTGATCTTCGGTACGGCTGTCGCGAGGATGGTATTGTCCTGGACAAATTAGATGAGCACTTCCAAGTTGACGACGGACTCACCAGCGCGATGCAGAAGGACTGAAAGCAAAGTCCTATGAGGATAGGAAGAAATTTGATTGTAGACGGGTACTCGATCGTTTCATCATCAATTATATCGCTGCTGCCCGACTCTTTCAAAGGGATATCATCTCGACACTCGTCACTGTGACAATCTCTCACTGAGCTGTCTGCCATGAAACACGTTACTCCACAGCCAAGTCCAGACCGTGAAATATAATCGTTAAATCGTTTGGGACATTCGGGTCATAGGTGAGTAGGTTGAAGAAGGTCAAGTAGAGATTAGGCCTGATCGAAGGACTCAAAGCTAAGCTCATAGAACTGCTACCTTAAGCTTGCTTGTAGCCCATATCTAAGCAAGGGGGATACAGGAGCTCCCCAGCGGAGACTCGGCTTTATCAAACATTCCATTGACATCAAGTATGCGCTAATTCCGTCACGACGCGAAATACACAGCCAAGGAGAGCGCGCCATCTTATCCCGTGATTGAATGGAATTTCCTATTCGAACAAAAGTCCCGATTCTAGAATCGATTCGTGGGTCAAATGTACTTTCAGTCTATCTCGCGGATTGCGTTCCGGTATGTTTTGGGGTTGGGGAAGCCACGTACCTGCATTCCTAAGATGAATTACCGAGCAGGGTTCATGCACTCTTCCTAACTTTAATTCGTTCCGCGGCGAATTTTCTAATGAAGCCTTGTCATGTGAGTTTATTGCATCATTCACATCATAGGGATAGAACGCTAAGGCCTGGGAGTAAGTTTGATGTAAATTATGCAGACTGGGTGACGATGGTACTCGCCACCTTAGGAAGTGATCGACCCAATTTGCTTCTAAGGCTCTAAAGTTGAAAGCTGATGAGGTTCTGATCCTCCGAAATAGCCAACTCAATAATGCTGCTCTAGCATGAAATCTTCTAAGATCAGTTAGTCTAATCTCAGTAGATGCTTACAAGTCGTTTATAAGTGAACCATTAGAGTACTACGGGAGAGAAAGCTTAGGATCTCTGGGCCAATTGCAATATATATTACGCACTTATCTGACCAGGCATTAGCAAACAAAGTGAAGAAGTATAGACAGATCTGAATGGGAATGTTCGACGACTGAGTGTTTTCATCGCGTGGAAATGAAAATATATTAACGCAACTACGAAGCTGGCTATGAAGTCCATCCGGAATTCCAGACTGAGGCCTATACTTGGAATTAATCGCACCAATAAAATCCTACCACTCTGTAGCTTCTGATAGGGAAAGTTCCCTTTGGTCCCATGGCCTTGTTGCATCAACTCTTGTTCATAGTACGAAGCTTTCCCTGCTGACTAAGTTCAGCACTCAAGGTTGCCTGGTTACATAAGAGGCGGTCAAGGCTATCTTTTTGCCAAGGCGGTGGGGAATATAGGACGCACAAAAAAAGTTTGATATTCGACTCAAGCAACAAAGTAGGCGCCAAAGCACCCACTTTTGCAGGGCAAAAAATATGACCAGACTGGGGCTCGATCCCAGGACCTTATCGGTGTTAACGATACGTGATAACCAACTACACCATCCGGCCAATTGATATAAGGAGGTGGAGATTGTGCCACTATGAGCCAAGGTTCTGTTCACGATCCACTGTGGAGCCAGGGAGTTCAGAACCTGTAAATTCTATCAGTCGTCGAGCTTAGAGACCCACCGGCATGGGGGCATTGATATCGGCAGAGATACTAATACAGGCCAGCCATGTAGAATACCAATGCGACTATCGACCAGTTAGAGTGTGCCGCAGTGGATTTGATGGTTGGTGTTCAGTGGCGGAGTAGAGACCCAGCTTTCGGCGAAATGTTGCTTCGTGGAAGTAGAAGTAACTTGTCTGGCTGTACTTCAAAGATAAATTTGTCAAGATTTGGCAATGTACTTTGGTGTAAGATATGACTCTGCAAAGGCGACGCAAGAGCTCGATAATTGCAACGAAGAGGCCAGGAAGAAGCTCTCGGTAATATCTATGCTCTTCTTTTTCTCATTGGCAACAATTGCATCGATGCCAAGCTAGATCTCATGAGTTTTCACCTTTCTTTCCCCCAAAAATTCGTAGTCGCCGTTCCAGTATCTTGTAAAAGTTCGGCTGGAATACTCTTGAAAGTTTAGCCGGGCGAGACCCTTATCAGCAAAGTCAAAACCCAAGGCGGTTGATATTTTGGGGCGCAGGGAGGTGCCTGAGTGCCTCGGATATCAGTGACGTAAGCGACGACAACGGTTCTCAGCTTTGTGCTTAATGATCCATCAGTGAATTCAGCCAATTGACTTTCTCTTCCATAGAATCACTATCAGAGAAAGCCATTCCGCTAGGCAAGTTTAATCTGCATCTCGGTCCGGTGCCTGAAAATAGGTATACCTGTTAAGTGGTGTCGCGTATGATTGTGATAAAATAACCTCGAACTTGAACTTGAAATCCAACAAGGCCTAGCCATTGGATTAGTCCCGTCGTATTCGATCGTATCCGGTCCGAGGTTCGGCACATTAGGGACATTCCCCCTGCCGAGTCGGTACAATTATATACCTAGCTTAGGCTTCGAAACAGAAAAGTCGCGAAAGCGATTGAAACCACTACTGAAACGAAGAATCTGCTGCAATGGGCGCTTCACTAGGAGGACCGATTACACTCAAGACCGGGCCGGCTTACGGATACAGGGCTCTGTAGATTGATAATCGTTAAGGATGACGCGGTGGATCCATTCCAAATGTAGCATGAAGAACATCATTTTCCCAAAATGGCCATCGCGGCCGACCGTTGTTAACTCCGACCTGCGCTAGCCAGTGAGATAACAGTACAGCTCGGATATCCGACTCCCAAAGTTCGTACCTGCGTGAACCTTGGAGCTCCCTGTCCCACGAGTCATGTGCGTCCCAGATAGGTCTGGGGTTCGTTGTTTCGTGTCTGTGTGGTCCACTTTGAATAATGCTTAATTAAATCAAAATTCTGAAGTGACGAACGCTAGTGAAATGATTTCACGGGGGACGCGTTGGCATGCACTATACTTGATAGTGGTTCGGACGTTACTTTGGATCCGTTGCCGATCAATGGAGAGATGTGCAAGTGAGAAGTCTATTTAAGATCCCATGTCGATCCCGCTGAATGCATTGTAAAACCCATTCCATTCGTTCTTCAATTGCAGTCTATCGTTCATCATGCGGAGCAGCGCACTCCCTATTGCCTTGGGCCTGGCGGCGGCACCCGTCGCCTCTGCCGCTCTCTACGACACCGTCATCGAGACCAAGTATGGTCCCGTCAAGGGTTATCCTGCCTTCAACAGCACCAACACGGGTAACATGACGAACTGGAAGGACATCACTGTCTGGAAGGGTATTCCTTTTGCTGCCACCACCGGTGGTGAGAATCGCTGGAAGGCCCCCCAGCCCGCAAGCACCTGGAAAGAGACTTTGGATGCCCGCACCTGGGGTCCTGTCTGCCCTTCTGCTACCACTGGTAACAACGACTACACCATCAACGAAGACTGTCTGAACCTTAACATCTGGTCTCCTGCCAAGATGACCGATGCTAAGCTCCCTGTGGTCATGTGGAGCTACCCGGCCGAGTCCACTGCTGCCGATCCTCTCTTTGACGGTGGTGGTATGGCTGACAAGGGCATTGTCTTCGTCAACTACAACTACCGTACCGGTCCCTTCGGATAGCTCGCTCACTCCGAGCTCTCTGAGGAGTTCGAGAAGGTCACTGGATCCAACAGTTCTGGTAACTGGGGTATGCTGGATCAATTCGCTGCTCTGAAGTGGATCCATGCCAACATTGCCGACTTCGGTGGTGATCCTGACCATATCACCGTGCAGGGTCAGTCTGCTGGATCGGCTGCTACCCAGCACATCTTGTACAGTGAGCTCACCAAGGACCTGATCGTCGGAGCGATCATTGAGAGTGGTGTCCGTGACCCTCACGACCCTCTCTGCACCAGCCTTGCAGAGGCCTACACCACTCTTGATGATGCCCTGGAGGATGGTCTTACTTACCTCTCCAACCTGGGTGTCTCCAGCATTTCTGAGGCCCGTAACATGACCATGGAGGAGCTGATCAATGGTGCCACTGGCACTACTCGTGAAGACACCATCATGTTCGAGGCCACTCTCGACTACTATGCTATGCCTGATACCTACCTCAACATTCTGAAGAAGGGACTGGCCCACGATGTCCCCGTGATCACCGGAAACAACAAGGATGAGAACGGCGCCACCTACGGACTTCAGCTCTCCCTCGAAGAGTACTACCAGGACGTCAATGAGACCTACAGCGGTGAATGGATCGACCGTTTCCTTCAGCTCTACCCTGCCAACAGCTCCACCGCCGCCGGTGCTTACAACTCCATGTTCACTGACCGTTCCAAGGTTGGAACTTGGTTCTGGACCCAGCTCTGGTACGGTGCCAAGAGCTCCAAGGTCTGGAACTACTTCTGGGACCACGCTCCCCCTGGCCAGACCTCCGGTGCTTACCACGAGTCCGAGATCAACTACGTCCTGAACAACCTCTATGCCACTGATAAGCCTTGGGCCGCTGAGGATTACGAGATTGCCAAGAAGATGAACGATTACTGGGCCAACTTCATCAAGACCGGTAATCCCAACGGCGAGGATACCATCGTTGCCTGGCCTGCTGTTGGCTCCAAGAAGCTTGTCCAGCACGTTGGTGACGGATGGGGCCAGATTCCCATTGCCTGGAGTGAGAAGGTTACCCTCTTCAAGAAGTGGTTCGCGACCCTGGTTGCTTACTAGACAATTGTCCTATAACTAGCTTTACATCCGGGCATGGTTCGCAACTTTATTTGCTTACTGGACGATGTTGTATACTAGCATTATATATGGCCCCAGCCATCCTGTCGCTATTAGGAGATAGAATGTCTTTAGTGGAATTTAATACTTTGAAGATGAATCCAACTTTCAGTAACCCAACACATCCTGAGGCCCGTGGCCCTCTTCGCCTCCGTGTTTTGTCACTTCTTTCCAAGATTTCACGGGTCGCTTGAAGGCCCTGGTAACTAATCCCAAAACCGACCAATACAAAAAATTTACCGCATAGTCCAATCACTACTATTTGGTCTTTAAAAGACACGGTAGATGCAAAAAGACCAAAAAATTGACCGACGCAGGGGTCGAACCTGCAATCTCTTGATTCGTAGTCAAGCGCCTTGCCATTGGGCCAGCCGGCCTTGTATGAGTGGAGGTTCGGTTTGTGGATACATATTCCAGAGCTAAAACTCTGCGCGGGCTCGGGTTCGGGTTCGTAATTGTGGAGACCAGGATCAGATCTTCAATGGCAATTTCTTTGGCGAAGCATGCTCTAACCGGAATTAGGGACTTCTTCTTGGGTATTCTACAATTATATAATGAGTTTCATATTTATATTCTATCTGTCAGGGTTCTCACTGCCTCAACGTAATACCTTTGTCGCCTAAGGTCCCAAAATTTGCGTCAGCCCTGGAGCTCCGTCTCCGATCTTGGCGTCGAGGATATATATATATTGAGATACGAGTATATTGGTGACATAGATACCCAAACAAAATTGAATAATCTAGAAATCTCTAATACATATTCAAGTGAATCAAGATTTGAAAGCATTAATCCGAATTTACAGGCCATGTTCGTATCACTCTTTGTCTATCGTAAATAGTTGGTTAGCAGGGCACACACCCTGGGGCTACTTTGGAACGAGCGAGGATGAATATTCACTGATTCTTGAGTCAAAGAAGCGCCCATACCTGTTCCTCAATCTTTCGTTTTTCTCCTCTTCCCCTCTTCCACCTTTCTTTCTTTTTCAATTTTTTCCCAATGACCACTCACACACCTGTGACTCTCGCCACCGTTCCTCTGATTCAGACTAGTAGATATCTAGCTATGTCGCCCTGTGCATCAGCTAAAAGTACTCAGCATCATGAATACGGATGAGGATACCTATTTCGACGTGTCGCATCACCTCAATCTTCGTTGCATACAACAATACCGCTTGACCCAAGGCCGCAGAATCACACGGAACTCTCTTTGGCCTGGCTAATGGCCGAAGTACTAAACTTAACTTCCCACCGATAACATCGATAAGTCAGAATCCTGCATGAGGGATTAATGCGGGCCGCACCTGCAGGATGCACACGAGTCTTTCCGTGCAATCTAGATTCGAAGCAATGATCTCGCCCTCAAGGCGATTTTATGGCATGCTGTCAGCACGAACAAGGTGACAGCCCCTGGAGTAAGCACAGTAAAGAGACAGTAATGAAGAATCAAGGTTCCGGACCAACCAACTTCCTGACCGTCGAGGAATGCCACATCATTCCTCTTTTAACTGCTCCCGAAACTGTTAAAGACTGACTTTCAACCACTAGAATAAGGATACCCTGGCAAGGAATGATTTTCTTTTACCGACCATGAAATGGGTACGGGATTCAGGGTCTGTACTCAGATGCATGTGCTCTCAACGTAGCAGTCTCGGACAGATTCAAGTTTGCTGCAACAGAAGTCTGGCCGAACCTTCTAAGCAAATGTGAAAAGCAGGGCTTTTCGTGCATATTGCATGCGACATTATTTTCCAGAAACAACGGTGAATGATGCCCTGGAGTTGTGGAACCACCGAGGGAAACCCTTGCATAAGAAACCTTAATGTGTGGTTCCGGTCGATTCAATCGTATTTTTAGACACCAGGTTGACTGGATCAACACTGATGTTTCCACAAATAGGTCATTCGATATACACCGGTAGTATGGCGTTCCCAAGATCCACCTGATCACCTGGAAGACTGCGCCCTGTCGATCGGGCGTTGGAGCCGCATCCTCGGCGGCGAATGGAGTAAAGATCCAAATGCATACGAGAGGGCAGATGCAAGAACTGTAGCTCCACAGTGCAGGGGCCAGAGTTCGCCTTCGAGAAAACTTTGGAACACACATGGACCAACATGTGGCTTTGAAACGAGATACATCAGAGATCGGCAATGCGAAGGAGAACGCATAGAGTACATTGACTTTCGACGGAACTTTTTTCCCACTTGAATCCACAGAGCATCAACATTCCTTGCGATTATTAATTCGGATCTCTTAATCCCAGATGCACCCCGTACCTACACGATCGTGATATTCCCCTCACCCCGCAAACGGCAGATAGCGATGAGCACAGACCAAAGCGCCCGGACCCGACTTCCCTGATCCGCACGCCATCAACACCGAAAACTCAGAATCTCGCAAATGATCTCAGCGGCGGCGGGAAGTGCCCCGTGGCGCGAAGGCATCAGATATCAAGGCTTAGACATAGAGCATAGACCATGCTTGCCGTACACTCTTTCTAGAAGAGTGTGTACGCATGGGAATGACGGGAGCGCGTCAGATCAGGCCATGTGAAACGAAGCCCGGAACTGCCTGTTTAGGCAAGTCGAGCGACTATCCCCCAGGATTTCGGATGTGACCGCGGGGAATGACGTTGCACTCCTGGTTTGCGGCTTTTTGTTTGTGGGGACGGCTAGGATGCCTGTTTAGGGGCTACGAGCCTACGACCACGGGAAACTGCATGACCCCAAAGGGCTTTTCTATGACAAATCCCAGTCCCGATGCCAATACAATTCCTAGGGAAAAAGCAATTTATAGAAGTTTCCGCTGCTACAGGATACATTGAACCCCCTATTTTTCATCGACGAGAAACCGGATTTTCCACGGTTGTTGACCTTTAGGTTAGCGAAGGTTTTCCAAGCCGCAAAATCAGTGGCTTGACCCATCCCGGCGCCAAGCCGACCGAGTCGCGATTTATCCCGGTTATGATATGAACACGACTAGACCTTGTATGACCCATCGGGTCACCTACGTCCGGCCAGGTACAAGGTACCCCATACCGCTTTCCCTTTCCTTCCACGGTTCGCCTAAATTCAACCGATTCGATTCCGTGGATTCCTTTGATCCCTTTGTTTCCTTCTATTACGGGCTGCCTAAATAAACTTCATCGCGTGCCCTGAGATCCTACTCCGCAGAGGCCAATTCTCCAGACCCCAGTAATTTTCCCATTTGCACAAAGCAATAAGCGGCTCCACTCCTCCAAACTGAAATCTGACAGGCCGAGAGCCGATCGGCAGGCTGAACAGCCTGGGGAGTTTTAGTGCGAGCTTCCTAACCCAACCTGGTGAACCCGGACGCCGATACCCCCCGGATTACTTGATTCTGATTGGATCTACGGGCTCGCGTGGCCCGATCCCGTCTGAGAGATTACTCGGGGGCCGTTTCCCCCAGTCCTCGTTGCGCCCTGATGACCCCGGGTCCAACCATGGCGCCGTCTGGGGACGGTGGAGCCTGCGCCATTCGCTCCGACCACAGGTCTCTCTGTGTACTGAGGGGGACTCACGGTCCCCCATTGGGCTTTTTAAATCCGGCCAGGTCCCCCGGACATGATGATCTTTTTTGATCTCTCTCCAGCTAGTGTTCATATATCATTTTTGGTGGCTTTGTTCTTGTCCTCCCGGGGCATCTTTCTAGACATCTGTTTCGCCGACTGGGTCGGTTGTGTATAACCTTGAGAGTACTACAGCCCTATACTGATTGGACTGGATCCACGTTTCCAACACTATGCAGACGAAGCGCTTCTTGGGCCTCAATGGCACCAAGCTTCAGATCGCCATCGGTCTGTTGGCGGGCATGGACTTTTTGCTGTTCGGTTATGATCAAGGTGTGACTGGTGGTCTTTTGACACTCGACTCATTCGTCAAATACTTCCCCTCTATCGACTCGACTGGAGCTAGCGCAACCAGTTCTGCTTCCACCCGTCAAGGTATCACTGTCGCCGCCTACAATCTCGGATGTTTTGCCGGATCAATCCCGACCATCTGGGTCGGTAACATGCTCGGTCGTCGGAAGGCCATTTTCCTCGGTTCCTTTATTATGGTTATTGGTGCGATTCTGCAATGCACTTCCTACGAACTCGCCCAGCTGATCGTGGGTCGTCTGGTCACTGGCTTTGGAAACGGTATCAACACATCTACCGTCCCGACCTGGCAGTCCGAGTGTTGCAAGTCGCATCGCCGTGGTCAGATGGTCATGATTGAGGGTGCGATGATTACCTGCGGTATCACGATTAGTTACTGGGTCGACTTCGGTCTCATGTTTACCGACCCCAATGAGGTAGCTTGGCGATTTCCCCTGGCATTCCAGATCTTCTTTGCAGCAATCATTCTGGCCTTTGTCATGTTCCTGCCCGAGTCCCCTCGCTGGCTCATCCTGAAGGGTCGCGAGGAAGAGGCCCGCGAGGTTCTGGCTTGTTTGATGGGCGATGAAACCGATGAGATCTTTCTCGATACCGAGTTCACGGCCATCAAAGCCACTGTCTTGGAGATGGCTAAGGGTTCGTTCCGCGATATGTTCACTATGGGTCCAGATCGTCACTTCCACCGTACGATGCTCGCCTACGTCAACCAGATGTTCCAGCAGATTTCGGGTATTAACCTGATCACCTACTACATTCCCACCATCCTGCAATCTCAAATCGGCCTAACTGGCACTGTCTCCCGTCTTATCTCAGCTTGCAACGGTACTGAGTACTTCGCTGCGTCTTGGGTGGCAGTATTCACCGTCGAGAAATTCGGTCGTCGTACCTTGATGATCTTCGGTGCTGTCGGCATGTCTCTCTCTATGGTCGCTCTGGCTGTTGCCGAAGCCGTTGCCGCCTCAAGCGAAGGCCAAAGGAAAACCTCTGCCAGTATTGCTCAAGTCGTCTTCCTCTTCGTGTTCAACACTTTCTTCGCCGTTGGCTGGCTTGGCATGACGTGGCTATACCCAGCTGAGATCGTGCCATTGAAGATTCGTGCCCCTGCCAACGCCCTGTCCACCTCCTCAAACTGGATCTGGAACTTCATGGTCGTCATGATCACACCCGTCGCATTCGCCAATATCGGATACAAGACCTACGTTATCTTCGCCGTCATGTAAGTACCTTCTTTCAAATTGAAGATTTCAATACTAACCTTCACAGCAACGCATGCATCGTGCCAGTCGTCTATTTCTGGTTCCCAGAGACAACCAACCGTTCTCTAGAAGAGATGGACCGCCTCTTCCGCAAATCGAACAACATGTTCGATATCGTCTCCCTCGCACGTAACGAGCCGCACATGTACGGACCAAACGGTGAACTGCTCCGCACTCTCGACGACGTCGAAGATGAGGCCGTTCGCCGTGCCAGTGTGCTGAGTAACCCGGCTAAAACTGCCGAGCGTTCTCACCACGAGCACATGACTGAAATCAAGGATAGTGATGGAGGTAGCAGTGAGGAGAAATAGTGTGGTTATGGTCCACTTACTTAGATACCCGGATTCTTTTCTTTTGTCGTGTAGCTGGAATGCTACTATACACTGTTTATGAGCTTTAATGTCCAGATATACATTACTTGTTCATGTTTTGCTTCTATGAAATACCTTAGTAGTTTCTGATTTCTTTATAGAGATTAAATTGGCTCTGGTCGTTGCAAATGTGTACCCTAAGACAGGAAGAAAAAGGACATTTAGGTCACGTAATTCATAAATCTTATAACTGTTGTAAAAAGAAACGGAAACTTTCTGTGTTCATAAATGCATTTCAACCCCACTCAACTCCCGAGGTCCTCAAATATCAAGGTATAACCTTAACCTTATCTAAACAACTTCTTTATGATCAACCTCCTCCTTGGCCCCATCAACCTTCTTTCCAACCTCCTCATCAAACTTATTAGAAATGACATTTGTTCGCCACGGCTTCACGTCCGTATCAAACACCATATCAATTTCCTCGAGAGTCCGTCCAGCAGTCTCAGGGTAGAGGAAGAAGACATGGAAAGTCATGACGAAGCAGAAAACGGCGAAGATAACATATGTCCGCCATTGGATGTTGTGGAAGGCCGGTGAGACGAAGTAAGCCAGGGCGAAGTTGAAGATCCAGTTTCCAGATGCCGACAGACCGACTCCCTTTGCACGGTATTTGAGGGGGAATACTTCGGACGCGTAGATCCAGGCTGCTGGTGCCTATATATTATGTCATGTTAGTTTTGCTTGTGGAAAGGCATTGAGACTGACATACCCAGGTGAAACCGTAGACGGCCGTGAAGATATATGAGAACGCGATCACGGCTTTGCCGGCGTCGCCCTTGATTACCCATGTCAGGTTGGCATTGCCATTGACACTAGACACGGCATGTCCCTTTGTGGCCATAACTGAGGCAATGATGATGTGGATGGCCATGGCGCACACTGATCCTACGAGTAGTAGTTGCCTTCGCCCGATGCGATCGATGACAGGGAGCATGATACCCGTGGTGAAAACGAAAATGACGTATTGGATGACGGCCGAGTAGAGCGAGGAGTTACCAGTCTATACGAAATAGATTAGCAGTCGCTTTTTGGATCAGTTGATCTGCACTCACCATTCCAGCCATCTCGAAGATGTAGACAACATAATACATGGCCACGTTACCACCGAGCAACTGCTGCCAAACCTGCACGCTCACACCGCATAGAGTCCGCTTCCAGATCTTTGGCCCAAACAATGCAAGGAAGGAAACATCCTTTGCCTGGTGCGCGATGCGGGCAGCTTCTTGGACTTCTTCAAATTCGACCTGCACAGCGGGATCGGTCCGGTCGCCGTTCCCATGCAACAAAGCCAAGGTATCCAGCGTCTCCTCCCAGCGCTCCTTTCCAGCCAACCAACGTGGTGACTCAGGGAAGAACAGCAACGCAATAAAGAGCACCAGACCCGGAACAGCCTGAATACCCCAGCAAATACGGAACGCAGATGGTCCATCAATACCAACGGCACACCCGTATGCAATGAGATACATAATCAACATGCCCCACTCAATAGACCATTGCTGCACACCGACAATTCGACCTCTGATTCTTGCAGGTGCAAGCTCAGACATGTAAACCGGTGTTTGAGAAGAAGTAATACCGACAGCAAGGCCACTGACAACACGTCCAGCGACCAGATGCGTGACATTCTGCGCACTGCATTGCACCATTGCACCGACGATCCAGATCCAAGATGCGACCATGAGAGAGCGGCGGCGACCGAGGTAATCACATAACCAACCTGCTAATATGGAGCCGGCGAATGAACCTGCGGACATGGAAGCTGTAATTCCACCTTGGAGGTCCGAGTTAGGATATCCGAAGTATTCTTTGTAGGCATCTACGCCTATCCAGGCGCTCATGGAGCTGTGGCGCGTTAGTTTTGTCTCATGCTTTGGTTCCGCGTGCAATTGACCTACCTCACATCGAAGCCGAAGAGGCCTCCGCCGATGGTGCCGAATGCGGCGAGCACTGGATTGACCCATCAGTATCGTCTTGGAATGCGAATGACTTGACAGATGCCCTTACCATATATATTAGAAACACGATACATGTTGACGTGCCGCTATGTATGCGGAAAATTGAGTCCAAATCATGAGTGAAAATCCAGCTTTATAACTTTCACAGGACCAGGGTCCATGCGCCATTCTTCGGGTGGCTCACGGGGTGGCTTCAGACCCGGCGCTACTAACAAAACTGCAGTAGCGTAATGACACAGTGTTGGACCGGGACATCCCCAAAACGGGAGCGATCAACCGGGGTTAATGTGGAGGTGGATCCCGGGGGAGGAAAGTCGGGGAAGGGCGCTGCGTCATTGGGTGGGGAGATTGCGGTGCGAGCCAGTCGGGATATTTTGTGTTGAGGGGGATTCGGGTCGGCGGCGGGGTTTTTAACCGATTCACGTTGCTTTTAGCCGGTTTTTAACCAGGCCTGGGGATGATCTTAGCCCTTTTGAACGTAGTATTTGCAGGGCGTTTTGTTCCTTGCGTTTGCGGTTCTGTAGTTACGTAGTAGAACGGTGGTCGGCTTGGTTGTAGGATCGGCATGCCGACGTCATGACACCGATCAGACAAGCTATGTTGTAGAATAGCTGTAATATAACCTAAGTGTACTTTGTGTACTTGAATCGACCTTTGGCCTAACGTTGGATTGATTCTGAACTAGTAAGAGTGATACTAGACTCGGACCACAGGAGATTTGGACGTAAAGCTTATCATAAGCTCGGTTGAATCAGGTTTACGTGAGATTGCTCGCAATTGGATTGATTATTCCAAGAGTATTGGCAGGGTTACATGGCAGAATCCATGATTCCCGGTGGTCGCAGTAGTTTGACCACATTTCGGGCCGCATTCTCTCCCGATGGCGTGGCGCCACTGAAGGGAATGGCGCACATGGCTTGATGCCGAGACTCTCCGACTGGTTGACGGACGCGCTATTTAAGCCCAACAATTCTAGACTTTATCCTGAAGTGTGAAACATCCTGTAAAGAAAAACATGATATTCATGGTCCTCGGTTAAATGTGGACGGGCTGCACCGCCGGGCTATTACTGTTTCGGTGGACCCCTCGTTGGTCAGGATTCGGCGACGCTGTTTCGTCACATTCTGGCCTTAAACCGGGTCCATTAAGACATCAGTCTCGAAGACGTTGAACTGCTTCTAATATCGTTCATGTGCATTTCGGATAAAGTAAATTTGTATTGGTATTTTTTTGCCCAGGAACTACTTAAAAAACAATTCACGAAACCTGGCTTAGCTAAATATCCGTCCATCTAATCATGACCCATGCGATCAATTTCCTCGAAACCAGGCTTCATCATTGCAACCAACACCAGCTCAGAACTCAATGACTTGTGAAGTGAAAATAAGCAGTGGTCACCCCCTAGAAGCCTCACTCAATCCGCAAGACTAGGTAGACTTGAACAGACGCCTCAGACGGTCCAGCAAAGCGATATCCTAGTCATAATAGCCTCAAACGTTGTCATGACCTCGTCGATCAATGCGCGCCGCGACCGCACAAATTCATCACCCAAGAATAGATTGTATTCACTCAAAAGATGCACACTGTGCTCAGGTGAGAGAGGCTGGTGATTCTGGGGGTTGTAATCGGCAACTTGCTCAGACTCAATGCGCGAATCTCGTATGATCTGTCGAAGATTCTTCATTTTGGCCTTCAGAACTGATCGCTCGTGACGGATTGCCTCCTTCTCCTGACGAACAGAATCGATTTCCTCTTTCTTCTTCTTCTGTTTGTCAGGATCTGCTTGGGACGCGGTTGAAGGAGCTGGCCGAGAGCGACGACCAGAAAGAGGAGGCAAAATAGGCTGCGGCGGCCCAAGAACAGACACGTCGTAGAATGAGCAACCATTCATGTTCCCCTTCCAGCGGCAATTGCCGCACACGGAGGATCCTGGAGCCTTCACGCAGAGCGCGAATGGGCCATCTTTTTGTTGACAGTGCGTGCACTCAGTTTGCTGAACAGTTCCAACCACTTGGATAGTGGCGGCTTCAACACGGGCAATCTCCAGACTGATTTCTCGTGAAAGATTTTCATCAGTCCACATGGTTTGGCGGCCAGGCCGCAGGGCCAACTCTTGCTTTGGTGGCAGGAGGTGCAACGCACACATCAGATCTGTCTTCGCCTGCTTGCCCTCAATCCTGACTGGCCATGGCATGTTCAGAATATGTTCTGCCCATAGGCCGGGCTCTCGCACATCAGTCCCCATTGGTACTGGAGGGATGGGGTGTGAGGTCGCATTGTGCTTGGGCCTTTGACCGGGTCCTGGTGCTTCACTATTGATCTCCTGTCAATTCTTACGCTCAACAAAACAGGCAGAGCTGTCTCACTCAGTCATTGGGGACATTGAGGGAGAGTTTGGGTGGGAAGAGACAACGGAGACTATCAAGATGACAAGTTGAAAGGCGCAGAGAGAGCATGCGCGTGAAAGATGGGTAGAGGGAGGAGAGAGAAGATGAGATTCAGAAATTTGGGCAATGAACAGAGACGAGGCGTGCGCTGCCTGAAGAGTACATAGAGTGTCATGGTCATTGATGGAACCTACGCTGTTTGCCTTGAATTATATCCATGTTACGTTTTTAACTGCAATTATTCGGCTTATGGCCATTGTAATCCAATATTTCAAGGATTTGGGGACTGGTCATTATAGAATACTATACTCCAGCAAGGAGATGGAGGCTGCTAGCTGACCTATGGCAAATACTGCACAAAGGCGATTCAAGTGCCGCCGGTGATGCATAGTCTGGATTTAGGGTATATCCAAGCCTTTTACCCGGACACTCTGCTCAAAGAACCGCGACTACGTTTCAAGAATACATAGCCATTGAAACATAGGCATTTGCTTGATCTGAAATATCTCGTGTATTCTTATATCCAACGCTCTTAAATCCAGAAGTCACCACCAAAGCATCCAATCTTGCTCAGATTGATTGCGGCTCTCGAGAGGTGGAGCCACGGCGGGCTTCTACTTCCAAGCGGGCCAATGACCAACAGCATAGACAACTGCGAGCCTATCAGATTGAAATGTCCAGGCTCAGGGAACATGATCTCTGTCGAACCATATCTTATTCAATCGTGAAATCACTGCAACGATATTCTTCTGAGCGAACTTGGTGGGTCAGTAGAAGCGGAGACAGGTGGGGGCCAGCACATATAATGATACCTTGCTGCCCACGATGAGGTGTTGACACAGAACAGAGATAGAAATGCCATGAATTGGATATAGAAATCCTCTGACTGAGCTGAATCTGTATATACCAGTCTAGTATCGATACAACTCAGAAGCAACAAGGCCGGGAATAACGATAGGCGGGCGAGGTTGGGTCCAAACAGACCAAGTGGAGCCCGTGATTTCCATGTTGGGAAGGAGTTTCAGCACTAATAATCTTAGGGAATGGCTAACACAACAACGGTAGATCATCGGCGCGCAGAAGAGGCTCGAGCATCCCGCTGAATCCTTCTCGCCCTCTTGGGGCTCGCGTTGCTTTTTGTTTTCTTCACTTAAGCACGCCAGCGATACAATGGCCACACAAACACTGGCCTCAACATGGTCTCCAACAAGCTGCCCAGCATCAACTGATCTTTGGGAGATCTACCTTACGACTAGCGCTGTTTTCTTTCTCTTGGGACCTCTGACGGCAACCTCTGAGTGCGCGCCCTCTGGCTATACCCCGACAGTACCTTATTATGCCGCATCCTGTCCGACTGGTTATACTTCGGCCTGTGCTCACGGTCTCGACGATGCGACAACCGTGTGCTGCCCCACGTTAGTCTCCACAATTCCATGCGGCTTTCTGATATGGCTGACAGTTGTGACTAGTGCGCGCGCCATGACCTGTGCATCAAGCGCAAAGGTGTACAGTTCGCTCACCCTAAGCTGCGAAGAGAGGTTTGCGAGTTCATATACGGCAGAGGTCACCACGACCTCGGTTTTCGTCACCACCGGTGAAACGGGGACTGCCACGGTTGTTTTCACGCCTGATTTCGATGCGGTCAACGGGTTTGGTCTCGAATATGTTCCAGTAAGTTCTCGGATACCTGATATGGCTATCGTTGACGCCTAATATGGTGAGCTTTCTTTCAGATGACTTCTACGAGCAGTAGTTCATCTACAACTGAAGCGACCACAACTGCGACGACTACTTCATCCTCAGCCACCACGACAGCCACCTCAATCAATTCGGCCACGACAGATAAGACCACTGGGAGCAGCCTGTCTGGTGGTGCAATTGCCGGCATCGTAGTCGCAGTCGTCGCTTTCATTGTCACCATCACTCTGGTTTGGAACCGCTCGAAGATCACTGCATGGATCCACCGTCATACTGCCCCACGAACAGATAAGGCGGATCAAAACACATATTCAAACACCTTCCAACCAGCTTGGGGACAGCAAACCACCGGATATCATACAGCAGGCATGGGTCAGCCTACAGAGCTAGATTCAGCGTGGGGACCATCGGAGCTGTCGTCGACGCCACAGGTCGTAGAGAAAGGCTGAGCAGTTGACCGTAAGATAAAGATATAATTATAATTGATTCGAAGATAGTCCCCGCAAAGTCGGTCGCGTACTTGTGAAGTGTGGTACTTCGATGGCCAGGGGTCTGGGAGAGTATTCTGTTTGAAAATGCGACGTCGGGCTCAGCGGGTGAATGTCAAAAATAGCAAAAGAGGTGCTGTAATCACCAGCCTAAGTCCATAATTTCTCTGTCGATCTAGGTTGCGGATGGATTGTGGAATCATATTTGACTGTATCATAAATCGGTTCTATGAGATCTACTTATCTCTAGTCTATCCGAGCCATTAAACAAAACGCAATAGATACTAAAACAAGACACCAGGGAATAGAAATGAAGAATTTACAGCTTGCTCTTAGCGGGCTCGTTCTTGAGAACGTTCGTGTTCCACGGGTAAGGGTCAAACACCAGATCGTTGACCGGGTTCTCTTGACTGGCCCGGCGGAATAGATCTTCATAGACCTTGCCGTCAGAGCGACCGAGACTGCTATCCAGCTGCCAGTCCGGAATGGCCCAAGCATCAACCAAGCGAATCGCGTGTGGGCGGACCTCGTCCAGTAGCTTCATCACGGCTGTTGTGCGGGTCAGGGTAATCTGTCGCACGGTAACAGCGCCCGAGGAGAAGAACTCCGCGGCCTCACGCTCAAGGGTGTGGAGAGCGAACAGACGGAAGAGAGAGTGCATCAGAGACTTGGTGTCCTGGTCCAAGGCGGAGGACAACTCGGGGGAGGTAACAGCATCGTGGAAGTTCTTCACCACGAGGTACTGAGAGTGAGCGGTCGAAAGGCGCCAGAAGTCAACCAACAGGCTGTTCCATGAACGCTTCTCGGCATCACGGTGCTTCAGAGCCTCGAAGGTCAAGTGGGCTGTGCGCCAAGCGAAAGCAGCCACGATATCGGCGTCTTCCTCGAGCACGTCGAAGGAGGCACCCTTCTCCCGTCGGTTAAGGTAGTTGCGCAGAATGCGGGCAGTATCATTATCGGCAGCCTTGCCAGACAGGACGGCACGAGCAGATTTAAGCAGCTATATAAACGTTAGCCTGGATGATCTGACGAATATTTTTCAAAAAAAATAAAATTTAACTTACGTAACGAGCGACCTGTTGGGTCAGCATGTAGTTGTCACCCTCCCAGGTGAGAGTGGGAAGGTAGTCAGCGTACCACGGTCCAATACCGCTGTAGCTGCTGTAGCCGTGACCACCGCAGGCGCGACGGCACACTTCAAGACCTTCACCGGCGGTGGTACTGGCAAGAGCCTTCAGACCGCAAGAAGTGGCGTGCAGATCTGCCAGCAGGTCGGCACCAGCCCGAAGCTCCTCAGGGCCAGCTCCACGAGAGTCCTGGCCTGGGGAAGCGGCCGCCTTCATGCGCTTCTGGTTCTCCTGGTACAGACGCATCATACCGCGACCAGTGAAGTGCAGAGCATACATAGATGCCAATAGTGGCAACAAACGGACCTGCACCATCTTATAGTTGAGGACTTGGTTTTCACCAGCGTGGGGCTCCGCATCGCGGTCCTGGAATTGTCTGCGAACAGCTGCGTACCGTGTGGCAATAGTAACACCACGGGCCAAGACACCACCAGCCTGAAGAACAATGTTGGAGCGAACCCAGGTCAGGGTGCCGTACACCAAGCTTGGCATCGCAGGACGAGTATATTTGTTGGTTTCCTTGTCAATGCTAGAGAAGCGGGCCAGCATGTTGACGTGGGGGACCTTGACATTGTTGAACAGCAGGAAGCCATTGTCCATAGTGTTGTAGCCGAACTTGGGACCAATGTCGCCAACATACACGTTCTCCAACGGCTGGTGAGTCTCGAGGTCACGCACTTGTACCACGAACGGGTGAGGACCAAAGTTCTTTCCGCCGATGAAGAGTTGCGCCATCACTACGGCATGATTGGCAGTGCGGCCCAAAGAGCCAATCCACCACTTGGAAGCAGTGAGGGTTGGAGAGGTGATGGTGAAGGTCTTATCGTCGGGGTTCCAGGTGGCGGTAGTCTCAAGACCACGGACATTAGATCCATGGCCCAGCTCTGTCTGAGCATAGCAACCGATGATCTCATATTTCTCGGCACGTTCGAGGAAAAGCTTGTGTTGCTCGGGGGTTCCTTGTTCGCGGAGGGTCACCTAAAAGATTCGCGGGTTAGCCAACTTCTGTGTTGATGGGGGGCTTATGGCTTAGTACATACCAGGAACATGGTCGCGTGGAGGCCATATGGTGTGGGCTCGCCAATGAGATCATTGGCGGTATGAAGCTCCTCCATGGTCCATTTCTCCTGCTCGGCTAGCTGTTGCAGGCGTTTGGCCTTGGCCAAAGACCGCTGCAGACGCTCAACGCGACCAAGAGTGTGGTTCTGGGACTTGTCGAAGACCTTCTCCGGCTCAACAAGAGCCAAAATCTTTTTTTGCCTTTGCAGGGCTTCCTTAGTGTGGAGCAACTCGGACAGCTTCTCGACGTTGACGTTGGATTGGGCCCGCTCTTGGGCGAGTAGCTCGGAACCCTGCGGGCCCGACGGCTTCAGAGCCTTGACCCAGTCAGGAGGTGGGGACGGCATAGTGAGGAAATTGAGGAGGAATTGAGGAACAGGGAGTTGGATAGAGAAGGAAAAACCTGGGGGAAGAGGTTATAACTACGGGGCCCCGGGAATTGCGGACTGAAAGAGCGACGCAGGCCGAGGGACCAAGGGGGCCCAATCTAGTAAGTGCCTCGGCTTAAGATTGACCAATCAGTGGCCTCGCCGACGATCACCGACATGCCGACTCTAGATGTACTGAGTTGTGTCCTATGACTTTACTGAATTTTATATCGAAAATTACTACCCCAAATTGTCTGTCAAAACCATCAATGCCTATTTACTGTCATCGCCGCCCTGTTTAAGTGTTTTGCGGGGGAAGCCGAGTGGGTGTCGGCTGGGTCCATCCCGGGGTCAGCTTACCTTGGCGTCACCGAAGTCGGTTGTCAGTGTAGAGGGGATCGTCACCCGATCAGCTACGGCGATGGCCGGTGTCGCGCTATAGTAAAACCCCTCTGGGAGGGACGCCACAGTATACGATTACCTCGGTACCCAAAGTCGAAATAGCCGTTGCTATTACCGCATCCATATATGTAGTTCTTGCTTTGTCCAGTTGGTTTGCTATACAGGCAGGCCACACTTCATTCCGACCGGGCCCGCTCCGGTGTCGCGGAACGCCACATTAAAAAACAAAAACAAAATAATCTGAAAAAGAAGTTGCAATCTGGAACATTTTACCCTTTTCCTTTTCTTGACCATGAGAGATGTGGAACATGACATTCCATCTTGGACATGAACAACCCCTGTCATCGGGGTAGAGCGGCTCGCCGATCGGATCAGATAAGAGATCGATCCCGATTTTCACATGCTCACATGCCATACGTTCCTTTCCTTGTGAAAAGACACGAGCTTGCTACTTTCTCGAACCCGTGAATTATTGCACGCTCTGCTTCGAAACCCGCGGTAGTCCCAGCCAAGCCAGAAAAATTGCTCCTGACAGCGCGATAATGAACGGCTGGAGGACACTCACACCCTTGGCTTGGGCCAGTGCACCCACCGCAAAAGGGAGAATAGCAGCTCCAGATCCTCCAAAAGCTGCTGCAAAACCGATCGAACTGACGTGCAAATGCTGAGGAAGAAGCTTGGTCATCATGATAATTGCACCTGGGAACAGTGGACCAAGGAAGAAACCCTGCATTGAAACCGCCACAGCCGATGCATAAAACTGAGGCACAAGCCACAAAACTAGACCAAAGGCGATCGAGCAAATAATATAACCCTAAACTCCTGTTAGATATGAATCAGTCAATAACAAGTAGTGGATCTTACCGCGATCGCCAACTTCTCGCCTAGTCGCGGTGTTACAAATCCCAGGACAATCCGACCGACGGTGATTCCTAGCCAGAATCCAGTCGCCGTCATACCACTAGCAAAAGCACTGCCATGTCGGACGCGGATCATAAAGGTGACAATCCAGCCACCCAATGCAACTTCCACGCCGACATAACCGAGCAAAAACAAAGAACATAGCCAAGTGACTCGCGCAGAAGGCTTTCGGAAAAGTGCACTTTTTAAACCACCCTTGTTATTATCTCCAAGCGCCTGTCCATTAGAAGCGCGGAATTCTGCCCCAGTGGATTTCCAGAAGCACATGCCGCATGCCACAATTTCGATGACTGCACAAGCCACCTGATAGCCATCAATACATGGATCTCAGCAGGCGAGGAAAAGTTGAACTTACCATGATATAATAGAAGTAAAACCACGACAAGTTGGCCTCGGTAATCATTGATGTGGCTGCCAATGGACTCAGAACAGCACCAACGCCATAAATTCCATGTAGAATTCCTAGGAGTTCGTTCGCATTGGCCATATTTCCAATCCATGCATTCCATGCCGCATCTTGAATGCCGTTTCCAAACCCAGCAAATATGAAAGAGATCACCAAAACAGGGTATGGGGGATGCACACAGTTGATGATATAGGCCAGGAGGTGGCACCCCGGTCCAATAAGAGCTGGGCCACGGCGACCGAAGGAAAGATGGATGCGCTGATTGAGAAAAGCAGCAAGGGTATAGCCGACTAGCGGCGACAAGAAAACAAGCGACACCACTGTGTAGCTTAGTTTATAATATGACTCGAGCTGCGAATGATCAAAAAAAGTCCAAGCTGAGAGCTTGAGGGTTGAATCTCACATATGGAATCAATGCCTGGCTTCGTTAGGTTGAAAAGTCGTCTTTTAACCGATGAGTTCATTTCTTGAAACTTACACCGTACGCAGCATCATTAGCACCCATCACTAGAAAACTCCAAAATGTCGAAAAAGATCTATAGATATTGATCCGTGGAGAGTTCCATTTCTCCAACGCTGGAAAAGCGCCCGGCGGATCATTCGAGGAATCCGTTGTAAGCTGCCCACTTCGTGGCAGCGCCTCAAGGCTAATGTGATCCGCTTCCCGTGTCTGTTCTTGCACGACACAGGTAGAAGCCATGATGAATATCAGATTTCGCTGGAAGCCACTCGGTGTGAGACCCGGATGTTGAAGGACGTTGTAAGATTTTGAATTTATGTGGGGATTTCAAACTTGGAAGAGGTCATGCTGTCACTTGCATCTCCAGTGCGGAGATGCTTGGCGTCGGAGGGGGTCCCTGGTTGCGGGTGGAGGTCTATGCCCGGTAGAACTTCGGGATGTAACATTTTGAACTCAACAAATATTGCCTCTTTCATATTAGCGCAGATGCTTTTTGCATAGACCATGTAGATTGTTCTAGCACAATGGTATAAACTCATTTAAGTCATCGATCAAAGACATTGCAAGGAAATGACTAAACCTTTTGCCGAAATTAACGTTGCCTCGCCCACGTCTTGAGCCAACCGTCTCTGCAATGCTATGAAGTGTTCTATATCACAAATTTTACATATGACCCCTCAGCATGGGCAAGAGTAATTAGCAAAATGAATAATGATCTTGAGTATCTACTTGAGGATAGAACAGGCTGGTTGGTTCTCATTTGGAGAATAATGCCACCTCGCCTCTATACTGGAGCTTGAAAATCATACAACGAATCAATTTCGACCCGTCACATCCTTCGCATTCGCTGTACTCGTGGAGGTCTAATGACGGAAATTCACCAGATAGACCAAACGTTCGTGAGATGCTGTATTTTCATATTAGAATTTTGAGATTTTTGTTTAGTCCGGAAGCTCCCTAGTCCGGCGACATTCTTCGCATAGGGACGCAGGTATATCCCAGTGGGCTTTTGTACCACATTGAATGGATTAGCCTGTATCTTGCTCCTTTTATGGGTAGTATCCCCTGATCTCTGCACAGTCAAGTTTCCACATGCTCTTATTTCCCTAGAGCTGCGATCAATTTTTAGGGTAGGTGAGTATACTCAGGGAGATAATCGAGGGGCAAGTGGAAGTCGCGCGGCCGAAGGTTATTCCCACCTACCTTCTCATCATATCCAAATTCTCGCACTCACCCTTCTCACCTGGGAGACGCCATTCGATCTACGCCTGGCCTATGTATCATTCAATCTTGTTACATAAATCATAAATAACAACATGAACTTCCAATACAGTTAGCTGCGATCCCCAAACATAAATACTAGCGGGAAACAAGGTTAGGCTGTTCTAGGGACTGTGGGGCTGGTTAGTATGCGGTAAGAAGAGCTAGTATCTATGCACTTATACCTATCGCCACAATAATTAAACTATATAAGAGTCAGGGGCTATACTGATTGTCTAGCGTTACATGGTATCATGTTATATTCTCTTCTATGCGACTCAGCCAGAAGAGCACAAAAGGTTTGCCATATGCGAGCACCCTCTTCAACGCCAATTCTGATCATACCGCTTTCATGGATTATGGAGTATACCCCTCCCTGTGGATATCATTCTCTGCAGGCTTCAGCTATGACTTCATCGTGCATGATCTTAAGATCGCGCCATCACCCCGCCATCGAGATCTAGTACTTGATGCCGTATTCCCCATTCACTTCGTACTTTATGCACAAAAAAATCGACTAGCTTCAATTCCTAGTCATCCCCAAAAAGCCTAGTCTATATTGTATTAGACAAACTCCGCACGTTATTGACATTCAAGAGTATAATTTTCTATAGTCATGTACATGTATTTTTCCGTCATTCACCATGTCAACAATATCCATGGATGTCGGAAGTGAAGTGGAAACTCCCAAGGTTCTTTATTATCATTCAGCGGCTAAGTCATAAATATAAAACCTATACTCCATATACACATACTGTAAATATCAATACAGATGTGCAGGCAGTAAAGTGGAGAAGACGTGCCGATCGTTCGGTACCCGGTGGCGGAGCTGAAGGACCTCTTAGGTGATACACGTATTTAGTGCGTTACAGGTGTACAATGTGGATCAACAACATCGGCAATCCCACGCAGGTCAAATTCTCTTTACAGGAGAGGTGAATGAATTAATCATAGGCTGCTTCCCAGTGACAACTTCTTACAAAGTGTGTAGATCGGATATGTAAAATAGATGCGCAATTCATCATGGGCCATGGTATATAAAAGGTATAGTGAATGAAAGCACAACGATCATATTACAAGATCGAGACATCGTCGGATAGTGGACTAAGAAGTGGAAAAGCTATAACTAAGAGATCGGCAGAATTTACGTACTTTGTAGATGAGCAGTTCGATCGGGAAAGCTTTACCCGATGGATTAGAATAGGCAGTGAATTTATATATGGACCATGCAGTAGGATCGGAAAGGCGTGTACTGCAGATCATCGTCAAAGAATCCGAAGTGGTCAGCTGCAGAAGTAGTCTGATGGAGCATAACTTTAGCCGATGCAGTAGACAGATGAGTGGGGAAGTGGCGGCGTGTGACTGTGACCAAAATAATCATGTTGGCTCCAACCTGGGGTTGTCCATGAGTACTGGAATACAGATGAATAATTGAGAACTCTGCAGCTTGATTTGTATACGGAGCTCTAAGTTACTACCTGTGGCCACTAAATATAGGGGTGTCCCTTTCACGCGTCGTAGGTCCAGAAGGATGGGATATTATGTTCCACCCTGTCGTTAGTTGTATACAAACGAGCCAATCAAAAATGAGAAGAACAAAGTACGGAACATAAATCCCCGTAAGTTTGGAACGCAAAACAACTTTATTCGTAGTGGCAGGAATTGATATAAAAGGCACTGGGCTTGCGTATCAATGACCCATATCCATCCTCAGCTCACCTTGACTATCATAACCACATGCTTCTGCATTAATGCCTAAAATGTCTCCACTATCCTTTTCTCTCTCCGATTTTGATCCGATTGTCTGTCGAAAATGGGTTATAAAAGGCACCGTCATCCTCCCCTCTGGAGCAACTTATCCTCACTTGCCAATCCAGCTACTGCCTCCCTCCTCGAAACATCCTCCAAAGAAATCAAACGCAATCATGGTGTACTACGCCTACGCAAAGAATTTCAGACTTCCTTTGAAGGCCTGGTATATTTCTCAGGAGCCGCTGCTAATTATACAAACAGAGCAATGATGATTGGTCATGGGCGCTACATGATTATTGCACCTTCTTACGATGTCCTGAACCAATGGTTCGAGGCTGTCAAGGCACGAGTCGCCGATAATGTCATTTGGCGCGTCTCTGAGGATTTCTACGTGTTCGATCGGACCAAGTTGAACCTCGGAAGAAGTACCGCACC
The DNA here is from genome assembly GCF_028827895.1 of Penicillium longicatenatum. Lineage (NCBI taxonomy): Eukaryota > Fungi > Ascomycota > Eurotiomycetes > Eurotiales > Aspergillaceae > Penicillium > Penicillium longicatenatum. The sequence goes on along the minus strand of NW_026643121.1, from coordinate 258,290 downwards.
AAACGCCGAGGCCCCACAGTTCATGAACAAGCTCATCTTCCAGCTTCAGAACGACAATGAGGGCCGAGGTATCTCGACTTTCAACAACAGCTGGAACCGCTGAGAACAAGATTCGAAGCTGTAAGTGCTTAGAGAATACCTATGTCTGTTTAGGTTCCAACATTTATCTCAAAGATGTTGTGCCTGATAGCATCATCTTTGCATTTCGCTAACCGTCGCTCAATTACAGGTGCAGCACGACGATGTTTCCCTCCAATATCGATTTTGTTCCACTTGTAGCCTGTCAAGGCCGGTCTTCCCTACAATTAGCTACGTTATCATGGAATAAAGCCTCTTGCTTCCTTTTTGGGGACCCCTAGATCTACCTACTCTTATCCTGACAGAAGCCACAATGTGAAAGAAGTCTAGCTGTAGTAACTTCTAGGTAATCGTCACCGAAATTCTCTGATTATCCTCACCATGGCAGACTCTACAAAAAGGTCTGTTAGACGAGATGTCGAGGGAATCAGTACTAAGTCATCCTGTTAAGCGCGTTTTTCATTGAAACAAAGGGGTGGTAAATCTGACAATGGTAATGCATACGCAGACTAGGCAATGGGAACAATATAAACTTCTTATCGGGTAGCACCTCATTTCATCAAATACCGCGAGCAGGAATAAGACAAAAAGGAAGAGCATGAAGCATAAGTATTTCCTAAAGTAAACTGTAAATGTAATTGTTTCACTCAATTGCCATCCTCATACTTGTTGAAAAGGGTCCGCAACTACTGCAGCGTCCATGTGAGGCGATTTCTCTCTGTTCCTGGCGAATCAAGTTACATGGCTAGAAGTTCCAATATAAATGAAGAAGATGTGGCTTATCGGGAACTCAGCGGTCGGGTCGGGACTGGAGTGTCCTTTGAACCACGTTCTTAGAATGATCCTATCTATGACGTCAACACTGTCATGGTCATGGGCTCATTCCAGCTGTGCGAGGTCAAATATTGAAAGCAGATTGCCGTAAATAGATTTAAGAGTGCTTCACCGAGATCGAAACGAAATGCAGGCTCTCAATGATTATTGGTAGGGGCATTGTCAGCTCTTGTTGTGAGTTCCTAACCCGACCCCTACGATTTGATCAAGCGCATTACCACTCTTTCAAACTCTATTCAGCTTCAAGGAGGCTTCATATCTTGGTACAGCGGAAGTCTCAGATATTATCTTCCATTTATAGTTTACGCTTCCTAGTGGTTCTGAAAATACCCATGGTCAACATGGTCTGGAACTTGAGCGTTCAATTTAGCGATGAGGGTGTACATTCCACTCCCCGTTCTATCATTCAATCAACACAACTGACCTAATGTGTATCTCACTCGGTCAATTTTTGGTATCGGAGATCTCGCCCCTTCGGCTCAAAATCTAGGCATGTCTCCAACGACACCTGGAAGCTCGGAGAGTCAGAGCTCACGAGTCAGCTACCACAGCGTCGAAATTCCAGACTCGGGGCTTGCCAACGAACGTGACGAACAGTCGGATGTTGCCAAGAATGGCACTGGTCTGCATGAACAATCGCGATCCCAGGCGCATAGGGTCCATTTCGGATGCGATTCGACAGAAAACATTGCCAACGCAATTACAGCTCCGCAGGATGGTCAATCAGCATGCGATTATCGACCACCGGAAATTCCCGAGGCTGCGTCCACTGGCCATACGCCCTTCTATAACGAAAGTTCGCAGAGTGAGAATACTTTGGGCCAGTGGGAGAAGTCATCTCCTGAGACAGAACACGTTGTTCAACCGAATTGCTCACAACCTCACTCACAGAAAAAGCGTGGACACTCGATGTTAGAGAAAGTTAAGCTTTTGGTTACCCGCTTGTATCAGCTATCTCCTATTTATAATGGCGAGAGGTCCGCCGCACAAAGTCATTCATTGGATGCGAGTGAGCCTGGGAACGGCGACATCTCTGCCAGCGTGCAGGCACATCAGCTAGTTCGGGGATTAGTATACGAGCAATCTGACCAACATACCACCACTTGCCCACCGGAAAGTCCAATCGCGGAGCCTGTAATACAACGCCGTGAAAGTGAGGGAGGTGTTCTGGCTCAATTGCTGAAACTCTATGGGGGCTTGGATCCACCGACGCGAGATACACGACCGCACAGCAATGTCTTCTCAACGGCTGCGACACCCAGTACCCCCTTTGGTGGAAGCAGGTCAGGTAGGAAAAGAATGCCAAAATGGTATGAGAAGCCACAGAATATGCCAATGGATACCAGAATCGACAGTGCTGCCCCTTCGGGTGAGAACAGCCCCATAGCTTCCAAAGAGATGCTTAGTGCTACCCCCAGACGGGCACACAGACTAGGCCACCACATGCGATTAGAAGACGAAATTCGCGTGACTGTTCATATTGCCGATATAATCTCGCGCCAAAAATGCATCATCCAGCTCTGCAAGGCTTTCATGATGTTCGGGGCTCCAATGCATCGGTTAGAAGAGCACATGCAGAAGACTGCATTGGTTCTGGAGGTGGATAGCCAATTTCTCTACGTGCCGGGATGTATGATTATGTCCTTCGACGATCCCACCACACGCACGACGGAGGTGAAGCTGGTGCGGGTGGCTCAAGGCATTGATCTCGGGCTTCTAGCCGATACCCATGATGTGTACAAGAATGTGGTTCACGATGTTATGGGGGTTGAAGAGGCCACCAGCGAGCTTGAAGAGATCATGAACAAGAAGCCTCGGTACAACAAATGGATCATTGTGGTCCTCTACGGGATAGCTTCAGCAATGGTTGGCCCGTTCGCATTCAATGCCCGTCCGATCGACATGCCAATAATTTTCTTCAATGGCGCCCTCCTTGGCATTCTACAACATGTCATCGCTCCACGTTCTGTGCTATATTCCAATGTCTTCGAGGTGACCGCTTCGATTCTGACTTCATTCATCGCACGGGGATTAGGAAGCATCAAATGGACCACACCAAGTGGAAACCGCGAGCATCTGTTCTGCTTTTCTGCAGTTGCCCAATCGTCCGTTGCGCTCATTCTGCCGGGATATACTGTACTCAGTAGTAGCCTGGAGCTTCAATCGCATCAACTTGTGTCTGGATCAATCCGAATGGTATATGCTATCATATATTCGCTTTTTCTTGGCTACGGAATCACGGTCGGTACTACGATTTATGGACTGATCGACCCCAATGCCACGTCTGCCATCACATGTCCAAGCACCGAAGCTTGGGGTAACGAATATGTTCAACGATTTCCATTTGTGGCAGCATTCGTGTTATGCTTGTTAGTAATCAACCAGGGCCGGTGGAAACAGGCACCAGTCATGCTGTCCATTGCAGAAACCGGCTATGTTGTCACCTATTTTGTGACACGACGCATCGGTACCAGCTCCCAAGTTGCCAACACTGTCGGTGCATTCACTATAGGCATGATAGGCAACCTTTATAGCCGCCTGTGGCATGGTCATGCGGCAACTTCTATATTGCCGGGAATCTTCGTTTTAGTGCCGTCGGGCCTGGCGGCATCGGGGTCTCTCATCAGTGGTATCAAAACTGCTGACGAGACCCGTGGTAATGCATCAAGTGCTATAAACCACACTAGTAGCACGACCTATCCCGTAGAGTCTGATGAGCTCTACAGGTCGGATCTGGGATTTGGCATGGTGGAGGTATCAATTGGCATCACCGTGGGACTGTTCATTGCGGCTCTGATGATCTACCCATTCGGGAAACGACGAAGTGGGTTATTCAGCTTTTAGGCTATTCGAGGTTAGTGTAGCATCTATAGACTTAATTAAAAAGATTTAGAAAGATAAGAAATTCAGTTGTATTGTGATAGATTATAATCTTATGCGAGAAAATACGAACGACCCCTTAGTATCTAGCATGCCTTTAAAACTAGTGAATAATTTCCACGACGGGAAGAGCCTCCTCGGGCTATTGGGTACCAGCGTTCGCTCACGCAAATCTCCTAGTGGATTCTAAGGTAAGATAAGTTAAGGCTAAAGATATGGTAATAGGCTAATATATGCGGGCATTTCTTTAAAGGAATAGTCCACGGGTATTCCCGAAGATTTAATCGTGAAAAAGTTTCATCCTGAAGTTCTATCATCAGAAGACTGCTCCCTAATCACGGCTTATGCGCTAGAGTCGTTGACCCTTTAAACTAATATATTTCCTTATATCCTCGTTCTAGTTGATTTTGGAGAGGAGCCCTTGATAGGGCACCTAGGTTTCTTTATTATAAATATCCTCCTAAATATCCTGAAATATTAAGAAGGGGGTATATAAGGAAAATGTTTAAATAGAAAGATATAGTATCTAAATGAAGAGTCAATTATAATTTCTAACATATATTTATTACCAGTTTCATGCGAAACCCCATAACGTACACTCCTATCTCACTACCTATATGTTCGAGTCATTCCAAAAACCCACATCGGCGGAAAACAGTCCAATCTCAGAACTCTGCAGCTTCTTTCAACACTCAATGAGGTACGAACTTTGCGCCTAAGGACTGCACCGCAGATTCGATCAGATGTGTCACCGATGGCGCGTTGCTTATCTGAAAGATGCTGATATCCAAGTCAAGATGGCGGCGCCACCATTTTCGAATCTCAACTTTTACAAGTGAGTCAACTCCAAGATCGGAGATGGCCCTGTCGGGGTCAAACTCCTCTTTTGTTATCGAGAGCAAAGAACAGAACATGCGAGAAATTTCCTTGGTAAGTATCTCCAAACTAGTTGGATCCGCCAAGACAGAGCTATCTGCAGCTATGCTCGATAGAAAGTCTTTCAGTGGGGCATCAGTATTGCCGAGACTGCTTGCTGTGTCTTGCTTAAATTCGCGGACAAGGCTTAGGCGGACATCTTGCCGCAATCGAGGAGCACTGCCTGTCTTCATGGTGACGAATCCAACATTCAAGTGAGTGAGCCCGAGTGTGCTCGACAAATGGTGTTTCGGTAGCTGGTTGCCAACAGTGAGTTCCATGGCGTCCAGAAGATCCCGTATGGTAAGGATATGCGTTCCTTGCTGGCGGAATCGCTCTAGCACAAGCGGTGTTCTAGCGACGAATCCCACTTCGTCCATGACCCCTAGATTGATAACCGATGCAGGAAGCCCCAAGGAGTGGCGGTAGTGAGCGAAAGCGTTTAGGAATGAGTTCGCAGCCGCGTAGTTTGCCTGGCCCGGGTAGCCGCGGATTCCGCCGATGGAGCTCATCAGAACAAAAAACCTCAAATCCGCACCTCCAAAGACGGAATGGAGATTCCAAGTTCCGTTGACTTTGGGCTCGACTGCAGCGCACCATGCATCATAGGCCATACCGATGGTTGAGCGGTCCTAATTTTATCATGTTAGGCTTCATCTGTGGATTCTGATGGTCTTAAACGGCCTTGCTAAGCAGCGGCTGATTGGCAGTCATACCTGTAAAATCATTGCTAAATGTATGACACCCGCAATTGGCTTTGGGCTCATGTTCACAATCTGTTGAACGTCACACAACTTCCTAACATCTCCACTGATAGCTGTAACCTCAGCACCATGTGCCCGAATTTCATCGAAGAAAGCTTTGTGCTCCTGGGAACGTCCGGCAGATGGTGAAAAGAAGACAAGGTGGCGTGCTCCATTCTCGACGAGCCAGGTGGCGATTGGACGACCTATTCCTCCAAGTCCTCCAACTATCAGATAGGCGCCCTCCTCGAAAGGTTCAACTTTGGACCGAGTCGGAGCTAAACTCAGAACCTCGGATCTTTCAGGCATCCTGATGACAATCTTCCCAATATGCTTTCCTCTTTGCATAAGACGGAATCCCTCTTGGGGCTTTGTAGCTTCAAACATATGGATAGGTCTGATGCTCTGGATGGCGTGTTGTTGATGGAAAGAAAACCATTGACGGAGAAGACTATATATCCCAAGGAGGTTAGCCCAGACACCTGCCACTTACTTGCCCCTGCTGCTCCGCTGCTTGGGCCACGGGAGAACTTACCCTTGGACTAAATCCGGTTTATCTCTGACAATTTGCGCCATATCGACACCGAAGAATGCTCGATTGCGGAGGAGCTCATTCATGCTTAGCCTTCCATTCCCAAGGATGTCGCGCTTGCCGATTTCGACCATGGTGCCGTATTGGGCCACGCACTGCCAGGATATGTGGAGTAGCTCCCCGCTCAGGGAATTAAGCACAACGTCAACTCCTCGTCCTCGAGTCGCTTGCATGACGCCAGCAAGAAAGCTGGGGCTTCTGGAATTGAATATCTGATCCGAATGGATACCATATTTCTCCGTCAAATAATTAGCTTTTTCGTCGTCCCCTACTGTTACGTAAACCTGAGATGATCAGCAATTAATGAACTGGCTCACGAGTGAGTACATGACGTACAGTTGCACCGACGTGCTGAGAGATCTGTATAGCTGCCTGCCCCACTCCTCCCGCACCGGAGTGTATCAAAATGGTCTAGGATCTCAGTCAGTCAAACATTAAGGAACCAGGATGCGTCATATCTCACCTGTCCCTTCTCAATCCTAGCCACGTTAAGCAGTGAATGTATTGCTGTACTGAAGACACAGGGCATGGTGGCTGCTTCTTCCAAAGGAAGGTTGTCTGGGATCTTGTGACAAAGCTTCCTAGGGACGACTATTGGCGATGCAAAACAACCACCGGCGGAAAGAAGCACCACACTGTCTCCCACGATCAGGTCGTGCACCTCAGGTCCCACATTTGTTACTGTCCCTGAAGCCTCTATACCCATGCTTGTGGGAGAGTCGTCCACAATACCCATAGCCACAAGAAGATCCTAAACGGTGTTATTCCTGTACACGGAACCCCGAGGGCGGTTGGCTTAGTAACGTACTCTGAAGTTCAAGCCCAAGAAACGCGGTGTGACTTCCACCAAGTCCCTGGTGAGACTTGTTGTTTCTTGAGCTACCCATCGCATAGCTTCAAGCAGACCGTATTTGCCAACTGTTAGCACTTTCGAATCACCTGGATCCGGTGTCGCTTCCAATTCCGAGTTCAGGGAGCATGGCAGGTACCTTGGCACCTGGATTGTGCTACCGGTCAGGATATACTCGAAATCAACATCTGCGCCAGGCAATTGTCTGAAACTGTCAAAATGTTCATAAACATCTACAATCCCTTTGGCGGCCGTCTGGCTTGAACCATCGATTTCTAGGGTAGCAAAGTCCAATGAAGCCTCCATCCGGATAGTCCTGGCTAGACCAAGGATCATGCCATAGCGCGGGTCTGTGCTTTGCAGTTGACTTTCCAGCGTCACCCAAAGTACGCCCTGGGACGTCAGTCCGGACAGCAACCCCTGGATGTTATTCCAGTTATCCTTGGAGATGTCATGAAGGAAAGGTCTGTCCAGCTCCAGCAAAGATACGACACTTTGATTACCAGGCAAATCCTGGCCCAGGTTGCACCAAGAGACAGTATATCCGCGATGGATAAATGACTGTTGAATGGACTTCCCGGTGTTGCCAATGAGCCCATCATGGAGCAAGGTAACGGACTTTTCCGGGTCAATCTCTTCACGCATGGATACGATGTGAGCCATTTGATGAAATGGCTTTTGATCATCGTACACAACCGACTGTGCTCCACGAAATCCAGACTTCCGAAGCTCCTCGTGCCATCTTTCGGGCTCCACATAAGGACTGTTAACACGTTGGTCGTGGTCACCTAGCCACCACCCCGGGAGAGAACCCTTGATACGAAGTGAAGAGTTAATATTTAATACTGTGGATACTTCTCTTAGGATACGAGACTTACCATAATGTATGATTGTGCGACCATATCTTTGGTATTGTTAACTCATAGACGGAAGATAAGAGGACAATGACACAAACTTACCTCCGCAGACCTCCTGGAGAAACAGACGGCCGCCTGGCGCAACAAGCTTCCTTACGTTCCTAAGAGTCCTGGAGAGTGAAGGAGTTGCGTGCAGAACCTGTGCAGAATTTGCAAGTACCTCGTCAGTAGGCGATCTTTGAGCAGTCCTTTTGTGCCGCCTTCGTAGTAGGCGTGGCAATATGTGGGTTGGGTTTCTTACATTTGCAGCAATAACCAAGTCATACTGCTCTGCGGCAAAGCCTTGCTCAATCGGATCGCGGCTGATGTCAAGGACATGGTAACTTATGCCCTCGTACCCGGAAAACCTTTTCTTTGCTGCTTGAAAAAACCCTGGAGAGATATCGGTGAAAGTATAGGTCGAAAACAAGCGGACTCCGCTAGCTAAAGACAGGGCTCGGAGTGCAGTCTCGGTCATACCGCCAGTCCCTGCACCTATTTCGAGGATCCGCATATTCGGGCGTGATTTGCCGTAGCAGGTGAAAAAGTCTCCGAGATCCATCGTGCTCCCGATGGTCCGATAGATGTCAGTCAGACAATCGTCTCTGGCCAACAGGTCGAGCCCATGGACTCTTTCCTCAAGAATATCGTCCATGTTGTTATAAATGGATAATATTGCCTGCACATAGGGCGCAAATTGACCAGACTTTAATTTTGCCGCAGTCTCACCGATCATGGTCCTTCTAATTGATGACGATGTGGCTAACAACGCGCCTGTCTCGCGGAGGACAGAGTAATCGCCTCTTGCAAATCGTTCGACCTGGAAACATATCCACGATTGAAATTTTCGAAGGTGTTCGGACGAGGCACGACGCGTACTCATTTGACATGCACTTTCAAGAATGCACGAAACTGCTAATTTCTCCACTAAGACTTTGCTGTCACGATGCGAATTTGGCCGCATAAGTTGTCCGTATGATGCGAGATCTATCAGCGGCGTCCACGTCATCTGTGCGCCTGCTAACGTATCACGATCTTGCGCATCCTCAGTGACGCTGACGCGTTTCAAGAGCACATTTCGAAGCTGCATGACAACGATACCGGCTGAATCTGCAACGGCGTTTCCAATCACAGTACCGCTTTCAGCTCTGTTTGCCGTGCCTTTCGCGGATATATGAGAACTTCCCTGACCGATGAATATCTCGTCTATGGATTGGGGTATCAAGGCTTCCCCTAGTTTGCGAACTAGACCATTGCAAGATGCCGCTGCAGAGAGAACAATGCACTGGTCGATAGTGGTAGGATGGAGTGGATATGGGTTGTTGTAGGGGTCTTTTTCCTCGTAGACAGTGGCTGCAGCCAAAGGGTGGGTTGGGCTGGCAGAGATATTTTTCAGACATTGGAAGCTGGGCCCATAACGCAATCCAATGTTACGCACGCTACGATACCATGACGGTGACGGTACATGTCGTGCAAGATCGCAAATTCTTTCAGTTGATCGACGACCTTCAGCCACACCTTTAGCCTCCCCGGCGCAATGTTGCATCCAATGCGTGCCATTCCATGAGGTGACGGAGAATGACCACCATGCGGAATCAAGCTCATCGGTCAGCCGTACTGGCCTGAGGCTTGTAAACAACTCAACTGATTCGGTTTCCTTGAGAAGCAAGGCATTTTTGATGAAAATGTTTCGTAAGATGTAATTGCCATACCCTGAGATCTGGCGGACAGCTTCCCCTGCCATAGCCACATATGCGCTGCAGGGAAATACAATATCATTGCCGACTTGGTGGTCCCGCAACCAGGGCACGTCATTCAATCGAATGACATTCCTCCAGGCCGGTTCTAGGGAAGTAGTTTCGAAAACACGGCTTCCGAGCAACTCGTGGTTAGCGTGCTGCCGTGACCTCCACTCTTTAACATGTCGACTCTCGTCCCAGAAGTTGGTTCCATGCTGCCAAGGATACAACGGAATATCTGTGACGATATTTCTCTCACCAGCAATTCCGTTGACAGCCGCAAGTTCTATCGGGACGCCAAAGGCGTGGAGGTTACCAGCGGTCTTCATTAAGGAACACAACGGGCTTTTGTCGCGTACGACCGTAGGGATATAGCGTAACACCTTATTCTCAGCTGCAAATAGCTCCCGTAGAGGACCAGCTAGGGCTGAGTGTGGCCCAACCTCGACGATCGCTTCTATTTCTTGTCCTTTTAAAAGCGCCATCACAGCCTGAGAGAAAAGTACTGGCTTCTCCAAGTTTCCACGCCAGTAGGAAGCCCGCATTTCGCTGCTACTGGGCATTGCTTGACCAGTAACCGTAGAATATAACGGTATTCTGCACCCACCGCTCTGCACACCACGGCCTAGGAGAGACTCATACTCTGGACCAAAATACTCCATATCCCCTGTAGGAGCTCTCGTTAGCATTAATACCACCAGAAAAGTCGTCTCCTGAGCGAGCTTGTTACTGACGCGAGTGATATGCCACATTCACACGGAGAGGGCGGCAGAAGGCATCCTTTTTTTCTGCCTGAATATTCTCGGTGATCTTGTTTAACTTATTGCTGTCGCCAGAGAGAGTTACGCTTCTCGGGCTGTTTTCGCACGCCACTTTGACTCCGTCCATAAGGTACGGAGACACCTCCTCACGACCAAGTCCAATTGCTGCCATGCCACCTTTTGTGGAGCGCAAGGCAGCTTTCTCTGCGATCTTACCGCGGTAATAGGCAACAATAATTGCAGACTCTGCTGTCAAGGCACCGGCTGAATAGGCTGCCGCGATTTCACCACTGGAATGACCCAGGACAGCGGCGGGATGAACGTTCCATTCCGCAAGCATATCGACCAGACCAATCTGTAAAGCCGTGCAAAGGGGTTGTGATAGCCCGGGCGTATTGATCTGATAGCCTTTCTCCGGATACGAAAATAGATCTGATGGAGTCCGTCAGTCCCACTGCTCTATTCCACTGAGTAGCTGCAACAAAGGGGCACGGCACTCAATCTAGACAAAAAGCTACATACCTATTATCTTCCACTCGGGAGGGTCTGGTAGAGATTGTAAAGCTTTGTCAAGCTTGCTGACGCTGTTGCGAAAGCACTGGGAGAGCAAGTAAAGGTCCTTTGCCATTCCAGCCCACTGAGCCCCCTGTCCTGTAAATACAAAAGCAAGTCGCGACGTCGATGGGAAGGATTTTTCGATACTAGAGAATGAGACGGATTCTCTTCCATCCGCGATAGCGAAAGCTCGGTATTTCAGATGCTCTCTGCGTTGGCACATGGTATACGCGATATCACGTATTTCTTTCGAGGTCCGCGCTAAGTAGCCTTCAAATTGCGAGATTCTCTGTTTCAGGGCGCTGCAGCTTTTTCCAGACAATACAATCAGCTTTGGGCCGTTCGTGGAGCGATGGGTCGTTCTTTGACGCTCTGTCCTGCAGTAGTTGCTCGATTCAATGATGGCCTGAGGGTGTAAGCTATGGTTAATCAGTTATAGGCCGCCGCTGTAATCATCAACTTACGTGTGCATTAACGCCCCCAATCCCAAAGCCGTTGATGCTGACCCTCTTACGGCGGTCTGCAGGCCATTCTGTAAGCTGTACAGGGACCTGGAGATGGGCTTTCTGAAAAGGGACTATTGTTCAATTAGATTAGCTTGTATCGCTCCCCAAAGGAGGGCTCAACCATACTCCGAGGGTTAGGCATGGAGAAATTGATATTAGGCGGTATTTGCTCATTTTCAATAGAAAGGACAGCCTTGATGATACTGGTGATACCGGATGCGCCCTCGGAATGACCAACATTTGGTTTTACCTGAGATCAGGTAAGCCATGTGTGTACCCTCTAGATATTTCGCAACCAAGTCTTACAGATGTGATCATGACACCCTTCTCCCCAAATACCTCGGCAATGGCGCCTGCCTCTAGAGGATCTCCAACTGTCGTGCCCGTTCCGTGACACTCAACAAAGGCGGTCTCGGAGAAGTTATGGATCCCAGCGACATCATAAGTTTGACGTATCAACTGCTCGTGGCTTCGGGGATTGGGTGTCTTCATATCTGCAGTTTTACCGTCAAAGTTTGTCGCCGTGGCCCGGACCGTCGCTCGAATACGGTCATTGTCTGCCTTTGCTCTGTCTACCTTCTTGAGCAGGATAGCAGTAATCGCCTCTCCACGGCCATAACCATCTGCTGCTGCATCGAATGTTTTTGAGGTACCCGAGGAGGATATGACTCCCTCCGCAGTCATCGCCATCATCATTGTCGGTGTGATGATTAGATTCGTTCCCGCGACTATGGCCGAGGTGCAACTGCCGCTCGAAATTGCCTGACAGGCGGCGTGGAGGGCCACCAAGCCCGATGAACAAGCTGTTTGGATTGTCAGGCTGCGAAGTCAGCTTTTGTGTTTTCAAATAGATATCGGAGCACGGATGTTTACCTTGGGCCCCTCAGATCATACTCATAAGACACACGATTTGCAAGGGCAAAGTCCATCGTAGAGTTCACCTGTCCATCCCAAGGACGCTGTAGGTCTCTAGAGGTGATGTCAAGCCAGCTTTCTCCAAATACTCCAACAAAACACCCAACGTCAGTGCCTTGCCAGCCTACCTGTCCTGCGTTCTCCATGCATTCCCAGACTACTTCCAATAGCATTCGTTGTTGTGGATCCATGTTGCCTGCATCCGTGGGTGAAATGGAGAAAAACTCATTGTCAAAATGACGAATGTCCTCTTGTAAAAAATGACCATGCTGTGTGCAGATTGAGCCTGGTCGACCCGCAGGATGGTAAAACCCCTCTGAATTATACCTATCTTCCGGAACGCGAATACAACCACTTTCCTTGTTGGCGAGGAGATTCCAAAAGTCTTCAGATGTCCTTGCCTTCCCTGGAAGTCTCATGCCCATACCCACGATGGCAACAGGCTCGGAACTGGCACCTTGCCCGCCAATCCCTCCACCGTCATCCAATGCACACATTGGCTTGGTAGTGGTTCTAGTGCACACATCGTAAAAACCTGTTCCGTTAGCAGCTTGAGTGATTTGACTGTCGTTGTTGAAGGTTTTAGCTGCTCCGGAGACTTACCCTTATCTTCGGAGGTAGTAGCTATTTCATCCTTGCCACGGTCTATGAGTGGACCACCAGGCGCAAAGCTATCGAAAGGAGCCATTTTGAATATTGAGTCCAAAATAAAATTAGGATTGCACCTTGACCAGGAATATGCCGAGCTTGTTCAGGGATTGAACAGAAAATTGAGCTTCCCGCGTTCTTTTCAGGAAGATTAACATTTGAAGCGTTCACCTGTCTATCTTTGTCCACTGCATGACGTGCACTTTACTAGACTTTTCTTGTAGAATGACTGCCTTCCTTCCCTGTTATTCAGGTCTTCACGAGGTTGGTAGATGTAACTCTTTTGGAGATAATACAGGTTTCTGGAATCTGAGATTTTTACCACTACAAAAAGCAAGCGTCATCGACTTAGACACTATTAAGGTTTGGATGATATTATTCATGCCTCAACATAATCACTTCATGATATAGAGTCAGACTAAGATATAAAGTTGGGCTCCTTGTTTTAAGAGTGTCAATTAAGATTATGGATCCTCTCAATTCGAGTAATCATCCCGCGACATATAATGAATAGAATGCTTCTCGAGTCTCGACTCTACTATTTATTACCCGTTCAGTATTGCAACAAATAATTTATAATATATACTTATACAAGAAATATTTTAAGTGAGATTGCCTCCACTTCGAAAGCATTAGCTAGAATTATAATGAACTTTTCCTCTACTTTAAAGCAAGGAGTCTTGGGGTTAATTATATCTACTAAGAGTAAGACCCTCTCTTAGTAGATATATACCTCCAACTAATCTTCTATATTCAGCTCCCTTTGATCAATTTTACTGCAAACTAGAGATTTCGGTAGAAATAGTGATGAATATAAGAGATTATGCTTAAAAGCAACATTTTTTGGATTATTACGTTCTACCTAGCTAATTCTATTATTGGTAAAACGGTTAGTAGTGGCCGAATGCTAATCATCACCTTGTCACTCATCCATCATCCACTTATTCATCATCCACTCATCCACCCGTTTTTTATTTTCCATCAACAAATCTCCACAAATGCCTATCTTTCTATCGCGGAGCGCGCACCAGCGGAAGGAGCCACACCGTCAGGCTCGTGCAGAGGCCATCGCCGGCGTGACTCGACTGCATAAGCTCCTTAATGAGTTTACACAAATGCATATCCACCCAACGCAGCACAACACACTTAACGTCAAGTGTAAAAATTTCCCAATCGACCAGAATGGCCACAATCAATCACCTTCGGCGCTTAGCGACCGTGTATCTAGAGAGCAAGGCGTATCTTTAGAATGGACGTATAAATCAGAGCCGTAATAAACTGCCATAGCCCACGCCCAATCGTGAAGCGCCTGTATTCAGTCTACTTGATAATATGCGATCACCTGGAGGATGGATAAGTTCGCCCAAATGAAATAGAATAGTGTTGCGCCGAGGGGACCGCTTCCCAATGGATTGATGGCCCTCGGTTGCATCAGTCTGCAATACGAAATTCTCATCTCCAACTAGTGTTTCCCGCATAAAAAACAAGTTCCAAACGGCAAAAACATACAACAGTTATTATATGGTCGCGGTCACCTAGCGCCATGGTTCGGGTGTGGGCAGCTCGCCGCTATGTTTAAAACTCCTCAGGACAAAGTTCGTAATCTCCGCGCTGATTGGTTCGTAGGGCGAAGGCGTTCGCGTCGGTCTGAGTGATGGTCCATGCTGCACCGGATAGAAACTGCTGGACTATAACACCATACTCATTAAGCACGGACCGGCCATCGTATTACAAACCTGCCGCAAAACCCGCCAATCCCAGCATCTTATTTAGCTAGATGCCTGCCACAACTGATGTTATTTATTAATTTATTAAGCCATTTCGTGCTAGAGAGACACGCGATCCATAAGGACCGGAGCTGATCGGTCGCGTAAGAGGTAGTCACGATATTTCGAAACAAGCTGAGCAAGTCATCAATCAAGCTACTTGTTCATTAAAAACCTGCCCATTAGTATTTGTTACGTCTAACGATATATTCATTTCTTGACCAATAGGTTTAAATAATGATTGTCCGAATGGTCAAGCTAATACCTAAGAAAGGTTCTGGAGAATTACAGTCAACAATCAAGTCTTCAAAAACCTCAACGTTTTGGTGACTGAAACTAAAATTTCTCCAGCGCAGTACTGTACTTTCCTTTTTTATTGAATTTTTCAACCAGAACTTGCTGCTTAGAAATACCAGTCTCTCAAGGGTTATAAGGTACTAAGGCGTCTAACTTTTACATTCGATAGATTAGCCACTAACCCACCCGTGGGACAGGTCAGGTGCAGGGTGTATACGGTGGCTGGTGGGTCTGTGCTAGGTCTAGTATGTGGGCGGTTTAATAGGAACTAGAAGTTGGGTCCTGCTTACTGTATTGAGTGCGTGTACCTCTTTGTCTAAATCAATTCGTAACCAAGAAAACCATGATATTAGATTATTATACACGAGAATAACAAACATGTTGTTGTGAGTATCACGCCTGTTATCTGATTATGAGAAACGGCTAGTTTACTGCCAAAAGGCAGCAGCGCAGGCCACAGCTCCGAAAAGGCTGGCAAACACGCTCACACTGTTTCCACTTGCACCATTGTAAGCCGGGGTAGCGGATGCAGACGCGGACGACCAGGTCATGCTACCCGACGACATAGAGGGCATGCCCGTTTTAGAGGCACTGGGCATTGGCATGGAAATAGAGGGCATCATAGACATGGAAGCACGCGAGCCAGACTGTCCACACTTGGTGCCCATACCCATGGGTCCATTGGGCATACCAACTTCGACGATTGCGGGACCTGCGACAATGTTGTCATCGGTGGCCTGCTTGTTGCCCTTGGTCAGGACAAGGTAGCTCTGACCAGCAACGCCCTCGGGAACGACGATAGTGTATTCTCCGGTACCAGTGGACTCGAGGGTAGCCCAGACGGGTCCAGTAACGGTGATGAAAGCTGCGTAGATGTCCGAAGTATTGACCATATCGCCGGCAACCATCAAGTCGACTTGGGAGCCGGTCATGACAGGAGCCATGGAGGGCATAGTCAAAGCGGGGAAGGCTTTGACTGGCAACTTTTCATTGCTCTCGGGGCATGAGGCAATGAAGAGCGAGGCGAGGGTGTACACCTCATCGAAGTCAAGAGGGTCGTCGAAAGCCTGAGCAGCAGGGGCCTCGCCGAGGGTGGTACGCAGGTAGGCACTGTGACGGGCTTCGACGGTCAAGATGCTGCCTGCGACAGTGAGGTAAGCCTTATCCATGATGCTGGCGGCCGCGCCAAGGTAGGCGCTGACTCCGACGCCTTCCAAAATGCTACCAAGGGCAAGAAAGGATTTGACATCCGTGGAAGGAAAATTATAAGTGCAAGCCTCGACGGGGCTCGCACCAGCAGCCTTGAGAGCCTTGGTCAAGAACTGGACGTGCTGCTGCTCGTCGCTGGCAGTTTCCTTGAGGTTGGCGTAGAACGGGTCCTGCATACCGACCTTCTGAAAATCGGCGTGGGTGTAGTTCTTAAGACCTTCCTGATAGAAGGCAGCCTCGAGGTGCTCAAGAGTCAATGCATAGTTGAGAACGTCGGCGTCGGTGACTTGCGCGCGCTCAGCGAGAGGAGTAGCTTGGGCAAGGCCAATGGCTGCACTGGCAAGCGCCACAGAAGAGAACTTCATTTTAAAGAATGACTTTGGTAGGAAAGTTAATAATGAAGATTCATTGAGAGTGAAGATTAATTTGTCGGCCGCAAAACACCAGCCCTTTATACTCCAATCCAAGCCCACTAAAGCTATAGAATCGCAGTTTCTTAGTCCGGTGCCCAAAATTTCGAGGTGTACCTGTACCTGCCAAGCGTGTCTTAGCTTCAACCCTTTGTCAATCATTTCCAAATTTAGCATGAGCTCGAACGTATCCGCAGTCGATCTTCCCCAAAAGTCATGCCAAAGAATCAGTGCCTGCATGGTGATTATCTCCGGAGTTTCCTAAAAAGGTATTGATCTTCAATCGAAGTCCGTGCTTCTTACAGAGAGCACTTGGTGGAGTCAATATCTGGCAGTTCAAAAAACCCGACTGGTACAAAAATTAGGCTTCATTTGGCTTGTACGATCCCGCCGACTAGTACTGTAAGATAGTCCGAGTGCATGTGGAGTCAAAGGGCCCCACTTACTGTGTCCGAGGACCAATCGCATAGTTTCGAGATAGAGAAACCGCGAACAAGAGCGAGAGCGAACGAGAACGAAAGCGACGACGCGCTAACTTCCAAGATTACACAAACTTTCTTCACTTAAACTACTCATTTTTCGTTTGGCAGGGTGCTTCGCGATATATCGATCTACAGTGGCAAAGGATAATTTGATTCGATTGTTCGGAAATGATATCACACAAAGGCCGTGTCTCAGTGCAAAAGCTTATCACCAAAAACACATCCCAAGTCAAATACGCAATTATTAGCCACCTGTTCGTTAGGGGAAAAAGGATACAAGTAGCTTTTGCTGAGAGCACGTATTATTTTAATGAAGCCGTTAAGGATAGTAAGGAAGGGGCTTTTCCAGGTACATGAGACCGGACCATCAAACCAGGAAACGATATTATCATCTCAGACTATCCGACAATTCCAGCGGTGTTCTCACAGAACACGATTCAGGCTGCATTGGGCGTTCAGGTTCAGGTTTATGAGGCCATACTGTTGATGGTTAATCAATTTACAAGATCGCCCACTGAAGTGAAGAATTCAATTGCACCATACCTGTTCGATGTCCTTTTGGGAGCAGCAGTAGACATCCCCGCCAGAGCAACTGGCGCCGAGCAGGCCAGGGGCGATATTACCCAGGGAGATAAGGCCATTGCCATTGCCTTTGCAAACAACAACCTGGCCACTTTTGCAGGTGGTATCGGTGCTGCTTCTAGCAATAGACGCCGCGATGGCAGAGGAAGCAAGAGCCAGAGAAATAAAGAAGACCTTCATGACGATTGAAGTGAGTATTGTGATTATATCGGAAGATAAGTATCGTTTGTTGATCTTCAGATAAAAAAAATGATGATCTATATGAGCAATCCAAGCTCGAGCTAGAATTTATATGATACTGACTCGCCAAGAGGAGGCATTTAACTTTTACAATAGTTGGGAAACTATGAAAATCTGGGATCTCTTACCCCAAGAGTCTGCCATTCATGTAGAATTCAGTGGACTAAACAATCCTATTGTGGTCATAATGACATGAACGACTGTTATGGTCAAGGCCTTGTCTGTTCCGAAAACAGCTACGTAGTATTGACAGTGTAAGGATCAGCGAGGTGATGACAAGGATAGCTTTTCTCTGGCTCAAAAGGATAATCTAAAACAATTGGCCAGTTCTAGAGCTCCCAGTACTAGATAGCGCCTTCCTCTTCCGGGACATCCGGTCGATCCGTGGAGCAGCTGTACCATGGGTTCAGACACAAGTTCGTAAATTGATATCGCGGAATAACAAGCCACCGGCCTGGCCATATCGGGGTTCCATTATTATTTTACTCCATCTTCAGATATTTGTTTTTTCTCTCCGTGGTACATGGAGTTAACACAACCTTGGAACGCTCGTCAATGCAAACTTGTACCGCTTCCCATATGACCACTTCCGTGACAACAGAAACCGTGGTGGCGTATGTGACTGTTTGTCCCATTGCGGAGGCAAAGGCAAGCGGAGAGACTAGTACCATAGCTGCTCTTGAAACTACGATTGCGCATGGTGAAAATTCTTTCGCTGCCGCTAAACAATTGCATCGAGCAGTAATTTCGCGACTGTCACCTCGACTTACAGCTCTTTCCATGAGGTGTCTATAATTGAGGGTACCACGACCTATCTCAGCACTATCGCTATTCCCGTGACCCAGATGCTTGTCTTGGGTACCGTCATGGGTACTGAATCAGCCAGTGTTTCCTCTTCCACCATTGATACCTCTCAAGCCGCTGAATCCAATGATACCCCATTTGATGAATCCCAAAATGAGAGTGTCGGAAGTGAAGATAGCCTCTCTGTTTACCCTAGGGGTGGGACTGAATCCTATCCTTCAGTGAACATCTCCCATGCTATCGTGGCTTCTTCTTCTTCTTCTTCTTCTTCTTCGGCATTCCCCCGTTCCACCAATGAGGCTGCTCGAAGTGGCTCATCCACTGTTATCAACTCTTGGTCCAGCACCTCTGCTGGTCTTACCGCTGCATATACAGGAGCTGCGTCTAAAGTGAATGTACTAAGCGCTGTGTCTTTGTACTTAATCGTCTTTGCTGGACATATCGTTCTTTGATGTGATATTTATTACTTTGAATGAATTGATACTAGCTGGGGACTTTTCATTTCTATTTACTTGTTTCATTTCTCAATTGATACGCCAATTGTTTTTAACTTGAATTTCTAATTACACTGAAGTCTATTATATACAAAGCCACCACATAAGAACATACTTTTGGGGCCATTCATGGAGCCTTTATCAATTCGGCAGAATTCTTGCCCGGGCACAAGACTGCAACCGAAGCGCCAAGCCTCCAGGGCTGCCGTTTAGTCGAGCATCCCTGATTCTGCCAGCCCGTATATCCTCTTCTGTCTAATAAGATCATCCATCGCGGAGAAGAATAATTCTTATTCCATCTTGGCTGCTCGGTTCATGCGCGAGGATAAAATAAAGTTTAACTCTGAGCAGAGAACACATGGTGAGGGATCCATTGGAAGCAAGAATGTGATATGTGACGACGCTACAGACCGCCTCAAAAAAAAGACAAACATATTGAGATGACTCCCTATTCATACGGAATATCAGCCTTCCGATGCGACTACGCTCCATTTGCTAAAAAACCTTTAGTTGTGAAATATCTTCCCTCGCAAACTTTGAAACTCCGAAGCTAAACGGTCAAGGCAAAATGGGCACGTTTAGAATAAATTTCCCCCACCCCCTGTGCCGTAGATCTTCCTCCGCTCTCCTCCGCAATCTGCTCCACCAGGGGGTAATTTCGTGCACCCGGATGCTTTGCCTGTTTCTTGTGCGGTGCTCTTCACGATTTTTGCTGCTTCGGAAACTCCGCCTATCATCCCTGGACTTGCTTATCTTAAGTGACGCCTAATAAAAGAGCGCATCCTTCGCTTCATTAATCCTCGGCTGCATGTTAAGGTCAACAATGTCGCACCACGTGGCAAATAACGGTTTTTTGCCAAATTAAGCACTAGTGCAATCCATGATCTTCACCAACCGACTTGATTTGATGAAGTGGACACGCCACACGGAGCGAATGGAAGGATGATTGTTTGGCCAAAACCTGGAAACCCGTGGTTTCCGGCTTCCTGGCCAATCGTATTACGTTGGTCTTTGTGCGCCACGAAGCACTAAAAGGAGCAGAGAGGGGACGTCGTATGAGGGGGCAGGAACATTTTTCCCTTTAAACTCCCATCTTTAAGTGTTGCGACCGCAATGTGAGCCGATTTCTGACACTGGATAACATAGTGGATTCTCACTTTCTTATCTCGCATTTCCCCTCCCCCTTCCCTCCTTTGTAAGACTTTGAGCCACCAACCATGTCTGATAAGCCAATCGCCGTGGTATGTGTTGCGACTGATGGAGAGAGTTATCATCCTGATTTTCTACCAGGATCCAGATTACGTTATCGCGCGTAATACGTACCAGCCAGAAGATTTTGAGTCGTGAGTTCCTGCCTCATTTGAAATGACAGCAAAGGGACGTGCCTTAACAAATTCATCGCCAGTGAGACGACGTCGCTTTCATCAACCATATACAGAGGAGTGATAGAGAATGGACGTCGGTACCAGGCATTGAAAGAGGGCGAGTATTGGTGCGTTCCATCCTACAATTGGTTATTGGACCAGTGGAACGACGTTGACTGGGGAATAGGAGTCCAGCGGATGAACAGCAGTTTGAGAGCTATGAAGCCGGGTATTTAAACATATTGCTGGATGTTATTGCAAAATTATGCTAATTGTAACAGTCATTTAGTATACGTGCTGCTTGACTCTGAGAGAGAGAATCCGCTTTTCCACTCCCCGGTCAAGAATCCCAAGGTATGTTTCTCCACAATGGCCTCTCGTGAAGGAGATAGCACGGATTTTCCTGACTCATTATCTCATATATCTAGCATGTTTTGGACATGGGAACAGGCCGTGGCAACTGGGCAGTGTAAGTAATGCGTTCCAAGTTTGCCATTTTGTTGCCAGTATCCAGACCTGACTAGTGGGATGTTAGTGACGTTGCCGATATCTTTCCAGACTGTATGTTGCTTGTTTGATCAGTCAATACGCAAACCTAAACCTAATATCTCGCCTGACAGCCACTGTTAGGGGTGTGGACTTGTTCCCTCCACCTGAAAACTGGCTACCTCCAAATTGTGTGATGGAGATCGACGATGTGCTCCAGGATTGGACCTGGCGCCAACCATTTGACTTGATCCACATACGCCAGCTCATGGGTTCTTTCACGGACGATGAATGGGCAAAGGTGTACAAGAACTGTTATGAGTAAGCCAAAGCGACCTATGCTATTCACTGTCTCCTAACCATCGATACATGACACAGTCACTTAGAACCAGGCGGTTGGATCGAACAATTGGAAGGTAATCCACGTATCCGTTGCGATGATGGCAGCGTCCCAGATAACAGCAGTGCATTTGTGCTGGGCGACCAGTCATGCAAGGCGGCAGATAATTGGGGCCGTCCCATAACAATTGCGGATACGATGAAATCGTCGCTGGAAAAGGCGGGGTTTGTGGACGTGCATGAAAAAACATACAAGTGGCCTATTGGAGCGTGGGCTAAGGATCCCATTCTCAAGGAGGCTGGAAGACTACACTACCATCAGTGGGTTTCGGGTATGGAGGGCTGGGCCATGTTCTTTTTGACAAAGTATGGTGTCCCGCAGCCGTGGAGCACTGAAGAGGTTCAAGTATTATTGGCTAAGACACGGGCCGAAATTCAAAATCCACGTCATCACGTCTACCAAGTTGCGTGCGTTTTTCTATTCCCAAGTTGGTGGTCTGAGTGACTAACTATTATAGTCGACGAGTTTGGGCTCGGAAGCCCATGCCAAATGAAGAGGGGGTGGAGAAGACAAGCGAGTAAATCACTTGAGGCATTTTCGACTTCGGCTTTCGATTTATTTTCCGACGCAGCAATGTTCACCAGAGATACCCTCTCTTAAGTTTTGTCGATCAATTTTTTCACGTATGGGTCTCTCATTTGACGCTATGATGGTTCAATGCCAACAGGGTAGACTTAAAATCTATCGTAAGAAGATCCAAGGTCAGGGTGCGTATAAGTCACCTGTATCTTCCGGAATTCAATTCCTAGATATACTTTTCAAGTTCCCTTCCTCGTTTTGCTGTATCCCACGTATCTAATCTTTTAGGTTTTCATAAGCTAAGGTTGAAATGTGATTTAATGAACATAGATTCATAGACTGAATTTAGAACTTCGAGCATAGGTTCGTCGCAGGGGTAGTATGTATGTCTCCTGTTTATACATTTAGAGTTTTGGGTTCGTGAAACATGACTTAATGTCATATGGCTGCAATTTCCGGCTTCTAAGATTCTTAAGAAAGAAAACTCGTCGTCACCTGGGCATCAAGCAAGCAAACCACAGACTTTAGCGATTTATGTCTTCTTCTAGCTAAGCGAGATTATCTTTCGGTAGTAGCTTAGGTCTTCCAAAGATAGCTTGGAGGAATAAGCACCACGACGTATTGTATTTCTCGGCATCCACCGTCAACATTGACTATTCATACCTGCCGCCTAAACAGGACTCAAAATCTTATTCCTCGAAAATTAGTGCCTCAATTGGCACCTCTTGATATCCAAACTCCGTCATGATGTCTTGCTTCTAGATTTGCTATTCCTTTAAGATGAAGTCTGTCAGTCAACAAGTCTTTTGGCGATCATATCATCAATCCATCACTTAGGTAGAAGTCCTGCTTGCTTTCCATCTTGGATAGGAGTCGCTTCAAAAAACTCGTCACACTTTGAAAGACTCTGTCGACACCATACTGTTTGGCAGTATCCGCGTTCTCGCAGTCACCATCTACATATATTGAGCCTTTGATAATCAAGGTGGATGGTTGCTTATATTGAAAGTCATATCCAAGAAATAGTATAGAGGTTTACATACGTCCTGTTCCTCCGTCAATAGATCTATTCTTATTCATCAAACCCTGCCCTAGCAACTCTAGCAGTGAACAGGTCTTAGCAGCTTAAAAATTATTGTTATGTTGCCCAGGTGATATGATAAATGAATGGGGAGATTAGGCAGGCTATCATTTTTGAGCTGGTGCTATGAGCATGGACACAGGGTGCCTTGATTTTAAGGCGTGACATCACGTCAGGTTCCGTGCCCCGCCTGCTTTGCACACAGCACAAAAGGGGCCTCTTCAACTGAGGATAATGACAACATCTCCTCTTCGGTGATCCATCATTGAAATCCTTATTTATATCCCTTGGCTTTTGACCTTTGAACAGGTGGTCGCAGCCCAAGTCAGTTACCCCTTGGACAGGTTGTCCTCTTGCATAAGTACCTCGGAATGGAGAACACGACGGACCTTTTGCAACCTTTGGGGGCCTGTTCAAAAATGAGAGGAAACCGCGCTATACGTGTTCATACTCGTTCCCTGAGCAAGGGACCACTTTGTCAACCTTGCGCTAAGAGATCGGATTGGCAACTGCTGGTAGTAGTTAAATCCTCTATTTAGAGTAATCGTGGTCTTTACAGAGTATAAGAGCTACTGGATTGAACCGATGCTTCTTGGAATTGACAATTTACTGAAACCAATGTTCTAAACTTGACACACATTGATTTGTCATCCTTGTTGTGAGAAGAAATGAGCATGTTTTGAGGGCGCTAGAGCCACAGGCGCGGTCAAGCCCCTCGGAAGTATAGTGCTGCTAGTTTAGCCACACCGGCCTAGTTCGCTCATTGTCATTCAACTAATCTTGCCCAGCATACTTTGCGGTTGCGCTATGGGGCCAAACATGCCACATAAAATGATTGAACAATAAGCGTCTTTGTTTTGCGGGCAATCTAGGGTGTGCTTTGGTTTTACCGAATCAGATTTGCGCAGATTTGAGCGTGTTGCTTGTTTCCAGAGAAGTCATCCTTCGCGAACTGTGATGGTAAGATGGTGGCTGCAGCATCTCCAATCAGCATTCAGAGTACATCTAAGAATTTTTACATTTAGTCTGAATCCCCCCTTTCCAATTTCACCTGCCTTTTGCCAATCCTGTTCCATTGTCTATGCGACAAGATTGATCGACTTGTCTTCCGCGTTTCTCAAAACACCATATCTGCCCAGCTTCTGTCTTCCTATAGCACCGGAGTCGAAGGGTGGAGAACCAGCGATCCGATTCAAGCCTGAGCGCCTTCGTGAACATGACGGCGGGTAAAGTGGGGAGTGATCCGCAGAAAGCGGCCGACATCCGGACAATGACTGGTGAATATCAGGCGAACAGCGACACTCAGAGCCTGGAAGAAAGAAATGAGAGACAGGTGCAGGACCATCCCGATGAAATCACCCACGACGCACAGATTGGAGTTCAAAAGGCTGAAGCCACGGCTTTGGTTTGGTCCAGGACTGCCTTGTACGCGGTATATGCCTGGTAAGTGGACCAGAGCCCTTCAGCGCTTCCTTAGAACAGACCGAGGGCCATCTCTTCTGAGTCATTTACGAAAGAAGGGTTCTTATATCATTAACACCGTTACTGCTAGGATTTGGTTGTGTTTCTTCATTCTATCAATGCAGTTGTCAATCAGCAGCAACGTGATGTACTACGCCTACGCAAATTTCGCCTCAGCCCCTCAAATCTCCCAGGCTTTCATTGTCTCGACCATCGTTGGTGGAGTTCTCCAACTCCCCATTGCAAAAACTCTGAACTTATGGGGCCGGGCCGAGGGCTTCCTAACATTTTTGGTGGTCTTCGTCCTTGGTCTCATCGTGATCGCTTCTTGCAATGGCCCGAATGGCTTTGCAGCCGGCTACACCCTATACTGGATTGGTTATACCGCCATGAATTTCATCTTGAGTGTCTTTGTCGCCGACGCATCTGGACTGCGGAACCGAGCCTTTGTTTACGCTTTTATCGGGACGCCTTCTATCTGTACGGCCTTTACTGGGCCACTTGCAGCCCAAGCATTCATAACCCATTCTACCTGGCGATGGGCCTATGGCTGCTTCGCTATCATCACCGTTATCGTCTTCGTGCCTCTTGCTCTTGTCTTTAAGTTTTACCAACGTAAAGCGGAGAAGTTGAATCTTTTCATTCGGGTACCAAGTGGTCGAACCACTGCACAGTCTTTCATTCATTACTTTCACGAATTCGATATCATTGGCGCTTTCATTCTCATGGCGGCTTTTATTCTGTTCCTTCTGCCATTTAGTCTTAACACTTATGGCTTTACTGGATACTCCTCGGCGACCTTTATCGTTATGGTCGTCATTGGAATCTTACTGTTCCCGGTCTTCGCCATTTGGGAGCGTTTCTTTGCGAAGACTGCTTTTATCAAATGGGAGCTATTCAAAAAGCGCACGGTGGTAGGAGCCTGTGTTCTGTCGGCTGTGATCTTTTTCAACTATTACACCTGGGATCAATACTTTTACTATTACATACAGGTTGTCTATAACCTGGATACATCGAAAACCGGATACATGACACAGATATATGGTGTCGGATCCACCATTTGGGCCGTTCTATTTGGAGTTTTGATCCGCCAGACGAAACATTTCAAGAACGTGTGTCTTTACTTCGGTGCCCCCCTATTCATACTCGGTGCTGGACTCATGATCCACTTCCGAGGATCCCAAAGCAACATCGGGTACCTGATTATGTGTCAAATCTTCATTGCCTTTGGAGGTGGCACACTAGTCATTGGTGATGAGATGGCTGTGATGGCCGCTGCCGACCGGGACGGTGTCCCATTAATGATCGCCATTATCAGTCTGGCCTCCAGCTTCGGGGGTGCAGTCGGCTACGCCGTTGCAGTTGCTATTTATTCCAACACTTTCCCCCAGGCCTTGCTGAGCGCTCTTCCCGACTCTGCCAAAGCTGATTATGAAACAATCTACGCTGGGGGCTCAGCAACTCAGCTTCTGTATCCCCCTGGCAGCGAAACAAGAGATGCGATCAACTATGCGTGGGCATACAGTCAGAAGTACCTGTGTATCGCGGCAGCTGCTATTGCCGTTCTTTCTTTCCCAGCCATCGCCGTATGGAAAAACTACAATGTCGACAAGAAGCAAGTGAAGGGCACCGTTATCTAAGACAACAGGAGTTATTTTTTCGAGTTCGTGGCAGGGACGGATTGACATAGAAAGAATGTATAGCAATGCAGGAGCCGCTCAATAATTGTATTATAAACCACTTGGGGGTTGCTTCAAACATCTAGGCATATTCCCGATCTATGGACCATGTCAATTTAGTAGAATCATTTTTCCTTTCTTTTCTATCTCGCCCCGGGGCTTCACTCGCAAGGAATGACCGGTTCCCAACCCCTATCTTCCTAGACCTGTCTTTTCGCCAAGTGAATCGTTAATAAATGCATCACACTCATCCTGAAAGCACCCCATAAGCCACGTGGCTCTGTACTGACGTGCGGATCGCCCCTGGAACCGGAAATGACAAGTCCGACATGGATTCGGTGCATGAATCTGCATCGGAATCTTACAACAGCTTTGGGGATGACACTAGCCGCCTTCCTGTCTAAACAACATGCATATGTCTACCATACAGTATTTGCATCCTGTCTGTCTGTGCATACGAGAGTCTTCTGCAATTTCCCAAATTCGCGAAACGCGGCTTGCACTTAAACACAAGCATGCCCTTGTAATGCAGGCTACCGCGTTTTCCGTTGGATATTACGTTTGAACGTGCCTGACATGAGATGTTCCCAATGGATCTCATACAGCCACTAGCGTGGTCGCCTTGCATTAGCTCCCGAGATGGTTACACCTCGATGGAAAAATCTGCTCAATTGCACTCACATCCTTGGGAATCGGACGGACGGGACTGTGAGAGTGAGAAAGGATCTCTGGAACACTTCAGGATTTTTTTCCTCACGTACGCTGACTTCTTACATTTCTCGTATACCGGGAACGCTAGGATCGCTCCACCTCCTGAGTGATGGCTTGAAAAAAAATTTCATATCTCCAGCCCCATTTTCATTTCCATTGAGACGGATTGCTTGGCATTTACTAATAACATGACAACGCTCTAACCATCTGTGCCTGGAAACTAGGAGGAATCGGCGAACAAACTTTACCAAAACGGTGGATGACCGAAAATTGAGCATGTATACTCGATGATTGGGCCGTGTATTGCTTCATTACAACTGGCATTTGATCAGGTGGCAAGTGGCAAAGAACATATATTGAAGTTCGTGAAAGGTGCGCGTACAAGGTACTCCGTGGTTGGAAAGAGGACTCTTCCAACCTGCGGCGCAGGGCGAATTTCATGAAGAAACCGTCGTTGAAGTATTTTCTTGGCTTATGCTACCAGCTTTCACACTCTTCCACTCGAGGAAGCAAGCGGCGACAAAGGCCGCGATCATCAAAGCCAGGCTGACGCGATAAGTATCTCTCAGTCCACTCATATAAGCCTGGATAACGCCATCCAGCTGATCAAGGTGACCCAAGGTACTCAAAACTTTCCTCATCTCGGTAGCTCCGGCCCCTATTATGGCGCTTGGATCAACACCAGTTGTATGGGTGGAGATGCCTGCTATTAGACCATTCTGAAAAACGGACTGGCCTACTGCAATGAAGATAGCGCCACCCAGAGTCTGAAAGAACATGACCGCGGCTGTTCCAACAGGAATGTCTTCTGGCGTCAAAACAGTCTGCACCGCCGTCATTGGGACTTGAAGACCAGCGCCAATGCCTGCGCCAACGACAATTTGGTATCCAATCCATTTTCCATTAGAAATATCGACGCTGTACAATGTCATAAGCCCCGCACCGATGACGCCAATGGCAGTGCTGATGATCAAGAATGGTGTGTAATAGCCGACCGCAGTGACCAGCATGCCCACGGCTACAGATGACACTACGGTGGCGAGCATAAATGGCAAAACTTGAAGTCCAGAAGTCATGGCAGAAGATCCTTTGACGCTCTGGAAATAAATCGGAATGTAGTAGACCAGAACGAAGAAACTGCCGCTGAAGAAAAAGGCGAAGAGCGCGGCGGACCCGATAGTGCGCTGCTTCAGGATCGACGGTGGTAAAGTTGCCCTTCCACTCTTTTCCAATTTTCCATTTTCCTTGTCTTTTTTGTCCAGGTAGATCTGGAACCCTGCAAAGATGATAGCCAGCAAACCAAATCCCACAAAAAGTCCGATTATTTGAGAGCTTCCCCAGGAATAGGTATTACCACCCCATTGCAAGGCAAGGATTAAACAAATGATAGCTGGGATAAGCAAGCTCGCACCGATCAGATCAAGGTCCTTGATCCGGTCAATGATACTCAATCTGGCGACCGTGTTATCGCTTGGCAGTCTAAGTACCAAGAGAACAACTACCATTGAAACTCCACCAATGGGAAGATTGATATAGAAACACCATCTCCAAGAGGCACCGTCGGTGAACGCGCCGCCAAGTAGTGGACCGACAATAGACGCAATACCCCACACCATGCCATACACACCAAAAACGAGTGGTCTCTTTGCCAGGGGAACAGTTCTGGAGATGATCACTAGAGCGCCGGAGAAGATACCCCCAACGCCAATTCCTGCAATCGCGCGGCCAACGATCAACACCGTACTGGAGGGAGCTACACCGCAGATGAGGGATCCAATCTCAAAGATGCCAACTGCAGCTAAGAAAGACCATTTGACCTGAAGCAGTGTCAGACTTTGTTCAATTGAGAGTTTGGAGATTTCGATCCAATACCTACGTTGAAAATTTTATAGATTCTGCCGTATGAAGGCTGCAATGCCGTTGAAGTCAAGAAGTAGGCACTACCATACCATGCGATATCGGAAATACTCTTGAACTGATCCGTGATCTTTGGAATGGCGACTGCGATGATTGTCTGGTCAAGAGCGACTAGAAAAGCTGCCAGATATATTGCCAAAACAATCATCACGACTTTGCTCATTGGGGGCCATTCTGGCTCTTCATTGGAGTCCGAATCCTCCATATTGGTCTCTTCACAGTTCACCTGCTGGGATTGCTTCTTAGAACAGGCCTCTGCATCCGAGGAATAGCTTCCTTCACTCATGATTGTGGTTATTGAAGTGGCAGAGAGAAAACAGCAAGAGTGCGCTCTACCTGAAATCCCGAGTCAAAAGGTGAGAATTGAGACTCGAAAAGTAAATCTTGGAATTTTGCGAAATTTGGTAAAATGCACAAGCTACACAGCCGGGGGAAGCGTCCTCGTAAAAGTGTATTTGATCTGCATCAGGAATATCTCAGTATTAAAATCATCGACGGAGGTCCCCTTCCACATGAATGGGTCCAGATGGAGACTAAGAGCATCACAATTGCCTCAAACATGCTCTTGTAAGTAAATGTAACATACCTCCATGGACAAAGCTTTGTCCCCCTTTCCCGTCATCCTAGGATAGTTAGTCTAAACATGCAAAAACTTTAATGGATTTTTCAAAGTCACATTGTGGCGCCAATGGCGCGAATGACGCGATAGTGTTCTGGGACGGGCCGATGTTGAGATTTCTGCATTGTGAACAATAATCCAACGTCACTTGGTCCTGTGGCTTGACTTAAACTTTATCGAGTGGTGGTCATTCTAAGATCATGAGCAGCCCAGCCATACGACGTAGCTTTTGGCAGGTCAAGATTCCACATATCTGAGGGAAAAAAACAATAAGGCCACTACCACGCTGGGCTCCATGGTAGCCGAGGTGTTGCAGAGCCTCGTCTGACTCAGATAGTATGGATCCTGGCTTGATTATTTTCGCTTAGACCTCCTCGTAGCGTCGGGTACATAGTACTGTTTTTTAGTACGGCCCCATTGTCACTCCCCTTTGGCCTCTCGAGGCCCTTTCCGACGAGTAA
This sequence comes from Penicillium longicatenatum, assembly GCF_028827895.1. Lineage (NCBI taxonomy): Eukaryota > Fungi > Ascomycota > Eurotiomycetes > Eurotiales > Aspergillaceae > Penicillium > Penicillium longicatenatum. The sequence continues at coordinate 228,396 of NW_026643121.1, read as the reverse complement.
TTCTCTCAAACATGCGCAGCTGCCCAATGCACCAGGGCTCTGGAGGAGTTCGTATTCTTCAGCGGTGATATTAGTTCAGGAGTATTTTGTTGACATGAGTCTTGGCATCCGAGGGAAATGATATCACTGGCCGCTCATTGGCAGAGCGCGTTCCGTTTGCAGATGATCAGCACTTCCATGCCAGATTTGATACAGGGCTCGAGATATGATAAATGATTACGACTTGCACTCGGAATTGCAAGCTCGGTTATTCTCATGTTCGCTGGGCCGCCTTGATACAGCGTTGGTGGAGCTTTTCCTAATTGTACAATCCACAATTCCCTTGTTTCTCGGGCTGCAGTATACCATTTTGGGAGAACTTTGCTACATTGAGTCACCATGGCTCCAGTGAAGATTTACCCTTACCAGTCAACTGAGAGACCAACAAACAGCCATGTCGGGCCTGGCGAGATTTCTCTGGGCAACTCTTCACACCCTTCAGATAAGGTGAAAGAGGTCTCGCGGCTCATTCTAAATATTTTCCTCGCGCATGCTCTCAATAAGTTTGAGTATTCAAAGGATCACCTTGAGGACTCACAGAATGGCTTCCTTGCTGTCATCGCTCGGTTTGTTGCCAAAGGAGAGCGGATACAGGCTTGTCTTCCCGCTTTCCCCTTCAAGTCGGCCAACAAGGTATATAAGGTGCTTGGCAGTTTGCCGGACATGGCAGAGAAGCTGGCCCTTGAACGATTGAATACGATTTGTATACGCATTGAAGAAATTTACAGTCCAGGCGCTGAGATTGTCATCATCTCAGATGGAATTACCTATAACGGTATGCGAATAGCTTTCTCCATGCAAATTGACTGACTGCTAATTACTTAACGTTCATATCAACAGACCTGTTGTGCATCTCTGATCAAGAAACCTGGATGTATGGTGAAGCTCTGCGTAAAATGGTCGTCGAAAAAGGATTCAACAACATCTATTTCTCGAGAATCAGAGACCTTCTCGACTTTCCGCTACCCGAGAAGTTGAATGAGATTGTCTACGTGGCTAACTGTACCACATTCCGTCGCTTGCTCTTGAACAAGTATGGCAAGGACAGCCTTGACATCGACCAGGAAATTGCCACGAATCCAGATACAAAGTTGACATATCTTGGATATAAACGCTTTCTGGAATCGGATCTTCAATATATCTTTCCTCGAGGACAAGGTCGTTCCGCGCACAGCTACAAACGGGATTGCAAGTACGTGGCCAAGCAGATGCTCATTAGAGGATATGTAAGCAAAAAGAATTCACATAGACCTTTACTCCAATCTCGAATGTCAGTCTGACTTAACGTGACAGGCATTTGCAGCGGCAATCCGGAATGCCTTCCCCAATCACCTGCGTCTTTCAATCCATGAGTCTATCTGCGGTACCAAGCTACCTATCAGTTTACTGAATACAAAAACTGGCTTCACGACCCCATGGCACTGCAGTGTAGCCCAGTTGGCGGATGGAGTATGGGTTAGCGGTCCTATGGGCGAATTAAGTCAGGATAGCCGTCTTGAACTTGTCCATGTCGATGGTAAACCCAGTCACTATCGGGAAAAGCTTCATCACGACAGCCTCCCTATCAGCGAGGGAAATGCAAGTTATCTTCAATCTGGCAAGTCCATCCATGTCAACCAATATAAGAATGGAGCCTCAAGAGGGGCGCAAATCACATCTTCCTCCAGCGAAATCTCGCTGTCTTCGTCCGAGGACAAAATACCGGAAAGTGTTCTCACCACCCCAGAGATTCAATCAAACCACCTATTCTCGCCAGAGAATTCGGGATTGAATATCACTTTGGACAAGGAAATTGACTCTATAGTACCGAGGGAGCAGTCAAACGATACATTGTCGATTCCCTATGGCAGCAGACTCATTCCTCAGATAATGGACAGCCTTGCTGCTAATGAGCCAGAGAAGCCAGTTTTCTCTCTCTCAACACTCGTGAATGGGTCTCTCAAGCTCAAAGATGTCTCCGCTCGGCTTTTCGCCAGAGCAGTGAACAAGACTGCTTGTTGGCTTCGTGATCAGGTTGAGATTCCGAACGGAACACAACCCGTCGCCTACATTGGACCGCGTAAGTCAACCGGCGGTAGGCAAATTGCACCCGGGCACTTACTAAATTGATTGACTAAGACGATCTCCGACACATATTGTTGACGTATGCATGTATCAAGACGGGATATGCGGTAGGTCTACATCAAGAGATTGCGATATCAAGCTTCCAATTCTAATCTTAGCGTGACAGGCTCTTTTTCTATCGCCGAAGAATAACGCGGATGGAGCTCTTGCAGTGTTAGAGAGGACGGGCTGTAACATATGGGTCAATGCTGTCGACGCTTCGCCGCCAACCTTGGTCAAAGAAGTTCTCCAAAGACGATCTATGACTTGCTTACAGCTTCCTCTGCTCGACGAGCTTCTTGATGCCGACTTTACTGAAGATATTCCATATACGAAGACGTTCGAAGAGGCTAAGAACGATCCATTTTGCATCCTGCATACGTCAGGAAGTACTGGGCCACCTAAGCCTATTCCTTGGTCTCACGGGTTGATCGGAACGATGGATGCAGTCCGTTTACTACCACCGATTGGTGAAAATGCTGATCTTGTTCCATGGACCTCTGACTGGCATGAAGGAGATAAGATATACTCCTCATTCCCAATGAGCCATGTAAGTAAGCCACTGTTTGTATTATGCTGCGCTTGTATTGCTGTGCAAAGACCTACAAACTGACTGGAGTATTAATAGGGCGCTGGTATTATCATGGATATTCTGATGCCTGCACTTTTCAATCTTCACTGTGTCTTAGGGCCAGTTGGGGTTTTGCCGAACCTCAATCTTGTTGAAAGGTTGGCTTTGGATGCGAAGATTGATATATGGAGCATGGTGCCATCTCTGGTGGATGAGTTGGGTGAGACCCCCGAGATTCTGGCAAAGCTCGAGCCGAGCAAGTTCATCTGTGCATCCGGCGGTCCTGTCAGCCCCATCAGTGCTAGCAAAGTGAATGAGGTAGTAAGAGTGCTCAATCTGACAGGAACTACCGAAGGCCTTTTCATTGGAAATTTGAAAACATCACGAGAAGACTGGTTCTGGTTTTGCTTTCATCCCTACTCTGGCTTTGAATTCAAAGAGCTGGAAGCGGATACATATGAGCACTGGGTGCACCGCAACGAGCATTGGCCTCTTTTTCAAGGCATCTTTCACACTTTCCCAGACAAGGATTCGATCAATTTCAAAGACCTATACATTAAGCACCCTACCAAGCCCAATTTGTGGGCCTTTAAGGGAAGAAGTGATGACCTTGTTGTCCTATCAAATGGATATAAAATATCACCGCTGGAGACGGAGGCATTTATTACCATGCATCCAGCCATCAACGGATGTCTGATATTCGGTACCGGAAAGCCTCAAGCGGGACTACTCGTTGAGTTGAAGGATCCATCGAACAAGCCACCCGAGCTTATTGACAGTATCTGGCAAACCATACAGAAGGCCAACTCCATGTCTCAGCACAAAAACCAATTACTGAGAGATTTTGTCACTTTCACAGTTCCCGAGAAGCCTTTCTTCCGGACGGATAAGGGCACTGTGAAAAGAGCAGCCACCCTAGCTTTATATGCCGACTACATTGAGCGTTTTTACGATTCTCGCAGCGATGATATAGATGAAACGATTAGTCTGGATCTGAGGTCTGACAATGCGATGCAGGAATCTATCCGCACAATATTCAGCTCTTCACTCCCTGAAGCCCAAGTCGCCCCTCCGGATGTAGATCTTTTTTCACTTGGGCTCGACTCGCTCGGCGTTTTTGCGGCTGTTAAAAGTATTCGGGTGGCTTCAGGTCTGGGCGAAAAGATTGCACCTCGACATGTTTACGCGAATCCGACCATTGCAAGCATCACCTCCACCGTCGCCTTGTTAATGACCGAGCTACAGAGTGCCAGATCTAGTATCCCACTTGAAAAAAAACTGGATGATCCTGCTGGGATTAACGCCATGATCGCTCAGCACAAGGCGCGACAGTCCTTCAGGTTGAATGCCTTCGACTACGTCAACCCCAATCATGGGATGGGCATTATGCTCTACTTCTCTATTCATGAGGAAATATCATTTGAGCAAGTTTTTTCAAACCTCCAACAGGGACTGAATCGCACATTTGATATGATACCGGCTCTCAGTGGCAAAATGATGCACTGCTCCGAACAAGAGATTGGTTACACTAAAGGAGACCTCTGCGTGACTATCCCACCAAGTTCCATGGCGGCTTCTGCTCACAATCGTCTTGTGTACAAGGATATTTCGGACATAGTTCCATCTTTTGCGAACCTACGAGAAGCCGGCTTTCCCCCTTCGGCGTTCAAAGACGGTCTCGTACTGCGGGACGATCCGTTCCCTCGATTCCCAGCTGATATCTTCTCCGGTCAAGTGAACTTTGTCGCGGGTGGCTGTATTATCGCAGTTGACCTCAACCACTGCTGCCTCGACGGTCTGGGAGCTATGGTCGTGCTCAAGGCTTGGGCAGAAAACTGTAGATACCTGCAAGGGGACCGCTCTGCAACTTGCAGCTGGTATGACCCCGAAAGCTTTAATCACAGCCTACCGGAGATCATTCATGAACAAGAAGGATGGGCTCGGCCGGTAGAGGGAATTGACCCTGGAACATGGGGATTCTTGCCTTTCTTCCCACCTGACGACAACACAAGGCCGAAAGGCGACTCAGTTGACAACACCACATCCGCTACCAAGGGTCATATGCTACCACCTGTTCCTGAATTTGCTTTGCACAAAGTTTGGCCCCTTCCCCGTGCTGAAAGATGTCTCAAAACCACAATGTTCCTGATTGAGCCGGCCAAGCTTGAGAACATGAAGCAAGAGGTCATAACCGATCCCGAAGCTAAGGGAGTCATCACATCAATCAGTGACATTGTGCAAGCCTTCCTGTGGCGAGCTGCTATCAGAGTGCGATATAGAGTGGCCAAGGAGATACGAAAGCAGACTTTCAGACCTGACGAGGTGTCTATTCTTGAACTACCCACCGATGGCCGCCCGTTCTTTTCTTCCTTATTGCCCTCCACGTATATGGGAAGTCTGCTCATTCTCAACCGAGCAACCATGCCAATTGAGATACTCTGTTCAGATGAGACCAGCATAGGCCGCGTCGCTTACTTGCTGCGTCAGTCTGCTGCACGCATCACCCCTTCAGTTGTGCATGACGCGTTTTCGATCCTGCAGTCTTTACCGGATCATAGTCGCTTCTCTACTGCTAATATGGGCATTGAGCACATGCACGCTATGATCTCCAACATGATGCTATTCCCAAATAGTGAGGTCTACTTTGGGGACTCGTTCTTTGCTAACGGCGGATTGCCGGAATCTTTGAGACCCCAACTTGAGCGCGGAAACGGGCGATTTCGATTCCTGGTAATTCTTCCCATCAGGGAAGATGGAGGTGTTGAGTTTGTCCTGGGCACTCATCCAGAGGAGCTGGACCTGTTCCAGGCGGACGAAAATTTCACGAAGTACGCGAAACTTGTAGATACTTGCTTCTGAGCTCTCACTTTTGTAACGTATCAAGTTTGCATATTATTCCTACTCATTCAGTCTATATAATGTCTTTCGTCCTGGCATAATTAAATACTCGTTATGAAAGACCGGGGCTAAATCATGCTTAGACCTATTCACTATTTCTTTTACACGCAGAGAGAACTATGGTGGGATGGAAGGATGTGAAAAGGAAGATTGTTCATGACCACGAATGATCATTAACTTTTCCTTCTTGATCGGGAGTTTTGAGGACAAAAGCAGCTAGCCAAGGGAGGTTTAATGCATAAACACAAAGACAAAGACAAAATACGGGGAAGTGGATGCTAAGGCGCACCAAATCTATGATTTCTCCACCAATGAAACCGTAGCCGGAAATGATCCGCATTGCGGCACCTTTAAGACAGCCGCCTTCCTGCTGATGATGAGAACATCTGAACACGTATTGCAAGGTTCTATCATGAGTTTCACAAATCCCATCATACCGGGTTTCAACCCCGACCCTTCCATTATCCGAGTGGGTCGGGATTTTTTTCTGATCACTTCAACCTTTGAATACTTCCCTGGCATTCCAATCTACCACAGTTGCGATTTGATTCAATGGAAACTGATTGGACACGTTCTGACAAGATCTAGCCAGCTTCAGATAAACACCCCCGAGCCGGGAGGCGGTGTATGGGCGCCGACGTTGCGTTATCACCAAGGGGTGTTCTACGTGGCAGCTGCCAGCTTTTCGCGTTACCGACCGCAAGAAGATGACCGAGTCTGGCCACTGGGCTTCTATGTTCGAACAACCAATATTTGGGATGACTCTACGTGGTCAGATCCTGTTTATTTCGATCAAGTTGGATTTGATCAGGATGTATGTTGTATCAAGGCTCAGACCGGACTGCGGTGAAATGTTGTTAACATTTCTACAGCTTTTCTGGGATGACGATGGCACAGTTTATCTTTCGTCAACTTATAGAAAGCTTAAAAGAACTCCAAATGCCAATATCAAGGATTTTGCGGTGCACATATGCACCGTGGATCTGGACACGGGCCACTCTACATCCGAGCCGAAGTTGATTCGCGAGTCAGCCTCGGGTGTCGCAGAAGGTTCTCACATTTTCAAACGTGGTCACTATTACTACCTGTTTACTGCTGAGGGTGGCACTGAGAGCGGGCATTGCGAATGGGTCTCTCGCAGTTCACATGGACCGCTTGGGCCTTGGGAGCTTGGGCCGAATAACCCGCTTTGGCGGAACGGAGCCGAAGACGAAGTACAGAACACAGGCCATGTTGATCTGGTCGAAGATGCTCAGGGTCAATGGTGGGCGGTCCTTCTCGGAGTAAGACCTGTTCAACGTGGGAACAAATGGGAGGAATCAGTCCTAGGTACTTAAATGTTATAAACGTGGCCTCCTGTTGAGCCTTTCATTAAATCTGCCGCAGGTCGCGAAACCTTTCTCGTTCCGTTGAATTGGGAGAACGACTGGCCAGTGATTGATGGGGGGAAGATCACCCTTCAAATGACAGGACCTGGACTCTACCATCATACAACACCGGTATCCTGGAAGGACGAATTTTCGAGCCCTCGACTACAATTAGGCTGGTATAGAAAGAGTAAGACCTTCAAGCCTTGGCTATGACCTTGACTAACTTTCAAGATACCCCCTTGATAACCGATTACTCGCTTACGGAACGCGTGAATCATCTCCGACTTTATGGCGGCCCTTACAATCTGTCTATTCCCGCATGTCCGACACTGTTCTTACGCAAACAAATCCATAGATTTTGTACCTGGGAAACAAGATTGTCCTTCCAGCCAGAATCGGAACATACCGAGGCAGGGACAGTACTATGGTGGAACTATTTTACATACATTAGCCTTGGAATTCGGAAGCGCGGTGATAGTCGCATTCTGCAGTTCCAGCAATCCGGTGGATCTTGCATGGAGCATACTCTGTCCCTAACATCTGAAGTGGTACTCGTGATTGAATGCGGTGACCAATATCGGTTTGGATATCGCGAGTTGACGGATCCTGAAATTACTTGGATTGGTGCCATTGACAACATTACTGTGGCCAAATCACCACCTTTGGGAGCAGCATTTACAGGAATGATGCTTGGATTGTATGCATTTGGCGAACGGCAAAAGTCCTTGACTCCCGCCGATTTTTCGTACGCGGAGTTTCGATAGAACGAAACTTCGGATAGGAACTTAGCATTCTACTGGGGTCCATTTATTTCTACCTGTCATACAGCCTGAGTGTTACTGCGCCTGATGATCTACGGTGTGCAGTCATAATCATGAAATCAGAAATGGCAGAATAGAAAGTGACAAATGGCGACCACCTTTGGTGTACACATTAATATTGCAATTATCTCCAGTCCATGGCAAACACTACACAGCGCCATCTTGCTATGCGCTGGTGTGGGGAAAGTCGGACTATTGTAAAGGAAGAACCAAGATGGCCAGCCCGAGGGCCCACAGACTGCCCGAGACAGCTTTGGAGCCGACATTGGAGAGGACGACAGTAGATGTGGGCTTGGGTGGAGAAATTGGGAGCGTAGTAACAGTGGTCGATTTCGCTTTCGTGAAAGTTGATGTACAGGTAGTGTGTCCATGGGGCGAAGTGGAGGATTTCGTGTCTGGGTTACCAGTCACCAGGCTGACAACGGTGGTGGATGCATCCGTGTGGGTACTGAAGCCCACCTGTGGGACAGTCACGGTGTGAGAAGACCAGGAAAGAGTCGTGCAAGGAGGCTCAGGTGCCGATGTCATTGGGACGATATGTCCAGTAGGCGAAGGTGCACCGGTTACATGCTGGGCAGGCACACTGCTTGACGGTGTGGTGGTTGGAACAATACTGATAATAGCAGGATTCTTGGGAACGTAAGGGGCGCAAATTCCGGCGAAATAGGCAAGTGCGGAATCGGTTTCCTGTTGGGAGCTGCTCCAGGCATGAACGCAGGAGTTAAACTTGTCGGTAAACTCAGAGGAGGGGCAGAAGCACGCGGCATCACTGTTGGATGTACACTTGGGAACAGAGAGCCAGGTATTCAAGCACTTAGGCACCAGATCTGGGCAAGGGGGGAGGGCTCGGCGCAGCCGATGTGGTAACGGGCAGTGGGACAGTGGTTTGCGGGGGCTGCTTGACGGGCTCAGTAACCGTCGTGTGCCAAGGCGTGGAGGCAGTAACGGTGGCATGGTCAGGACAATCAGTCACCGAATCTGGGCAACGAGTCACAGTGACAACACGGGTAGTCCAAATGATCGGAGCTGTCACCACAGGGGGCTCATGAGTGGAAGTAGACACTTTCACAACACTGGTGGAAGGCTTGTGCGATTCAACTGGAGCTGTCGGTATAAACACAGCGGATGTCGAAGGAGACGGAGGAGCAACGAGCGGCCCTGCAGGCTTAGGTCCAGACGAACAGTCAAAGCCCATCTGATGCAGTTCCAGATCAACTTCGCCAACTTGATCCAGCACAGAGAGTTGAAACTTCACTGAAACTGCATCACCACACTGCTCATTCACGACGTCGCTTCCCATGGGAGAGGTTGAGGCTATCTGGCGGCAGGTCGAGCCATCTGCCAGAAGATAGGTCATAATGATATCAGCATCGCGTGAGGTGGTGATGTGGAACTTTCGAACGGAGAACGGTGCCTGCTCAGCGTCGATTTGCAACTCCCAGTTATCTTCCCGGGAGAAGACTCCCTCGATACATTTGCCCTTTTCAAAGTCAGAATGAGCAATGTCATCAGCCGTCTGTACTTACTCCTGAGGCGCGGCAGCCATCCTTGGGTGCAAACCCATCAAAGCTGAAGCCTTCATAACTCCAGTTATCTCCATTGCCCAGTTCAGACCAGTCAAAACCAGACTCTTGAGCCGTGGAACAATGGTTGTCGGTATTTTCTGGACTCGGATAGCAGAAGTCGGTACCCCACCACTAGCATATGTTAGTTTGAGTCACAAAATTGAGAACACTTTGTACGTAAGTGCATGCGTATCTCAGGAGAGCTTACAAGGCCACTTGGATGGGCGAGAGCCACGGCACTCAAAAACACGACAGATCCAATCAACTTCATCTTGGATGATGGAGCGGATTTATTTGCAAGTAGTATTGCGAGAATTAACGAGAGACAGCAACGAATCAGTATTAAAGTTCTTATGGGAAAGAATAAGTCTCACGAAGAGAAAAAGGAGAGACGAGAAAGCAGAAGGGCGAAGTTGTCGAGTTGTCGAGTTGTCGTTGATTTGGATCCTGAACAGCGCAATAGAAGGCTTTTAAATCTTCCAGTCGCTAAGCATGAAAGCCACCAATCTCCCCTGGTATCAATGAGGGACAAGGAGGCTTGCAATGATTGGATCGTTAGATCACTATTGACCTCCTGGTGCCAAATAACACCGATTCTTCTACGGAATGTGATGCCATCATCACACCTTGAGCCCTGGGCCTAGTTCCGAATTAAGGTCAGAGTTAGAGATCATACGCGGGAATTGAACCAATCATGGACATCCGCTCAACCTCCACGTGAGTTCTTGCTTCTCATCCCTTGGTCGATCCCAATCGGATAGATGGAATGTCAGGGGCGCCAATCACAGAAGTCGGACCTGGAAGCCGGACAATATTCCGTGACGCATTCTGTACAGTCCCTTGCCTTGTTCTCAGGAACAAACCTGTCTCTGCGAGCTTTGTTATGAAATCCAAGGTCTCGATACTTGGTTCTGCGGCATGTTACGTCTAGGTGGAAATTGCACAAAGGCCATCGAGGTGCCCCAAGGCGCATGGAATGTCCGGGTATTGTTTACAGGTCGTTCTTCTATATGTGTGTGGCATGAGAGTTGTTGTTTTCCAAGTTTTGGCTGGTCTCCATGTAGACACCCACGACCAAAATGATTGCGGCTCTTTGATCATCGTCTACTCTATCAGCCCGCTGAACCACAACCTCTGTTACGCCGGCGCCATTGCACGATATCCAATGTACCCTGAGGGTGGCTTATATCTGTTCCGAGGATCCGACTGGGCCATACGACCTCTGTTATAGGTGCCATATGTGTGCTTTCAAAGGCTCAAGATGCGACCAAAGCAGGTTGATCACATATCAACGGGGTTGTGTGTAACAAGCGAAGAAACTCCCTGCACTAGCCACATGATCACCTGGGTATACTCCTAGCTTTAGACCTCCTTATGGACTACAAACTCCCAAAGATAATGCCGATTGTATGTGCTGTCACAGAGACTGGAGTAGAGAAATGGACAATGATTGGTGTGTCTGTCCGAAGAGACAAGACGACTCATAGAGCAGCCGATGACGATAATGAAATGTATTCATGATACCATTCCAAAGGCAAATTCCTGGAAGCTGTGTGACAGAGGGAAACTCAAAGCCTTGCGACATGGACTTGAAGATTTGCTTGGTCCTGTCTGCCACTTATCTACTATCTCCCGCTTATTAACCCCCACCCTTCACGAGTGCACTCTCTTCCTCTCAACCCATCTTAGCTACATATGACCAACTGGCTGTTTGTCTGTCCATTACCAACCAATGCTTGCTTGGGTGTTGCTGCAGGTGATATTTCTAGTCTGCGTTCCACAGAGGAGTGATTGAGAAAGCTTGTACCCCGGTCGAAAAGGTCAGGCAAGTATCGACATTGCTGGGAGTGTAGGTCACCACTGCGTCACCCGAGCAGTCTTTGGCCGCAAAGCCTACAATCTCCCAGCCCTCGTTATCGACTGATGTGCCGCAAGCCCACGTATATGTTACCCCAAGATTGAGATAGTAGCAGTCCGTGGGGTCATTAAGGGTTAGATACGCGCCCAGGGTGGAGCAGGTATTATTCAGGCTGCTTAACTCTAGCTCGACGTCAAAATTGGTCGGGACTGCATAGGACGAGTTTGCAGGAACCGAGGTGATGGCACCCGTCAGATTGGAGAGAAGGTGCCCGTCATAATTGGCAATATACGTCTCTTTTCGGAAAATCAGTATGGTGATGAAAGTCTGGTTTTTTTGGCTTTTCACTTACCCAAATCTAAAGTGGTGGTTCCATCTTCGGATGAGTACGTGCCATCGCAGTAGCATTGCAGAGTAGATCCACTATCGACGAGCTGGCAGTCGTCGCAAGAAGACCAATAAGAGCCACTATAGATGAGTTTGGGTTATGAAAGTTCAATTAAAAAGACAGACCCGTGGACGGTGCATGTAAAAACTCACTCTGTTTTCCACTACCAATACCGACGTGTTAGTTGTCAGGTGGTTACTATGTCATTCCAAACAGGTGTTGGGAATATTACAACATACCTTAAGAGTACCTTCGCTATTCTCGATTTTATTAGGAAGGTACACGCTGCTTGTGATCTCCCCGGTGCCATCATCTGTGGGACAAGTCGCGATCAGCCAAGAATCAATTAGGGATATATCCGTGCATTCAGAGGAATATCCTTGTGACTGGACCAGAGATCCCAGTCCAAGGACAAGAAAAGTGACTTGCAAACACTTCATGATGGTGAATTATAGGCTGCTGGAGTGATATGTAAGAAATGTTGATTTTCTTTCATCGCCCACAGTCTTTCTCCAAGGTTATATATGCCCTCACCTGGCAGCCACAATACAACCTCATGACGCGGCCAGCTTATCCCCTTTGACTTCTTTATTCCTGCCGAAGCCTAGTTCCACACTTCCTGTCAGTCCTCCACTTCTATCACAATCCTTCTGAATAAGCCCTAAACCGGTTCAAGAACGACTTCGGCAATAATGCGCTAGTCAGGGACTTTGCTTACCTCTAACCTGAATAGAAGATGACCTGCATCGGGGATAAAACTCTTGGGATCAAGCTTCACCAAACTCGGTTGTGAATGCATTGAACCGGGATATTGATTGGCTCTTGGGACTTTGCTCCCCTAGTCAAAAGCTAGTGTAGTGTGGCCTTGAAAAATCTCCTGCAGTTGCCGCATTCCCCTATCCTTCTAACGCATTACTCCCATTTACAACTTTTGCCCTCAGTCAAAAGGAGTAACCAGGAAAAGAACCATCAGACGTTGCAGTGCAAAGCACGGCGTGTAAGAGGGACTTCGGGTTCCTTCATCCATTGACTGGCTGGTGTTCAGCTCGGGAAGTGGGGATATCTCACATCATGTACTAAAATATTTGCGTGAGGCTGTAAAGCGTGAACCAATGATATGAATATATTTGAGAATTGAGCCCCACGCCCGCGGAAATGAATACTGCCCCACAAAGTAAGCACCAATAGCTTAGCGAGGGATGCTCCGTTACAATCGACGAAGCAGGTTTGGGTCGCGGAAGATGCATTCCTCTTTTCCCCTTTCTGTTTTCTTTTGAGCGTTTAGGAACAATAATATAGATATTCGGGGTAAAGTTCTAGATCTAACTTGGGTGATGGGCTCTATTTTAGGCTTAGAAGAAATAACCTGGAAGGCCACGAGATTCAAAGCATAGACTCCTGATTTTCAGTTGAGCACTGAGCAGCGAGGTCTCATCAGTAGTACTCGGCCAGTCCAAGGCTAGAGAAATCAGGCACATCATCCCCGCACTTGAAAGAAGGTGAATACGCTTTATCCGGTAAGAACCCCCCTTTTCCACGCGGTGCGATAGCTCCACTGTGCTGCGGTTTCGGTGCGCCAGGTCCAGTAGAACCAGCCCATGGCAGTCTCGAAAACGGACATCTGTGCTTCGGCGTAATATAGGAGCCATTTTTTGTACGCATCCGAGTACTCGGAGACGTCGGCGTTGGCATCAGCACAGCTGCATGTGCCCTCGCTGGCCGTGGGACAATACTGCGTCGAGGAACTCGTGTCATACGTTCCCTCCCACCGAGTTCCGCGACCGACGTTGTTCAAATATTCCGCGCAGTCAGTGTCAGCTTGGGACCACTCGCCACATATTGTAGGGCCCCATCCAGAACTAGTGGTATTAATAGCCTCGATCATACTATACCAGCTGCTGCAGATGAGCTCAATCTTGGCCGTGTGGTTTAGCACAATCTCGCCGGTATTGAAGGTGGTATACTGGTGCGTGTCCAGATACATGTTGTCTGGGTGGTCCTTGAACATTGCGTCCCATTTATCCAGATTCAGGAACCCGTCGTGGAAGACGATGGTGGCATTCACACCGTTCTCCCGAACTAGTTTAGCTGTCTGATTGTTCCAATCAAGGACTTTTTCCACGGACAAAGAAAGCATGAGTGGCTCATTGACAATGCCATACATCGTCACAATATTTTTATATCGGTCTTGGGCAAAGAATGTCGAGAGTTGATCATGAATCTCCAGACTTCGATTCGCGTTCAACTCCCCGTCTGTTCCATTCAACCAGCGGATTTGTCCTTGATGGCCACTATGTTGCCAGCCGTTTTGGCTACCAGGGACGCCATGAAGATCGAGTTTAACTCGGAGTCCATATTTGCGACAGTACTCGATTGCACGCAGGAGGTATCGCCAGGAAATCTTTGCCACGTAGGGATCGTCGTCATACACTTTCACTGCCCAGTAGGAATATTGGATGCGCACGTGGTCCAGACCTGCTTCTTTGATTTCGGCAAAGTCCTGCTCCGTATAGAAGGTCGCGTAATGCTTTTCGATGGTGGTTGCGGCGCTGGAGCCCAGTTGTTCACTCAATGTCCACTCATCAATAACACCAGCATCGGACGAGTAGGTGTTGAACAAAGATGGCACGATCCATGGTTCAATAGATAGCCAACCGCCAATATTGACTCCTCGAATAGGTTGTGAACCGTAGGGAAATGCTTCATTTAATGGCGGCACGTTATTGTTAGGTCTGGCAGAATCATCCCACGACGAGTTAAGACCCATGATGTACAAACCACCAATAGTGTCATTTGTAAAGGTTAGGTTGAACCCTTCGGTTTCATACCAGGTGAAGGGATCGAGGACGGTCCCTTGCGCATACGACTAATAATCGGGTTAGCTTCACTCCTCGCCAGTGCACCAAAGGCCAACTCACAGGAATGCTATCCCGACTAATTGTGTCCAGGTTGGCGGTCAAGTTGCTCGAGGAGCTTGACGAGCCCGAAGAGGAAGAAGACGAGCCTGTTGATTTCTTCTGGGATTCGATGACTGCGATTGGGATGATAATGGCAAGCAACAGCAAGATTCCCGCCATCGTTCCAATCCAGATACGTTTTTTCCTGGACCATGAATCCCAGAACTTCCAAAACGGTCGCCGCTCAGTACTCCCATAGCTTCCTTCCCAACCATCCTCGTATTTCCATGCCTGGTCCATCGCAGGACCACCTCCGCCACGGCGGCGAACATTCATGTCCGGGCTGTGGCCTGCTTCTAAATAAGCCCCAGATACGACTCTAGCTCCAGACTTGTGTCTTGGCCTTCCCTCAAGGAGTTCGGCGTCGAGGGCACCGGCTCCTGCCCCCAAAGCGGCTCTTTTCCGTTGTCGACGCTCTCTGCGTTCATAGTCTTCATCTTGGTGCCTGGATCGTTCCCGCGCTCGCTCTCGTTCTCGTTGGCGACGCTCCCATTGCTCCGGTAAATCTTCCATCTCGTGCTCAGAGGTCTGTCGCGTCAAAGCATCAGCGGCAAGTAAATGGGAAGCACTGCTTGTCGACTCCATGCTCCGATGCTTCTTTTCAACTGCCCCGGCAGCAGCAGCTTCCATGTTCCGCTCCCGCTGTCTCTCTCTTTCACGCCGATCTCTTCGCCTCTGTCTCCTCGCCTCCGCATCAACATCGAGTTCCCCTGCCCGATCTCTGTCCCGAGTCCGTCGCTCTCTCACTTCCTTTGTAGGACTTCCCTCTCCCTCCACATACTCTCTCCTTCGCCGATGCCCGTCGCGATCCCGCTCCCGATCACGTTTCTTGATAGGCGATGTAGCGGGCGACTCCTTTGCCTTGCCCCCCTCCTCTTCCCTCCGTCTTCGTCTCCGCTCTCTGCGTCTCTGGTCTTCTTCGTATGCATCAATTCCATCTCGCTCTTGGTCGTAGGAATCATAACCCGCATCCTCCCCCTGGAACCGATACTTTCTTCTCTGTGGATCCCCAGGACTGGACACTGCGCCATCATCATCATCATCATATCTCCTCCGTCGATGCTCTCTTTCCCGCCGACGCTCGCGGTCGCGCTCTCGATCGCGGGACTGCCCGTGTCGATCGCGGCTACGAGACTCCCCCGGCATCCCCTCTCCTTAACAGTGTCACCGCAGGACCGGAGGTTCGTGATCAATCATGCACGGATCCTTCAATGTGGTTATGGGGCTTAGTGCGCTGCAGCGGGCCGAGCTCGCTCTTTCGGGCCGCTCAGGGGCGTGGAATGCTCGCGTGAGAATGTGAAGCCCCGCGCAACGTGTTCGGCAAATCGGTGTGACGGCTCGGATTATTAATTCTCGTGGTTGGTTTGGAAATTCTGGAATCGCAATGAAAGCGGTTAGGCAAGTCGCAGGCGTTGGGGGTAAGTCAAGAGTTGTTTTGATCACCTTTTCGCGCGCGTTCCAAGGTTAGTGCGCGTAAGGCTGTTGAAGACGCGGGGTTTCTTCCTTCGCGAACGTCGGGGGCTTAGTCGCGTTGTTCTTTGCTTTGCTCTTTCGATGTGATCAGTAGCTTATCTTGAATCACAATGTTGGTGTGGACTCTGGAGTCTGCGATGTGAGGGACGCGTAAGTGGTGGAGCTGTGAGGACCAGGGTCTTTGCGACACACTACATTACCCTATATAGTCCTGGTTTACTAGAGTCGGTTTTTGCTTCATTTTTTGGAAGGTACAGTATACTACTCGGGTCCTCTAATTGGGCATTTTTACCATTTTCAATCAATGTGTATGCTGAAGTTTGATTGGAAATCGTGCCCGCGGGTTTTCTTAGGTGGTTCACCGTCTCGGCCATTCGGTCTCGGTCATTCAGTTCGAGGCCGCCGATATATATCGCTGATCTATTGTCCCGCCTCAGATCTCCAGATTTTTATTAAAACACCAAGACTTCTAGAGTTTGAAATCAGAGACATTTTGATCTTGTTTCATAGGTACTAAAATGCCAACCAAAATTCAACCGCGCAGGGCAGAGCATCTCGGCTCCCTCCTGTGTCCTACAGAGCTTCTCCAGGCCGCCTCTGGCAACAGAGACCCAAGGACATTGTAAGAAATCAAGAACCGAGAGATCGCAGTGATTGTGAAGGACCAAATCAATCTTGGACTCAGAGTAGTCAATGATGGAGAGTACAGGCGCACTCGTAAGAACGCTTGAACCCTATGCCGAATAACCATTGACTTTCTAGTATTTTGGGGGTCTTTTTTTGACTAGCTTGATGGGTTTGAGGAAGTCCCGTTGGTTGCAGAGGACATTCGGATGTATATTCCCAAGAACAAAGCGCTTCTGAACTATCATATTGGAAGTACGGTTTTATGCACGAGCAAGATCAGACACCCTGGACATAGCCCACACTTAGAGGAATTCCTCTACATGAGATCGATTGTTGAGCCAGACAGGCTGGGTGATGTCAAAATCACCATTCCTGCACCCCATTGGTACCATCTCCGGTACAAGCATGGTCATGCTTACCGAAGCGAGGTTTATGCATCCGATGAGGAATACTTCAAAGATCTGGCAGCAGCCTATCGAAAGGAGCTACAACTTCTGTACGATGCAGGTCTGAGACGGGTTCAAATAGACGATCCTGACCTGTCATGTGAGTTATCCCAGTTTCATTTCGTATTTCGACATGAAAGACCGAAGTTCCGAATCTGATGGTGTTCACAGACTTCTGCTCTAAGGATGTCCTAGAAAACTGGGCTCTTGACGAGACAAATACACAATCCCCCACGGAGCTACTTGCATCATACATCAAATTGTACAACGACTGCCATGATGTGCCTCCTGACATGCATGTCGGAATCCACATTTGCCGGGGCAATTTCACCGACAGCCGATATTGGTCGGCTGGCGGCTATGACGCAATAGCGATTCAATTGTTTCGGGAGCTCAACGTTAACACCTTCTATTTGGAATTTGACACTTCACGAGCTGGCGGATTTGAGCCTTTGCAATTTTTGCCAGTGGGAAAAAATGTGATCCTAGGTGTCGTCTTGACGAAGTCGGCAGAAATTGAAAACATTGAGGAGCTGAAAGAGCGCGTCCTCAAGGCTGCCAGCTTTATCGCAGAAGGAAATGGTATCGGCCTTGAAGAAAGTCTTCAGATGGTAGGTGTCAGCCCCCAGTGTGGCTTCGCAAGCAACAGTCGAGAGGATCGCTTTACAAAGGAGAACATGTTGGACAAGTTAAAATTGGTGAGAGAGTTGGCAACTGCTATCTGGCCGGGAGAGGCGTGATACGGCCTCAAGCTCCTGCATTTGCTAGGGTGGCGTAACGTGGAAATTGTGCTCAGAGAAATGGACTAACTAAAAATGAGTCCGAGGATTGAGAAACATGAACAGCATGGCTTAGCTATATTCTATGAGCTTCCAATGTATTTCCCATTAGTTCCATCCAGCTGTGCTTCTAGGACCGCACTTCTACCTCCTAGAACGCTTTGGATTGCCTCGGGTAGCCCCTGTGCCAATTCCGCCACGTTAGATGCCCGGCCAGCCCACAATTCCCCACCGGCGGCAGCTTTCGCAATTCCAGCATAGTCAGGGGTGGGCGCAAATGAGATGTTCAAGTCCTCATTCGTAGCTCGGGAACCATCGCCATTTGGGTGAACCAGCAGCATGCTTCGCCGAGGCGCATTCCATCCCTTGTTGTTCAACACGATGGTCAAAATGGGGATATTGTAGCGACGTGAAATCCAGTAAACCGAACCTGGGACGGAGAACAAGAATGTACCATCACCGACAACTTGTACTACAAATTTACCCTTACCGGGACCTCCATTCTTCACATCCGATGCCAGCTTGATTCCAAGTGCGCCACCACCAGACCAACCCAGACCGCCGCCGCCACAGTTAATCCAGGAGTTTGGCAATGTCGCAGCAATCTGATCCGATACAGGGTGCGACAGT
This sequence comes from Penicillium longicatenatum, assembly GCF_028827895.1. NCBI lineage: Eukaryota > Fungi > Ascomycota > Eurotiomycetes > Eurotiales > Aspergillaceae > Penicillium > Penicillium longicatenatum. The sequence continues at coordinate 209,871 of NW_026643121.1, read as the reverse complement.
GTGACCGCTTCGATCGCCCAAATTGCGTCTGTAGGGCAACCCTTGCGAACTTCCGACATTAAATACGAAACGTTGATCAAGGCTTCGTCACCACCTTCAGGCAGAGCAGCCGAGTCGGTGATCTCCTGTCGTCGCTTTAAATATTCCTCATCACGTTGCTGTCCCATTGCTATATTGTCCTTGGATCCAATGTACTGTTGGATCTGGCCGTTGATGCCGATATAGTCGTTGAGCTGCTTCAGTGCAGTTGCGGAGTCCGCACGGAATGTAGCCATTGAGTTGATGTAAAACACAGGAATTTGTTGCTTCAGGGGGTCGACATCAATATGAATTATCTTCGTCGAATCGGAGGGCTTGAACTGAGTTGGCACCCATGGAACATCGCAATCAATCACAATAATAAGATCAGCGGTCGTCACTAGTTCGTGGCCTGGATAACTTAATCCCACCCAGGCCGGGTGGTTGGCAGGGAAGCACATGTCGCTTCCACCAGTGTCTAGGACTCGAATTCCCTTGAAGTGATTTGCCAAGGTCACCAGTTCCGTCACAGCCTGGGCTTGTCGGCCAGTATATCCGACCACCACTAACGGGCTTTTCGCATTCGCAAGCTCGGATGTAATCAACTCGACTCCGGCTGTGGGCAGGGCAGCGGGTGAGACGGGTCCCCAGACCTTTTGATTCAGCTGATAGGGTTCGATCTCTTCCTCCATGACTTCTCGAGCTCCGACCAGATAGACCGGGCCCTTTGGGTCACTTGTGGCCCATTGAAGGGCTCTGTTCACGATCTGTTTCACATTCTTCCCGGATTTGAGTTCTCCGGTGTAACGACAATATTGTGACACAATTTGCTTTTGGTCTGGCACATCCTGAATCCAGTGGATATACTCAGTCCGTGATCCCCGGGTCTCTCCTTCGATTGTGTACGGAGACAGACCAGCAAAGATCAGAACCGGAGCTCGGCCGCAAGAGGCATTGTGAACCGCAGCGCCCAATCCTTGAGTACCCACATCGACATGAACGATAACAGCTTGAGGCTCACCAGTGAGGCGAGCGTATCCATCCGCCATCGAAAGTGCTACCATCTGGACGGCAGGGTTAGCTCTTGTTCCCGTTCCACACATGACCGCGCTATGAAAATCGCTGAAACTGCGAGTCTCAGACGATGACAGGAGGCTTCACACATACCTCATTGGGACATGTGATGATTTTCGGAAACTGGCCATTCTTCTCCCGCTGTCCTTTCAACATGGCCTCGAGAATTGACGGGTGGTCTGACCCCAGATTAACAAAGACATGACTGACGCCACCCTGAAAGGAAAAGAGCATTAAAATGGTGTGATAATGACGATGTGCTGGCCACAAACCTCCCAAAGGGCCTCAAAGAAGGCAAACGACGCGGTATACACCCTGGTCAATCGACAGTGAGTTTCTATGCAAAAGAAGCATTGTGGAGATATCAACATACATGACTATATTATGATTCCTCTTATTGTTCAACAAGAGCTTCAAGGGTAGAGAATAGGATAAATAGTTGGAAAAGAAAGATCATTGTGAATGCGGGGCAATTCCGTTGCTCTCGATCAACCAAGTTGGCGATCATTTCGGAGTTGTGTCCGAGATGAGGAGATGTGGGGGGCAACATCCACCGGATCTTTTGGAATCCACCGGATGTTCTTCGCCCAGACTCAATTTTGGCTAGGTTGTGAGCCAAGGGTATTTAGAGTGGTGATCTTGCATCGGGCTGAGCTTTCCCATATTCTTAAGTCGGGATGACATTTTGTTGATGGAGCCCCAAGGGATACTATTGGATCACATCAGCTCCTGTGAAATGATACCGCCCCAAGTAAGAGTTCAGGAATCAGGTGACAGCAAGGAGCACATCACGGCATCCATAGCTCACCTGTAACCTCGCATCCCCTTGTTCTTGTGGTCTTCACCCCCTGCCCCTGGCTTCACGGCTAGGATGGAGAAAAGAAGCTTTTTGGGAAAATATAAGTGTTCTTCTGTTTTTGGTTTGTGAACAGGGTGCACTTCGCTTAATCAATGTAATCTTGTTCATTGGTGGAAGATATTCACCAACCCTTGCTATACCCGGGAAGATCAACGCAGACTTGTTCCCCAGGCTTTTCACCACCCGGGGATATTAAGACTTTTCCGTCGCTCCCCCGCAGGATGTTTCTCCGCAATTGAAGTTCGGTATAAAGATCTCCGATTCAATAGAGACTTGACTTGGAGCCCCATAAATATGGGGCCATTCAACTCTTCCTCGTGGTTTCCACTTGTCAGCAACTATCACGATGCATCTACTGGAAATCTCTTCAGTGCTGGCCATTGGGCTGGCGCTTTTGACTCCTGTCTATGCAGTTCCGACCAGTGGAAATGTTTGCACTGTGAAGGCAAGAGGTCACCAAAAGGATGACGTTGAAAACATTTTACAGGCATTTAAGAAGTGCGATAACGGTGGCACCGTGGTTTTCCCCGAGGATCAATCATACTGGATTGCGACGCGATTGAACCCAGTCCTTAATGATGTTAAAATCGAGTGGCGCGGCAAATGGACAGTGAGTGATCCATCCCCAATCGCAGGCAAATTTTGATCAGTGGTCATCTGAAGAGAGAAAGCTGATGATCTGAAGTTCTCTGATGACCTGAGCTACTGGCGCAACAATTCCTACCCAATAGCCTTCCAAAACCATCACGCTGGTTTCATCATTTCTGGAAACAAGATCACCATTGATGGCTATGGAACAGGCGGAATTGATGGAAACGGAAATGTGTGGTACGATGCGGAGGAAGGGACTACGCAGCCAGGGCGACCAATGCCATTTGTGTTTTGGAATGTGTCGGATGTCAACGTGGAGAACTTCTACGTGAAAGATCCACCGCTGTGGAGCTTGAACATTATGAACGGCAAAAATATGCGTTTCAACAATATCATATGCAATGCTACCGCAGTGAATGCGCCGTATGGGGAGAATTGGGTACAGAATACAGATGGCTTCGGTGAGTAGCTCATCCAACCCACTGTTAATCAAAAGGAAATTAACGGAGGCAGATACGATGGATGTGGACAATGTTCAACTCACCAACCTGGTATATCAAGGTGGGGATGATTGTATCGCGATCAAGCCACGTTCCTACAATGTCGACATTCGCAATGTTACCTGCCACGGAGGAAATGGCGTTGCGATTGGAAGCTTAGGGCAGTATCTGGAAGACTCGGGTGTGGCCAATATTCTAGTCGACAACGTGAAGATCATTCGACGCAATAATGACATGGAAAACGGCGCCTACATCAAGACATGGATGGGCGGCCTCGTGCCCCAGAGCTCGTATGAAAGTGCCGGCCTTCCCCGTGGCGGTGGCTGGGGGAGTGTGCGCAATGTGATATTTTCGAATTTCGAACTGGATGGTCCCAGCTCCGGAATTGCCATAACTCAAGACAGTGGTGACAATGGTTCATACGTTGGAACGAGTAAGATGAGCATTTCCAACGTTGCGTTTGTGAACTTCACAGGATATATCGACAGGGACTCGACTAAAGTCGCGTCGGTATCCTGTTCCAATCTGCATCCATGCTATAACATTGACTTTGACAATGTTGTATTATATCCCGAGAACACCACCACTCCAGGCATAGGATCTTGCTCTTACACAGCCGATGATGGGGTGCATGGGCTCGAAGGATGCTAGTCAAAACTTTTCAGTGCTGCTTAGCTAGCTCATTGTTCTCCAATTGATATCTGAGATATAATTCATTCTTTCAATGCTTCTCACAGACCCTAGTAGCCAGTCTACGCTAATCTAGGCTTAGCTCGTACTCCTACCCCTACCGCCCCACGTCTTATCTCCTTCCACTTCTTTGCCTTCGTTGTAACTGCCCATATCTGCTTCCTGATCAACGTCAAAGTTTGCTTGCTCTGTGTGGAACATCTGGAAAGGCCGACAAAGGTAGCATAATGAGTCGCCATGGAAAGCTCCAGGTCGCACCGTTCGGACAATGGATTAGCCCTATCACGGACGAGATGATCACATCTAAAAGTATCGTCTTTACTGAGATTTCCGCTGCTGTAAGTATGTTCATATATTCGGCATAGATATTTGCGCATACTAAACAGATAATCAGAAAGATGGTATATTTTATGTAATTGAAGCTCGTCCAAGTGATGCTGGACGATGCTGTATCGTTCAATGGCGCGATGGACAGGCTAGAGATGTCCTACCTCAAGGATATAGCGCACGAACGGCAGTGCATGGATACGGTGGAGGCGCAATCAGCCCTCTACCAGACAACAAAAGATTAGTTTTCTCGGACGCACGTACACACGGAGTTTGGATCCTCGATTCTACGACCTGTCGCGTCACAACAGCTATCATGCCAAATCCCCATGTCTATTTCGCGGATTTTCATGCCCATCCAATTCAGGAGGAGTGGATCCTAGCAGTTCGCGAAGATCATCGATGCTCGTCAGGGCAGGTTATTAATACCATTGTCGCGATCGATTTAGTCAAAGGCAAAACACACAGCCTGGCCAAAGGCGCTGATTTCTACACGCACCCACGTTTTGACCCGTCCGGAACTCGAGTGTGCTGGACGCAGTGGCACTATCCAAACATGCCTTGGGTTGGGACCGAGCTTTTTGTGGCGTCTTGGAAAAATGACGGCTCTATGGATAAGCCTACCTTACTTGCAGGAAGAGAGGGCCATGAGAGTATCGCCCAGCCCCGATGGGGCCCCGATGGTACGCTTTATTACGGTCCTGATATCAGCGTTAACTGGCAACTTTGGCGATGGCATCCAGACTGGGTTGATTCTGTTCCTACACCCGTTTCCCTGGATGGGCTAGAAACAGGCGAGTTTGCTGGACCAGAATAGTGGCTTGGCAGGTACATATATCCTTCATCTATTTTCTCATGGATTGGTCTCATGATTAACTCTTGTGCTTTGTAGTTGTGCATATGGACTTCTCGATTCCAACACCATGGTTGCTACATGGACATATAACGCCACCGAGCATCTCGTTCTCATAAATCTCACGACCTTGAAATATCAATTTATCGCAGCTCCGGTTGCAGCGCTTACGGGAATCGTTGATAGCGCCCTAGCTGTAACTTCTCCCATCAGCGTGGCTATTATCGCATCTTCACCCAACTCTCCGCAGGCCTTATACCACGTGAAATTGAGCAAACCGGTCTCTTTTACCACTCTCCGGTCTTCGACTACGATTTCCGTCCCCAAAACATTTTTCGCGCAAGGCAGATCTATCTCATTTCCTCGTTCGAATACAGGACCTGACTCTGGCGAGAAAATAGATATAATCGCAAAGGCTCATTCGACTGCGCATGCATTTTTCTTCCTACCTCAGAACCCTCACTATGTCGGTCCTGAGGGCTGTCTACCCCCATTGATCATTTCGATTCACGGTGGCCCCACCCTTCATTCCAGCCCTGGGCTTTCTTTACAGTGGCAGTATTATACAACCCGTGGCTACGCTGTCGCCCTGTTGAATTATGCTGGGTCATCGGGATACGGAAGAAAATACCGCGAGATACTCAACGGGAAATGGGGGACTCTAGATGTCCAGGATGCCGCCGACTGCGCACGATACCTTAGTTCTTCAGGTCTAATAGATGGAAATGCGATTGGAATAACCGGGGGTAGTTCAGGCGGCTACGCTGCTCTACAAGCTATCTGCGACTTCCCATCCCTTTGGGCAGCCGCAGTGAGTATCTCGGGGATCAGCGACATTGAAGCGCTTGTCAAGGACACGCATAAATTTGAAAGCTTCTACCCCCTGAAACTTATTTTTGGACAAGACGTGCCTAGGGATGAAAGTGTTCGACAAGTGACATATCGTCAGCGCAGTCCACGTTTCAAAGCACAGAAGAACAAGATTACAGCTCGGACAATGTTGCTCCAGGGACGGGAGGATCAAATTGTTCCTTTGAACCAAGCTGAGGCCATGACGCGCTCAATCCTTTCCAATGGCGGTACAGCAAAGCTCATAGTCTTTGGTGGAGAGGGTCATGGGTTCCCGCGGGAGGCAGAAAATGCACTACGCGCGGTGCGAGAAGAAAACAAATGGTGGCGCCAGAGTCTAGCCATTCAACAGGCATCCTCGCATCTAGAAATCAGTATCTCCTTGGCAGCTTTATGTTACATTGCTGTGATCTTTTGGTTGTATCAGCGATTTTAAGATTATTAAATTATTGCTTATGGTTTTTATGGTCAAAGATTTTGACAGTTTATGCATATAGTCTAGTATGAACTCAGTAAGTGATGATATTGTAAGGAGAACAGGGCTAAGTCAATAATGGCAGCCCTCAAGTATAGCCAAGTAGGATTTTCTTTACTCAATCCTTGGACCTTCAACAATGTATCAGTGGGACAATCATGACTAGGTGCTCGCCTATTACATTACTATAATATTATACTCTTAAGAAACTCACTCGGACCTCGGAAAACCCACAACTCCGTCCCTTCTGGGCGTTCTCTTCATCCAGACCTCTTTATCCGGAATGTCCAAATTGGCAACCATTGCCTCGGGAACCAATTTCGCCTTGCTATAAGGGCTTCTGAGACTGACCCCATTGTAAATTTCAATCACATGATCAACTTGCCGAGGCAGATCTCCCCAGGCTTCGTCACCTTCATTGTCCGCTTTTGAAGGAAGGTGGTACGATTGATGAGAGGTCGGGATCGGCCCGGATGGTCTAAGCCTGCCTGGTTCACTACCTGGAAAGGAGTCGACATGATGGGAATTTCTGCCTCTTTCATGGATCTGCTTTGCATCAAGCTTACCTGAGATAGCATCGTTGCAGGCCTGGCGAACAGCCTTCATCTCATGGGCCAGGTTGATGACAGTGGCAAATATTTCCTCAGCCTCATCATCGTCGAATTGACCAATACAGTCATCAACAAATGCCATCAACCTATGCAAATTATATTTGTTATAGTCGTCGGTACGGCTCCATAGCACAATTCGCAGACCTCGGAGTATTTGCTTCTTAGATGAAATCCGGGCCAGCATGCATCCGGTACATTTGTTGGCCTGGTATCGCCAGGCGCCAGGCGCCACAGGTATGGTGTTTGGCGGCGTCCACATCCCCTTCAACGCTCGAAGGTCTGCTAAGGTCTTTGTTTCACAAAGGGGAATAAGCTCTGGGTGTACATCAAATGCATGGAAATGCACAGTAATCTCCCGTTGAATAAGGTGTAATATGTCAGTGGTCACTTCAGGATTCATGAGGTGGTGGACTCCACATAATTTGGGTGAATTATTCACTTTAGGGCGTCTTAGGCATTTAGGTAGAACTAGAATGAATCGCAAGATGCGAGTCTTATAAGATGAATGAGTTGTGTTGTCTAAATGCAGTATCTGTGTCAGCATTGTGATCTCAGCTTGTGTGAGCTCTACAAGTGACTCTGGGTACTTCTCAAGTGGTTCAAGGTCGGGTCTATTGGGTCTACCAATAGGCGCAAGAGTAAGTTGCTTTCTATGGTCCTGGCTTCTGTGTAAATTCATGCCTGCGTCGCAAGGCAATCCTGAATGCGTATCTCAGTCGTAACGTTTGTGAGAATTTGGAATTTTGGCGAAATTGAAATAGGACAATCTGATGGGGAATGCCACTACATTTATGCAGTGCCTTCGTCTATGAATATCCAATGTCTCTGTTTCTATCGGAGCCATGAACCCGGTTTGTTTCATGTTCTTTATGCCTGGACACAAATATCATTATGCTCTGTATCTTATTCGATTCTTTGTTTATTCCCATACAGTCCTTTGGACTATGCTGTTTTTACAACCCTTTATTTTCGTGAATGAAATTCAAAGCATTCGTGTCTTTCATTGTCTTCCACCCATTGTTTAACTTGCCGGGGATTTTTCCCTTCAAGCAGTCCATATCATGGCTTCTAATACGTCACATCCAGATCCGCACGCAGGAGTCCGCACCTCCTGTCCCTAGAACATGGCAAATTCCATGATCTCGATTAGTCTGCCTGGGGCCCCACCTAATACAAGTTAAGAAGTGCTCTGAAGAATCATCAATGGTTTTCACTAGGCGTGCGTCCTGTGACAAATCCCAGCACCGGATCGTGCGGTCGTCACCCACACTCATCAGGTATCTCCCTCCTGGATGAAATGCAAGGCCACGGACCCAACTGTCATGCCCTACCAGGGTTTTGACGAGGATCCCTCAATCATTCCATAGTTTGATTGTTTTGTCTCTGCTTCCAGTGGCAATGAACGTGGAGCCCCTCAATGACGATACCATCAATGGAGCAAGAGCAGCTATATTGGAATGGCTCAAGGCAGGGGCAAAGGCACAACATTCGATGTAGCTCTCATGGCCTGGTAGACTGGTCTTTGCTTGACCGGAAGAGGCTTCCCAGATCGTAGCGGTGCGATCATCTCCCCCGGCGACTAAATACACTCCATCAAAGGAGGGCGCAATGTCGCGGATCCACTCGCCTCCGGTGTCGATACGCTTCACACAGTAACCTGTGAACACATCCCAAATGCGAATTGAGGCGTCCCGACCGGTAGATACTAGCAGGGTCCCCGTCGGCGTGAGAAAGCGAACGGCCGAAACGGGTTGATCGTGGCCGTGCAAGGTGCGAGCATTTGTATAGTCTGTATTTGGATCCCATGGTGAGATCGCCAGAGCCGGACGCGAGCAGGGTGCGCCCTTGAGGCCCACCGAAATCTAGGCCAAATACCGGTCGTGAGTGGCCTTTCAACGTGCATTCCAGCACACCAACTTCCCGATCCCATATCTTGATAAAACAGTCTTCGGATGCGGAGGCCACAGATGGATGGAGCGGGTGGAAAGCAAGACAGGTTATTGCCGCGCGATGGGACTGCAACATATGTTTCGCGCTAGATGTAGGCAGCCAGTTGGTTGGCGTCATTTCCATATCGATAGGAGAAGCACTTTCAAGTTTCGATTCTAAGCTGGTGATTCTTGATTCTAGGTCCAAGATCTATTCGCTTATTAGCCTGCTACATCTCAATGGACCAAGGACATACCGCACCCTCCTCTGTAGCCGCATCACGTTAGTCCATTTCGCGCCAAAAGTCCTTCGTATTTCTTGCGGGCGACAATATCGAAGCTGTTATCCACTGGAAGCTCATTTTCGACGATTTCAACACTTTGTCGCGCATTTATGGATGCTAAATAAGCAATCATGGACTTGTGACTGTGAGAGATTAGCTGAAGGTCTCCGCACTAACGACTATCAACCTACAGCTCTCCGGCCTGTCTAGTTGTTAGGATGTGAGTCATGACGGGAAATTTCTCTAATAAGGGAAGCGAAAACCTCAAGGGTCAAGAGACGATACAAATACTGCTCAACTGGACTCCGAGCCATCGTACAAGCTGTGACTTGCATGTCATCTATCATGTTGACATGCAGTCCAGGTCACACAAGATCTGGGTGTCGTCCCTTGCCAAAACAAAAAAGATCTTGATAATATTCTTTCATTGGATATTGCCGGAGTATTTGTAAAAAGGAGTCTCACGTTCTACGTCATATAGATTGGACGTGAGTTTTTTGAGTTGTACATGAGCAGAGGCCACCTAGTGGCCGTACAGGATCTGCCGGTCCGTCACTCACTCCAGACATTGGCCGCCCAAAGGCACCAGGTATCAAGAAGCTGCGTGTCCTCTATCATATGGGAAGAAAAGAAATAGAGAGAAAACGCCCGTCGCCGTGCAATGCAAGTGGAAAGTGTAGGAAAGATGAGTGGGAAAACAAGACAATCTCAAGCCTTGCCCTTCTTCTTGTCCTTCTTTTTCTTATCCGAGTCGGCTCCCGAGCTCTCGCCAGACATGCCAGGCATGCCAGGCATTCCTGGGATCGAAGGCATACCGGGCATCCCCTGCATATTCTGCAGTTCCGCCATGGCTTCTTTGAACGGGTTATCGCTCACGCCACCTCCACTGTATGCAGGCGAATGAATGGGCAAGATGGTTCCGATTTTCCAACCACGCGGAGCCTGGGGAGCTTCTGGGAGTTTCTCGGGGGTCGGGAGGCCACGAATGCGGAGTCGGTATGGGGATTGTTCGTTGGTCGGGTGAGCTTTCAGGTATTGCGCGACGATGATGAAAAGATGGTGTTCTGTAGGAAAATCAGTTAGTGTCGATCCAATGCCATTGACAATCACCAACAGCGCATTGTGGAGAGATGACAACCGGGCACGTACTATTTTTGATGTTGGAGTTCATCAGGCGGCCATTCTCATCCTTCAAGAGCACACGCACCCGGCCAGGATTCGCCCAATCCTTCGGGTGTAGCTTCTCGGGCTCCAAGGCGACTTTCAATCCTAGCATCTGTACGGCGTCCACAATGTCTCGAGCCAGCGGGTTTTCGACTGCAAGTTCTGTTCCAACCTTGCGGCCCTCCGCGCGGGAACGGGTCTTGTCGAAATAGACGGGGTACAGGCATTGGTAATGTCTGGGAATTTCACGCTGGGGCTGAGGCTCGGGCATTTGGGGCATCTGGGGCATCTGGGGCATCTGGGCCACGGGTGGGCTTGGGGTGGCCGTAGGTGCGGAGGCCGGGGCAATGACGAAGTCGCTGGGAAGGGACTCCGAGGGAGCGACCTCATCGGGGTCGGAGTCAGACAGCTCCTCGATGCGGGCGTGGTGCGACATGGCGATGGTGAAGGGTGTTGGGGAGAGAAAATACGGAAAGTGGCCTTCTGCTGCTTGTGTTCTGTGCGGGCGGAGTAGTGTGGGCTGCTTCTCCCCGCCCATTGACCAGTTGCCATTGCTGACATTTCCATACTTCCCAACAATCGACTTGGAACCAAGGTTGCAAATGTAGGTTGTTCCAAACGCGACCTGGCGGAAAGGAATCTTCAGGTCAACCTTGTTGTCCATCATTCGGAATCGCCATCAGTCAGGCAAATGCTTAACGAAGGCACCCGAGACCAATAGAATATCCCAATTAACGATACGATCTACGCCAATGGAAATCATAAATTGATGCAATAGATCTTGAATGAGATCGCTCTGCATGTGACCACTGAAATGTAAACAAAAGCTGGACTTACGATTGCCTAGGTTCTCTCCGTCTGTTTCTTTACCCCCTCCGGTATATAGACATCCTGAGATATTCTTTTGGACTTCGCCAAAGTAGGCCGGGAAGTTTCTTTCCGGTCCTTCCTTTTCCTTACCCAGCTCACCTTTTTCTCTGCTAGTACTTTCGACAAAGATTCCTGATAGGCGATCTGATGATCCGGCATCAATGTCTCCAGAATCCATGGAATAGAAATAGAGTAGAATCATCGGGAGCGCGGATGAAACGGCATTGTCATACTACCTTTTAATATTGCAGATAAATAATACTGCAGTTCAGATGGGAAAAGCCGATACCTATGCAAACTGATCGAAAAGGACTCCGGTGATCAAATGCCCTCTTTTCAGGGATCACCATCTTTGAACTACTATGTGCGGGCAAAACTCGATGATGCCATTGAAAATGTTTGGGGGATTGTTCCTTCAACATTAGTAGTTTGTCCCCCTAAACAATAAAAAGAGAGGATTTCGCTTCTTGAAAATTTCGGTTCCCCGGCCTATCTCCGTTTTTTTTTCTTGGTGAATCCCTTCAACTCCGTTCTTTGTCTCAGTCGATGGATGGTAACCGCCGAGAAATATGTATATCACGTCGAGGAGATCATTATTTGGGAGACATAACCCGATCCATTTTGCTCACAGTAGTCTGGATCTTACTCATATGATCGGCTGATTTCTGATAGTACAACCAAATAGAGTTGTTCAATTGCCCCTGATACTGACGCCCAGTAGATTTGTGAATCACTTTGCCACAATCGCCGCGCCAAATTGGTTCCGGGCGAAAGGGTGTGGGAATAAAGTTGGAGAAGGTAGTGACATAGACGAGAGCAAGAATCCGCGCCAGGTTCGCCGGGAGCTACACCCGCTCCCCGACACATAGTACGGTATGATGTTCTAGAATCCACGGCCTCGGGCCGATGCACAGGATTAAGTATGCATAAGTTGAAACTTTGTTGTGGGGTATTCGACACTTATCCTCGCACCCATCTCATAATTGATTATAGTGAACATGGTAGGAGCACCTTTAAAGATTCTTGTGGTTCAAGAAATAACAACCTTGGAAATGAGTGGTAAGGCTGACCCCAGTTTGGGACGTACTATATCCTGCGTATCACTGCATCCTAATTTCTACCATGACTAATAGTTTGATAAGGTACATGTAATTCATGAATGTGAACGAAGAGTTCATGTATGGGCTTGAATTCGGATCAAAACAGTGACGTGTAAACACGGGGACAGTTCGTGCTGGCCAAGATGACGTTTCGGGCGGCGCGGTGGTGGAGGTGTTGTTGAAAAAGACGTGTGGGGATGGTTTGGAATCTGAACGATTCATTGATGGAATTGCAATTACTCCGTGTTCACTATGCGCGAGAAGGTCCAAGCGCTTTTGGAGGAACCCACTGAGCGCGGGTAAGCCAATGGTGTCATCGGCAGTCATTTCACGAGCCGATCAACCCACGAGGCCAGGTATGCCGGAAAGTGGCACGGAGCGATCGAGCCGATGGGACCGGGGTTACTCCGAGTGCTCGCAAGTTCAACTCGGTGATGTTTCCGTAGGAAATCTAGAATTATTGACAAAGCAGTGTTGAATGAACAGTTCTACTAGGAGAACTAAACCGAATTGGGTGCCCGACCATGGAATCCGTATGGGAATTGGCAAGTGAAAACCGAGTCTCATTAGTCAATTCCCCAGGTCCCCAGGTCCCCAGGTCTCGGCGCTAGCTTGCCCGTGGAATCGGTAAAAAAATTTATCTCCGGTTAAAAGCGGGTAATAAATATGACATCACTGAGGGAATATGCTGATGGTATACGAGGCTGTGAACTAAGAGAGATGTAGAGGTGTGAAGTGCAATCTTCAATCAAGAATTCTCCTTCTGAATCAATATATATCAGACATCACAACACATCGTCGAGCTACACGGTCAGTGCATATGGGGAATCGACGACAGCCGATCTTCCCCTCTCGGTGGGGTCCAGTCCGGCCAAGGGAGGGGCTGCGTGGGATGTATGCCAACCCCGCCGGGGACACGTTTATTAAACCAGTCTCTCCCCAGTTTCTGCTCCCTTTCCTTTCTCAATCCATTTTTTGTTTTTGAAAAAAGTATTCTCTCAAACCTATCCAACATGTCTCTCGGAAAGAAGGTCACTTTGAACACTGGAGCTCAGATCCCGTACGTGTACCTGAACAAAAACACCACATTTGCCAAACACCAATTGACAATTTCACAGCCAGTTGGGATTCGGCACTTGGCAGTCGGCTCCTGGTCAGGTCGGTGAGGCCGTCTACCAGGCCCTGAAGGCCGGTTACCGCCACTTGGTATGAGCTTCGTGCCCCCTTGCAGAAAACTAATGGAAGGGGTTACTAACGTGCGTTCTACATTAGGATTTGGCCACTATGTACGCTATGATTGGCTCCCACGGCCTCAATTGCCATTGACTGACCCTTTTCTGTTTAGCTACCAGAACCAGCGTGAGGTCGCCGAAGGTATCAAGCGTGCCTACAAGGATATCCCTGGCCTGAAGCGAGAGGACCTCTTCATTGTAAGTATACGATTTACCGTCGTGAACTCATTCTCATTGCGCATTGCTAACTTGATTAATTTTTGCAATAGACCTCCAAGCTGTGGAACAGCCAGCACCGCCCTGAAGTTGTTGAGGCCGCTCTGGATGGCTGCCTTGCTGAGCTGGAGCTGGACTACCTTGATGTATGTGAATATTACAATTTTTACAAAAGAAGTCTGCTAATAGGCAAAGCTCTACCTCGTCCACTGGCCCGTTGCTTTCCAGAAGGGTGACGACTACTTCCCTCTCGTCGCCAACAGTACTGTCGAAGGTGGTGATGTCGCCATTGACGATGATGTTTCTATTGTCGACACCTGGAGAGGTAAGCCAAATGAGCGATTACATTGTGATGATCTGTTAGGCTTGCCAGCTAATGTTTTGATTTCCTATAGCCATGACTAAGCTTCCCAAGAGCAAGGCTCGCGCCGTCGGTGTTTCCAACCACACTATTCCTCACGTTCGTTAACCTACCCAACGCCGATATACCCTACACCCATACTGACTCTCCCATAGCTCGAGGCCATTATTAACGGCACCGGTGTTGTTCCCGCCGCAAACCAGATTGAGCGTCACCCCGTCCTGCAGAGCAACGACCTTATTGAATACTGCCAGAAGAAGGGCATTCACATTACTGCCTACTCTGCCTTTGGCAACAACGGTTTTAACGTTCCCCTCCTGATCACCCGCCCTGAGGTGAAGGAGGTCGCTGAGTCCGTTGCTAAGCGCACTGGTAAAGCCGTCACTGGTGCTCACGTTATGTATGTATCCCTCCAGTGGGTGATCGTTGTTCTATCGCTAACACCATATTTTCAGCCTTGCCTGGTCCCAGGTCGGAGGTCACAGTGTCATCCCTAAGTCGGTTACTGCCTCGCGTATTCAGGACAACTTCCAGGAGATCGAGCTCACTCCCGAGGAGGTGGCTAAGGTCTCTGCTCTGGGTAATGACCGCAGACGTTATAACACTCCTTACATTGCTAGTAAGTGCCTTTCTTGTCGGCTTCCATATGGCGAAGGCAATTTATATGCTAACTCCATGACAGACACGCCTCGCTGGAACATTAACATCTTCGGTGAGCCCGAGGAGCAGCCTGCTGGTCACAAGGTGATCGTTTAAGCGCCCTTGTTACGCGAACGAAAATGAAAATATGAGACATGTATATCCGTGGACTTTGAGTAGGGATTCAGATAGAACCAGTGCATAGAAAGAAATTGGATACCCACTGCTGTTTCCCATATTGAGCTTTTTACAGTAACGATTCACGGCCTTGGGCGCAGTGATCTAATTTCCAACATAAATAGTCATGGCTCCTCGCAAGGGGCAACCTGCGGTCCTAGGCCGCCCGTTTCTATCACGTCGTTTTTGCTAAGGAAATTAACGGTGGTGCTGATTGAAATCCTACCATCGAACGAATAAATGAATATGCAGAAGCTTGAAGATAACAGTCACCTTCGGGCTTAACTTAGACGTAGAAATTAAAGATCAGTAATGGCATCGATAGGGCCAAAAATGTCAGTTTCAGGGGCCTGGACCCTGGCGAGAAGCTTGTAGTTGATAGAAGCTTTACGTACCACGTTGGAAACTAGACTCTTTTATACCTGTTGCATCTCGATAACCTTCTCGTACGACTTACCTTAGTTTGTGCTCCAAGGTTCTTGTATCGTTGCTGGATTGGGCCGCATGCCACCGCATGTACGACCGAGTCTGCTAAAGAGTGTTACTCTTTTACCTATGTGTTTTATGAAAGCTATAAGAGATTCTTCGCTAATGGTTACCAAGTATGGTACCATAACGTGTAGTCCACCGGTGCTAATAAGCAACCCTGAAGTAGACAAGTTGATATAAGCACCTTCGGATGTAAGAAAGCCTGTCGAACTAGTTCTATGCAGAGGTTTAATTACTTCGAGCCCACCTTACTTCTAAGGTCCACACCAAAAGTTTTGATGTCAAGCCTAGCCTGCGGTCGACTCGAGGTGCCTGGTTCCATTCTTATCCTGGGTGGACTTGGCTGTATTGACAGACTCAGCTCCGTCAAGATATCGCGGTGACCGATCTAGTCCCGTCGTCTCCGCGCCCATGCCATCAATGATAGTATCATCCTTCCATCCTTGCTCGTCATCAGGATCAATACCATCAAACATCTCATTGATCTCCTCTAATGTCTTGCCCGCAGTTTCCTTCAGACAGAAGTAAGTCACGACGAGAATAATAATATCCAGCAGACCGAATAGCAAGAATGTCGCCCAGCCAATTCCGGCCATAATGTATGGAGTGGAAAAACTCCATACAAAATTAAAGAGCCACTGAGAGCCAACGCCAAAGGCGACACCCGGCTCGCGAATTCGAGTGGGAAAAATCTCACTTGCGCATGGCCAGGGCAACGGGCCCCAACTCAAGTTATAAGCGATAATATCGAGATAGATCAAAGCAACTGTAGCCATGCCCGCAGAGGACACCACTCCATCCACTGGTGGGTAGTTCTTGACGACAGCAGCGGTGACCAGCATGCACACAGCCATGAAGCCAGCTCCCCCAGCCAATACTGGGCGGCGACCGAATCGGTCAGACATGAATAACACGAATATCAAACAGGCTACAACCTTCACAGCACCAAAGATGCCAGTAAGTAGCAGATTCTTGTCACCTGGGCCAACGATAAGGGAGAAAAATTGAGGGCCGAAGTAGGCGAGGGCAGTCGAACCAGTCGACTGCTGCGCCAGGAAGAGACCACCGCCGACCAGGAGTCGGTGCAAATTAGGCCCTTCAAGCAATTCACGCGGATGGAAGCCAGCCGTCGCATGACGCTCTTCCTCAAGGCCACGCTGCATTTCTTCAAATTCCTCCAGCACTGCAGCCCCGTCACCAGCACGTATCCATACAAGGCTTTCCCACGCCTGCGCGGTTTTCCCATGGGCCAAGAGCCAGCGCACACTCTCATTCAAAGTGAACATGCCCAGGCCCATCAAAGCACCTGGAACAAGCTGCAGACCGATTGGCAGCTGCCACTGCTTGGCACTAGAAGGCATCTTTTCAACGCCGTAGTCAATCCAGTAAGATGCCAAAATGCCAATCGTGTAGGTCAATTGGTAACAGCTGCCAAGCCGGCCACGAATCTCCTTAGGACTCATCTCGGATAGGTAGATTGGAATGACAGTGGCGGATGCTCCGACTCCAAGACCACAGATCACGCGTCCGACATAAAATGCTGATAATGAGTTGGTGTCGATGACCTCTAGCACGACGCCTATGCAGAAGACCACGGAGCAGACCATCATGGCAATTCGTCTGCCCCACCGGTTGGTCACTGGCCAAACGATAAAACAACCGGCTAGTGCGCCAGCCTGTTGGATGCCAACCGCAATGGCACTGATGCGAGTCTTCTCTCCTGAAGTGAATTTGAATGATTGTTGAAAGGAGTCGAATGTGAGAACACCGCCTGGGTGAAATTAGAGACAGGAAAAGGAATAACGGATACCAGGGGTCACCAGGGTACACACCAATAACGCCTGAATCATATCCAAACAATGCACCACCACAACAGAGAACAACGGCAAGCCAGTAAGTGCGCCATCGGGCTTTAGATAACCGCAATGCCTCCATTGTGGAATCTTGCGTCTCACCCTCCAATCTAGGGGACTGTTGATCGGGAGCTTGGGGAAGCTGCGAATATGAGTTTGAGGACGGATGAATATTCCACCAGCTGGTCAGTCCGGCCCACCAAGCTGAGAAGAAAGAATCAGGGGAGGCGGAGGCGGGCTGGGAAGGAGATCTTGATATAGAATCGGTAATTACATGGTCGGACATGGTTGCGAAACAAGAAAAAACGACACAGCTAGACAAAAAAGACTTCCCAAAGGAGTGAGAGAAAGTCGGCTGCCAAAGTGTAAAGTCTGGGTCGCTCGCTGCATATGGTCAACCTCATCTCCGGATTCGCTGATGCGGGTCCAACATGGGCGGTGAATTGCTCGAGTTAACCAGATGAGAACGTCATGGACTGCCGAGAGCCGATGTCAATGGTCGATCAGTCAATCGAGGAGTGATAACACTGTGGGTCATCAATATACATACCGTTACGGAAATAGTGCGTGGGTTTGGACTAGAATGAATCTATGAAGTAATGAACTATTTGCTGATGAGCCCAAAGTCTTGTTCAAGGCTGATGGGAGTGACTTGTACCATCTCAAAACATTGTTACCATGCGGATTCGCGGGCTTGAAACCTTCCCCGCATGTAATGTTACAGCCGATTACACAATACCGCCAAGGGCGGAACCCGCGTATCCACAATTGCTCCGCGCAGCTCATTCCGCAGCCGACGGCCGACTATCGAGTCTTCTAACTTGATGCATCATTCGCGGGGGAAAATTCCTGAAAGAATATGTGCCAAAGAAGCTGCCGGGACGAGCCTTGATATAATCTTATTATACACACTAGTATGAGGGGCTAGAGGAACTCCAAGCTGTGATTTGCTTCGACTCAATGGTTGCAAGACGCGAAATCTCGAAGAATTGATTCAAGGGAGTCGTACAAGCTATGAAAGTCTAATTCTTGTAGGCCTTTATACTTCAAACATCTCATCAGGCATTGTTCCCAACTATATCATCTTTATGTGCTTCCGTGGAATGATGATGAATGATTTATGATTTGCGGTGCATGGCACCAGCACCCGCCTGATTTCATTAGCTTCAGAATACCCATGCAGGCCGTGGAATAGAACTTACCTGGTGGCTAGGGTAGACTAATGTGTCAGCAATTACGACATTCTCCCTTCGGCCAGCGGCGAAGACTACAACCTCGGCAATATCATCTCCAGTCAATGGCTCGACGCCCCTGCAGATAAAAGTCAGCTACGCGAGCTGCGCTATGACACATACTATTCCCGCTTACTTGTACACGGCATCAGCCTTGGACTTATCTCCATAAAATCGAACAACAGAGAATTCCTAAATACCTGTTAGAACATTTTGAAGAAGAACTCCAAGGGCAAACATACCGTCTCAACCTGACCGGGGTCGATCTCAATGACACGGATTCTGGTCGCAATGAGCTCTCTTCGAAGAGAGTCTGTGAAGGATCGCACCGCAGCCTTGGTAGCACAGTAAATGCCACCACCGGGGTAAGGCTCGCGACCGGCGATACTGCCAATGTTGATGATATCACCACGGCCGCCCTCCGATCGGCTCTTGAAAATAGGAAGGATAGCCTGGGTCATGTGGATCAGACCAGTGACGTTGGTGTTGAACATCACATTAATATCCTCGGTCTCGATATTGGGTGCCTGAGCAACGCCCTTCACGAGACCACTGTATGTGCACTTGATATTAGTATATCATCCTGCCCCTCAATTTGTTTTCGGAATGACTCACGCATTGTTGACCAGGACATCAATGTCCTTGAACTCCTCCGGCAGCGAGGGAACAAAATTCTTGATCTCCTCCGGATTGCTGACATCCAGCTTCACGGGAAGCACCTGGACACCATCGCCCACCTCCGCCTTGATCTCCGCCGCAACTTCCTTCAAGGTGTCAATGCGGCGCGCGGTAAGGATCAGCTTCAGGCTTTTCGGCGACGTGCGTGCAAACTCCTTTGCAGTGCTCTTTCCGATGCCAGAGGAGGCACCGGTCACAAGGATTGTCTTGCCCTCTAGGCGCTTTGCCATTGCGGAAGCCATAGTACGTCGAATGGAGGTTGGGTGAACGGCTAGAGCGAACGGGTTGGTGAGCGTACGGTAAGGCGCGGAGAAGGGGTATCGGAGTCGAATTGATTGTAGACAAGTCTTAAGACTGTTCATAGAGACAAACCAGCTTTACTCGCAAGGACGAATTGCTCAGAATGAAACAGAAGCAATGGGGAGATAACGTGCGGGGACGGCGTCATATCGGGTTAGGTATAGAATCGGCTAAACATTCGGCCCGAGGGCCGATTCCATTCCCATTAATTTTGAGACTAAGTCGACACCGGAAGTGACTTCATGGTGGAAATCTCTCTGGCGCTGTCCACGCTGGAGTGTCAATGAAACCTGCTGTCCAAAGTTTGGAATACCACATGGTGACTGCTTCCGATTTTAGATACGATGATAATTACGGTGGTGACTCGTGTGTAAATGTCATTGTGTTGATCTGGAAAGTCTATGTGAATATATCTGGATATCTAGAAAACAGTCAATAGTATACAGCCACCGAGCAGTGAGCATCATTACATCTTAGGGACGGGGATGGCGGTGCTGCGCCGCTGACGCTTCCGAGACTGAAGGGTTTCGATCCATCCACCCGACCCTACGAGCTCTTGGAATGCCTTTTTATTTGGCGGTGCGTCCCAGAATGATTCACCCTTGGCCTTTCGTCGTGACTTCACGTCCTGGTCATACTGGCGAACAATGTCTCGCAAAAGCTTGCGGATTCGACGACTTGGATCCAGGCCAGCATTATCCATGTCACGCAAGAATGAGACTACCGCGGGAAGGTCATTGCAGCTGTACCAGTAGAAAGCCATCAGCTCGTCGCAAAGAACCTCCGAGGTTCCCAGGAAGGCAGATGACCGGCCATGCGCCTTGGCCGCAGTTCGGAATTGGCTGATGAGTTGCGACTCTGGAAAATGAGTACTCAGGATTCGGAATGCGAGAAGTAGAAGCTGCGGATAGAGCTTTGCGACTACGGGGCCAGCTGGAACTGCCGCCGGGATGTTCAAGGGACCAGAGGAAGGGGATGCACCAGGGGCCTGGAGCACATTGCTGCTAGAGCTGGAATCGGGATCCTGAGCAGGTGTTGACACCGGTCCTCCTATATGGCTTATCATGGTGAAGATCCGCTGCCTGCAGACTGCCCAGAGTCCTGAATCACCTTTGCCCTGTTCCACAGCTTGGAAAAGCTCTTTTTCAATCCTCTTCGCCTCTCGCTCGACGACCATATTCACTGCCTCTGCCATGGTGACAACGGCATCGGCGTCGGCACTTTCAAACAATTCTTCGAATCCCAGATCTCTGAGGTGAATCTGATCCGCTCCATCATTTTTTTCTTCTACTTGGTTGTTTTGACGAGGAAGGGCTTGCTCCTGCTTGTCTGCTGATACGCCATCTTGAGATTTCTTGACAGTCTGGGATTCTTTCGCACCGGCACGTGTATCCTCCAGAATCGATTCAAAAACGCTCATGATAGCCATCAGGTCATCGGTCTTTGGCACGGGCGCTGGTTCCTGGGTCCCTAGCGGGCTTTGATCAGGCTGCGCGTTATTCAACCGGCTCAGTAGCCCCCCGAACGCCTCACGTTCATTTCGAGTGATTGTCCTTGACTTCTTGTTTGGTGTCTGTTTCTTATTGCGCTTTGGCTCTGGACGAGGAATTGAAGCACCACGATGGCGCAAGTAGCTTATGTGCCGTGGTGGAGGATCCGTGGGTGTTGATTTCGTGAAGTCATTTTGCTGTTGCTCGTCTTGGGCTGCTGAAGATTCATGGCTTTCCCCTTCCAGATCTATGCCATTGCGCTCTGTAGAATAATGTCGGTGGAGTTTTTGAGGCGGTCGGAGGGAACGAGATAACTGCGAAAGAGTTCGGGTCTGGTAGAGGAATGGTGTCGATGAAGTCGCTGCTGACAGGATGTACATGCGTGAAAGATTGGTGGCCATCGGAGTGGGATAAAAGTGCAGTAGTACACAGCACAGAGCAAAGCTCAAGCTGAGACTTTCTTTTAAAGCGACGTCGGTAGAAATGTCTTGAAGTTCAAGCTGTGTTTTCTACTTCTTAAGTTTTCCCACTAATATAGTCACCTGATCTCGCGTTCCTGTGTCGCGTTTACCCGCGCATCTCCCACTCCGTCCATCATCTCTACTCACACTCCGGATTGATTTTCATTCCTTTGTTCCAAAATGGCTATTAACACACCAAATACCCTATCCGAGATTGAAAGGCAACGCCAAGCCAATATTGCCGAGCAGAAAGCACTCCTGAAAGAGTTGCAACTAACACAGCCCACTGGGAAATTTGCGAGCGCACAAAAGTCAGCTAAGAATGATGCCACTAAGAACAAGAAACGAGCTCCGCCGAAGCGAGTGAAAGAGGAGGAATCTCCCGCCCCACGACGACAGTCATCCCGCCTGCAGGGACTCGCTGCTGACAGCGAGGTTGCCAAGCGCAAGGCCGAGGAGCAATATGAGGCGGCCAAAGAGGTTGAACGTGCGAAGAGGATCAGACGCACAGATTCATTTACGCAGAACGACATGTTCATTGCTGGACAAAAACTGAGCGGCGATAGCCTGATTGGGATCGACGTCGTCAACAAAGGTGTTGCGGAACCATATCTGCGAACATTTGGGGACGAAGATATTAAGAAAACCACTGATAAGGAGCTCAAGGCTCTTCGCGAGGAGATGAATGGCTTGCAATTATGGGACAAATGGGATCCACAGAGTACGCCTCTCTACGCTGAAACCCCCAGTCGTTATATGATTTCGAACTCACATGCAATGCGATATGCACAGGGATCAAGATCACCCCCGAGCGGGTTTATACCATGGCATTCCACCCATCTGAAACAAAGCCTCTCGTGTTTGCTGGCGATAAGATGGGACATCTGGGCATTCTGGATGCTTCGCAGGAGAAACCTGAGGTGAAGCAAGAGGATGAGGATGATGAGGATGATCCCGACCCCGTTCTTACAACCCTCAAAATTCACACGCGCACGATTAGCTCGATGACTATCCACCCTTCGAAGCCAACCGCCTTGTACACAGCGAGCTACGATAGCTCCATCCGCGAACTGGATTTGGAGAAAACTGTCTCAGTCGAGGCGTATGGGCCGGAATCCACAAACATCGACGAGGCAATTTCTGGGATCGATATGGCACCAGAGGATCCCAATGTCCTCTATTGGACGACTCTTAACGGTGGATTCGCTCGTTATGACGTGCGCACCCGCAAAAACACAGTATCATCCTGGCAATTGTCTGAAAAGAAAATTGGCGGTTTTTCTTTATGTCCATCGTCTTCGCATATCTTTGCTACCGCAAGTTTGGATCGCTTTATGCGACTGTGGGATCTACGCAATTTGTCATTTGACGAGCCAGAGCCTATCGCAGAGCATGAGAGTCGTCTCTCTGTCTCACATGCCGCGTTCAATGCCGCTGGTCAGATCGCCACGTCCTCGTATGATGATACTTTGAAGATTTATGATATGGGCCTGAAGGGTATCTCCTCATGGGCAAAAGGCCATACAGTGCCTGAAAAAGAATTCCGCCCCGATACTGTGGTCAGGCATAATTGTCAGACAGGTCGGTGGGTTACGATGTAAGTCGATCCCGTATTTTCTATTTCGCTTATAAATTCTTATTGACTCTTGTTTAGTCTGCGTCCCCAATGGCAATTGAATCCGCAGTCCCATATTCAGAAGTTCTGTATCGGCAACATGAACCGATTCGTCGATGTTTACAGTGCCGGTGGTGACCAGCTTGCTCAGCTGGGCGGTGATGGGATCACTGCTGTCCCTGCAGTAGCGGTCTTCCATCGCAGCAAGAACTGGGTGGCTGGTGGTACTGCTAGTGGCAAGCTGTGCTTATGGATGTGAACCTGCATTTGGTCTGGATGTCCTTTTACTCGGTGTTTGTGAGACCCTATGCTTCTGCACGGGTGGATGGTACTTAGATGCTGATACTAGGCTTGGAGTTTCAGGTGGTGGGATTTTCACAGCTCAAATTAGCTACCTTTTGTGTACACTACCCGAAGCACATATGTTTATCGTGGCTTCTTCCTGAAAACAAAATTCTCCCCTATCTGGAGTTTTGTCTACTTGTAGTCCTCTCCATTCTAGACAAGGAACGATAGACTTTGTTATCATTTCCTATAAAAATTGGTTGTAGACCTACGAAGTATCAGCTTCCCTAGGGTAGGCTTCAATGTTAGATTAGATAGCCACTTCGTGATAAAGTATGTAATGAAAATGAAATATGTAAATCTGTCTTTTGCCCCAGGAAACTCTTAGGCTTGTGTGAAGAATGATTGTTGTCGATGGAACTAGGCCCAAATCGAACCGACATCCATATCCGATCCACCGGGCGCAACGGAGGGACAGATACACCCAGGAGGAATGGTAGTAGAAGACCAGCCCGAGGGCGGAGAAGGAATAGATCGGCCCATGGCGCGGGCAAGAATATTAGTTGGACTGGAGGCGGCGCCCTCACGGGCATGGAGAAGACCGAAGCGGAGGAAGACCTCGGAGATGGTGACGAGGATAGAAATGACAATGAGGACAATGATGATCCATGTTTGGTCTATGTCCAGAATTAGTCAAGTTGAAATGCTGATCACTAGGCTTTCGAAGTAAACATACGAGAAGTGCGGTTGTCGGCGATGGAATCGGACAAGATCTCCGCAAGGTCTAAGAAGACTCGACAGCGCTCATTGAGCACTTGAATTCGCGGTTTGATTTCCAGGTATTCTCGTACAGCGAGGTAAAGAGGGTAAAGTGTGGGCTCGCTTTCCCAGAAAAAATTCGGAACGTCGAGCATATTAGAAGCTGAAAAAGTGAATCATTAGTAACTTTTGAGACGCAAATGAAAACACAAAAAAAGAAAAAGAAAAGAACAAGACATACAAAGATTCACTTCCACTCGGCTCTTGAAGAGACGCCCAAGAATCCGGAAGACCTCTTCCCGTTTCATGCCTAGCTTTCCGGTCACGGCGAGACGGCGGGGAACGTCTTTTGCGTCTGCCATTTGACGGGCCATGACCTCCTCGAAGAAACATAATTTTGTGCTTTGAGAGATACCGTGACTGATTGCCAGCTTGATCATGTGGTCACCACTGCGCAGGGTGATCATATCATTGTACACGCGAGGACGCGAGATCTCAGTTGAGTACTCAAAGTGAAATTCTTCTGTCTCGAAATCCTCTTCGTGAAGCGGCATTGTAGTGAGCGGGATAGGCGTTCCAGTTGCCGATGACGTTGCAAATGCCAGATCTGCCAGCAGATCCTTCTCCTGTCGCTCAGTAAAGTTCCAAAATACCACAACTCCGTAACCAAAGACGAACATCTCCGCAACGTTGTAAAGAGTCCGCGCAGGCGCGGGAGATCTCGATGATGATGCCGTTGCTGCTGGCGAGGGAAGGTCTCGCAAGATGGAGTGACTTTCGCCAGAACTGTGTCGACGACGAGGAGGCGGGATCTCAGGAGCCTGCTGGGCTTGCTCCGACCCACTCTGAGTGGAGGAGTTGAATGTATTAGAGTCAACGGCCGATTCATGGTCTTCTTGAATGCGACTGTCCTCTTCCGAAACAGTAGTTAAGAACCTTTCTTGGCTCTCCTCCTGCGAGCTTTGATCATCTGACTCCCGAGGGGATGCCTCTCGATGATGCTCGTCCTCACCGCGATTGTGGCGTCCGACTGAGTGCTCTTCAATCTCACCGATGTAGTCGTCGTGGTGATCACGAAGTTCATTTCGTTCAATTTCCTCATCCAGGAGCGACTTGCCACCAGGGAATTTCACGACGGGACTGCTCCGCAGACGATATCCCTCGTGGCCTGGGAGAAGTGGAAGGTGGTAGGCTGTGTAGAGACAGTCGTCATATAGTTTTGTCCGAGCTCCGTGCCATTCCTTGACAAATGACGCCAGGGATCCCATTTTGTAGGCCTGTGCTGTGCAGTATGCCGTGACGCGAGCCAGCTTCTCTGCACGGCGTGCCTTTGGTAGTCGCTCGGCATAGCTCTTCGCCTTTTCGGGTGCGACGCGTCGCTTTCGGAGTAAATCTTCTTCGGCCAGCAAAGGAGCAAGGTCATTATCCACACCGAAATCCCCGCCCAGTCGCTTTTGCATCAACAATTGCCGTCTGATCTGTTCCGGGTCAACTCGTTTTTCCTTGGCTAACCGATCTACAAGCTCCTCATCTACAAGATCAACGTCATCTTGAGCCTCATCGTCATCGTCCACGGTATCTTCCTCACCGACGCCACCCGTGTCAGGTAAAAGCACGAGCTTTTCGCTGACTTTAGTTGTTCGTGGGGGAAGGCGTGGTTGTGCCGCCAGTCGGCCAATGGTGCCGCCCGAGGTCGCGAGCCCTCCCGAGGTTCCGCCCGACGGGAGTCGGCGTTGTCGCGTGGTCGGCGGGGGTTGTCGCTGTTGCATTGAGGGAACATCGGAAGCATATTGGAGCACATTATCGACGGTGATGAACCGGGTGGCGGGAGATCGGTGTCGTCGAGGTGTCGAAGCAGATTGTTGGTCGCGAGAATCGGTGACCTTAAAAAAAAGATTAGCTCAACACTCATGAGATGAATTGCGTTTTCTGCCATACCAAGACAGTCGGACTCCGCTGACTTGTGCCCCGTCCACGCGGAGGAGGAGCCATGATTGACTCTCAAATAGAATGGTTTAGTGAAGATGAGAGAAGATGCACTTTCAACTTGCTTCCGTTACGCTAGACCGGATATAGATTAGCAGTAGTCTGACGTAATGACTTCATCTAACTAATAAGTCAATTCAGTTAACAACTACTTGTGACTACTTTGTGAGTCAAAAAGTCAAATCCTACTGAGAAATTCAAACGCTCTTTCATTGGAGTATGTGGCAAACAATCTGTGATATTCTTGGCTGATAAACGAGTGTACCTAGTAGACGTACCAGTGCCCAGTCAACTTCATTTGCATGTTTCCGTGGATTAGGTAAGCCCTGCAGAAGGTTTCCCTTCAATGTTCGCTACGTACAACCTTTGGAGGGTGCCGTTCACCTATTCATAGATATACCTTATGTCTTCAATCATTCTAAGATTTCGGATTCTCGAGGTTATCTTTCATTTCAAGGTTTGGCGCAATTTCTTTTGCGGTCAGTCGGAGGATCTATGCAACTCAGATCTTAGAATGTTTGTCATCATAGCATCGAAAATATATTACGGGGTTTCAAGTGGTCAAGGTATCAAATGGCATAGGATTTACCAATTATTAGCAGAAGAACTACATATTAGCAGTACCAAATTCTAAGTATACTCTTCTAGGAGTTAATGGCAACCTTGCAAAGAGAAGCCCATGATTGAAGCAAGGTTGAACGTAGGTTATTTTCCAGAATTGGAAAGTTCGCAAATCAGGGCATAGAGGCATACAACATTGGGCAAACGCATTTCTACCACTACATTTCTAGGTATATTGACCTCCGAACTGTTTGCCATAGACCTCAGTTTCTGACCTCATCACCCACATGAAGTACCCATGTTCCTGTCAGTCAAGACCTTCGAGGGCCAACCATTATGATCAAACGCGGCTTGTGCACTTGACACAATCATCACATCCGTACCTAAGGATCAGCAATTAGAATATGAATTATACGTCAAATAATATGCTGTCACTCACGGTCGCCTTTGAGCGCCTTTTAGCAAATAGATTGATCCGTGTTTAGTATCAAGATGGCTCAACAATTGCTGACTGTCAGTTCCAAACGAGACATCCACCCAGTCATAGGCCGCGATAGATAGTCCAGCACCACTAAAGCGCCCGGAAGAAGCCTGATGACCGTCCTCACAAGGATCAAGAGGAGATAGAAATTCAACTGTTTTCTTAGGTAGTGTTTCGGAACCAGTAACTGCGCCCATTCTAGTCTTTCCGAGAATCACAGCACCCTGCGAGATGAGCTGCTTGAAGTATGAAGAAGATTCCTTCTGTACCAATAGTAAGACGTGTACGATTTCCCATACTTATGACTACTGCACTTAGGTGAAAGTTATTCTTATTGCCGTGTTTGATTCAATCGTAAATCGGCAAGATGTCCGATCCGCTCGGAAATGGGTGACATGCATTGCTTGGCGCACCGGTTAACCACACCAAACAAGGGATGTCAAAGAAAACAACGTTGGGAAAACCAGAGCCTTTGTATTCAGCATGCGGAGCTCCAAAGCTTCAAGTTTCGGATTTGGTTTCCTGTTCCGGCATGAGTTTGGATGTTCAATCCCCCGCGATGCCAAGTACTGTTGTCACGGAGCCGGTCCGGCACCGATCTACCAGCCGGTGCAGCTTCATTGCCCACAAGATCCGATCTGTTTAACATGAAGTCAATCAAGCGAAACCGTTGGGTAACATTGCAAGGTCTAATAATCAAGGACTATGGATAATATCTAGTCTTTTCCAAGTGGTTTATGTTTTGATGGCCTCGGGTGCCTGGATCGTGACGCATGCGGTTAAAAATTTTTAAGTGAATTTTTGAATCGCAAACGATCTTCAAGACCTCAATTCTTGCACTGAAGCCGGGTGGATGTGTGAATTTTCATGTGAATTGAGACCTGATGTCTAATGTAGTAGTACTCTGGGTTGCCACTGAAAAATGCCTAAACTTTGCAGAAAAAAGCCGTGTTATCCGAACGCCGAATCGATGGCTGATCAACACCTATACTACCACATTGGAATGGACTAGGCTGGAATTTCTCAGAATTTTGTCCAGAACCGACCCTTGTCAAGCCTGAGAATCCAGATCATCGCGACACTTGGCGGGTCCGTATCCTAATCGGAACTAGTAAGTGTCGGGTTGGCAGATGCTCTCGTCATGCTTAGGTCGTAGACAATGTCAAAGTATTAGGTCAATGTGGAGCCAACCCATAATAATGTCGAGTTTCATTTGCCTATTACCCCAACTTGTGACTAGGACCCTGCGAGAGTGGAGCTCGGTTTACATTTGCTAAACTCTGCTGGTAATTCTTTAGACTCGCACATCCCACCTATATGCATTCAGTACGTTTTTTTTGTCAATTTGATGTGACTCACCAATTTAATCATGGCAAACCATTTTCCAACGGAAGAGAACCTACAAAGGGCACTTTCAGCGACGGGTTAGTATAAATCTCTTCCTCACTTTTCCCGACAAGGCTTGTTAAAGTTTCCCACAGAGAATGTAGTCATGTCTCCCAATGAGTCGCTCAGAGACTCGGATCAAGACTCAGAATTCCTGCATGAACCTATCCAAGAACGTTACAATAACCCATCTTATGCTCGCTTTCGACGGGTGGCTTCAAAGACAATTGTGTCATTTGGGCCAAATGACCCAGATAATCCTGTCAATTGGAAAAATGTACAGTGGAACCAGACACCCTATACCTCGGCATTCCTGAGGCTATCTAGCCAAGAAAGGTACCGGCAAAGGATATTTCACATACTAACAAGTAGCCTAGAGTCGCAAGTTTCTGGTGCTGGCTGCCGGTGTAATGCAAGTGAGTACCCTTACTGGAATCCGCATGTCCCTCTTTTAACGTCATGTGCAATACGTATAGGTCATGAACAGCACCATTGCTTCGTCAATCTGTAGCAACGCAATTCCTCAGATCGCCACAGAATTCAACATCCATAATGAGCAAGCTCTAGTGTTGCCCATCTCCATCTTTCTGATCGGCTACATCCTAGGTCCCCTTCTTTGGGGTCCTAGCTCCGAGTACTTTGGGCGCAGACGCCCTTTGCTCATCGCATATTGCGGCTTCATGATATTTATGCTGGCATGTGCAGTGGCAAATTCGTATCCGTCGTTGTTGGTCTTTCGCCTCCTGAATGGAATGATGGCATCGGCACCGATCGCTACAGTGGGTGGACTGTTTGCTGATGTGCATGACAACCCTACCAAGAGAGGCCGTCTAATGGCCTATTATATGGCAGTAGGTGAAACAATCTTCTTTGATATTTGCCGATCGCTAAATCTTCACAGTGCACGACTTTTGGCCCGATTGTGGGTCCCTGGGTATCGGGATTTGTCGCCGTCGTGAGTTGGAGATGGTGCTTTTGGATTGGCCTCATCTGCTCTGGCGCGTCTTTTCCTTTGGTCGTTTTGATGCCGGAAACTTATGGACCCGTTGTGCTGAAACGACGTGCGATGAAGCTACGCAAAGACACCGGGAATTCAAATATCGTGTCTCCGCTGGAAGTAGACAGTCGCAATATTCGTCAGATGTTCTTTGTCACCATTTCACGACCATTCCGCATGATACTCCACGAATCCATCGTGTCGCTAACTTCTCTGTATCTCGCCCTGGCGTATGCAATCTTCTACCTGTATTTTGAGGCATACCCCATCATCTTTCAAGGTAAATGCTCTTTGGTATCCTCTATTCCAAAATTTGAGCCCTCATACTAATCAGACTCAAACAGATTTGTACGGAATGAGCGCTGGTGTTGCTGGTTTAATGTTTTTGCCCAGTAAGTGCACAACCCCTTTATAAAATGAAATTGTCTGACGTAACGAGCAGTTGGTATCGGGGCTATCCTAGCCTGCTTCGTATTTCTCTGGTATGACGGCTACCTGGCTCGGGCAAAAGCTCGCAATGCCCCTTGGGCCGAGATCGAAGAATACAGGCGACTTCCGCTCGCTTGCCTCGGCGGTCCCTTGTACGTGATTTCGCTCTTTTGGGTGGGATGGACTTCCTCAGAGAATATCCCCTGGGTCGTTCCATTCCTCTCTGGCATTCCATTTGGAATGGGTTACCTCCTAATTTTCATGGCTATGCTGAATTATCTGACCGACGCATACGAAACGCTATCGGCCAGTGCTCAGTCAGCTGCGAGCTGCACCCGTAGCATTTTGGGGGCAGTGCTGCCCCTTGCTGCAAAACCGATGTTCAATCGACTGGGTATTCACTGGGCCTGCAGTCTCATTGCCTTTCTGGCTCTGGGTGTCTCTATTATCCCGTTTGCCTTCATCCGCTATGGTGACCGCATAAGAGCCAACAGCAAATTCTGTCAGGAGCTCAAACGTCTTAAGGAGCTGGAGCAGTTGGAGCTTGAGCGAGAGGAGAATCATCAGCAATCTGAGGACCACGATTTGGAGAAGGTCCCAACAACGCACACTGGCCCTATAACAAGAGTTGATACAGCTCGGAGCCAAGCCGACAAGGCTTCCATCATTTATTAAAGCGGTACAAACATCCGCCTTACGTAGGATTGTTGGTTTGAACACTTAAAAGCCCTTTTGTTGCATTGCTTCCTTGGCGTTTGGAGTGACTATGAATTTGCCCTAATGTCTAAAAAATATGTTACTGACTTTCTTCAAGCATATTGTCTGATGTTCGCATTTGATTAAATAGAAGCTGCCTAGCTACTATTAGATAGGTCTAATATAAACAATTTCTGGGCCTATACCCTAATGTTTAATCCATAATGACATAATGCAGACAGCCTTGGAACCTACCTTCCTCTGCACCCGCGGACCAGGGCAAGTGGGATTCCAGGCGTGTCGGCTCTTTTTTTACTCTCGCTTGAGACCGACCTTCCCTACTTGGCGCAATCCCCAGGCACTGATACCTACAGCAGCCAGTAAGAGCCCAAAACAGGTCCAAAAAACCGCCCGATATCCGACCATAAGAGCTTCCGGCGAACTTTTGTTCTTGTATGAGGATGCATCCGTGACACTAGCTGCAATTATGGCAAAGGTAGTGAGACCGATCGATGTACCGAATTGGGCGATAGTGTTGAACACAGCTCCTGCAAGACCTTGTGTTTTGGGCGAAAAAGAGTCCGCAATAATCAAATTTGCGACAGTGAAAATAACTGCGAATAATAAGGTCAGTTTCGAGACAAACTTAAGCACCAAAGGGATCTTTACCGTCCGCTGATAATGGGCCTAGTACCATTACCCAGAACACGCAATACCACCACGACCATTTGGGATCGATAATTGCCATGAGTAGTGGTGAGACAGCGGAGAGAATCGAGGTAAAGATGATGAGGTAGTTAGCGCGAAGGCGATGCACCACTAGTCCTGTTCCAATATTGACGATGATCCCGATGATGACGTTAGGTAAGAATCGGAGAGCTGCTTGGATTGCAGACAGCTGTTGAACTTCCTGCAAGCTATTTTGGGTTAGCTTGAGGGAGAATTTTGATTATGATGAAGACTAACAAAAGACTCAAAATCGTCTCCATGCCGTTCAATACGCCCCAAGAGAAAAGAACCATCACACAGATGGTTGCAAATGCTGTGTTATTCCATAGCGAGTTAGGAATAAGTGCTGGCCTCCCTGACCTTTCTCTCCATTGCATCCAGGCCCAAAAGGAGGGTATCATAGCAGCAGCCACACAAAGCAAGCTGATATTTTCTGGGTTCCGAATAGTAGATGGGTTATCTGTGATATTGCTATACAAAAAAATCAGTTCCGGGTCCGCCTCATGGCAAAGACAAGATACTCACGCGAAAACATAAGATATGATGCCTAAGCACGCGCTCGAGAGGAGAATTCCCACCCAGTCGATCTCGGTCCGGAGTCTGTGAATCGAGAAAGGATCTCGAGGCTTGTCCTGAGGTAGTTTGAAGTAGTTGACGACTGTTAAAATGGACGTCGCCCCTGCACAGAGATAGTAGCCAAATCTCCATCCGAGTGTGGAATCCTGGAAGATCCCACCCAAAACAAGACCCACAGAAAAGCCAAATGGTTGACCTAGCCCCAGACAGGAAAACCCGATATTTCGACGTTTGCCTGCGGGCATGCTGTCCGTCATAATACTGAAAGCGGTTGGGAGACACATTGAAGTCGCAATACCTTGAAACGTGCGAAACAAGATAAGCTGGAGACCACTCTCTGCTAGGCTGCAAGCGAGAATAAACACTGTCAAGAGGCAACATCCGACCAAATTGATGACTCGATTCCCAAAGAAATCTGCCAATGAACCTGCCAATAGCAAGCAGCATCCGTTTGCAAGACTAGGCTTCTCGTCAATTTCGCATTCCACAAGTGGAGTGGACGGTACTTACGAATATACCGAGGCTGGCCTTGAATTTTCCAAATCAGTCACCTCACGTCAGCTTCCTACTGCGCGTTTCAGAAACAGGGGTCTCTCACCATAGAAGAAGGTTATCAGGTAGATTCAAGTCAGCCGCCATCCCAGGCAGACAAACTGTTAAAAGACCACCACTCATACTGCCGACGAAGGTCAGTCCGGTTAGCGTAATCACCAATATAACTGCTCTAGCTCGGGAGAGTTCCAAAGGCTGGGTCTCCTGAGTCAGTCGAGAGAGCTCATGTGCGTGATTGCTCAGCGGGCCATGGATCGATACTCGTGAAACAGGAGTATTCCATTCGTCGTTGGAGTCGACTATTTCCAAGGGAATCATTTGAGTCTGGGTCTGGACTGCGGTCGCCATTGCAAAGACTTCAATCAAACTCGTTCTGCAGATAGTAGAGGATCAGATTAAAGTGCAGATTATTATCAGTTAACGGGGTCATGGCAAAGGCATTAGTCATAGAAAAACCACACATGTGGGGACACGCCTTTCCTTGACAAGTGGAGCTCAAATCGGGGTCAAAGTGGATCGACAACGGGTGTCAATAGAAACATATTATTTATGATACTTGAAATGAATACCCATGGCTGTGTAAGCAGCATCACTGCCTATTTACGCGGCAAACATTTACAGGGTCAACCTTGTTATCCCTCTGAGCTCCGCCTCTTGTCCTGCCAATACCCTTTCGAAACGAAAACGAGACTCAGCACAATGCCTAGCCCAGTCAGCCCGATTCCAAAATACCAAGCCCCGCGATACCCAAGGAGGACATCGGAAGGCGTTTTGCCGCCATTGTTTACATGCACCTCTATCGTACCCGCAAAGCCCAACCCGAGCGAGATACTATAATTCACAACAGTAGCAATCAAGGCTGCTCCCATGCCCTGGTGCTCCTTCTTAACAGCATTCGAGAAGATGACCGTCGCCGCAGGGAATGATGTGTCCATGCCGAACGGGATGACTAGCATGCAAACAAACAACTGGGCCCAGTACGTTCGATGCACTGGCGCTGTCGCCACCAGGATAGTTCCCACCATGAAGCAGGTTAGTGAGAATGTCATAACCCACGCCGCACGAACATGATGCAGCAAGAAGCCAGTAGCCACGGACGCGAACGCGCCGGAGACAGCAACAGGGCAAATGTATGCGGCTAGGAGCAGCGGCGAGGCACCCCTCAACACTTCGATGAACTGCGTCAAATAGTATACCCAGATACCAAAGCAGGCCCAGCCACAGGCGATGCAGCCAACCACGAAGATGATGTCACCCGTAAAGACCTTGAAGGGCACAAGCGGCATCGTGGCCCAGCGAGACTCAACGAAGAAAAAGCCAACTGCGAAGAGAACACCGAGGATCAAACAGACGTAGATGTATGCTTGTTGCCAACCGTACGCTGGGCCTTGGTTCCACGCAAAATTGAACAATACCAGTGCTGCGACACCGGTGACGGCCCCAGGAATATCGAGCATTTGAAGTTTCTCTTTCAAACCCTTGTCTTGGTCGTGCGAGCGGCATTGCGATGGGATGACCAGGGTGCTGAAGCCAGCAAGCAGCACGAGTGCGATAGCAAAACTCCAGAAAGTCCACGGCCACCAAGCTAACTCAAATAGACCGGAGAAGACGAAGCCAAAGACACCACCACCGGGTGCACAGGCACCAAATAACGCGAATGCCATATTCTTCCTTGGCCCCGGTGGATAGGACACTCCCAAAAGTGCAAGCCCGTTGGGTAGTAAAGCCGCAGGGCCCAGTCCCTGAAGCACCCGAGCGAAAATAAACAGGTACTCATTCGAATAGACACTGAGGCCCGCAACCATACTCCATACAGAAAACCACAGCATGCCAATGACGAAAACCTTTTTGTGACCAAACAGATCGCCGATCCGACCCGCAACGAGAATAAAGGTTCCCGCCGTCAAGCTATAACCAGCAATGAACCAAGAAAGTACCCCGGGATTTGTAATACCGAAGCTATCGCCGATCTGATGCAAGATGCCCAGTGTTTGGGTTAGGCCCACTTGCGTCGTGAATTGAGCCGTGCATATCGTTGCGATGAAGACGCATTCGTGGAAAAGTGACATTTTCTCAGAGGCGAACGTGGAGGATGAGGTCGTCTTCTGATCATCGTCGCAGGTGGTGGGTGTGGATCCCTCAGGCTTCTGCTCATCCTCGACTGCTGTCTCTTGACTCTCGTCATCATGCGGGGATGTAGCCTCATAATGGGGCTGTCCCTCCGTATCAATATCATGCTTCGGACTCGCCATGGGCTCGATCTTTGATTCTATGTTCATATCGCCAAGGCAATTATAACCCTATAGAGACATTAGACGGGTATTTTGAGTTTGCAAGGAGAACAGACCGTGCTGATATAGAAACCTTAGAATATGGGCCCCGGATAAGGGCGGTTAGCGTGGAAATAGTGCACCGATGTCACTTGACGCTTGCGATCTGGCGGGAGCGATGAATATGCCCAGGTATATATCAATGGAAGAAAACAAAGACTGCACCTGGGCAGGATTTTTTTTATTGAATATTGAGCGATGGACTCAAAGTATGGAGAGGTAACGTCACGTGTTTTGACGGGATCATAGACTCGCCTCGACTTGATAATAGTAGGAGTATTAAGTCGAATGATTCAAAGGGTTACATCAGTGATCATGGTGTGGCTCTGGGAACCAGGTCTCATTGTATCTTAAATCAGGGGAATAGTAGTCTATTAGTCAGTTTGCAGATCATAGGCGGAAAACTTGGAAGACCTGATGGTAGCGCGATCAACCATCCATTAACTTTGTCAAATTCCGGCCTACTGTGGATCGTATGATTGATAACAAGTTATTTCAATTTTGACCTCTTAATGACCATTTTGTTCAAGATGATCGCCGAGTATTAAAATTTGTTATGAGCTGATGGTGCGACGTAGGTGGAAAGGCGGCCGTTTCCGGCACCAAGCGTCGATAAGAGCTTTCTCTTCACTTCGCTTTCTCTCCTTCTCAGTTCTCGACTTTAATATGGAAGGAATATGGAAAGCCTAAAAAGCTGAGCTGAGCTGACCAGGTGAAAACCGGAGACGGAAAAGCCAGCCCCACTTAAATCAAGTTCAAGCCGAACTCGCATGGCTTCGGTCAGCTAGTCCTCCCTGTGGGGTATTCTTAAAGGAGTGACCTGATGGAAGCAAAGAAAGCTCCGTGGATAGTCCGAACTTAAGCGACGGGAGAACATTAAGGTTATCACCGGTGAGATGTTGAGGTCTCGACGCCGACAATCGGAAGAATTTTTCCCGCATAACCTCAACAGCTCAACATCCCGGTCTTGGTCTTCAGTTTTGGGTTTGGTTTGTGCTTTTTGTCTTGGTTTTTCTTCTTCCCAAACCGAAAACACGTCAAACTCTTGACTCACACGCAATTCCCCATAAGAGTTCGCGAATAAATTTCAGCTGCATTACCGACTCCTCAGTACGTTTGCCAAGAACTCTTCTGATTATCTTTATCAGATCGGCCTTTTTTCTCCGCCTTCAACTTTTTTCCTTCTCCCCCAGGCCCATTTTGTTGGAGCTCTTCAGTGCACGGGCTACAGGTTGAAGGTAGGTTGACCGGGTAGTTTTTCTCCCCATTGTTACGGACTCGATAAGCGATATGCCTCGGTTAAGGCTGAGCGAGAACAGCGCGGAGAACGTGATTTTAGCGTTTGGGAAGAATTTTTACTAATTAATATTTCCAGGAACGGGCGAAATTTTGTAAAAATCATCTGGCACAGTTTTGATGGTTATTATTGTCTAAACCAGGTCGCCTGGGTTATATTTGGCAACGGGCCTGCCCACTCCGAAAGAGAGAAGAAGAAAAAAAAAAACATAACCAAAGCTTCAAAATGAGCGCCGACGCATCTGAGTTCGCGAGCATCCCCAAGGACCCCGTTTCCGAAGATGTTCATGAACGCCCACAGGATGCATCGGACTCCGCATCTGGGAACGACCTTGCCCCGGGCGAGTTCAGCGTCGATAATGTCGAGCGCATTTATAAGTAAGGACTAACGCAAACCCGTCTTGTTTCATTTACTGATAATTTCGACTTAGTAAATTGGATTGGCGCATTATTCCCGCCCTCTGGGTGCTCTACTTTATGGCTTCGGCCATTCGCTCTAATGTTGGTTTGGCGCAAACCATGAATGAAGGCGCCGGTCACGACATCGGCGATGTTCTGCACATGACCAGTCACCAAATTTCAACTGCCTTGGCTCTCTTCTACGTCGGCTATGTGGTTTTTGATTTACCATCTAACTTGGTCATGACGCGGTTGAGTCCACACGTCTGGATGAGTCGCATTGTGATCAGTGTCGGACTGATCGGTACCTGCATGGTGGCCATGAAATCGGCTTGGAGCTTCTAGTATGTAGAAATCGTTTGCTCTGACAGATTAACACTAACGGACATACAGCCTGCTCCGCCTCCTTCTAGGTATCGTTGAAGCAGGATTGTGGCCGGGGATGACCTATTACTTGACGCTCTTCTACCCGCCATCTCGCATGGGAAAGCGTATTGGCCGGTACTTTACCGCTGCGCAAGTATCGGCCGCCGTTGTGGGACTAGTCTCTGCTGGATTCCAAAAGATGGACGGAGTCCGTGGCTACGTTGGATTCCAATGGATGTTCCTGGTATGGGGTGTGATTACGATCGCGCTTGGATTTGTCTTGCTCTGGTGGCTACCGGACCGTCCTGTGGCACCGGGTGAGGATGAATCTACTCGCGCATGGTATATGAAGTGGGTGCCTCGCAGTGCCCCGGCTTTGAAGGGACGTGATGCGGTGATTCACTACCATGACTTGAAGCGTGTTTACCATGCCCCTGCATGGAGCTTCCGCGATTTACTTCATGTGTTCATGGACTGGCGGCTATGGCCGCTCTTGATCATGTACTTTGGCGTTGTTGGCGTTGGAATCGGCGTCCAGCTCTATGCGAACCTGATCATCCAGGCAATCAACCCGTCCTTGAATGGAGTCGATGTGAGCTTGCTCACTGCTCCTATTTGGATTGTAAGTTAATCAATCGAGCAACCTTTACTTCGCATCTAGCTAACTGAGTTTCCAGATGGATTTAATTGCCATCTTGCTTGTTACACCATTCTCCGACCGCTTCCATCGGCACCGTGCTCTTTTCTTCTCCATCCCGACTTTGCTTCAGATCCTGGGTCTCCTTCTCACGAGCTATGCCGGTTCTGACGAAAACCCTTGGCCTCGGTACGGTGGCTTATTGATCGTCGGATTCGGTCTCGGGCCTACTGTACCCATCACGATGACGTGGACTGCAGAGATTTTCCAGCCCCGTCACGGCGAAGTCGGCGTGGCAGCTGCTTCTGCCGTGGTTTCAGGCTGGGGAAACCTGGGAAGTATCATGACAACCTATGCCTTGTATTCTGGATGGGCGAGCGACGCCAATGCGCCAGGACGGCATAAGTACCGTAAGAGTAACTTGGTGATGATCGGCATTTTGATTGCCAGTATTTTGGCAGCCATCTTGATGCAAGTGACACTTCACTATACGGATCGTCGGTACCGTCACACCGAGGAGCACGAAGGCGCTGTTGACGGAGCTGCACGGCGAGAGGCGCAACAGCGTGGACTGCGGGGATTAGGATCGGGCATGGGTCAGTTTTTCCGACGTGGCAAAGCCGATCAGGAGTGAAACCCTCCCCCCCAAAAAAGTGACAACTAGATTGCTCTGTATAATCAGGGTCGGAAAACGATATCCCGACTTTAATCGCGAAAATGAACTTTGGATCTAAGTAATAGTACGGGATACGGGTCGGGCCTTAGGTACATATGAACACGAATACATACAGTACTGTATCCGGGAAACCTGGTCTGTGCAAGAGTCTGTGACCAATTGGATGCTGAGAGTCCTGCAGATTATGCTAATCCTTCCGGCTCAGCTGGCCGTGTTTCGCAACATACGAATCATGTAGCATGTAAGGCTTTCGCTCCATTGGTTATTGAATAGTTGAGCTCCACTACCCAGATTGATTCCTTGCTAAGGAATTTCAGAGTCGCATTCTTCACTGCAGCTACCCCACTTTACTAATTCTTACCGTATACTTCATCTGCGGAGGTATACTCTAATCACCTATAATTCCTGACCAGTAGAGCACTGACACTTATAGCCTAAATACCATACTTTGTAATCATACCGCGAGACTATGGGATATCCACCCTCGTGCATGTCATTGCCAGGGACTATAATTCAATACACCTGTTTCAGCGGCCACATCACAACCGTATACATTATTTGATGTACGCATGAAGATGTTCGCTCAGTTTATAGCCAACGTCAAGGTATTCCAAGAATGTTACATCACGAATTTTCATGGGCAATATCTCCCTTAATCCAACTCTCTACCTCATTTATACTTTGCATTCTAAAAAGGATGTAAACATGATCTACCAAACTCTCTCATATAGATACTCGACTTATGAAACTCGATAGTCTGCACTTCCTTCAATTTCGGAGTTTCTCCCAGTCCGTAAGGCTCTTGGACAGCCGCGTATCAATCCTGCCATGACTCTGCCGCGATTTTTCAGTATGGCTATCCAAAGGCGTGGACAGTATGCAATCCAGACTCATTGGTGTTCCAGCCACCGTGATGAAATAGCACGGACGGCTCGGGAAGGCTCTCAAAATATTAATACCAAAACGATGGATCATCGTTGTAAGCTACCTTGGCTGCTCTGAAGCAAATAAAGAATGCCGATGAACGGTATTTTTCCATGCAAGCAGCAGCAGACGAACGAAATTCCATCTCGTATCTCATTAGGTATTGTATTCGCGAGAATCTGCTGCACAGGGTAAACAAAGCGAAACCTAAGGCGTCGACTGCTGGAATTGATTTCAGACACCCTCATTGAGTTAGGTAAGATGTCAAGATGGCACGTTACCCGGGGCCGCAGATAATGATTAAGTTACGATCGATACCAGTCATCTAATTCTAAGATTTATCTTGCTTACAGGTATTCGAGTTTTGGATGGGTATGTGCCCAGGAATGGCTTTCTTTCAGTTGGTTTGGGGTGACATGCATGATGAGTTGACATGATGACCCACTCGCGATATAAAACCCTGAAAAATGAGAGTTCAAGGCTCGGGGAAAGCTTTAGGGGAAGCATGAGAAACTGTGTGTCCCGAAGTCATTGTCATGGATTCTTCGATATTGTCTCGTTAGGCGAATAAGTCACAAAGTGACATGTTGAGATTCGCAAATAGTATGCGAGTTCGCCGATAGGGCGATCTCAAGCCGGTTTCGGGCAAAAGAGGTGGGACTGGCGTTCGGCAGACGATGGTGGAGATGCTCGCCAGGGAAATTATCATATCAGAACCCGGAGATTGAATAATAATTGACTATCAATTCAACCGGCACTCGCCGCTGCCCCGCCTTATCACGTGTTGATACCCCACTGTTGTCACGGTGGACTTCTTTTTCTTTTGACAAAGGGATCTCGTCTAATTCGGAGAATCGCTCATCAATAGTGAGGTTTCCAAGCTTCCTAGCATTCAAGGTCGTTGGCTGCTTTGCGTATTTGCTGTTGTGTTCAGCGCAGGACATTTCCCCGCCAAGTGGATCTCCAGTTCTCGGGGACCTTGGCGTGGAAAAAGCGGCCGATAAGACCAGGAGAAAATTCTGCCAAGTTGCATCTGCAAGCCAAGTGAAAGCCAAGAGCAGCTGGTATAATAAGTTGTCTCTTCCGCTGCTGTTCTTTGATCCGTGCTCGGCAGGGTTTTCAACATCCTGATTCCGACCAGAGTCTCAAAGTCTAGTGGGGAGAATATACTTCCGGACGATCGGCATTCAGTTGCCCTTGAAGTCACAATGTCATCAATTGTTGACGAAACTCCTGCGGACTCGCACAGTCTGGACAGTGACAAGAAATGGAGCTTGCAACCCTTGATCCGCAAGGCCGAGCGTTCCCAT
Organism: Penicillium longicatenatum; assembly: GCF_028827895.1. Taxonomy (NCBI): domain Eukaryota; kingdom Fungi; phylum Ascomycota; class Eurotiomycetes; order Eurotiales; family Aspergillaceae; genus Penicillium; species Penicillium longicatenatum. The sequence continues at coordinate 169,560 of NW_026643121.1, read as the reverse complement.
AGTCGAATGCCAGGAATTCGCAAAATTCCTCTTCGGGCCATCGCGATCATCATTCTGATTGCCTTTTTGAATATCATCGTATGGGTCGCCGCTGCGATTGTGCTGGTATGTCGAGTTCCATTCGTTCATCCAAACTAAGAAGTGGAATTGCAAGACGCTAACATCCTGACAGCACTTTCATCCGTATGTTTAGGTATTTGATAGATCCTGCCCATGGTATATGAACTGACGATGTTTTAGAGCCATGATTTCGACTGCAGCTCTCGCATACTCTCTCGGCTTAAGACATGCTTTCGATGCAGATCATATTTCCGTAAGCCCAGCACGGAATCCGCATTTTCACCAATGCGAGTTCTAATTTGAATAGGCCATTGATCTGATGACACGACGATTATTGGCGACTGGCCAAAAGCCCGTCACTGTGGGAACATTCTTTTCCCTTGGGCATTCCACGTGAGTAACTGAAACTCGACTATCGTCTAATGAACATCACGCTAAGTCATTTTTAGAATCGTAATCATCACGTCCATTGTAGTCGCAGCTACCGCCGCTGCAGTCTCGGACAAATTCGACAGTTTCAGCAAAATTGGCGGCATTATCGGTAGCTCCGTCAGCGCAGCATTCCTGATACTACTTGGTCTCATGAATGTCTATATTCTGTTCAAATTAATCAAGCAGATGCAAAAGGTCTTCAACTTACCGGAAGGACAAGAAGACGAGGCTTGGAAGATCGAGGGTGGAGGGCCACTGTTCTCCATCTTGAAGAAGATGTTCAAATTGATTGACCGGTATGTCGCAAATACACGTTGGTCTTGACCTCATATGCTGACCATGTCCAAGTCCTTGGAAAATGTATCCTCTCGGTATTTTGTTCGGACTTGGGTTTGACACTTCATCTGAGATTGCGTTGCTTGGTATCTCATCCATCGAGGCTGCCAAGGGAACATCGTTCTGGGTGATCTTGATTCTACCTGCATTATTTACCGGTAAGAGCATTTCCATGAGCACTAGCTGATATCCTACTGATTTCCATCTAGCTGGAATGTGTCTCTTGGATACCGTTGATGGAGCTCTTATGTTCTCTTTGTACATTCAACCTGCTCAGAACTTCCTATCCCAGAAGGCCGCCACTGAAGTTCTTGAAACATCTTCGGATATTGACGATGACGAATTGCCCCAGTCCAGAGACAATCACCGAGATCCTGTGGCGTTCTTATACTACTCGATTGTATTAACCATTCTGACCGTTATCGTTGCCATCGTTATTGGTGTGATCCAGCTCCTGACCATGATCCTCAATGTCACCGATGCCACCGGAAAGTTCTGGGACGGCGTGCAAATAGCCGGCGATTATTATGATGCCATCGGTGGTGGTATCTGCGGGTGCTTTATAATATTTGGAGGATTGAGCGTTGTGGTGTATAAGCCGTGGCGGAGATGGATGGACCAACGCTACGGGCGCTCTACCGTGACAGGTACCGAGAGATCCCAAGATGAGGAACCTGAAACCGGAGAAGACGATGTGTATGAGCGTGGACAAACCACTGTTATCACCAAGGGGGACTCTACTCGTGTCACGGCTACTGAAGGGCGACGGATCGAAGAGGAGATCGTCTAGTGTCACCTTTCACATCGAACATGACACATCTTCATCGGCCGTTGAGCAGTGCAAGGCATAGATAACAAAAGAAAACTGTTGATATTTTTCGCAGTTCGATCCGCATGTGAGAAGTCAAATATTGAAGGTTGGAGGCATCGCATGATACCCACGTGCACTAGAATTGCTGTGTAGCAAACTTAAATTACCACCAGCCGATGTAGCTAGACTTGCTTAATGATATCCATACCTACAATATTTTACCCCTATCTCTATCCACTTATCCTAGCTTTCCATATTTCTTTCCCCCGTTGCCATTCTATTTTTCATATCTCCCAATGTACAATTTGACGTGACATTATATCAGTACCTGGTAGGAACCTCCGCTCAGGTGGTTCTCTTCCTAATCATATACTAAAGTTTGTCAAAAGTACCACTCTAAAGTTGCCAGACATATCATCAGGCTATTTATGTACTTTGGTCTTAGCGTAGAATGTGTATTACCGCCTGTATATGTAACATAAGACAATATATCAAAGATTCGAGTTATTGAAAAGTCCTTTCATCATTCTATTTACTAAATAGTGCATCTAAACCACCAAAATCGCGATTCTCATGTTGTCCTCTAGTTTCCGGCTTCCAAAGATCTACGATCCTGGAAGAACTCCACTTTTTCGTTGTCTCAGCGCCACATCCGACGGCTTGTCTACGATGAGCCTTTATTGTTGTAATTTACGGAGCGTATTTGGTATACTGGCAAGTTGAATTACTGTAAACATACCCACATGCCCGGGCGAGGATGTGTCTGTCTTGTCAACACACCAAAGCCCGAGAATCTTCTGTGCAACAGGGCAAAGTGTAAAAAATACGTGCTGTCTTCTTTCAGAATGGGCTAGACCCTGATTCAATTTGATTGCACAGACCTCAGTAATGTATTGCTAATTAGGTTTTACCGCTGGGTGTATAATACTCTTCGCTGTCTGCACTGCAGAAATGAAGGATACAGATTGTACACAGGAGCGCAGGTCTTACATGATATGTATTCGTAATGTAGTTATTTCCCCTGGAAATTAGTAGAGTCTTGTCAGTTCAACACTTGCGCATCATTCACAATCCCAAGCAAGTTCTTCCGTTCGGACGGTTACCCGTTCCGAGAACAACGTCCGAGATCAGCCACATGGTACACGTATTACTGTGTTTTGTACCTTATCCATTGTCGTTATTACCCGCGCAAAAGTACCGGTACCGTGCGTGAAGCACTATAACACTACCGAGGCCCCCCCCCCCCTTGCAAATGCATTTTTTTAATCCACCACATCCCTGACGATCCGCCATTCATGACACCTGGCTCCACCCCCAAAAACTCCTAATACTGTACTTTGCAATCTACCGCAGTCCGACCTAACCACGGTTCGGTCTAAATCTCTAACCATGACCGATCAGATTACTGTGGATGTGGATCCGGATTTGCATATAATAACGGATGAATACAGTCCTGAAGATTGGGCCTCAGAGACCACTTCCATCGGTTCCTCTTTGTACAGGGGTCTGATGGAAAATGGCCGAAGATATCAGTCTCTGAAGTCCGACGAGTATTGTTTTCCTGCCGATGAAAGACAATTCGAAACCTACGATGCTGCACATCTTGCAGCTATAATCGGGGATTCCGATGAGGAGAACATGCTATTCCAAGCCCCATTGAACCCCAAAAATGTTCTTGATATTGGGACTGGGAAGGGTTCGTGGGCCATTGACGTTGCCGATATGTTCCCTAATGCCGCTGTCCGTGGCGTGGATCTTTTCCCCCCCTCCAGTTAGCTGGATGCCTCCCAATTGCGTTCTCGAAGTGGATGACGTTTTACAAGAGTGGACTTGGCGTGAAAAATTTGATCTAATCCATCTTCGCATTATGGCAAGTGCCTTTACTCCTGCGGAGACAGAGCAATTGATGAAGCAAGTTTACGACTGCCTAGAGCCGGGTGGATGGATTGAACAGATGGAAATTCACCCGACAATCTATTGTGATGACGATAGCATTCCGCATGATAATGTGTTATTTGATATCGGACCGAGGTATGGAGAACCCCCCTTTCCGCCTCCCCAAGGATATGTGACGGTAGCTGTTGATGAGACAAGTCGGACTGATTTGTTTTCCTCAGATTTGATGCTGCCGCTAATAAGTCTGGGAAGCCTATGGACCTTATCAAAACAATGCGGGCCTCGATTGAAAAAGCCGGGTTTGTTGATGTCCACGAAAAGAACGTCAAGTGGCCAATCGGTCCATGGCCAAAGGACAAGACCCTGAAGGAACTTGGGTCGGTCAACCTCCATCATTGGCTGACTGGTATGGAGGGTTATACGATGTATCTAATGACTAAGTTTGGAAGTCCGACCCCGTGGTCGCCAGAGGAGGTGCAGGTCTACAACGCTAGGATGAGAAAGGAACTGCTCAATCCTCGTCACCACGCCTATCAACGTGCGAGAAGAGTATGGGCTAGGAAGCCATTTTCAGACCAGAAGACCGAGCAAAGAGATTAATGACGGCACCTGGAGGCAAAAGAGGCTGCGCGCTTTTTTTTTGATGGCGAACACTACTTGACGTTGTTCCAGTAGCTGTTCCTCTTCTGGCGTGAGCTGCCAGGACTTGAGCTTGACCAGGAGACTAGAAGGAACATTAGGGAGGTGCGTTTCTTCAGGCCATATCTGCATTCCCGAGGTCGTCTTTTTATATATCAATGTCGCATAGTTTGAATTTCAATTTGACACGCGAGACACTGGACTGGCTAAGCCTTGGGAAATTTCCACGTTAAGCTTGCAAGAGATGTTTGACGTCGCTTCGAGAGTTCTAGAAGCTCGAAAAGGCGAATTAGACAAGGCCTCGCGGACTACAAGAATCAAAGTCGCGTTAGACACCGTGAGGGCGTCACCGCAGTTTTCAAGGCGAAAGCCACGAGAGTCGGATACCTATAGACTAGTTCCAACGTTGCCATAAAATGTTTTCAAAGTTCCCCTTAACCTTTTTGGCCTATTTACTTACGATCCTTCAATTACCTTTCGAACCTGGATCTGAACCACGCTTTGATTCACCTGTGCAGCGCTCTGTTACACTAGCTTACAGAGGGCTGACTCTTGTCCCAAAAACGTGACAAGAGAAAGTGCAAAGAAGCTACTCATGCTCGTATCTTGATTTGGTCTCTAGTCGATAACGAAATAGCTATGTTCGCTCACTACTGTATCAAAGCTCTAGTGATACGCTAACGGTCAGCCTTCTGCTATTTGCACAACAAACGGATCAGTTTTGAATACCAGGTATATGATTCGAGAGTTCAGACCAATCACCTATCGTTGAGTGATGCTATTCCGGTGAAATGTTGCACAGCATAGCTTCTCGCGGATTTCGATGAGTCAAGATCTCACGATCTACTATGTATGAGGGTATTTGTCTGAGATCATCTTCAGTTCAAACTTAGGTACTCAGCAGGACCGGAAACGCTCGATTGGTCAAGATGAGAATACTTGTAAATCCTTCATTGGACTGGAATGCGCTACTTTTCGTGTGTGTAACTCTACGCTGTTGTGATCTTTGATGGGTCTAACAGCTTCCAGTATAAAAGGAGTTGATAAGTGTATCAATTTGGCAAATCATCTGGGGTGCCACTCCTTATTGAACCTGCTTCCCGAAGAACTGCCCCCCCTTAAGATTACCAAAATGACGATCTCGGTGATTATTGCACTAGCTAGCTTTTTGTCATGCGCGTTGGGTGCCCCTGTCGACATCGACACGAGCAAAAACTACGGAATGACTCCATGTTTGGTAGGAGATTAAGTTTAGTTCAACTTTTGACATATTACTGTTTTGCTCACGAATATCATTGCCATAGCTCGTGTGCAACGAACAAGCAGCTATCGTCGGAGAGTGCTGGAAGGGCGTCTCAGATACGGCATGCACGTGCCCAAGTATACCCTACCTGGATCATTTGAAGAAATGTATTAAAGCATCGTGCCCATACTCTGACTGGGAATGTATGTTGCAACACCGATTTTCAAGGGAAGCTCGTCGCTAACTTCAACAGTGGCCGTTAAGTTGCACGTTGAGGTCTGCAAGTCGCCCTTCTTAGAGGGGACTTCACTGGATTGATGATAGGGTTTTATCGCTTCATCTGAATGATTTTTCTCAGCTACTTATGGTGGGCTTGAGTATCGCATAAGTGGTAGACGGAAATTTGGTGGAACGACTATCATATATTGGCTTATGATCGAGAACCAGGCATTCCAGCAAATGATACTTTGACATTATGATAACTCATATCCACGTAGGCGATCAGTTTGAATACTCTAGTTTCCAATGCCCTCAGATTCACAAGATGCATAGACAAATGCACAACAGTGAAGCTGAAGATATATGACGTCATTTAAGGAATCCAATCGGATAACGCCCACTCAAATCCCAACCTCACGTCTGAAATCTGAACTTAGGCGCCACACAACGGGACACGACCCGATTATGTTCACGGGTTACTGCATAGGAATGTGGTTGAGATCACGATTATCTATTCCCTGCATATGTAAATACACAAAAAAATGGGTATCGAGCGCCCCATCCAAAGTGCGTCGGACATCAAGACCGAGGTGAATGAGAAATTATTTACCGGGCACCCTCCAATATTCATTCTGCCCACCCACATGACACTGGACAAGCTACATGAAACTGAAGATCGTCTACTCAACCACGGGGGAAACCTAACATATGACATCACGGAAGCAGGTATAATATTGGGTAAACTTTCCCATAAAAAGCGAGCTGCGCTGGAGCTGCGCTCGCGTGGGATATGGACCGAGGAATTATGCGCAATTTCCGAGCCAATGTCAACTTCGTCCAAGGCCGAAGTGGGGCCTCCGCTGAAACGACAAAGAACCACGAAAGTCAATTTCACTGTCGATGCTGCAACAGATATCGTGAATCTCAGCACGGAATCGGAAATAGACAAGGCGAGAGGTCAACATTATCAAGCCGAGAATGAGGCTCAAACAGTCGCAGTCGTTCAACTGGATTGGCTAGATTGTTCAATCAAGAGTGGTGAACCTCTCCCCTACGGTCCATTTCTAGTTTACAAGGGACGGAAAGGCATCGCTGCTCCATCAGCCACCCCTGCAGCGCCACCCACTATCATATCTAGCCAGATCATAAAAAGGGCAAGGGAAGATGCAGCGGGACGTCCTTCACCAGTGCAGCAACACCACCAATTTCAAGCTCGACGCTCCAAAGAGCCCACAAACGAAACTCCAAGTCAACGAAACCCACCGGTGCTTTATCGACAATCCACATCCGAGCATGACGAGACTGTATCACTCCCGCCCCAACCAGACTGGGTGCGTGACCAAGTGCTGTATGCCTGTATGCGCTCAGCACCCCTTCATCCTCCCAATGAAGAATTCATCTCTCAGTTAGTGAAGATCCGTCGGATCCGGGAGCTGACTCTCGATGAGATTGGCGTACGAGCGTACAGTACATCCATTGCTGCTATAGCTGCATATCCTTATGTCATCAAACGACCCAGTGAGATCATCGCTTTGCCGGGATGCGATGTGAAAATCGCCAATCTGTTCGCAGAATTCCAGCAACATGGTGCCTGTAGTCACACTGATGACGATGGCAATGTTGCTGCTGCAAGTGCCTTGGAGGGTGACCCAGTCTTGCGTGTCCTAAACATTTTCAATGAGATATGGGGTGTGGGAGCCAAAACAGCCCGGGATTTCTATTATCATCGTGGGTGGAGGGACATCGATGATATTGTGGAGCATGGTTGGAAGTCGCTCTCCCGCGTGCAGCAAATCGGAGTCAAATTCAACGATGAGTTCAAAGCGGGAATTTCGCGCTCCGAGTCCGAAAGCATCGCTGCGATTGTGCAGTGGCATGCTAATCAAGTGCGACCGAAAGCAAACGGCGAGGTGCAATCCATTTTGGTCGGGGGCTACCGACGTGGGAAGCAGATATGCGGCGACGTGGATATTATACTGACTCATCGTGATGATACAGTCACGCGGAGCCTTATTGTTGATCTCGTTGCTAGTCTCGAGACGAGCCGCTATATTAGCCATACGCTCTCCTTGCATCTCACCTCAACGCTTCGTGAGCAGCAAACAATACCATTCCGAGGCGATGAAACAGGGAAGCATTTCGATACGCTCGATAAGGCATTGGTAGTCTGGCAAGACCCGCACTTTGATGACCAAAGCTCTTCGGGAGATCAAGATCCCAGTCGTCACAAACGAAATCCCAATCCTCACCATCGTGTGGACATCATTATATCGCCCTGGAGGACCATTGGCTGCGCCGTACTTGGCTGGTCCGGTGACACGACCTTTCAGCGGGATCTGAGACGCTTTGCAAAGAAGGCTCATAATTGGAAATTCGATTCAAGTGGCATACGAGAACGCACTTCGGGGGGCCAAGTGGTTGACCTGGAGCACGATGGCGACAACTGGGAAGATAGAGAAAAACTTGTAATGGAGCGAATGGGGATTGGATGGAGGCCAGCTGAAGAGCGATGCTCACGATGAGGAATTCCATGTGAGTAGCGGGCACTCTAGGTTTCTCCGTGGATATCTAAAACCTTCTAGCCGCGTTGAAGACGACGGGCCATTTAAATTAATGAGATACTCGTTATGTATGAGTTGGTAGGTCCAATTTCAGTCAATATAGTGGCTCTCATAAGCAGTCCAGGGTATCCTGGCAAGGGGAAGCCCACAGAGAATAGGGGCAACGCAAATTGTCCCCCGAAATTCTAAGAAAGATGATCGTCTTAATTTGCCCATTTTGGAGATGCCATCCAGTTGTTTCTGAATGCATTCATGCCCACCATATTGAATCGTGCGTACGTCGCGATTCGCGATGAAGGTTTGAAAATTGATGGGTTCGGTTTCAACATCGGTTCCGAGTGGTATGCGATCAGTCTCTTCATCGACCCTGGTATCGTTGATTGCCGGCCCCAACAAGCTCTGGTTATCTGAGCCATCTTTTGATGGAAATGCGTCCTTCTGCAGATGCTTCAAATCCGCGGCCGACACTAAGATTTGATCTAAGTACTCTTCCAGAGTTAGGTCGAGGCTCTTTTCGACGGTGGTCAGAGTTGCGGTTGGATAACTTCATAATATGACCCAACATAGTGCTCAGTAAAATACTGGTTCGCGTGATCCATGATTTCAGTGTGGCTGTCTGTGGTAAAGCCTAAGTATTCGGTGGTTTTGGTAGGTACGCGACTTGACGAGTTGCACCGCATGTGGCATGTATACGTCTTCGACTTGGGAATTCGAGACCAACCATTTCTTTGATCGCCTGATAGGAATGATGAGCACCGGCTGGCTGTTCCAAGGCCCTGTTGTGGTCTTATAGTCTGGGAAGGCTGCCAACCACGGGTATTCTGAGTGCGTCCATTCGACTGCATGGTCGGACCTCGCAAATGCCCCATTCAACACATCTTCAAGATGCTCACAACACCAAGCCGTCTAAACGCTTGAACCAGTATCCAAATGATTGTATAGATGTGGTGATCTTCAGAAACATGTAGTAAAGGAGCTGCGGACGACTTGCCCATCACAATAGATTGATAAAGTAATTTTACCCGTGGCTAAGGCCACTTGATTGGGTATTATGCACAATCCAAGGTCAGTGGTACTGCAACTCTCAATGACGACATTCCCGGACAACTTCGTATTGATTCAACTTGCAAACGTCAAGCTTTCTTTAGGACTTCAGTTCGAGCCTTCAAATAACTGAGAAACGAAATACACATTTCAAATAAATTCCTAGTCATGCGTGTCGCCATAGCTGGAGGTACTAGCCCTACTCTTGGCACAAGTATTGTTTCCGCTCTTCTCGCCACTCAAGGCCGTTATACTCCGGTGATCCTCTCACGCAAGAAACGAGACGTTTCTCGGCCTTCGGCCCAACAAAGTTGCGAGATTCGATATGTGGACTACAGTTCACAACCCTCCCTTGTGGCAGCCCTGCGGGATGTGGAAGTTGTCATCAGCGTTCTCCTAATACCGGGTCCGGACTGGGTTACCGCACAAGTGAACCTCCTCCACGCAGCGGAAGAAGCTGGGTGTCGACGATTCGCACCGTCAGAGTTCTCACTCACAGAACATGCACATACAATGGTTGATCTACTTGCAGCAAAGAACGTAGTCTGGAAAGAAGTTCAGACCTCAATCCGCCAAGGCAAGATCGACGCCGCTCGGTTTCCATGCGGTATGTTCATGAACTACCTTGGCATTGGAATTCCAGAGGAGGAGATAAGGCTGGAAGCACTCGCAGGTTTCCAAGAAGGGTCTTTTCTCATCCATCTAGATGCTCCATCACCTTGGATCGAGGTCCCAGTACACGCAGATGGATCATTTCCGAGTTTGAGCATGACAGACATCAGAGATGTGGGTTCGTTTGTAGTTGCTGCTTTGGACATTGAAGAGCCGTGGGGAGGTAGGGATCTGGGAATGGCAGGGGATACTCTAAGCTTCGCCGATTTGATCAGTTTATGCGAACAATACACTGGGAAATCAATTGAGGTCCGCAAGGTGACGAAAGCAGAGCTCATTACACGGCTCAGAGGTATACCTCCGAGCCAATTCATTCAATACATGGAATGTCAACTGGAGATTGTGGGGACGTTGGATCAATGGGTGATTGATCCCGCGTTGAATCGTCTATCGTCGGTCCAGCCAACCACGGTGGAACAGTACATGAGACAATACTGGGGCAGAAAATGAATCTACTATATGTTCGGATTCACCGGTACTTATTCACAAATTCAATTACTGCACTATTCACCTCGGTCGGATGAGTGCAGTTTAAGAAATGCGCACCTCCTTTGAGCAGCACCAAATTCGCATCCTGAGACTGCGTAAAAAGCTTGATCTCTTCTGTGGCATTCGCCGCGGAGAAAACAACATCCTCAGTTCCCTGAATGAATTAGCCAGGATCGCAGAATGGCAAATTCATACACCTACATGAAGCCATAGAACCGGGCAGCGAACGTCCGCCAGCCGAAGATGCATTGATCCACGCTCTGCCAAGTTGATCGCAGCCATCCGAAGACGTTTGCGACCGTCCTCTCCACGATAGTTCGATTTGATGGAGTCGCGCCAGAAGTCGTGAACCTCGGCAGAGCACTCATTGAAACCGACTCCAATCAGTGCATCGCAGTAGTCATCCCCGGGCTCAAAGTTAGGCACTGGTTTACTGACAGTCCATTGATTCACGAAGTCAGACACGACTTTTAAGCCGTCCCAGCAATCAAGTTTTCGACTGCGATCTGACTCTGAATCCATTGACGTCCCCAGGGGGATGATACCCGCAATCTAGTAGCAAGTCAGCAGTGGCAAAAATGGTTGGTGTCAGCTATCATACCATTTCTGGTCTAAGCAGGGCCATTTGAACGGTGACCCAGCCTCCTTGACTAGTGCCCAACACAAAGGCCCTGGCAATTCCCAAAGCATCCAAGACTTGGAGATTCATCTCAGCTGTGTCCCAGTACGTCCACTGCTCAGACGACGTGCGTGTCTGACCATGTCCAAGGAGCTCGATAGCCACCAGGTTCACCTTGGCGGCAAGCTGGGGATCATCAAATTGCTGTCTGTATAACTCAGATGTAGCGGTGAAGGCGTTCACGAGGACAACCGTTGGCTTGGCTGGATCATACTCGGGCATCTGATAGGCGGCGTCGATTCCGCCTAAATGGGGAACGTGGACAATTTTAGTATTCGGCATGGCTTGCTATATGGATGAGGCTGTTCTTTCGTTTCAAAGAAATTGCCCCTCGTCAGGCTCAACCCCACTTCTTATATTCTGGAGCTCTCATTCTTGGCACCATCGTAGAGTTTCGGGGAAATAGGAAATAAGTGGAGTGGACCCTCCACTGGTCCGACGGGTGGCAAGTCAACTTTACGAGAAGAATGAAGACCTTGGGGTCGGGGAGATAATTCAATTCATACATCGTTGCTCCTATTGGCAATATTGTTTTTATATGTCCTCTGCTAATTCCACCACCGGGCCTGAAAATCGCTTTTTCCCACCAAAAGCATAATAGTACACCCCACCAAGGAAGACCCAGCCCACCATCACGACTACACAGTAATTCATGTTGTTGGGCGTCACGGGCTCGACGGTAGGGAATGTACTGAACACCATTGCAAGGGTCAGCCACAGCAGCGCAATGAGGTTCACCACTGGGCCCCATCGTAGTCCGAGATTGAACATGCCCGATCCCAATCCACCGATGGCAGATGAGGATGATCGTCGACCATAGAGAAGCATAAACAGAATGGGAGAGAAATAGGACGCATACATGCCGAGAATAGCCATAGAAAGGACGGCATTGAAGGCAGTCGAGCTTCCCAGGTAGATCAGACCCAATAACATCTGCAGAAACCCGACAACCACCACCATGCGCACGGGCACTTGCAAGGTCGGGTTAACATACGAAAAGAATCCCGAACCCGGTAAACCGTGATCGCGCGCAAAGGCCCATGCCGTGCGACTGGTTGAGGTTGTACCAGCAGCATTGGCAGCCAAGGCTACTAAGGTAATGCAAAGCGCCATAACGGAGGCACCGGCGCGGGAGCCTGTCACGTTGAGGAAGAGTTGCATAAAAGGGAATCCTGTGTTGGACTCGAGGAGATCTTGCAGATTGCCTAAGGAGAACAACAGGATGATTGCATAGACAAGGCCAATCACTCCGTTAATGGCGACACTGCCGATCATGGCCAGGGGCACGTTACGCGAAGGCTTGGGAAGTTCCTCGCTTAGGTGGCAGGCGGCATCGTATCTGCAATCAATGTCAGTCAGGTCATATGTGAGATTTAGGATAACTTCCTACCCGAGAAAGGGATACACAGTGCTGAGTAAACCCACCAGCCATGAGACTCCGTCATTTGTCCAGCCACTGGTATTGGAAAACTCCTTGAAGACGTAGTCGGCGGAATGTTTGTCGGACATTACACCCAGGACACAGACGATCGCGATGAATCCCCCTACGTGCAGAATTCCTGGATTGTAATCAGCCTAATTACCTCATACAGGACATTTCTCTACTGACCTGCGGTGGTGTTGGTATGAGGTAGAATCTTGGAGCCGAAAATATTGACCGCCATCGAGTATGCTAAGATTAACCAATAGAAGAGCATTCCCTGCCATCTCGTCGGAACATATGTGTCGGGGTTGTTGAGGGTAATGAGAGACTGCAGCTGTAGCCCGGCGGCAAAGGCTGCTGAAGCGGCGAGAACGAGTTGGCCACCGATGGAAATCCAGCCTGTGAACCAAGTTGCCGTGGCTCGAGATGATACAGGACTGAGACAGTAGACCCAGTGATATTGTCCTAACGTACACCTTGTGAGCGGGTGAGGCAAAGGGGAACGAAACAGTATCTTACCTCCTGCAGTAGGATAAATTGCAGCAATCTCACACAGTGACAAAACAACGAAGATTGTGCCGATCAAGGAGATAATGCTGGAAGAAAAGAATCAGGGTTTGCCCGGATACAGAGTGGCCTTCCGAGTAACATACTAGTTATAGAACAAACAAGGGGCACCACCGTTGGTCAAAGCCGTGGCCACTACAGACGAGAGAGCCTCCCATGTTGCCATCAACGAAATTTGAAGACACACAATAGACCATAGTGAGAATTCACGACGGAGTTCCTGGACGTGACCGAGGGCAGCCAGCTGCTCCTCGTCACTGATGGGCTTCTCGGGGGAAGCCACCTTGGTCTTGTCTTCTAGATCAGAAATGGAATTCATCTGTGCACTGCACAAGGCCACGAGCAACTCTCCACGAAATCTATCTTGGTCTTATAGCCGCGGAACTAGTACGAGATAGGGGGTAACTACCCAATTCGCGGTGCACAATCCGCACTTCCCTGATAACCTAGGTAACGATCACCCTAGATCATAGGGAAAGTAAGGCTTATCGCCAGGGCTAATGCAGACTGTGGTGATTTATCGCCCCAGATCCATCTCTTCCCCGCATTTTAGGTAAATAAATGTCTAAGGCGCTACTTTTATCTCTGCGCGTTCTTTCCGCATTTCCAGGATCAATGCAGATTGACCCAAACATGACAAAACCACGTCCAATGGCTGTTCAGTGACAAAAGCCACCGTTGTTGATTGGGCACGACATATGCCGTGGGTCTGTCACTCTCTCCGAGCCGTTGGGATGGCAAAGGCAAAGGCTCGGAATCGGAATTTAAAGTCAGATAGGACGATAAGCAGCAAGCTCGGAATGGCTGTTGAACTGTACCCGAAGAAAGGACCTGTTCCCCGTCGATCATCATCCCAGGGATGTGCGACTCATATTGTATTGGTCTCCAAATTCCCTCGGTAATTAGGGTCTCATATATGGCTACACCACGGGCCATCAAATCCACATCCCCGCATTTTTCGAGGTTTTGCGGAACTACTTCCATCCAGAAGTCTAAATGGGAGCCTAATGATTCCTTGGCACAAATTCCCCTGTTCTGCTAGAGTCATCGCAATCGTGATTGGTCATGTCAGTGGTTATTTTATGTAATGTACTGCAGCTTGCCACTCGGCGATGGAAGGTCGGAATGGAACCTGCGATAACAGCCTATCGATAGGACTGATTCGTAGCAAACAACAACATTATACTCGGAGCCCGTAGAAATTAATGTGAGCTATCGATTCAAAGATTGTATTTTATCATCCAAAGCCAACAGATAAAGATTCATTACCTAGACATGTGACTTAGACAATCGTGATCAAGGAGCTCGGATCCATTCCGGCTTTCCGAGCCCGGAGCCCCCACTCGATCCCCTCATTCCGTACCGTTATATAAGTCACCCTAGCATGCCTGGGAGCTTGTCAAGCTTGTCAAGGAGCTGCTCAGACTAACCACAATCATGCTTCACCCACTTGCTATCCTCTCCGAAGAGGAGACCAACCTAGCCCGCGATGTGGTCACAGCCGCTCACCCCAACACCATCATCGACTTCCGCGAGATCTACCTACAAGAACCCCCCAAAGCGCAATTGCTCGAGTTCCTTGCCATCGAGCATGCCGGTCGCTTGAGTCCAACGACCCCTCGTCCACCGCGTCTAGCCTTGTGCCAGTACGACGTGATTGGCACTGACCGGATCCCCTCCTACGAAGAATCGGTCATCGACATAGCTACTCGCACCCGGGTCAAGCACCTCGTGGTGGGCAAGGAGCACCATGCGGCGCTCACCCTGACTGAGTTCGATACGTTGGTAGAGCAGTGCATGAAGTCGCCTTTGTTCCAGCAGGCTCTCGCGGACTTCGATCTCCCAGAGGGTTTCGAGGTCGTGATCGAGCCATGGCCATATGGTGGTCTGGACAGCACCGAGGACAACCGTCGTTACTTCCAAGCACTGTGCTTTGCCCAGGATAAGCGTTCTGGTAACGAAGACTCTAACTTCTATTCATTCCCTCTTCCCGTGATCCCAGTCATGGACGCACACACACAAGAGATCATTCGAGTGGACCGACCTGCAACCGGTGGTAAGGGAGAGGGCCTGCTTGAGCAGACCTTCAAGCGCGATATCATTGGACACTGCAAGCCTTCCGAGTATGTTCCCGAGCTGCTTCCCGAGGGAACACGAAAGGATCTCAAACCTTTGAATGTTGTTCAGCCTGAGGGACCCTCCTTCCGGGTCACAAACGACTCTCTTGTGGAGTGGCAGAAGTGGCGCTTCCGTGTCGCCTTCAACCCACGTGAGGGTGCCACTATTCACGATATCTGGTATGATGGTCGTAGTGTGATGCACCGTTTAGCGATCAGCGAGATGGTATGTTTTCTTCCTTATGAAAAGTTGCCTGTTGTTAATTGTTACCAGACTGTTCCTTATGCCGATCCCCGGCCACCTTTCCACCGCAAACAAGCCTTCGATTTTGGTGATGGTGGCGGTGGTAACATGGCGAACAACCTGTCTCTGGGATGTGACTGTCTCGGAGTCATCAAGTACCTCGACGCCGTGATGACAAAGCCCGACGGTACTGCTCAAAAAATGCCCAATGCCATCTGTCTTCACGAACAAGATAACGGCATTGCCTGGAAGCACTCCAACTGGCGTACTGGTCGGGCTGTGGTCACTCGTCTCCGCGAGTTCGTGGTTCAATTCATCATCACTTTGGCCAATTACGAGTACATCTTCGCCTTCAAGTTTGATCAATCAGGTGGTATCACAGTGGAGTCCCGTGCAACCGGTATTCTTAACGTGGTCAACATTGATGCGGGTAAAGTCAGCGATTATGGAAATGTCGTGAGCGGGGGTGTCCTCGCTCAAAACCACCAGCATATTTTCTGTGTGCGTATGGACCCAGCCATCGACGGGCTGAAGAACTCCGTCGTAGTGGAGGAGTCGCACGCCGTTCCCAAGAATGCGGTCACAAATCCCAACGGAAACTTCTACCAGGTTACCAAGGAGACCATCAAGCGTTCCTCCTGGATCGACGCAGCACCCCAGCTGAACCGGACCATCAAGATGGTCAATCCCCACAAGACCAACCCCATCAGCGGAAACCCAGTTGGATACAAATTCATCCCCTTGGCTACGCAAACATTATTGGCAGATCCAGACTCGGTGCAGGCACGCCGAGCTCAGTTCGCTCAACATCACGTTTGGGTCACCAAGTACCGGGACAATGAACTCTATGCAGGTGGTCGGTACACGTTGCAGAGCCAAGTCGAGGTTGACGGTGTCTCAGATGCCGCTCGCCGAGGTGAGGCAGTCGAAGACACAGATGTCGTAGTTTGGAACACATTCGGTATTACTCACAATCCACGAGTTGAGGACTGGCCTGTCATGTAAGTCTTTACCTTCCCCCTTATCTTCAAAGAACAACCACTGACTAAACTATCAGGCCCGTTGAAATGTTCCAGCTCATGATTCGCCCTGCGGATTTCTTCACTGCCAACCCCTCGATTGACGTACCGTCTAACAAGAATGGATCGTCCCGATTGGCGGACTCCGAATGCTGCAGAAAGGCACACATCTAAGCATCACTGTTTTCAAAATACACATTGTATTAAACTAATGTGCTTTCTTTGTCATTATACCCAAGTCTGTATATATCACGGGTCATGAGATTGGCGAACTACTATTAGTTACATTTCTTCAGTGTATCATTCATTCAGCTTTACCTTGAAATAAGTTTGAAGGGTTAATTTGGTCAGTTTCGCTTCAAGCTCATGCCAAATATGTATCCATATATAATATATCCATAGATATGCAAATCAAAGTTTCCAGACCAGCTGGAAACCCTCGATAATCAAGGAGTGCCGGCTCCATTGGAAAATTTGACAGCCCAGAAATACCCCAGACCTGCTGGCGGCATGCAGGTTTGTTTAGTTCGGGGAAGCACCAGCTTCTCATAGTAGACAAACATACCTAGATACACCTCCAGGGCTGTCTAGGTATATACTTCGTGGATTATTCTGCAAAGTAATAATGGCGTCGGATTTTTCCCTTCTCAACCAAGAATCCCAGAGCATTCAATATCAGAATAATCCTTTCTCAGATCACTTGTTCTTGGACTCGAGTAAATAAAACGCCTCCGAGCCAGCTGAACGTATTGGAAAAGACCAGCTTTTCACAATTGATGAATCAACTTAACCTCCAGATCAGTTCCAGACCAGCTGGGCGTGTATATGGAGGCTTAGGACAATGTCAGATTCTCCTGACAGATAAATGTACCTATCTTGGTAGGTACTTCCATAGGATGTTCATATTCCGCTAGGAAACGACTTCAAGTTGTGTCCTTTTCCACTCAGGAACACCCAAAACTTCTGACGCGGGAATATGGCCTGTTCTAGCTCCCTTCCCCTTTGGTGATGGCAGATTAATTCTCGTATCAGCCTCCCAGGCCTCAAAGTCGCCATAAAGCCGAGCATCTCCTGCAAAGAAGGGAGAGTCTCGGAGTGCCTCGAGTACAGTAGTATGTTCGTCTTTAATTTCAAGACCATGCTCTGCTCTCAGGATCTTCTTGCTCATCGCGTAAATAATACTTGGATCCCAGAATATATCAACATTGTGGGTATATCCTTTTTGGATCAAAGACAATGCTCTCAGTCGAAGCTGTAGGCTCCGGCATTTTGCAATGACGAAGTAAAGATATGGAAGAAGTCCGACTTCTAGCATAAAACCTGGGGCCGAGGAAAGAAGCTGCGATTTCCGCGCGTAATCGATGATTTTCTCAAAATCTTCCATGCAGGTATCGTAGACTTCATCGGCCTCTCCGAGGCAAATGACCCAGATCTTCAACATGATCCATCTGAGTTGCAGAATGCAAGATATGTTTTCAAATTTGGGGTCAATGGGGAGTCTTGCCCTGAAATCCGCAAATTTGATTCGCAAGGACTCGACTTCCGTATTTAGCCGCTGTTGCTCTTGGACAACAATATTCCTCGAATAATCAGGAGATTCAAGCTGAGAGGCGCGGCATTGCTCTTTCATGCGAGCCAGCTGAGCGGCATCATATTGAATAGAGTTTATTGAACTCTGAACCTCGATAAACGAGTTCAATTTCTGTGGTGTCCGGTAAGGCCGACAATTTGTGAGAACAGGGAGGGTCCATATGGATTGAATGGTAAAAATAGGCGTAAGACTCATGTACCGGAAGATAGCACCTATCCTCGAAACATGTTGCGACGCATTCATCAAATCAATTCCATGTTTAATATGCGTCATTGCTGCGTTGATATCTCTCCGTGTGAATTCAATGCATGCAAATAGCACACAAACAATCAACACCGTATCGAGTTGGTCAGCTTGGACCGATTTCAGCAAGCGTATTTCTTTCATGGCGGAATTATAGTGGCGGAGAGAAAAGCCGCTATCATATGGAAGCTGGACGAATGCAGGATCCTGATTGGTTGTCTCATATAGACTCATGAGGCTGATCGTGGCGTGGCGTGCAGCTGGTTCCTCAACAATTAACCGCGCGACAATGCGTGACCAAAACAAGTAGTTGAGAGGCAGGCAAAATGCCGATTCTAGACTGTGGTAGAACCGATCCAGGCTACGCAGACAATTGCTGTCTGTATCGGGAAAGAGTGAGGGCTGCAACTGGGATAATGAGTTCTGTGGAATGGAACTATATCCGTCACATTTTCGGCCCGTGGACTCGCATCGCGTGCAAGATGGGCGTGTTTCATCACATTTCACTTTGCGAATTCTGGTTTTAAAATTAACGTTCAAGCTTTATTAAAGACGGCCGTCAACTTACTTGCAAGTTAAACAGCCGGTTCTAACTCGGCGGTGGACCATGCGCCGAGTTGCCTGTTTCGACTCTTTGTTCTCCATATTCATGTAAGCCGGAGTTTCAATGTCAAATGATGGGGTCTTTCAGGGCCAGGAAGGGGGCGGGATTTTGAATTTATGGATTTCATGATGAAGTACTGAAGCTCAATCGCCTCCCATTGGGGTCTAAAAGATGCCCACGAGCATGTTGATGTTTGCCACTTGGGCACTCCCTCAAGGCGTTTCTGATTCAGTTTCAAATTTCTGTGACTCCGTTTCAGCAGCGTTTCAGATTGTTGTTTCAGATGGTTGTTTGATGTCAACGGAGTCTTCCAATCACTGGTTACTACCTCTACCCTGATACAAGGGATATCACTGATCACATGTCAAGATATATGCCTACTGTTCCATTCTGTCTTTGCCGACACATTGTAGGAAACCTGGGCTGCCAGATCACCTTGTGTTCTTCTAATTTATATTGTAACTTGGTTTATTTGACGTGAGTCTACATTTTGAGCCGCATTAGTGCTAACATCAGGCCAGATTTAACATGGCAACTCAGATTTGGGGCCAACCGTGACGATCACTTGGATGCCAACGCGGCTTCACGCCTAACGCCCTACGAAACACCAACAAAACTCAACACAAGGCTGAGTCCAATTTGGATTTCAGTCATGCGTCGGCACTTACGAACGGCAGATATGTCAAAGCGACAAGTATTGAATGCACATGTGCGAGATCGTATTTTAGTGCATAACCTCCAAGGTTACTTCGAGCCAAGGGCTTACTAGGTCGCGCTGATGATAATAAGAACTAAACTTTCAATGCTGCGCAGGCCTCGAGATTTTTCTTTGCCCTAGATAGGCTGACCGGCGATGAAAATAGGGCCATATCTCTCCTGGCTCAGAAGCGTGGAACTAGCCAGTGTTGACCCATGCAGTGACATCAATGTTCAAGGGTCACCAATTCCAGTGCACCAAAATTAAAATTCCATCGACGAAAACCTCCACCAGGATCGGCTTCATCTAAGAAACGTGGGGCAAACTCGTTGCGAGAAATCTTACGCCGTATATGCTAGATCTCCTGGCATCTACGTGGATACATGTGAGCCTGGGAACTGACCTGAAACAGTAAGATCTTACTGTTTCCGAGAATATCTGCGGCACGGGTATCAGCTGGAAAATTATCACAATTCAACTTGGCCCTTTTACCTTATGATCTCCGGGATTCTCAATGCGGTTCATCTGGGCGTCCCTGCTGGAAGCCTAAGATCAAATCATATGCATCACCAATCCATTTCAGCGTTGATGCTTCCCACCAGCTTCTTTCCCCTTTTCCGCCACAGGAATTGGCTACTATCAGCTTGCAATGCTAGCAATTATTACGCCACTTTATGCAGGAGCTCAGAGCATATGACTTCGTGTATGGCTGATCGGCCTGGACAAAGGGATCAAGCGCCATTGATCAGGTACTAGAACGGGAGAAAGAATTCAGCTAATTTGTTCAATTCAGCGTTGTCATTGCGAGTATTGTTCGCCTCATCGTGCTATATGCAAACATCCACTCCGACGATGCGGCATGGTGTATTACACCAGTCTTTGTCTGGTCATGCGTCGAGCCTTTTTTCGGAATTGTTTGCTCGTCTATCAACATTCATACCTCTTTTCCGTCGTTGATGGGCCGTTCTTATCACACGAAAGATTGGAAACTTGACTAGAAAAGACATTGAACAGAAGAGTGGATTTCTCGATTGAAGTCAACGGTCGAGAGAGACCGGGCCGGCCACATCTTTCAGTGACCTTGGAAATAGGAAGCTTGTATACAATAATGTTTGAACAGCTGCCCCTAGCACCATAGAATACCCCGCAACCTCGAAATCTATGAACTTCGCAATTCCCCAGTGACCGAGGGCGTGTTATCGTCTTAATCATCTACACCATATTTTGAAAGTCTATACGATCAACTATACACCCTCAGCCAACTTTGTCAACGCATCACCCTCCACCATCATCTTCATCCACTCCTCCATCCCCTTAGCGCCAACCTGCTCATAGAATCGAATACTAGGCTCATTCCACTTCAGAACACTCCACTCCAACCGACGGCCCTGCGCCTCAAGCACCTGCTTCGCCAAGTACTTCAACAGCAAGAACCCACAGCCGTGACCACGAGCACTCGGCTGCACATATAAATCCTCCAGGTAAATACCGGGGGCAGAGCGCCAAGTGGAGTAGTTGTAGAAGTAAAGCGCCATACCGACGGGGATCGGAGCGGGGTTTTCGGCAGTGGGAGGCGGGGTAACGAGGGCCGTGTAGACGGCGCCTCGCTTGGGCGGGGTACCAGGGAAGGAGAGGGTGGCTAAGAGAGACTCTTCGGTGGCTTCGACTTCGTGTAGGGCTTTTTCATAATCGGCGAGCTCGCGGATGAACTGGAGGATGAGTGGGACGTCTGGAAGTTGTGAATTAGTGGGGCTCGGACTCGCGGTTTCACGGTTTGAGGAATGTGGAGATAAATGTAATTGGAAAGCAATGGCATTTCTCACTCACCCTCTGGCGTCGCCAGGCGAATAGTAGGTTTATCCATGACGTTTAATGTTAGGTAGAGGTGGAAGACATGGATTTTTTTGACAGCTAGTACTAGACCCGAATTGGCTTTGTTGGAGGAAGCGGCTCAACCCGCTTCACTAGCCCAATAAAATGCCGCCTCCGATCCCGTTATATATGGCCTTGCGACAATCAGACTGCGATAAAATGAACATGGCTATACCTCCTGGGGCCAAAGTGCCATGAATACAATTTGGCCACGTCAATTGGGGCCTCTCCGGTTGAACCTTGCAATGAAGCTCAAGCTTCCAAGATTCGAAGGCAGACATCTTCTTGTTGCTGTTTTTGCAGTAGGGTCCATGCCGAGATGGCATGACTGCCCAGGCCGGGGTGTCAACTATTTCCCCTATGATTGCTCCTCGGAGATTTGGAAAGGTGTAACCCTCAAATACGTATCCGGCTATTTGCAAATATGTCAAATCATGACTTTTGTGCCTTGTAATATGCGACTAGCGGTGTCAGCCGTGAATATAGACATACCATTGCTGACCCTATCAAGAATAGGTTAGATTTTAAGTGCAACAGGTCAAACGATGTGGCAAAGGATGCTAAGGCAAAAAAGCAAACAAACATAAGAAAGATGTAAGGTTGGAAAGAAGATCAAGAAATAGGTACACGGTGAGCACCGCGGACCAGGTGAAGCCGGCCCGAGTCTAGATATGTTAACGGAATACATATCCAGTGGCCGGGGATTGGTGTGGATGCTAGCCAAGACAACACAGCCGACCTAATTAGCTGGAGAAGCCTGATGCTCACAACCCTGGAAGGGAAAAAGAAAATACTCAAAGAAAAAAAAAAAAGCATTACAGTACTCCGTATACACCCTGTCATTAGCTACAGGTGACGTCGCAGACCTGCATGGGTAAACAAAGTTAGAAGAGAAAAAAAAAACAAGAGAGGAAAAACACAGAGTTGCCTGAAATCGAATCAAAATGTTATTAAGAATGATTATACCCTTTCAAACTTGTCTTTCGAAATTCCTAGTATCTAATTGAGAGCGACGTATAGAAAAACACCTAACAGACTTGTAATAAGTTCCTTTCAATTGGTCCTGACGGGTAACAGAGAAACCTGGAAAGCCCCCTTTCGAACCTCGCACCATCCCTAAAGTTCCCAATCCCCGTCATAGCGTCTATTTCCTCAAATCTGATTTCAATTCGGTCGCACAAAAATCAAATAAAAACCCGCCTTGCACCTCCAAGCCCCGTTGTGGCGGTTGACCGTGTAACGGGGTGTTTTGCAGGCTACAGCGGCAAGCGCGCTTTGCGTGAAAGGAGCGGTTGCAGCGACCCCAGAATTGGCTCCACCCCAAGTGGGACCGTGGAACAGAACACAGTGCGGAAATTGGGGTGAAAAGTCGAAATGCAAATTCTGGACCTGATGATCGCCGGTTTGACTATTGATTTTGTCGTCAACGCCAAGGGGGTGTGCCTGCACACCTGCCCTATGTGCCCATTTGACCAGGGGGGAAGTATCCATCTAGACCAGGTCGGGGATTGCGGGGGCCTAATGATGATCTTATTGTATTTTAACGGTTAAAAGGGTCAAAGCGGATCGATACATCATATAGCATGTCGGTGGACATAAAAGTAAAGGTACTGCTCTGGGTGGGGGGAACCCCACACAGACACAAACTCGGAGTCATACGTCAGGCTCCTTTCAGCTACATCTGTGTGGCTGAATGACCAGAGTGATGAGCTCGGATACTTGTTGATCGAGGTCTTAGCCAGTCGGATCTAGCATGTTAGTACGTCTGTAAAGTGTAGACGATCCAAAGCTGGGGCTAATAGAACCTTGGCGTGACTCAGATCAAACATCATCGAATGCTGCTGATGTGCAGAGCCCTCGCTTCACGCGGAATAAGCTGCGGTAAGACCGGTATCCCTCCGATGGTATCCGGGTTCGTTGCACGACCTGGTCTCGAGGTTTGTTTCCCGATTTCGTTCGGCAAACTCACCACGAGGGGTGCGCACGGACGTTTGAGCTTGACGATTGTGATGCCTAGATCGTGCTTTCATGCCTAGCGATTGGGTCCATTCACTGGCCCTGAGCACGTCCCCTGACTTTCTCCAAGCGCCGATTCCGTAGTGTAAAAAGGACGGCCCAAGGCCTATCCGACCATCTCCACCAGCCCCCGAGACACTAGTGGAGTCGTTCCATACTAGCACAGCCCGAGCCGCTGATGACCCCAAGCTGAGGTCAACGATCATGTGTCTATTGGAGGCGAAGTGCGGCTTTTTTTTTTTTTTATTTAATGATTTAAAAAGGTTTTTTGCGGGGAATCCTTGAGCGTATCACGGCCGTCCCGTATGAATTAGGAATGTGGAATGCAACTGCTTTCCTTCGATCCATTTTTTGACTGGAGCTAGGCCGGATTTTCACTTTGGATTTACTGGTTTTTCTCTTTTATTTGAATTAGTGCTCTTTTTGTTTTTGTTTTTTATTATAATTATTTTTGTTGATCAGCTGGTTCTATGCTTTGATTTTTGCCTAGGGCTTAACAGGGTAGTACGTCTCGTCATCAAAGTCAAAGCCTATTTATGTAAACGATCCTTCCATAATTCGGTTTAGAGCATCTTCTCTTTTCTTTTTCCTTTCTCGCCTATCATAGAAGATTCAATTGCGATCAAGGAAAGGTTATTTTCTTCAAATTGAGTTCGTCCTTTCACATATCAAGGCGCATGGAAGAAGTATGACAACATTTTCGCTGGTGGCGCTCTCTATCCTGATCCTACTGCTTTTCGTGGGATCCCAAAAACGAGTTTTACATTGGCTCAGAAAAGCATCATTGCAAAATGCCTGTTCTCAAGGGCCTTCTGACCCTAAGCGCATGGCTCCATATCCAGCACAGCCGATTCGAGGTCGAGAACGATATCGGATTTTAATGGATGTCCGCCGATTAGACACCCAGAATTGGCTCACTCTCGACAAGAACTATATGGATGAGCATCGAGTCAGAGACCAATTGCTACGAGAAAAGAGAGACAACGTTCTTCAATGTCTGCCTGAGTCTCTCGTTGCTTGCCAAGAAACTCTAGAAGAAGTGTCGGAGTTCCTTTGTGAGCGCTTCCCCGGCATGTTCAAGAAGACAGTCCAGGGGAATGAGACGTGGGTTGAAAACAAAACCACGAAGGAGAGATTTAATATCAGTGGCCAAGCCACTGTGAACAGCACTGATGCCCTGGAGGCGGCAGTGCGGCTCACAATGGAGGACCTCAGTGTTCTGATGATGAACGACGATGGCGAATATTACCTGTAAGAAGGGTTGGGCACTCTGTTCCAAGGCCTTTGCTAACTATGACGCAGGGCTGCCAGCGCGAGTTTGTTCCCTACAGGGTGGACAGTTGATCAACGCATCGGTTGGACAATCTCCCAAATGCACGAACCAGTTCCCCTCTGGCACCAACAAGTAGCCAACTCGGTCAGCAAGTACGTCAAAAAGCCTATATACACGTAAAAATGACAGTCCTAACAAGCCTTCAGATTTCTGGCTCGTTTATCTCCAACATCGCCAATGGAGCGCTCGAACTACTTCGTGGAAATCAAGCGACCAGACGAAGATCTTTATCAAATTCTATACCGACCTGGATCTCTATGTGAAAAGGAACTGATTGATCCGTCGCCTAATGAAATCATCATCCGTCGTGAAAGACAAACCTTCCGCCGCCTACCACGAACAGGCGCAATAGTGTTTGGTGTTAAAACCTATCTGACACCAATCAGCCAGCTACCAATGCAAGAATTGGAGAATCTGGCTAAGGAGATGAAGACCTGGCCAGAATATGTAAGTGAATACAAGGGCAAGGACGTGTGGGGCAGAAAGGTCCTGGAGTATTATAACAAACGTGTTGCGGAGAATCAGATAAAGTTCTCGGAGAAGGAGGTTTTTACTGAGGTATGATGTTTATACGAGTTGAATGAAGACAGAATGGGACTCGGACTTTGCTGCATTTTTTTGGGGAAGAAAAAAGGTGGGCGGCTATTTGTGTTTCTATATCTGTTGCATTTGGCTTCAATGTTTACTCGTTGCAGACTATGGATACTATCAAATCTCATGGCTAGAATAGTAAATAGCCAAAGCCATGTTGAGCTGACGTACCATTGAGCGTTGGTGCCCAATGGCGGGACCGTGAAAAGGCAGTCCGTGACGAAGGTCTTACTGATGTCACTGACATCGACCAGGGTCTGAAGCCACGAGGTCCCATTGGTCGAATCCATTATAAATAATACCTAGTCATCCCTATACTACATATAATATTGTTGACACGAAGCAACTTCTAAAAGTGGGGAACATTGCAGCAAGGCTTTCCAGATGCATGCAAATGAACTGTTCAACACGGTAGCTGACCCTACCAAGACCCCCGCGTTGTTTTTCTGATCAAAATTATGTATTTCACAGGCCAGGCAGTATTTTCCCTCGGCCCATCGGTAAAAATCGAAGGCCTGGCGCGGAATGCGACAACAATATCCAATTGGATGCCAACCATGTTCTGAAATGGTCAAATAATGGACTGGTTTACCCTCGTCCACTGAGACTTGGAATTCGAGGAAAATCGAGGTTCTGGCGGGGGGCTTAATTCGGGTGCCCAAGCTTTCTGGACAGGCTCCAAAGTGGGAATTTCGAGTCGATATGTGCTATGATTGATATCAGGCGACGGCGCCGCCGCAGAACGATTTCCCAATAGTCGAGCAAGCTGTCGACGTTGCATTTCCTCCTCGCTCAATAAGGGTGTATCGGCTTCCATCCGACGATCACCCGGGAGCCCATATTCATAGTAAATAAGAGTCGCTGCACCCCCGTGTATCAAGGTAAACGCGCTCGGCAGACCGATGGACACGACCCGGAGCGCGGACAAAGGGAATAGATCGCGAGCGTATATATTAAGGAGTATGTTGAACAAGGCGATCAAGTTGATTATCATGAATGGCCTGGCAGGCGTAAGTTGGGAAGTCAATTAACGTGAATAAGTGAACTGACGTAAAGAGTGAATGAAGAAGAAAGACGCGTTGGTGCCGTTGGAAGAATGCAATGCCGACGGACGAGGCATGCGCGAGGCCAATGAAGAAAAGAGCGGTTACGGCGGTTGTAGTTTCATTGATGTGGGTGCTTTCGTTCGAGTTGCCAAAGACCACCGCCAACATGAGGTACCTGGAAGAAGATAGTTTGATTAGCAACGTGTGGTTGAACATCCGTGAGAGCGAAAGCCGCCTACCCTGCTAGAAGAAGAACCCCAGAAAGGACAGTCGTACACCTCCATGGCCGTGATATTCGGCTCGAGTTGATGGTTTGTCCTGGTGGGACCAGTCCATTGTACTCAGACGGAGTTAGTTGCATTTCGTACAGTCATGTCAGAAGCCGGCCGATATTAGGTCCTCCGTAGGGCGCAGGAAGCACTCAAGACAGAACGAACACTTCGGAGCACAGAGCGAATGAACCCATGAGGGGTGGAACATCCAGCTCCGAAGAAATATTTGTTCTAAGTCGCACGGTGACGGAGAACGGGGGAAATGGGGCAGTGTGGCTGCAGATCCTGGTTCTGACCAGTGAGATTGCAGACTGTGGTGCCTTGTCATCGGGCGCCACAATTTCAATGCAGGTCGCCTGACTTGATCATTGCCATTCTTTGTTCGATTTGAAGCCGGTCAAGGATTTGGATCCGCGTTCGTGGTCTAGATTTTGGGGATGTCAATACAAGAATAGGGGTGGGAGGGGAACCAAGGACCAAGGTAAACAAATGTTTCCAGCCCCCCACTTTACCTCCACTCTCTTATCCACATATTGTCACAACTTGACACCCTGAGAAGGATTAAGGATTATACGGGGGGCGATCTGATCTGATGAGCTTTACCACCGTATTTGAACCAGAATGGCAGATGATTGCCGTTCGCTGGAGTTCCTAGGTCCTCGAGCCAACGCCACGAGTGATCTTGGACCTTGCCGCTGCAAGATTGCTTTTGAGCTGCTGACAAGGACAAAATTAACTCATTTCAAGCGTCCCTCGGAAATCAATGAGGCTCTCTTCCAGAGACCTTTCCCATATTGCTGTTCGGCGAGTCATATTGCCGGGTCTCGCGGAAATTCCTCGGTTCCACCATATAGCCGACTTGCTTCCCCCTCGGCGAGTTGATAATCATTACTCAGCGCATAGTATATCTGTGGAAATCTTCCATGTTATCAAGTATCCAACTATATCACGGAGAACCATGAAATTTCCACATACTGCCCTCGCGCGATTGTCAGCACCGACGATTCGCGCCCCATCACGACTGAGTCGATGTCAATCAAGTGCAGCTTCCACACACCGCCCAGCTCCTCTTGCTGGTATAACTGTGGTCAGTTTGGAACAAGCCATTGCAGCCCCCTTCTGCACACGTCAATTAGCCGACCTGGGAGCTCGTGTCATCAAAGTTGAACGACCAGTAGTGGGAGACTTCGCCCGCCAATATGATAATCGTGTCAATGGCATATCTTCTCATTTCATGTGGACTAACCGCTCAAAAGAAAGTCTAGCACTGGACCTAAAGAGTGAAAGCGATCATGGAGTTCTCATGAAACTCCTGGAAGGAGCCGACGTGCTAGTCCAGAACCTGGCACCAGGCGCAAGCGCACGGTTGGGGCTGTCGCACGAAGCATTAAAAGAAACGCATCCCTCTTTGATCGTCTGTGACATCTCCGGCTATGGTCAGGATGGCCCTTATCGTGACAAGAAGGCCTATGATCTTCTTATCCAAAGCGAAGCAGGAATGCTCTCTGTTACTGGGACTGGGAAAGAGCCAGCCAAGGTCGGCATCTCAATCGCAGATATTTCCGCCGGAATGTATGCCTACAGCAATATCCTTTCTGCTCTGTTACAACGTGGAAAGGATGGCCAAGGTTGTCGAATCGATATATCCATGTTGGAGAGTATGGTTGAGTGGATGGGCTTCCCAATGTACTACACCTTTAACAATGCGCCTGGGCCAATCCCAGCTGGTGCATCGCATGCAGCCATCTACCCATATGGACCCTTTGAAACAGGCGATGGTCAATCTGTCATGCTGGGCATCCAAAATGAACGAGAATGGGTCAACTTCTGCCACGACGTTCTCCGTCAACCAGAGCTATCCACGGATAGTCGGTTTTCCAGTAATTCGCTCCGAACACAAAACCGCGACGCGCTTAAGGAGATCATCCACGATGTTTTTGCGACATTGACTGCCCAGAAGACCATTGAGCGACTTGATGCGGCGTCTATCGCCAATGCAAGTGTCAATGATATGCAAGGGGTCTGGAAACATGCCCAGCTCAAGGCTCGCGACCGGTGGACTGAGGTTCAAACTCCCATTGGCCCAGTAGAGGCTCTTTTACCACCTGGGTCTACAAGTTCAGCAGATAAAGGTGGTTTCGGGGCTCAAATGGGGTCGGTTCCTGAGGTTGGTGAGCACAACGAGGCGATTTTGGCCGAGTTAGGAATATCACGCTAGCCACTAGGCAAGTCTACACAGATCCGAGATGAACGTAAAAATGTAGTTGTCTTTCTTGATTCTTTTCATTTGCCTGACAAATGACCAAGTCGACGATGACCAATCAATGAATTAGTTATACACAACACTCTTTATTTCAGAATCCCCTATTCCATGATCTCTAGTTTATCCGCGACGGTGAACTTGGCGTCCGTCTTGCTGCGAACCTCTTCCACTTCAACGCCCGGAGCAAGCTCGGTCAAAGTGAGCTCTCCCGTAGCCCGGTTTACTTCGAAGACACACTGGTACAAGTTAGGGAAAACCACACAAAGAAGCAGTGCCGCTCACTTACCAAGTCAGTGATAATAGTGCTAACAACGTTCGCACCAGTCAGGGGCAGACTGCACTTCTGCACAATCTTAGGCGAACCATCCTTCGCCACATGGCTTGTCGCGACCACGATTTTTGTCTGATCAGGATTCGAAATGAGGTCCATCGCACCGCCCATACCCTTGAAGACCTTGCCTGGGATCATGTAGTTTGCCAAATCGCCGTTCGCGCTGACCTGCAGGGCCCCGAGAATTGACACATCGACATGACCACCACGGATCATGCCGAAGGACTCAGTACTGTCGAATGTGGCGGCACCTGGGATCAGAGTCACGGTCTCCTTTCCAGCATTGATGATGTCACTGGCGAGTGTTAGAAATGAGGCCAACGAAAATATGGGGAAAACTCACGCGTCGACCTCCTCTTCGGTCGGATATGGTCCCTGAAACAGGTTAGACAACATTCAGTATTTTACATGTACTTCTCATTCACTAACCATTCCGAGGATTCCGTTCTCGGATTGAACCCAGACCTTGACATCCTTAGGCAGGAATGATGGAGCGAGAGTGGGAATACCTATAATTGTCAGCAGCTATGCAGTATGAAGAACTCAACATCACTCACCAACGCCCAGGTTCACATAAAACCCTTGCTTCAACTCCTTAGCAGCTCTCCGACCAATGCGCTCTCGCTCAATTTGAGCCTGGCTCTTCGTCGGGCCCTCCTCGCTGTCGGTCTCACTCTCCCGTAACTTCTTGATCTCAATGTGTTTCTCATCAGTGGCCGGCACGATTCGGTCAACGAAGATACCGGGCAAGTCGACATCATTAGGATCAATGGACCCAACGGGAACAATGTTCTCGGCTTCCACGATGGTCAAGGTTGCAGCCTTCGCCATGATCGGACCGAAGGCCTTGGTCGTGTACCTGATTGCCATTCCATGAGTATATGAGCCGAGGTTGTGGGTTGAAGAACTTACCGGAAAACACAGTTTCCAGCCTCATCGGCCTTCCACGCACGCAGGATCGCCACATCACCCGTCAGGGCAGTTTCCATCAAGTATTTTTTGCCATTGAACTCACGAGTCTCGCGCGGCTTTCCTGATTCTAAAACCTTCCCCGACTCATCCATGCGAACGGGAATCTTGCCTTCCTCGATAAAGGTGTCTATAAAAGTCAGAGATGACTTTCCACTGGATTCTGTGCCAACTTACGCGCGCCAGTCGGGGTGAAAAAGGCTGGAATGCCGGCACCACCGGCACGCAACCGCTCGGCCAATGTTCCCTGAGGACAAAGCTCGATGCCAATATCACCCGACAGATACTTCTTCTCCAAGACCTTATTATTACCTAAGTAGGACAAGATCAACCGGTTCAGCTGTCCGTTCTGCGACAATGTCGAGAGTCCTCCCTTGCCAGCGGCACCAGCATTATTTGAGACAGCCGTCAAGGAATGCAATTGATCTGCACCTCGTCGGCCCATGGCATTGATAAGCGTTTCTAAGATAGGTGACTGTGAGCATAGAAGTTGCTTCCCCATCTCCGGAATTCACTCACCAGCAACCCCGCACAATCCGAACCCGGAACTCAGAATCGTCGACCCGCTCTTAATATCAGCGACTGCGGCATCAGCATCCTTGAATACTTTTGATCCGCCGCGTTCGATCTTAGGAGCAAGAGACAGTCGCGGCGCGCTCGTTGAGTAGTTGCTCGGCCGAATGGTCGGAAGCACCGGCCGCACGCTGCAGCGCACTCCCAGATAGACCCGGGGCCTGCAGGCAGTGATCGCTTTGCGCGATAATGAAGCTGTGGTTACTCTTAAAGCCGACATTGTTCGTACCCATGCAGAAGGAAGAAACGGGATTGAATCGCAATTTAAGACGCGCCGATTGACACCAGTTCTCGGTCATCGGAGCTACTTTTGGATGCCGAGTGGTCGATGGCCCATGCTATGACGTAACCGCCAACTGGGTTTCATTTACCCGGTCATAACTAGTATAGAGAGTCGCTGAAATGGGATGTGAATGATTGCTGCTTTTCTCGACTTGCTACTGCCCTAGTGAGCCAAAGGTCTCAGAAACAGTATTCTGTATGTTGGTTAGCTACCAGTAATATGGTCAGGCACATGTGGACCGGGATGCATAGACATCTCAAGGTGAGTGCTCCCTTGGGTAACCCTACGCAATATGTATGAATTGATCGAGTAATAAATAGATTGAGAGAATATCTGCTTATGTCTTTGATCATTAAAACGACAGTGGGCTGCCATTACGGGATATCCAAGAAGAAAATTTTCAAATTAACGGACAGCGCGCATCACCTGTACCAACACCTAACCAGACTTCCAAATTCAAGATCATCAGAAACGGAGGATTATGAAACGCGGCGAATGTGGTTAGTAAAACCAGATCCTAAACGAACAATATGAATACATAAAAGCAAGTTGGGTACATTCCATATCCAATTCCAATTCCTCGTCAAGCCCACCTGGGCATACCAATTTACTTGCAGGCGCTAATTGTAAATAGTCGGTTGTTCCGGATAAACCCTTTGGACCAGAGTCAAGAATGTAGTTTGGTCAAAGCCATGTGGCAATTTAGACTCCACGGATGAATTCTCCATGATCGACCCGAGAGGAACTTCTCTCCCAGTTTCTTCAGTGGAGACCATCACCACTGGAACTGACGTGTTCGTCGGTGCCTGGATAACCGATGTCTCATTTGCACCAGCCGCCATTCCACCTTCTGTGGGTAAAATTGTTCGAGGTTTTCCGAATGGCGTCTTAATCTTTCCAATCACCATCAGGAACATAACAACCATAAATCCCCAGAATAGTACATGAAGGAATATTGCGGCAACGAGTGAACATGTAGGGGTTTTTCTGGCCCTTTCCCACCAAGTCTGGCTCGACCTGTCAATTATTTTCACTGGGGACAAAGCTTTTTCAAGGTCTCTTGCAGATGGTGCCATGTTGGGTCCATAACTAGGGCCTTGGAATTGTAAGCTCATACTGAAGGTTTCATTTGTGCTAGGGACTTACCAGATGTAACTCGGTAGACTTCACCATAGTATATCTCGTTGAGAAAGCCTGGCGTTGAGCTGGTCAGTCTATCAGTCAGATGACTCCACTTATCCGGTCTTTCTCTAGGCAATTGACGAGGCATTTGTGACTTGGATGCTGGTTGTACTAGTATCTAGGGTCAGTCGGTTGCAAAATATGGAAGAAGGAATTATGAGAATCAATCCTTCTTTTCAGTGGTTTCGAAAAGCTCCGATCGGTGAAAGAGACATGCAAGTTCCAATATAAGCATAGTCTATTCTGAAGGGGCTGAGATGGGTTTAGTCGAGGAGAATTGAAACCCTTTTTTGGAACCCCGGCTAAATCGTGCGCTTAATGCGAATGTCATACACAACATGAATCGCAATCTTATTTCCAGACATGTATTTTTAAAAAAAATATTATATACAGGGTGAATGCACGAAACCGAGATTTCTGAAACGATGCATATAACAGGGCTACCTTGCATATATGGAAGCCCTTAGGCATCACAGATAGAGTGAAGGTATATACTTAGCACCATGAGACCTTAGCTAGATCTGGACAGATATTCTCGGCGGTTTTGACTGGAAAAGCAAACATCGCATGTTGTTGCCTCGCATCGGAGATTTGATACATCAAACTGATCTAGAATATACGTGCTCGTATTCAATTCCTACCAACATCCAAGCCAGAGCCCAAAAGGGCTAGTCCGTTGGGCATTGTTGATACCCCTCATGCTTCAGAGATCTGTGCATTTGATGTGCGTGCAACCAATCGCACGCTGCGGGAAAGTATGACTCGGTTGGACATACTGAAACAGGTCACTGGATGCGGGTTGGAAGTTTACCCTATCTCGTCCTTCATACCACGTTCTATAAAGATATTGGATTCCGGTCTTTTGATAGCTCTCTGTCAATTATTTGTTTTCTTTGCCCAGAGGCCTTTCGCAGAAATCAAACAATATGGGTCGGACATTGACATATCCAAAGGGCGTCTCTAACACGGTGAATCGGTACAAGCATCGCGGTATGGGGAGCCCTGAAAATCACCGTCTGCCAATATCTAACTCCTATTCGGTAGCAACGTACGATTTGGGCGCGATCCACTCCATAATCAATACATCCCAGGTGCTTTATGTCTCCTTCAACCCGGATCCAGAGGACCCATTTCCCACTATCCTCCCTATGATCGGGCAGATGGGATCATTTGACTATCCATCGGCAACAATTAATGAACCACTTGAATGCTATCTTCACGGCTATGTGAGTTCGCGCATCATGAATCTGGCCCGCAACTCCGATTCCAAAGAACACGGTCTTCCAATCTGCATCGCCACGAGCCGAGTCGATGGAATAGTACTCTCTCTCACCCCTAATTCTCATAACTACAACTACCGTTCCGCAACATTACATGGATATGCGAGCCTGGTTACATCCGAAAAGGAGAAACTTTGGGCTATGAAGCTTATCACCAACTCTGTTGTTACGGATCGCTGGGATAACGCACGAATACCTCCCGATCGGGCAGAAATGTCATCTACTGTCATTCTCAAAGTCAAGGTGGTTTATGGTAGTGGCAAGATCCGGGATGGTGGAGTATCTGATCAGCGCAAGGATGCGGAAAATGGCGATGTTAGCGAGCGCATCTGGACAGGAGTGATTCCTGTTTGGGAAGCGTTTGGAGAGCCTATCTCCAGTGACCGAAATATGGTAGCTGAGATTCCAGAGCATATCACCTCGTTTATTGCAAGTAAGAATGCCCAAAACAAAACTTACGCTGAGGGTGCTGTACATATTGCGTTGCCCCCGGAAGAACAACATTGATCTCGAGTTTTCCTTGGATGATGGCCGGATACATTCAAATATACCGTGCAACACAGGTGACTGACCTACGAGTACTTGTGTTCTCCGTCTTTTTTAACTAAAATGTGAAGGTCTTGTTAGACAGGGAAATCTCATATAGTACATTGAAAAAGAGATTACTTAGGGAACGCGCATACTTCAGACATAGATGAACATACCGAATGCTGTGAAACCTCAAAATGATCTCTGGCCTCTGTGACTTGATGAATAACTTGAAACTACAAGCCTCCCTGGTCAAGGACTGGGATGAGACACTTGGGATGGAGGCTTCATCCGTCATTCCTTACAGCACACCGGCCTTCGGTTCCAATGCCCCGGTCATGCAGTTCAATTCCTTTGAAACATGGAACTTATGGCCTGAGTTTAACACATCAGACAACCCAATTTCGACACAAAATCCGTCCGAGTGGAACATGCAGTCCACGAATTGTATAAAGAACACTCTATTGTTTCCGTGATACGCTCATCTTGTGCCCACATGCGCAGATGGACCGCTGTTGAGATATTGCCCCGCATAGATTGACTTGATTCTTCCTATAATATACTGAGACCCACCTTCTGGTATGATCAATGCAAATCAGAGACGTCACGATTCCCATTTGATGATCACTACCTAGCAGCCTTCATCCGTAGTAATGAATTTTGACTCGACCTCCCTTGGCAAGGACGACAAATAACAACACAAATGATGACTATTAGTCGGTTTTCCAGGCTAAATGGCATGATAGGGTGTAAACCCGAACGAGGATGCAATTACAGATGCGCTACGTGTAGTAACAAGATCGCTACCCACGAGCATACAGAGCGTACATGGTGGATGATTAAAGCAAACGCAGCGTTGTTCAAATTACAGGTTCGGTCTCACCAGGTGGTGCGACACATTCATGTATATTTACGAGTGTCAGTTGCCGAACACGTTCATGGCTCTCCATGCGTACGAGTTCAAGTCTCAGCACTGTGCTACCAAACACCGCAACCTCAAAATAGCCTGTAAGTTGCGCATCAAGCTATCACTGGAGGCGACATTATTACATGTTCCCGCGAATTAGCGATTCCGAGACGGTCCCATGAACAGAACAGTAAGCCGACATCAAAATAGTTAGTGTGAAGTAGAGTTTGTCTTAACTGGGGCTGACCCAGTAGTTACTCCAAGGCCTCCGTCTGTCCCAGGTTTTAATTGAGCATATCATTCCAAGGTTGAAGTAGGCGGAGTGCTGAACCCGTTGAGAAAAGACTGCTGTCTGGGTTATATTTGAAATTCAAGGATTCAGTTCTAAGACACTCACTAGAACTCTGGGTCTCGGCCTCTTTGGATTGCATTGGATACGTTCAACGACGCCGGAGGCCATTGGTTATGCCCCGGATTCTTCGGTGCGGGGAGACTGTCGTGTGACAAACTGTTCCTTGCATCCCCGTTCGTTATTTTATGCCAATATTGGAGACAAGTTCGAGAGGAGCATTCAAAATGAAGGCGTTGATGACCTCGAAGCCCTGTGGCTAATTGTTATAAATTGCGGCCTCTTTCTCTAACCAGATTCTCATTCACCCTTCATCCAGTTTACAAGTAGCTCAACAACACTCTCAACATGGCCATGAAAATTATGTTTCTTTCTCTTCCCTTGTCGGCCTTTGCGAGAGTGGCTGCAAATATGTTCGAGAGCACGTCTGATACGCAAGCACTCGACCGAGCCACTTCCATGCCGCACTTGTTCACAAGTCAGAGATACGGTGCCTGGAGTTCCCAGATGGCGATGCCAATGAATGGAGAGTGCCAAATGCTTAAGAGCACGGATGATCTGTTAGTCTGCCAAATAATCTGCCCCTCAGTTGACTGACCTTGCTAGATACCATAATGTTGGGTCCATTTATATTCCCTGTGCATCTACGGCAGGCAAGAAGGCCATGTGCACCATGTACAGGTATGTGATAGATGATTCCCATCTGCATGGGCACATATTAACAGAAAAAGTGACTCAAACTGTCAAGACATGATGGTGGAATTCGACCGTTCGCACTACAGATTGTTCGATCGCTCCCATGGCAACACAATGCAGACCACCTACCTCGGTGGAATGGTAGAGAGCGTCAAGTGCGAGATGGTCGACGTCTCAACCGAGGTTTCGAACAACAATGGCCATGTCTCCACTATGCACATGTCCCAATGTGTCGGTGATAAGTGCAGTTCCAATCGTGAATGTCACCTCAACCTCGGCGGCCATCTCTTCTGCTCCGAGAACAACGACATGACCTGCCAAATGGGCCGCTTCCTTACAATGGGCTCCGAGTGCACCGAGGACAATCAATGCCGCGAGGGATACTGCACTAACATGAATGGGCAGATGAAATGTATGCCGAAGCGAGCACTCGATACTCTCTGCTCGTCTTCTGCGGAATGTGTGTCTAATGGAGTTTGCTGCGATCTCGCTGGAGGATCGCGGTGCAGCCGGGACCTCTGTCATGCAGAAGTCGTCAACGATGATATGAATATGTGCATGAGCACCGCAATGGAATGTTCTGAGGACTCCATGTGTTGCAGTGGAAGTTGTATGTTCGACCCAATGCTCATATCGGGGAGGTGCATGTAGGGCGGGTTGGTGATGCACGTTTCGAGAGCAAACAGGGCTGGAGGGCAAGGTGGAGGACGTGAACGAAGACACAATGACGTGGACCGCGATGAACTAGTTTGGCAGGGAAATTATGCAGAGAAATGGAAAATAACTTTGATTTCGGATAAAACGGCTTTTTATTCGCCTCTGTTTAAGAAGCCTTTCCGTATTCCCCTGTCCAGCATATGCGGGAATATTTGTATTGCGTCTACCCATAAATGCGAGCATTGGCTAAGGCAGTTTATTGATTTCTGGACCAGTCAGGATCTTCAGCACCGACCTTCTCAATTAAATTATCAGCAAGGCGAATGCATGTAGGGCATCACGAATGAGATCTAGGATCAATTGAACCGCATCAAGTTCTTTTACTGGCACCGATGAATGTTAGCCTTTCTACATTGGTCCAAGTCATTAATCTTCTTTTTCGGGACCCGTCCGGCACACGCCATCGATAGGGATTCGAAGCCCGAGTCGCTTGACCTAGGTGAACTGATTTGTTCTGGAGAAGCTCGCGGATGCGGCGGCTACTCATAGCACCTGGTTGCTTTCGCGAGTGGGTTGGGGAAAATGACTTCAACGTAGAAAGAAGGCTCGTGCATAGTAAGCTGACTAGCATAAGCCCTGGACCCAGCGTCTCAATGGTCTTAGTGCTATGACCACGTTTTGTTGCTGGAAAATGATCTTCAAGGCTAGTCACAATTAGTAAGTGATACCAGTTACAGCGGTGCAAGACTCAAAAGTGGTTCAGAAGTGCCTTTCAGAGAGAAGATTATAGTCGTCAAAGCCTTACACATTCGTGAATGGTATGGCATTTCCGACTAAGGATGATTGTTTCGTCATGCTAGGCAGGTGAAGGCAAGCAAATAGATTCAACTCACCACACGAGATAAAAGTCCGTTGGGCGTTCACCTTCCATCGCCGTTCCACCAAGAGCTCTAGACCAATTCATATTGTCCGTTAGAGGCACCTGTAAAGGTGCTGCTATCTGGCTATTCAGTCATCATAGGAAATGATCCTCCGCCCAGGGTATGGGTGCTGATTCCGTGATTGTTGTCTTTGTCCAGATGATCCTGGGAGCTTCTCGTAGTTGAGGGGGTCGGACATGGTGCTATTCAAGTCGTGCTCAGCTGATCTTTTGGACTTCTTGGCAGCAGGGACGTTCGCCTCCTTGTTCGTGTGTTCATTGCTCTTAATAGCTTTGGAGGCCAATCCGTCCTCTTGGGACTTCTCCGCGACCGCCTGATGATCCTTCGCTGACAACTCTTGACGAGCCTCGTATTCGGCATCGTCTTGTTCGAGTTGCCTTGCGCGTAGCAACGAGTGGATCTCGCTGTGTCTGAATATTCGGATCTGATCATCGGTGAGAGTCCGTTTTACCCCATCGGGGTAATAGCCCAGGTCTTCATCGCCGCCAGCGTCCTCGTCATATTCGGGTTCGTTTGCAGGCGCGCCGAGAGTTTCATGTCCTGGGAAGTGCTGCGCTTGAAAGGCTTGGAGATCTTCCTGTAACAAAAACCATCTTTTAGCATCAAGTCAAGACAGTGGATCAGAGCGGGGAGGTGGGATCTTACCAAGGTGACTGTTGGGATCTGCATCGTCGTTTTCCAAGGAGATTGTAAAGGGAGGTTTTAGCGCGACGCGGGCGCGACTGAAAAGTTACGTAACGTTTGGCTCCAGCTCAACAATCCAAAATTCGTAGATGGTCTTGACATTCAAGTTGATTTTGAATAACTTGTATTATGGTGCAGTAGTCCGTTCGAAGTTGGATTCATATCACAGTGATTCAATTGTTTGTTGGTAGAGGTATGCTCGCGACATGATTCCCAATTTTAACCTTGACGCTATCAAACCGGACCCAAAGATCCTGAAGTGGTTTCAAGTCAGTCGCTGCAACACGATCCTTCTCTTCCTGACAAGGCTCTTTCAGTGCCCATGCAAGTGAAATGTGAAAATAGTCGGAGAAGTCTTGATTATGTTGATTGCCATGCGATGCATAGAGAGGCGGCTGGCCAAATCGAGCCAGTACACGATTCGAGAGGCGTAATAGACCATTCAAACTGTCAGGTCCAGGCTTCCCAACTCGTAGTACAAGGAACCAGCGTGTCCGCTCATAGTTGGACACCCACTTCAGTCCATTAGGTTTCAATGCAAATCTAGTCGGAGTTAGCTATCATGTCGGCACCTCCTGGAAGGTGAAGCTTAAACTTACGGTGCTATTTGGGATTCCTCTATTTCTTTCTTTAAGGATATTTCAAAAGAGCTGCGCTGTTCGGTGCGAAGGACAACTGGTCGGGATAGGCTGATATGGAGGGGCAGCTGCGCGCCAAGATCGCTGTGTAGGAGACTTTGAACCCCTGGCTGTGAAGTTGAGGACTGAGGTATCAAATTTCCAAGAAGTACCAGCTCCTCCTTTGATGGATACACTAGCGGGATTAGTGCTCTGTCAGACTAAATGGGCGCGTACACTTACATTCAAGGTAGAGGTGAGTTGGCCAATTTCCTTCGACATGAGGAATTACTCGCTTTCGACCCCCATGAAGGCTTGGATCGTCTTGAGTGCTAACCCGCGTAGCCGAAGCATATAGATCATGGAATGTTGCTGGGAGTGGAGGGAGACTTGACGATGTCTTGTCCGATGTCGGTTGTTTGTGACAGGGCCTTTTGGCTGAGGGTGTCAAGACATCCGCTTCGTCTGACTCGGACTCAGAATCCGAGTACTGAACCAAGGGCATTTTCAGGTAGCCGTGACGGATTAAGAGTCGCGTGGAAGTCGAGATCGGTGATTTAATGCCACTCCTAAACTATGGGAAAGTTCCAATTCTATTGAAGCCTGACAAGTAAGGCTTTGATATCCGACCCCACAAAACTCTCATGATTGGCTTTGGATGTGCAGTCGTCTTCAAGCATAGTCAGTAAGAATTGGATCTCATCTCAACAGAATCAAGAAGTCTGTGTCCCATGGATGAAACCCTCTTTGTCCGCTAGAAATTCGACAAATTGATGTTTTGTTGAGACCTGAGGCTCCCAAGACTCAATAGAAATAGGCCGTCGCGTCTCTACACCAGCTCACTCACTCACCATAGCAACCCACTCGGTCTAGGTCCGTAGACTATAATGGACCTCATTGACAGCGTTAGCCTTGACAACCTCTCGCAGGACGCCATCGCCGCATGTTCTAGTAGGGTCATGAAGGAGGACAAGAACGATAATGATGTCGGAGTCATCTATACGCAATTGGCGAAATACCTTCTTCAGCTTTTCGAGGTCAACTTTGACCGAACTGGCGGCCTATCATCGCCACAGGCCGAAGCCCAAGGTCCTACACCGCTACGACCGCTGACATCCAAGGCACATAGTACCCTACACCATGGGGGTTTGAACACTCTCGGTACGCTTTATTGCCTTCTCTTACATTCCCGATGCTTTGATCAAGTGCGCTAATTATATCCCTCATGTCTAGGTGACCGAGCACACGGGTTTGCGAAGAGCCATGACCCCTTATGAAAAGCTGCAGTGGCTAGGAAAGGAAATGTATACATCCAGCACAAACCGTATACCTAAAGCTACCTAATGACGTGTGTTGCAAGGACAGTGTAACTTAGCAGTGTGACATTAGTCAAGATCGTCCATCTCGGCCTGACTTCGGCTATATCCCCATCATCAGGTACGGGACATGGCTACACAATGTGGGGGAAACTGACCAAACCCCACATTCGTCAGATCGGAGTGTTGATCAACCGACAAACCACCAGTCAAGTCTTCCTGAATTGCGGAGAATCGCATATTAAATATCTCATACTCCGCATTTCCGGGTTGGAAATATCCCGAGACCCTGAAATTGTCATCCAACCTGCGAAATGCCTTGGCCTCCTTAAGCGAACAAGAAACATGGAACACAACTGGCTGATTACAAAAGGGAGACTGATCCTAGACACTGAACTCATCAGCTCATCGACAATTTCTTGAACCTTTTTTTTTCTCGATGTTGAAGCCCATTCTTCTACTACTACTACCGTTGGTAGTGGCCGCATCGCGTGTGCCATACGAGGAGTATATTCTAGCTCCGAGCTCGCGAGACCTAACCCCAGCATCGGTCTACCAAGTCAATGGGTCCGTGACAAATGCAAACTCCCTAACACAAGCATCTGGCAGTGGAGCCACCTTTAATGGCGTTTCATCTGTAACATTGGACTTTGGCAAAAACGTCGCGGGCCTAGTATCCCTTGTTGTTAACTCCGTCTCGTCATCATCGGCATTCTTGTCTGTCACATTCACAGAATCAAGTCTCTGGATCAGTAACGAGTATAGCGATGCGACGGGTAACTCTGGATTCGACACACCATTGTGGTTCAATGTCGGCAAGGGCGCAGGAACATACACACCAGCCATCGAATTCCAACGAGGTGCCTTCCGGTATCTCACAGTCGCGAGTAACACCACTGCTACCGTTGCTCTAGCGGCTCTCCACGTGAATCTCACTTCCGCACCGGACCAAAACCTCCGAAGATATACGGGCTGGTTTCACTCCGACGATGAGCTGATTAACAAGATCTGGTATGCCGGCGCATATACGAACCAGCTATGTACTATTGAGCCAACGGCCGGCGACTCGATCACGTCGCAGAACGAAGATATTGTTCTGCCGGAGATGAACGCTTGGTACAACAACTACACTATCACCAACGGAACTAGTACCATCACCGATGGAGCGAAGCGCGATCGGCTCGTCTGGCCAGGGGATATGGCTATCTCCCTTGAGAGCATCGCTGTCAGCACTGGTGATCTGTACAGTATTCGGATGGGATTGGAGTCGTTGTTCATCTTGCAGCAGGCTGATGGTCGACTACCGTATGCTGGTACACCATTTAATTTTGGCGAGAGCTACACCTATCACCTGCACAACCTTATTGGCATGTCTTTCTTGTATCGCTTCTCGGGAGACAAGTCGTGGGCATTAAGCTATTGGGATCAATACGTTCTCGGAGTGAAGTGGGCATTGGAGTCGGTTGACAGCACCGGTCTGGCCAATGTAACAATGACTGCAGATTGGCTGCGATACGGAATGGGAGGCCATGTAAGGTCGATCCCTTGATCATTGAGCATAACTAACAGAATCAGAACATCGAAGCCAACTCCATCCTCTATTTCGTTCTGAACGATGCCCAAGATCTCGCAAAAGAGTTGAATAAGACCTCAGTCATCCCCCATTGGGCAAACGTCGCAGCAGGAGTCAAATCCGCCGCGAACAAACTCCTGTGGGACTCCTCAGCAGGAATGTACCGAGACAACCAGACAACGACTCTCCACCCCCAGGATGGAAACACCTGGGCCATCAAAGCCAATATCACCCAATCAGAGACACAACGCAAGACTATCTCCGCCGCTCTTAAGGCCCGTTGGGGATCCTATGGGGCTCCGGCCCCCGAGGCCGGCGCTACGATCTCCCCATTCATAGGCGGCTTCGAGCTCCAAGCCCACTACATCGCCAAACAACCCAACGCAGCACTAGATCTCCTCCGCCTCCAATGGGGGTACATGCTTCTGGACTCCAAGATGACTCAATCTACCTTTATCGAAGGGTACTCCACAGATGGATCCATTCATTACGCGCCTTACACCGATGATGCGCGGATCTCACATGCCCATGGCTGGTCTACCGGTCCAACATATGCGCTCACGGCGTACGCCGCAGGGATCCGGCTGACCGGACCGGCGGGTAAATCCTGGATTATAGCGCCTCAACCAGGGAATCTGACTACTATTGATGCAGGTTTGGCTACGGCTCGTGGTGTTTTCTCTGTGGCGTTTCAGCGATCGTCTGGTGGGGGGTACAGTCAGTTTTCATTTAGTACTCCGTCCTCTACTGCAGGAGTTGTTCAACTCCCTGGAGTGGAGGGGACTTTGATTTCTAAGACTGGGCAGCGGATCAGACTTGTGGACGGTACGGCGAGCGTTCCGGGTGGAAGGTGGAAGCTGCAAAGCCCATGATGTGTATAGCTGGATCGCAATAGAAAACATGATTGGAGTGAGAATGCTAGTTCCAGAATGGTCCATAACGTGTCATCTGAGGCGGAACCAATAAGCAAATCCAAGGACATGGGAACAGCCTCACTGTGACAATAGGCGGTGTGGTCCAATAGATCCCTTGCCCTGTTCTTAGTGGAGCAATGATGGGATCCACCTTGAGCTTGGAGCTCAGCTCGGTTTGAAATCCACCCAAACCATCATCTGGTCCTCTTTATCGTCTGGATGATTTCCATTGGTCTCTTGTTTCAAGAAACCAGGAGAATGGTTACCCATCGCATGGTCTTGACTCTTCATGGAATCTTGGGGAATGGTGTGGCTTGGTAAGCGCTTGTGGTTTTAGTCTATGCATTATAGCTTGAGGCAGCAATGCATTCACATTCAATATCTTGGCGCTGGGATACACCACAACCTCAGCTTCACGAACACACTCTGGGTTTCTGTATAAAAGGCGTCTGAGGTAGAAGCATCTCTACTCCATACTCCCATCTTTGGGCACAAGGATCAACCCGACCTGTGTGACCGAACAAACAAGACAGAGCCGCTTGTCAAATGCCAACGCATGGTGGCCTGTCCCAGTTGACCACCTCTAAGCCAACGCAGTCACATTCGTGGGAGCTCATGATTGGCTTTTGGCCTCGTCGTTGCTCTCCTGGTGATCCCGGCCAGACTAAAACCCTCCGTCTCACCCCACGCTTTCTTGTTTTCTGTTCTCTGTTTCTCGATCCTCTTTAATCTCCCCGGCTTCTCACTTCATTCTCATTCTCATCCTTGTGGTGGGAAACAATCAGAGCTCTCCAATCCAAAATCCAGCCCCGGACCCCAACCTGCACTAGACTCCGCAGTTCATTTCCCCACTTTTGGTCAAGCTTCAAGCTCCACCATGGCTGAACTCATCTCCAACGCCGCAGAAATCAAGCACGAGATTGACCCATCCGCTGAAAACATCAAAATTGTAAATGGCTCGCCGCCGCCCGCCCCCGAAGTAGCGGTCAAAGATACCGCTGCCTCCCCAGTCCTGGAAACGTCGCCCAAGACTGGCACAGGATGCAAGAAGCACGACAAGATGGACGGCATGAAGAAAAAGAAAAGAAAAACCAAGAAGCGAGATGTGGACGAATCATCAGACTCGGATTCCTCCATTTCCACTGGTGACACCGACACCGACACTTCAGTCACGGACTCAATCGCCAGTGACTCGGAGCCGGAGCGACGGAAGAAAAATCGGACGCGAGCCAAGGCTCAGGCCAAGCGAGCGCTGAAGGATAAGAGAAAGTGGAAGAAACGCAAGCAACGAGGTCGCAAGTCGGTAGCCGCTGATGCGATTTCGGACACCTCGAGCGATTCGGATGCCGAGTCGGATTCTTATGAATCGGATTCGTCGTTGGATGAGAAACTGTTGCGAAAGCTGGTTTCTAAGCTTACCGTGAAGAAGCGTCATAAGCGACTGCGGGATCAGACTAGTGATGATCTAGGCGCCACTGATTCTCCATCTGAAACTCGGCGGGAGAAGCGGTCGAAGAAGAAGAAGCCAGCCTCCAAAGTGGCTTTCAAGCGTGTAGATCAATGTAAGTCGTCCCGAGACCCATATTCTGTAATCTGTTAGCTGGACCCTACTAACAGATCACCACCTCTAGTG
Source organism: Penicillium longicatenatum (assembly GCF_028827895.1). Classification (NCBI taxonomy): domain Eukaryota; kingdom Fungi; phylum Ascomycota; class Eurotiomycetes; order Eurotiales; family Aspergillaceae; genus Penicillium; species Penicillium longicatenatum. The sequence goes on along the minus strand of NW_026643121.1, from coordinate 125,148 downwards.
TGGGATAGCACGATCCACAAATACAAGCTGACCGAGACGGTGGATGACCCTGATGCGGACGAGTGGGACCAGTACATCTTCACGGTGCGCCGCAAGTTCAATTGGGAGAACAAATTCCTTGATGTAGTAGTGGATATCAAGAGCAAGCCCCTTCGTGAGGCGCTGGCCAAGGTGATGGATGGCGTTAAGGGTGTCAGTCTCGTCGAAGAACCAGCAGTAGTCGACCCAAACATGCTGTTTTTATATCTGGAGGAATCAAGACAGTACATGAAAAACCTCAAGCAACAATCGCGCAACGAAAAGAAACGAAAAGCGCGCAAAGCAGCAGCTTCCAAAGCGGCCCACCTAAAGGTACTGATCAAGTACCTCGACACCGACTATGCGAATATCAAAAAGACACTCTACCCTCTTCTGGAGGCAAACACCATCACTTTCGACCTGCTATGGGCCCTCTTCAAGCCTAACACAATTGCATACACTCCAACATACGGCAACACCGATGAGCCCCGAGCCTTCAAAATCGAGTACGCCATCAAGGAATCCTCTTTCATGAAAGGCCAGTGGTACAGCATCGAAGGTCGATACCTGGAATATGACGGAAAGGACTTCGGATTCGGCAGCATGGCCGCTGAGGTGGAGTCATTCAAGGGCGCACGCAAGATCACCAGCCTCGCCTGTTTCCCACTTCAGTACCACCGTGATGCCGATGGACTGCGAGCCCGTCTCGTCGAGCGCGGCAAGCGCTTCGTAGCACTGCGCGGTATGAACTACCGCTTCCACAAGGGAATGGCGTTTTATAAGAAGAAGCGTCATTCCGTGGGCAAGGTCAACATTGAAAGCCGAGTGATGATTGATCCAGCCATCCACCGTCGAATCAATCCTAACTACCCCATCAGCACGGTCCGGCCTAAGGATCCGGACCTGCTCGAGTTGTCGGATGCAGAATTGAGTGACATGGATGAGGGTGATAGCGAGGGTTGCTGCTGCGGGGGCTCAGACTCTGAATCTGAGCAAGGAGGTATGTCCGATACTCCACGGACGGTGTACAAGGTAGTCGAAGGTGAGGATGGTACTCCTCGCGTCGTGGAGGTGGAAGTCGACGAGAACGGGTTGGAGATTCAGAAAGAGAATATGGATCGAATTGAAGGCAGTGCAGGTGTTGTGGGTCGTGAGTTCACCGAGGAGGAGCTGCTCATCGCTAGCCCCGTCGTACTAGGCTTCGCCTTCACAGAGAAGATGTGGCTTGAGTTCACCATCTCGGGCATCAGCGATATCGACTGGGACAAAGATGCGTTCGACTCATTGGTTCTCCCAGCAAATCAGAAGTCCATAGTCAAGGCCCTCGTCGAATCGCACACCTTCCACGCAGCCCAGAATATCGACGACGTAATACAGGGCAAGGGCAAGGGTCTGGTTGCCGTATTGCATGGGCCACCCGGAACAGGCAAGACCCTGACAGCCGAAGGCATCGCCGAGCTACTCCGGCGTCCACTGTACATGGTCAGCGCAGGAGAACTAGGGACCGACTCACGTTCATTGGAAGCAGAGCTGAACAAGATCCTTGACATTGCTCACTCATGGGGTGCGGTCCTTCTTCTTGACGAAGCAGACATCTTCCTAGAGAAGCGGACCATCCACGATATCCACCGCAATGCCCTCGTCAGTATTTTCCTCCGTCTTCTAGAGTACTTTCAGGGTATCCTCTTCCTAACTACGAACCGCGTCGAAACCTTCGACGACGCCTTCCAGTCGCGTATCCACGTCGCACTGCGATATGGTGATCTGGCACCGAAGGCGAAACGCAGCATCTGGAAGATGTTCCTTGAACGAGTACGCGGTATCGAGGGTGTTCAAACGGCTGAATTCTCGGAGAACGATTACGATGTGCTAGCACGGCACACGCTCAATGGTCGACAGGTAAGAGCTCTATCCCGTTCCCTGGCTTCGTATCCTTCTCAACTGCGCACCAATGTAGACAAATATTTGTTCCAGAAACTAACAGGCTCATAGATCAAAAATTCGGTTCGTACTGCGCAGGCACTCGCGGTCAACGAGAAGACCCCATTGTCTATGGATCATATCAAGCGAGTTCTAGACGTGGCGGAGACGTTCGATCAGGACCTTCGTGGTGGAACGGGTTACCTGGACGTGATGCGCAGTTACACTTAATACTCAGTTTATGATTTTACTCGGGTGTGGGGTTTAGATTTAAGGAGCTTCTGATTGCGATTGATGATTTACATAGCCGAGGAGTGAAAGGCATCAAGAATGGGGAATCTTGCTTTTCTTTCGGGCTTTATGCATGTAGCTATCTACTCCTAATGAATGCCAAGGATCAAACAGCACTACCTATGAACCAGGACTGTAGAAAAGCAATGGTTTACAGGAAGAAATTCACGGATTAGACCGATATACATTAAGTCAATTATATCGATCTAAGAATACAAGGCCAGACGCTCTGGAAAAGCAGAGAACTGGGAAACAGGGGTTGATGGTATACAGCGACTTTTTTAAGGGTTGGCCTTGACGAAGTCAACACCCTTCTGGATGTTCTTCTTCAGGTCAGCAAGGCAGGCCTCAAGGAGACCCTGCTCATACTCGTTGACGGGGCCAACGGGGTGGATCTTCTCAACACCCTCGGGGCCGAGCTCAACGCGGGAAGCGAAGAAGTCAATGCCCTGGTCCTTGTAAAGGGGAGAGTCAACGAAGGTAGGCTCAATGACGTTCTTCTCGCCCTGGGCAGCCTTGAGGAGGGACTCAGCGAAGCGAGCACCGGCCATGGCCATGGAGAGGGTGGCGGAGCCGGCACCGTCCTTGGCCTTGACAACCTCGTCACCGCCGAACTGGATGCGGTTGACAAGGGCGTCGCGGGCCTCACCAGCGATGGAGGGGTGGCCAGACTGCGACAGCAGGGGAACGATGGTCACACCGGAGTGGCCACCGACAACGGGAACCTTCTCCACGGAGGGGTCGGTCTTCTGGACCTGGGAGATGAAGCGCGAGGCGCGGACAACATCCAGGGTGGTGACACCGAACAGGCGCTTGGCGTTGTAGACACCAGCCTTCTTGTAAACCTCAGCGACGATGGGGACGGTGGAGTTGACCTGCGTAAGACATTAGGTATAGCTCATCAATCGGTTATCAGATCTTTCGAGCACGTACAGGGTTGGCAATGACCAGGACCTTGGCGTTGGGGGCAGCCTCAGCGGCGGCCTTGGCGAGGTCGCGGACGATGGAGGCGTTGGTATTGAAGAGGTCATCACGGGTCATACCGGGCTTGCGGGGAACACCGGCGGGGATGAGGATGATCTCGGAGCCCTCGAGGCACTCCTTGAGGCCAGCAGCATCGGGGTTGTAGCCAGTGACGGTGCTGTTGGTGTTGATGTGGCTCAGATCAGCGGCGACACCTGGTTGAAAACATGTTAGAAAGGGATTGCTGAGCTAATGATACCATACAACATACCGGGTCCACCACGGATATCGTAGAGGGCAAGCTCAGAAACACGGGGGTTGAGCTTGAGCAGCAGGGACAGAGGCTGGCCAATACCACCGGCGGCACCGAGAACGGCGACCTTGGAGGCCTAGGGTAGAAGGGTTAGCGCGCGTAAATAAAACCCAATTCATCGTCATGTACCTGGCTGGCCGAAGCGGAGAAGGCGCGCTTCTGGAAAAGGTTGAAGGTAGAGCGAGCGGCAAACATTATGTCTACTGGTCCCAGATGATGTTGGATGGAGGAAGAAGAAGGGAGAGAATGGGAAGGGGAAAAGAGATTGGGGGCCCGGTGAGCTGTCTCCACTCTACGCTTCCGATGTCCCGGTGCTCGGCCGATCCCCAACGCTCGGGCAGAATCGCAAACAATTGGACAATTCGGGTGGAATTGGGATGCTTTTAAGCTCTTTTACTGGCTTCTTACTTGACATGTGACACAGTCTCTTGGAAGAATAAAACACTTGCATTGTTGTTATACCCCAAATCAAAACGCCGTCGCTGATGGAAAGCCAAACTAATCCAGGAAATAAAAAATATCCACCATACAGAGCGTCATAGAGTAAGAAAGTATACAAGTCCATGATCACCGCAAGAAGTGCAGCACCAACCAACAGAAGAGGATGAAGATCACCACGCCGCCCCAGAAAATCCATTTATCCTGTCGAGCGCGACGCTCAACCATGCGAATGGTATCTCCGCTCACACCCAGTGTATTGGCAACACTATAAAGACGACGCTGAGTACCCTTCAATACTTCTCGTTGTTGGCCCAGATCCGCGAGCACTGCTCGTCCCCGATCCAAAAAGTCGTCCAATTGGGTGTTGGTGTTGGAGAAGAAAGATTGTTCACGCAGCGCATGGCTTTCACGAGTGTGGTCGGCGGGTCCACCACCAAAGCTCAGTCCGGAGGATGGCGCAAAGGAAGAAGAGGCCTGGGGGAGGTTTGATTGCGCGTAAGGGTTCTCGGGAGTAGCGGCGTGGTGCGGTCGACGGCCTAGAAGCTCACTGCGGTTGGTGGACGATTGCTGGGAAGTCAGGTCAGCCAAGAAGCTTGTGGTGAAGCTTGTGGTAAAACAAGCTCCAGTCCGGCCAGGATTGAACTTACTGCGTCCTCTCGCTCCTTACGCAGACGGTCGAATTGTGTTCGATAACCTCCCATCTCATTGCGGAAGCTCTTAACCCGATCAAAGGCCTTCTCCTGCTTCTCCGGAATCAGCTCCTTCTTTGAAAGAGCCGAGTAATCGTCGATGGTTCGTGAAAGGGAGGCTAATGATGCAGCAATTTGGCCTATGGACGACAAGGTCAGCTAGTATTCAACATCGCATAGATCTCGGGGCGCACCTTGGAGCGCGGGCGAGGAGGTCGCGGGAGACTGCGCAAACGTGTCCAGATCCCGACGAATAGCAGATGACTGCTTCAAGGCAGAGTTGAAGAGGGAATTCTATTTACATCAATAACCATCTTGTATCGTATGGGTCGATTAACATACCATGGTGTGGGCGGTAGCTTCCACGTAATGGTTCGATATCTCAAAGTATACTAAGAAGACAGAGAATCGACAGATATGTCAGTGCATGAAGGTACCGGGAGTTTGATCCACCTAGGTACCTCCAGGTTGAGAGAGCAAAGCGATCCAAGGTTGAATTGAGCCCACGCTTCGCGCGAGGCCACATGTGTGTTTTGGCTGCTGACCGCCTTCGGACATAGCTTTATCATCGCGCTGGTAGGTCCTTCCTTTATAAGCGCCGCTGCTAACGATAAATCTACTCAATTTAGTCTCATTTACTATGCAAAAGAGTAGTCGCTGATGGAATTTTAAAGATGACGAATTGATTCACACCGCATTCGCGTCAAAATGGTATCGTTAAGGCTACTAGTACAAGCCCGATGATCCGACTCCGTCTTCTCGCCAAAGAGTACAGAATGCAAGGTCTCAGAAAAGCAGGGATGGTATATTAAAAACAGAACTCAAGCCAGGATGAGGTTTAGGAAGCACCGACGAGAACATCTATTTGGCAGGGTACTTGTTCTGCAGGAACCACCTAGACGACAAGTTAGCAACGTGCAAGTACAGCGATCACACGAATACATTGAAGCACATGTTATTCTCCAATTTTTCAAGTGTTATAAGATACTTACTTGCTGGCAAAGTAGTCCACGACACCGAAAGCGCCCACGGCACCAGAAACAAGACCGACCAACTCCCACGAAAGCTTGCCCTGGGCATGCTTGTGGTAGGCACCGAAGCCCAGACCAGCACCGACCAGAGCACCGAGAACGGCGTTGGTGATGTACACGGGGTTGTCGGAGTTGGCGAACAGACCGCTACTCTTCGCCTTGCGGGCCTTGGCCTTTTTCTCACTGGCCTCACGAGCCTTGCGCTCCTCGGCCTCGGCAGCCTCACGCTCTATCCGCTCAGCCTGTGTAGTTGTCTTGACATCCTGGTTGACGTAATCGGGGTCGACGGTGTTCACGTGCGGAGAGTCAACGTCGATGAGGGAGGCAGTGCTCTCAGACTCGTCGTGGTACACGCCACCCACGTTGGGAGCGCGACTGGATATATGTCAGCAAGTCGTACCATCTATCACGGTGTCCTTTTATTTGCGACTCACGCCTGTGTGTCTGGTTAGCTCGAATTTCTCTGCATTGATGTCACATGCGGTAGTACTTACATCCTCGGGGGCCTGCTTGGGACCCTTGGCAGCTGCGTCGGCGTAAGACATATTAATGTAATGAATCAAGGTATTTGGGGAGCAAAAGGTAGTAGTTGCAAAGTTCTGGCGATCGTGACCGAATATAATGGTTCAGGTCAAGCGAGGGGGGGTCCTTTTATACCAAGGAAACCTTGGAAGCTTTGCCGTGTGACATCACGTCATTGATTTGGTGGAGCCATGACCCTATCTTACAATGATGTTATATTTATCCCCCCAATATTCCCTTCAGCTCGTTGAATGCGATGAAGTATTTGTTCCTCCCATCACCTATATAATCAACAGTTTACTGGTCATTTGTCGGGATATCTCGACAAAGCGCAAAAGATGCGCACCGTATGACTCGCAGCCACTGACGTGCTTCCCGCTCCGGTCTCGTACCAAACCCGACAGGCAACTGGAACCTTCTTTTGGATTTGTTTTATGATTATTTACTGTACAGTCTATATAGTATTATTCACAATATATTCGGGAAGCCAACTGTCAGAGAGCTCTCGGCTTGCCTTGTTACGATATAGCTGACTGTCACATTCTTTGCGCCTTGGGGGCAACCTACCTACGTTTGCGGTTTGAGAAATCCCCCAAAGAATTTGCCAATTTTTCGGTACTGATCGAGACTGATTACGGCGGAGACATCTGCACGAGAAGATCAGTAATTGCAGAAGATATTCGGGTCTACAAAGACTTACATTGATCAGGTCGAACAATAATAAGGGCCCCTTCTTTCGGGCTGATGCCGAGGAATTCATATGCACGCCCGTGGCCGCTGTTGTAACTTTCATCATCGTAGTATATTTTGTGCAGATCTTCGGAAATTATTAGCAAGTGCGAACTCGTTTACAATGAAACCTTGGGAATTTACCCTTTGTCTGATTTTTACCAGTCACTGGGTAGAAGCATTCGGGTATGTGCTCCAGTTCGATATCATGTCGCTTTCCATGGCCAATCACGATGGTCTCGATCAGACTATCCACGTCCTGGGATTTTGGTGTAAACATTCGGACTGGGCTGTCGCGTGACGACAGGTATTCTCCGAGCTAGAAGATGTCAGAACAATTCAATCATCTCCAAGGTAATCGGGCAGACTCACTGCGTTCAACTTGGTCCGGTTCTCCGAAACTGTAAGATCACCGACAAAGGCCATAACACGCCACCGGCCATCTGATTTAAGCGTCTTCATGAGTTGGAGGGGCTTTGAATCACAGAGCCGCACCACTTGTGCACTGGGTAGGCGCATGCCAACCACAACATTCGATGCAAGCTCTGTGGACTCCAGGGCACTAGTAATGGGAGATGCATCATACTTGGCCGTGAGACCAGCGGTATATTTTCCTGCTTGGATGAACCCCTCCTGGAATTCTGCAGATGTATTGGCTCCGGAGGAGAATAGCTTGGCAAAGTAGCGATCAAAGTTGATCAAATCGATGGCGGTCTTTTCCCGCTCCAGGACATATGTCTCGAGCAAAGAAGGGCTAGCTAGTCCCGCTAAGACTTCACCAAGCTTCCATCCGATATTGTATCCATCTTGGAGACTGACATTCATACCCTGGCCAGCTTTAGGAGAGTGGGTATGGCAAGCATCACCAGCCAAGAAGACTCGATGGTCCTTATGGAAGAAATCGGCATGGCGCTGGCCGATCGAGTATGCAGACCACCACACCATCTCGACAAACTCAATCTGATACGGATGTAAGATCTTCTGTGCCTGATGCTGCAGTTTTTCCAGAGTCACGTCCTTCGGGTTTGTCCCCGCGGGGAGTTCGGTGTAGAATCGCGTCAAGTTGTTATTCTCGCCCTCTCGGGGGATGATCAAGATATTCCCGTCTTTGGAGCGAATGGCGGACTTCTTGCGGAAATCAGGGAAATTTGTGCGAGGGACCATATCCATCACACCCCAGACTGCATCACTGCTATCTCCAACCATCTTATATCCCAGAGCCTTACGAACAACGCTGTGTGCACCATCGCATGCCTATATGCTGTTAAAGATGATCACGACCCCAAGAAAGCCAAAGTACTGACCAAGACATATTTTGCCGCAAACTTCTCTAACTTCCCGTCCCGTTCCGCGGTCACGGTGACAGGATGAGTATCAGAGTCCGCAGATGTGCCATCCACCTTGACATCAGTAACATTATACCCATAATCAATCTGCTGATCATTGTACTTCTGCATCAGCTCAATAAGCAGCCCATTGATGCGGGCCTGATTCAGAATAACGTGCGGCTGATGGGACAATCCAGGCTGCGTATCAGCCGTCCGACCAGTGCGCTTAATACCCGACCCATCATCTGCCCAAAAGTTCACTTCAAGAACATGATAGGCCTCGCGCAATAGCTCCTCGCCAACACCAAAGCTCTCAAAGATCTCAACGGTTCGACACTGCACTCCATCTGCCTGTCCCATCTTCATGGGACCATCCCGGCGCTCGAGAATCTTGCATCGGATGCCATAACGGGCGAGCCAGGTTGCGGCGCAAAGACCAGCGGAGCCACTACCGCAAATAATAACGTCGAATTTGTCCATCAAGGTAAAGTGGAGAAGATTGTCAGCTTTTTCTTTGCACAATTGTACCGGAGATCTCTGTTAAATAGGCTGCAGATGAGGCGTGATAGTCTGGAGTATATGGTTCCTGCGGGGCGTTTGCCGGGATCCACACCCGGGAGTGTCCCGAAAAGTCTTTGACCAAAAATACTTTTATCATGCGCAAAATTACACCGTTTTTGCATGTATCTCTGTTTGAAACTTACTTTGCATCTCCCGATCTATCCCCGTCGGCTGATATCCCGGGTCACAAAGGCCTCGGGGTTTATTGACTCGGTCATTAAGAGGCTCTGCAGTGCCGTTGATGTGATTTGGAGAAATCTGCATAGCAATATGCCGGGCTCCGGGCCATTTGATTTTCTCGGGGTTGATTCTTGACAAGTGCTAAAATGTATTATGCATGTCGAGCGGTTTCCGCCCTAGTGCTCAACCAAGAACCTCAATTTGTGTTCAGACTGACCCCAAAGTTAATTATTAATGACCTTGAGCATCTTCGAATATTGACCTCAAACCTGCCCATTGATTGTAATTATGCACATGTATAAGACACTTGAGATCTCCCGATTCACATCGTAGGGCCGTGGAAGCATGCCACAGCGGATGTAGTGTGCCGGCAGCGCTGCTTCCGTGGGTCAACATCTACCTCAGACCTATATGTAACTATCTACAGATCTCAAGGTGACGCAACATCCACGTGCTTGGAAACAAGGATGTGACCTTTCAGGAATGAAGATAAACCTTTGGGGGTCTAACGTTTGCGACGGGGATTATCGAAACATTGAATATCAGAATAGTTAAGTACAACCTGACAGGCAGGTGGGCAACATCTCGACATGGCTTGAGTCAACATGGAAACACCCGTGGACTTAGAATCTCGAAGGCTAATTCATCTACACAGCCTTATACGCTGAACATGTTTCGAATTTTGTAACCAAGAAAAATTTGCACAACAACACTGCTTATCTTTTCAAAATATGTAGAAAATGGATTGCAATTGCTAAAATCAAACACAAAAGGACCGATGCAGGTCTAAGGGGCAAAGGAGATTTTAATACAGATTACAGTAATGGGGGTACTGAAGTCGTGGCAGCTTTTACAGCATCAGCTCAAGAGGGTTCTCAACAACCTTCTTCAGCTCCTTGATCCACTCGCCACCGACGGCGCCGTCCACGACCTTGTGGTCGAAGCTGCCGGTCACGATGATCTGGTCATCCCACTCGGTAACGGTGCCCTCCTCGGTCTCGACAGGGACAGCGACCTTGCGGACGGTGCCGACGGCCAAGATACAGGCCTGAGGGGGGTTGATGATGGCGGTGAAGCGCTCAACGGCAGGGTTCATACCCATGTTGCTGATGGTGAAGGTACCGCCCTGGTACTCCTCGGGCTTGAGCTTGTTGTCGCGAGCACGCTTGCCGAGGTCACGGACCTGGTTAGAGATGCTGGACAGACCCAAGGCGTGGGCACCCTTGACGATGGGGGTGATCAGGCCGCTGGGGGTGGCGACGGCGACACTGATGTCGGCGGACTTGTGCTCGCGAATGACGACCTGGCCGTCGACCTCGATCCAGCTAGAGTTGACCTGGGGAACCTTCAGGAGAGCGGAAGCGCAGGCTTTGATCAGGAAGTCGTTGACGGACAGCTTGTACTTGCCATCGGCGGAGGCGTTCAGAGCCTGGCGGAGCTTGAGGAGCTTGGTGACCGACAGAGTGGTGGACACGAAGTAGTGGGGGTTCTCCTGCATAGACTGCTTCAGGCGGTTGGCAATGGTCTTGCGCATGGAGCTAACGGGGATGTCCTCGTAGGTGGGGCCAGCGGCGGCGGAGGCGCTCGGCTTGTACTTCTCGACATCCTCCTTGGTGATCACACCACCCCGGCCAGTGCCCTTGAGGGCCTTGACGGGAACACCCTTCTCAAGGGCGAGAGCCTTAGCCGCGGGGGAGATGGAAGGCTCGCGATCCAGGGACGGCTGGAGCTTCTCATCGGAGTTCTCGGGCTCAATAGCGGCGGGCTCCGCCGAGGGGGCCGGAGCCGACGGCTCAGCGCTCTTGGGCTCCTCCTTCTTCTCGGGGGCGGGAGCGGCGTTGTCACCAGCATCCTCCAGGGAGAAGGACTCGAAGGCAGAGACATCGGCACCCTCCTCGATAAGAACGGCAATGGGCTGTTGATAGGGGGAAAACAGGTTAGATTCGGAATTCCGAGGGGAAGCTCGGGAAATTTCTTACCGAGCCGACAGGAACCTCCTTCTCGCCAGACTCCTTCAAGACCTTGGCGAGGACACCCTCATCCTGGAACTCGAAGTCCATCTGGGCCTTATCGGTCTCAATCTCGACCAGGACATCACCGGGCTGGAGGCTGTCACCGGCCTTCTTCTGCCACGCGCCGACATTTCCAGCGGTCATTGTAGGGGACAGCGCTGGCATGCTGATGATGGTGTGGGGAGGGAAGGCTATAGAATCATTATAAGTTAGAGAAGATGGACATGAAGGATTCGTCGAGGATTTCATGCGGCCATACACTTGGAGGCATAGTAGCGGGAGAGAGCGGAGATGGAAGGCAATTGAGATCTGCGCGCGCAGAAATTATCAGTATCATTTCATGAAAGCCATAACTCATCCCATTGCACATACTGCAAAACATCCTGGAACTTGTAGGCGGCCTGGGGACGGCGCATGGGGGTGGCGCCCCGGACCATGAACATGGCGCTGGGAGTGCGCATTCTGGCGGCGGCAGCAACCATTTTAGCGGAAATTACCGGCGATTGTGGAATCAAAAGGCCCTCGACGCTGAGATGGGGATTAACAAAGAAAGTCCAACACGGAGGTGAGGACGTGGAGGGCCGGAGATGAGAAGTTGGGGAGAAGAAAGATGGCCTCTAAGCGGGAAACTTTTCGTTGAGCTCCTAACAGCCTTCGGTGAACCACTCGAGCGCCGGAACATTGAGGGTCATGTGATGTCAGGTGACAGAACGTGGAACTTGAGCGCTTTCCTCTTATCCGTCCTGGCGGTTCAGGTTTAGTCTAGCGATGTAATACATTGTGCTTCTTTTGTAAAGCTTTCAATTCTTCCGGGTATTCCTGGGTCCCTATTCTCTCTATCTGAGGTGTGTTAACATGTATATTGAATGGCTTATCACTGCTTGATACGGAGACTGATATTCCCAAAACAGGCACGGCCGGCATGGTCACGTGCAGGGACGCGATCCGAATCACATAAGCAGTTTACGGGCCCATCTAGTTATGTAAGTGTTATTTAGCGTGGCTGAGTGTTCTCAGCCTAAACTCGATTCGGAGAGAAGAGAACACGCAGCGCCCCCATATGCTTGCTCCATAGTATCCCGCTTCCAGCTCTCACAGCGAATTATCCCCGTTCGATGTCCTTGATCTAATCCAGATAGCCTCCGCCTGGAGTCTCCATGACAATGGCGGACGTCGACCCTGGCTCTGAGCCAATTCATCAACCCGCAACCGACTCCGAGAAGCCTCCCGTGGATACTACTACCGAATCTCCCCCGGCCTTAAACCCAGACAAGCCAAACCTATCCGAAGCCACAGAATGGCAAGAAGTGACGGAAAAAGGGGGCGAGGAGGTGGACAAGGAGGAAGAAGGACCCCAGAATGAGGAAGAACTGGAGGGAAAGCCCGAGGTTCCGCCAAAGGATACTTCGGACAACACAACAGAAGCCGAAACCCCCAAGCTCGAAGATGGACCGCCGGAAATCCAGGAACACAAACCTAGCGAAGACAATGAACGAGAATCAAGAATGCGTTCTGACTCGCGGTCCACCACCGCGACTTTTGCGACAGCACGGGGAGGTGCGGTCAGTTCAGCTGTCTTCATTGTGACAGCTCTCGATAGCATTGCCGCCTCGCGGGAAGCTCGGAGGAACAAGGAATTAGAAGATTCCGTCCAGATCGCTCTGAGCAATATCAAGTCAGATCGTATTGACCCGGAACTCATCTTTCGCCCACTTCACCTGGCAAGCAAGACTCTCAGCGTGCCCCTCCAGGTGACAGCGCTAGATTGCATTGGAAAGCTTATCTCCTACTCCTACTTCGCGTTTCCTTCCGCCGATTCCCAAAATGACACCAACTCTGAACAACCACCCCTGATTGAGCGAGCCATTGATGCAATCTGTGATTGTTTTGAGAATGAAGCCACCCCCAATGAGATCCAGCAGCAGATCATCAAGTCGCTGCTGGCAGCGGTTTTGAATGACAAAATCGTGGTACATGGAGCTGGTCTCCTGAAAGCCGTTCGCCAGATTTACAACATCTTCATTTACTCCAAATCCAGTCAGAATCAGCAAATTGCCCAGGGTTCCCTGACACAGATGGTGAGCACAGTGTTTGACCGGGTACGTGTTCGGCTGGATCTGAAGGAACTTCGAACCCGTGAAGTCGACCGCGTCGCAAATGGTTTGGATGCGACGTCTAGCGACCAAGGGCAAATTTCCGAGGCTGCTTCGGTCTCAGTTGCGGACCAGGCAGATCAGCCAGACCAACCAGTCACCAAGGAACCAACTGCTGAGAAGCTCACCCTCCAGAGTTTCGAGTCGCCTAAGGAGGTGACTGGCGTGAATGACAATGCGCCAACTACAGTTACCCGTGCGAAAGCGACGCGCTCTTCGACTCGTTCTATTACCGGCATCCCTGAAGACCGGGAAGATGATGGCACCGCTGAGGATGATGTGGATGAGGTCTACGTTAAAGATTCATTCCTAGTATTTCGGGCTCTCTGCAAGTTGAGCCACAAGGTTCTTGGCCACGAGCAACAGCAAGATCTCAAGTCTCAAAACATGCGGTCGAAACTCCTTTCGCTGCATCTCATCCACTACCTGATTAACAATCATACCAACACCTTCACTTCTCCTCTGGCTGCCATCAAGAACAGCTCGACAAGCCCAGAGGCCATGACACTCCTTCAGGCTGTACGACCGCACCTCTGCCTAAGCTTGAGTCGAAATGGGTCTAGCTCGGTTCCTCATGTGTTCAAGGTCTGCAGCGAGATTTTCTGGTTAATGCTCACGCACTTGAGAGTCATGATGAAGAAGGAGATCGAAGTGTTCATGAAGGAAATTTACCTGGCTATTCTTGAGAAGCGGGCTGCTCCTTCATTCCAAAAACAATATTTCATGGAAATCCTGGAGAGATTAGGTGGTAATCCGCGCGCCTTGGTTGAGATTTACCTCAACTATGACTGTGATCGTACCGCTTTGGAGAACATCTTTCAAAACCTCATCGAACAATTATCACGACATGCCAGCGTCCCGGTCATCACTAGTATTGCGCAGCAGCAGCAATTCCAGGAGAACCACACCAAAATGTCTAGCATTGGAGCTGAATGGCATCAGCGCGGAACACTCCCTCCATCTCTCACCACCGCTAATATAGCCCCTCCACCGCAGCCAGCTGTGCCCAATTTGCCATCAGAGTATGTTTTGAAGCAGCAGGCTCTCGAATCCCTCGTAGAGATCCTTCGGTCTCTTGACAATTGGGGAGCACAGCGCCCTGATAATCAACCTTCTCAGCAAGATCCCATCGACTCATCCAAGTCTATGGATCACCCCCGGGAGTCCATAGATACCAGTGTCCTTATTTCCCCACGTCCTGATGCTGCTGATGGACTTGCCACTGGCCGGTCCACACCGGTGCCAGATGATGACCCCAATCAGATTGAAAAGGTAAAGCAGCGCAAGATTGCCCTGATGAACGCCATCCAGCAATTTAATTTCAAGCCCAAGCGTGGTATCAAGCTTTTCCTTCAGGAAGGGTTCATCCCCTCGGATTCTCCTGAAGACATTGCAAGCTTTTTCCTTCGCAATGAGCGTCTGGACAAAGCCATGCTGGGTGAATATCTGGGTGAGGGCGATGCCGAAAACATTGAGATCATGCATCACTTTGTAGACAAGATGGAATTCGCCAAGCGACGTTTCGTCGATGCTCTGCGGTCGTTTCTGCAGCATTTCCGTCTACCTGGAGAGGCCCAAAAGATTGATCGATTTATGCTCAAGTTTGCGGAACGGTATACAACTCAAAATCCCAACGCATTTGCCAACGCCGACACCGCCTATGTGCTTGCCTACTCGGTCATCATGCTCAACACAGATCAACACAGTGCCAAGATCAAGGGGCCACGGATGACCAAGGAAGATTTCATCAAGAACAATCGCGGAATTAACGATAACCAGGACTTGCCATCTGAGTACCTGGTGTCTATCTACGACGAAATTGCCAATAATGAGATTGTCCTGGATACTGAACGGGAGCACGCTGCAAACATCGCTATCCAACCTTCTGCTCCGACTGGCCTGGCCCGAGCTGGGCAAGTTTTTGCAACCGTTGGTCGTGATATTCAGGGAGAAAAATATGCACAGGCATCCGAAGAGATGGCTAACAAGACTGAGCAACTGTACCGCTCCCTCATCCGGGCTCAACGAAAGACGGCCGTCCGCGATGCCCTTTCTCGCTTCACCATTGCTACATCAGTTCGACATGTCGGGTCGATGTTCAACGTCACCTGGATGTCCTTTTTGTCTGGACTGTCGGCACCAATGCAGGATACCTCAAACATTGAGTCCATTCGGTTATGCATGGAGGGACTCAAGCTGTCGATTCGTATTAGCTGTGCTTTTGATTTGGAGACCCCTCGGGTAGCTTTCGTCACTGCCCTCGCCAAATTCACCAACCTCGCGAATGTCAAGGAAATGATGCCCAAGAACTTTGAAGCCCTGAAAGCCATTCTCGATATCGCAACTACTGAAGGCAATCATCTTCGTACCTCCTGGCGCGATATCTTGACCTGCGTCAGCCAACTCGACCGTTTGCAATTGTTGAGCGACGGCGTCGACGAGGGTTCACTGCCAGATGTTTCTCGGGCACCCACTGCAGCGGATACACCGCGCAAATCCATGCAAAGTACGCGGAGCAAGACCCGCGCACGCTCTGTCCATGGCCCCTTAGCTTTCCGTATGGATATTGCCATAGAGAGCCGATCGGCAGACATGGTCCGCAGTGTAGACCGGATTTTCACCAACACCGCAAATCTCTCACATGAGGCTATCATCGATTTTGTCCGTGCACTGAGCGAGGTGAGCTGGCAAGAGATTCAGTCCTCGGGGCAAAGCGACTCCCCGAGAACATACAGTCTCCAGAAACTGGTCGAGATCAGTTACTACAACATGACCCGGGTCAGGATTGAATGGTCTAAGATCTGGGAGGTCTTGGGTCAACACTTCAACCAGGTTGGCTGCCACACCAACACTACCGTTGTGTTCTTTGCTCTCGACTCGCTCCGACAACTGTCGATGCGTTTCATGGAAATTGGGGAACTTCCTGGTTTCAAGTTCCAGAAGGACTTCCTCAAGCCTTTCGAGCATGTAATGGCGAACAGCACCACCGCTTCCGTCAAAGATATGATCCTCCGTTGTTTGATCCAGATGATTCAAGCCCGTGGTGATAACATCCGGTCTGGATGGAAGACCATGTTTGGAGTTTTCACAGTTGCCGCGCGAGAGCCCTATGGTAAGTCACTTTTCCCAAAAAGCACATTCAAATACTAACGAAGTAAATAGAGGGGATTGTGAATATGGCGTTTGACCATGTCACGCAAATCTATAATACTCGTTTCGGAGTTGTGATCACCCAGGGTGCATTTGCAGACCTAATTGTTTGCCTCACTGAGTTTTCCAAAAACTCTAAGTTCCAGAAGAAGTCACTGCAAGCAATCGAGACTCTGAAATCCACAGTCACCAAGATGCTGCGTACTCCGGAATGTCCGCTCTCCCACCGTGGTGGACCTGCGCCTAATTTCCAAGAGGAGGGAACCAACCTTGCCAAACAACTTACTCGCCAATCCCAAGAAGAGCAGTTCTGGTACCCCATCTTGATCGCATTCCAAGACGTGCTCATGACTGGCGATGACCTCGAAGTTAGATCCCGGTATGTTTCGCTCATGTTTTACCCTCTAATACACTAGCTAATAAGACTCCCAGTGCACTTACGTACCTCTTTGAGACATTGATCCGACATGGCGGTGACTTTCCCCGTGCTTTCTGGGATGTTCTTTGGCGTCAACTTCTCTGCCCAATCTTTGTGGTTTTGCAGTCCAAGTCCGAAATGTCCAAGGTTCCCAACCACGAGGATCTGTCCGTTTGGCTCTCCACCACTATGATTCAGGCTTTGCGGAACATGATTACTCTCTTCACGCACTACTTTGATGCACTAGAATACATGTTGGGGCGCTTTTTGGAGCTTCTGACCCTGTGTATCTGCCAGGAGAATGATACGATCGCACGCATTGGCAGCAATTGCTTGCAGCAGCTGATTTTGCAAAACGTTTCCAAATTCCAGCAGGAGCACTGGACTCAGATCGTTGGGGCCTTTGTCGAGCTTTTCAATAAAACCACCGCATACGAACTGTTCACAGCGGCGGCCTCCATGACCAAAATGACGGAAACCGCCACCAATGGTGACGTTCAGGCTGCCGAGGCCGCCGCAGCCTTGCCATCCACAGGTGATCTGCCCGATGCTCTGCAGGCCAATGGATCCCAAAGTACAGCGTCGCTTCAAGACTCGGGTGACCCACCCGCTCAGAGCGAGGCTCGGGCTGAGCTCGAGGACTACCGGCCCCAGGCGGATTCACAGCAACAACCAGCTGCTGTTACCGTGGCTCGACGTCGGTTCTTCAACCGTATCATCACAAACTGTGTTCTCCAGCTTCTGATGATCGAAACCGTTCACGAGCTCTTTTCCAATGACACTGTCTACGCTAAGATTCCTAGTCCCGAGCTGCTGCGACTGATGGGTTTGCTCAAAAAGAGCTACCAGTTTGCCAAGAAGTTCAACGAGGACAAGGAACTGCGCATGCAACTCTGGCGCCAAGGCTTCATGAAGCAGCCTCCTAACCTCTTGAAGCAGGAGAGTGGTAGTGCGGCTACCTACGTCCATATCCTCTTCCGAATGTATCATGATGAGCGTGATGAGAGGAAGAGCAACCGTGCTGAGACTGAAGCAGCACTCATCCCTCTCTGTGCAGACATTATCCGTAGCTTCGTTCGCCTTGATGAGGAGACCCAGCACCGCAATATCGTGGCCTGGCGACCCGTCGTCGTGGATGTCATCGAGGGGTATAATAACTTCCCCCAAGAAGGATTTGATAAAAACATTGAGACCTTCTACCCCTTGGGCGTCGAGCTCTTGAGTCGTGACCTAAATCCTGAAATCCGTGTCGCATTGCAGGCTCTTCTGCGCCGTATTGGCGAGGTCCGACTAGGCGTTGCTCCACCCAACCCATTGGATGCCCCGATCAGTCCGCGCAGCTCCGTCTCCCAGAAGACTCCTCGTCGCGATAGCCGAGCTGCTGAGTGATGATTTTGGTATTATCTTGGGATCGCCCACCCGCATTTTGTGATATACGGGTGGTCCATGGCGTTTTCTTCTTTATTTGTCTAGCCTTCCTCCAAATTTTGTTGTCACTTGTTGCCTACGGGCTTGACAGTTGTTTTGTGTTCTAGAGATGCATAGCTGTATTGTATAAGACAAAATTCCTTTTACTCTATTCCAATCTTCAGGGATCTACTTCTGCCGCTTAACCTCCCCAAGCTTTCCCTATGCCCATCACGTTTCCAACCGGTGGACCTATAGCACAGCACACCTGCCTAAGGTATGTCAACATGAAATTCTAGGTAGAATGAGAGATCAATACTGTATATATTTTTCCACGGGTGGTCTGTTCCTAGATCCTGAATGCAGTACATACAAAACAGAAGCCCAGTTAGGGTGTTCCGACTCAAAGCTTATATAGCTTGCTATCAACAAGGTTGAAACAACCGGAGTCTTGATTCCCCGCCTTCATAACCAATCAGCCAATTCTTAATCTCCCGGCGTCGAACTCTGGCATGTTGTCCTGGATCCGGATCACCATTGTCACGATGCTCTTGCGCAGCTTTCACGGCCCACCCGATCACCCCATCAGGCAGTGTCTTTAGCGCGTCCCGTCCTCCACGACGCGTGAATTGTAATCTGCAAGCATACACGATTGACAGCACAATTAATCCAATAAACACCCCCGCAACGGTTAATACAAGCGCCTCAATGACTGGTGGCACGTTAGTAGCAAACACAATGCACCCCTGTGTCTGGACCGCATCCTGCGCTGGAACAGATAGAAGTATGTTATTCCCCCCGTACACCATTGTCATTGTGTTGAGGAGAACGGCCAGCTCTAGCGCTGGGTCAGAAACGGACGGTGTGCCGGTTCCGTAATACATCAGGCCTTGGAAGACGGTCTTCCATGACTCAAGTGCAGTTGTAGTGTTCATTGCTCCAGTGATTTTCTCCGCGAGATCGGCACTCATGCTGCAGGAAAGTGGAAGCATGATGACGTTATCATCGTAGGGCGAGGCGTTGGTTTGAATGGCTGCACGCACACCCCAGGTACCCGTCGAGGAGCTGTTCGTGTTGAGACCTATGGAGCTGCTCCACGTAACGAAATGGTTGTAGTATTCCCCAAAGCCAGAGTACTCGCCCGTTGGGTCGGGAAAGAGTAAGCCCTGCTCAATCAGGTCCGCGGATAATTCTGCCTTATCATAGGCCGCACTATATGTGCGAATGGCATCTGTGGAGCAGACCCAAGTGCCCAGAATATCTTCAACCCCAGGACAGAATGTGACATCCTGGTTGACCTTTGCATATATGCCAATGGGACAGGTGTTGTTAAGGCTGAAGTATTGCGAATTGTGAGCAACGATGTACGGCATCCCGTTTGACGGAGGTGCAGTCAACAGATAGGGTCCGGTGGTGTTGAGAACCAGCCCTTCCCCGAATGAACACCGAGACTTGACTGCAACTTGAGTGACGAGGTTCGCAGTCAGTAAGTCAGCGATCTTGGACAGTGCGAACAAGATCACCATCGCACTATATCCAAGTGCTCCGCCGGGGAGCTGGCGGAGCTGGTATACCATTTTCAACAGATCAAAGCCTTGCTGCCAGCCCATAGCTGTGTGGGCACGGATGCTGCCATACTGCATGATCCTGAGCTGGGATCTAGATTGCAGGACACCACCAGCTAACCAGGCGATCAGACTGATGACTATCAAAAAGTAGGCTCTCAGAACTAGGCGAGTGTCGCCGGACGATATGTCCGTCAAAATCATATTGGTGCCAATATGGAGTGGATCGTCTGAAACTGTATAGCCAAGTAGATTTTACCGGATGGAATATAAACCAACACTGCTGGCGTGGTCGCTATTTAAATCCTTCATCGTGGAAGACAGGGCGATATCGAGAGAAAAGAAAGCGGAGAAAGCGCTCGAGGCCAAAATGGCCGAGTCTATCTCTCATACCGTGGCGTCTTGATAAAAAAAAAAAGGAAACATTGAAATCGTCAGGGCATGACTGCCGAGAACGAGGCGATTCACAGCCAAGCAAGCCACTCCTCATGGCAGTGCTTATCTGGAAAACATTGGGGTAACAAGGGGCGATGGCCAGGACCTAGCGACAGGTCAGGAACGCCTGCCAAACACGAGCTCGGGAGCTGGGTTCATCAGCGGACAGCATGACTCGTGTTTACAGGGAAATCATTGGTAGAAACGAACGCCACCAGAGGCCCGGAGACTGTGAAACTTGCATCTCTCAGCCGCACCAAAGCCACATGGCGAACTGTGGATCAAATATGACTTGAGCAATCAAGCGTTCGAGAGAGGTTTGGGTCTAATTCAATCAAATCATCAAACAACTAACCAAAGAGTCCACTACTGTAGTAGTTAAAATGATTAAAAAATTATTACACCTGTAATCCTAGTCCAATGATTGCCATCATTGATAAAACCGCAAAAAGCGACAATTGTGTTGCGTTCCACCGGGAATTACGAGAGTCAGTATTAACTGCTGAATGTCGAACAGATGAACTTACACAGAGATGTTGAACCCGTCTGGATTTTGCTTGTTAGCGATCGATACGAGACATTGGACGCATTCAAAGTTACCGACTGGCCCAAAGACGAACTTGAACTAGTAGTCGAACCTGGCGAAATGGTCGTTACACTTGTCTTTGTCGTCGAAGTAGCAGTCACTACGGTTTCGACGCGTAGACTAGCCAAAGTGGTGGTTATGCTAGCAGGCCCTTCGATGTTAGAGCAGAACTCGTTCAGCCTCCTAGCAAACGGGTAATATGTCGGATGAGCCGCACTGACCAATGAAACATATTCACTCGCATATGTATTAAACGCAGATGCGCCATTACTCCCATTGGAGTTGCAAGCCTTGGGCGCATTGTTACAATTTTGTTCTAGAAAATAGGCGTTCTCGCCAGCGCTCATATTGTTAGTGGCAAAATTTTGGCAAAAGGAAACCTCTGTGTTGGCGATGCAGATCTAAAGTCATTTATTATGATAGACAGATGGGTGGATTTCCATGCATATTCAGGGAAATAGGGGAGGATCAACATATCGACGTGACGGAATTTCTTTGAGTTTGGTGGCAGTGTATAAGCAGTAGAAGTGGCATCGGCTGCCGAGGAATACGATAGGGTTTTCACCTTCAAGCAACGCCAGCGCAAACGCTTGATTCCCAGAACCTGGTGATGGGGCGATCCGTAACAGAATCTCGTTCTCCTCCGACAATCTCACCCTATCATTAAGTCCGAGCACAGAGATCTTAGAGCACATGGATACAAATGAGGACAGATCTGCAGAGGCAGTGTCTTTTGGAGTATCCTAGTGTTGCCACGAGCGGTCAGTTCGTTCGCATACACATTAGATTTAGACAAATGCGAATTACTGCTCGCATATTCTTCTCGTCTTCTCGGCAATCTTTGTATTGACTTGACATCATCCTTTCCACTCTCTAAGGCACGTAGCTGTCTATATTCTAAGGCTCGCTCGCATAATCAAGCTATCTCGCTCTCGGTAATCACCGACAAGCTATAGCTTCTGGTCCCGCCTTGTCTGTCCAATGAGACTGGACCTGGAATATCTTCTAGTCATGATGTCTCTTCTTCAGAAAGAGGAATAACCTTATTGGCTGGTATCGCGCGTGCAGGGATCAGAAGCCCGGTGATCAGATAAATGCAAACAACAAAATACTCCATCAACAGTCCCATGACCAAAAACGGGGCAATCGGACCGAGAAGGGCATTCCATCTGAGGTCTGATGCATGGAGTACAGATAGAAACAAGTAGGTAATACGCACACCAATAAACGGCGTACCAAAAGCCATAGCTTTGAGGATCTAAGATTCATGTCAGTGCCAGGGAAGATCAAATTGCAGGTAACAGAACGAACCGTCCGACTTGTCTTTGAAAAAAGCGAGTATTGTGTCCAGAAATATGCCTGGATGGCCAACAAGATGGCGGCAAATACCACGACGATGCTATAGCCGGCTTTCACCAACTTCATTCCAATAGGGACATCACTTGTAGTGTCACTTCCCTCCAAGGCTCCACCCGCAATGGTTAAAGAAATGCCCGCTAAGAACAGTAGGCGAGACAAACGCAACCCTTGCTGGATCTTGGGACTCATGCTTTGCTGAACGGCCACACTGTTTGATTTTAGAATCCATAGGTATGGGCTTATATACAGCCGAATAGATATAGATATGTGCTGGCTTCTCACTTACATGATTCGAATGTAGCCCATGGTAGCTGCGATCAATGGGAACACACCGGCATTGAGAAGGATTGTCGCGGCAATCATCACGCCGACGCTTGGCTTCTGCTCTGAAATAATCACCACTATTCCCGCAGCGATACGAACTGGATACCAATGTCAGATCAATGGGTGTAGGTTTAAATGCGGTGGAGAGTTGCACTTGTGGAGAAGAACATCAGGGTGATCCATGCCATGCGCGGTCTCTTGTGTCGATAGCATGCGAGACCAGTCGATAGCAGAATCACAGGTATATATAGCACTATTAGAGCAATGCTCATCTTGGAGTGATCCTGAAGCATGTTGAATTATAAGTGGATAAATAAGTGGAGGATGTGGTATGGCTCTGTGAGTACAATGTATAGAAAGACCGGCTTCCGAAAGATGTGCCATGAGAAGGGAAAGCATGCTTCTTATAGTTGTTTTCTAGTAGCATTCTGCCTGCTCGTAGCAAGGCTGTGCGTAAAAGCAAAATTGTGGATTCATCATCGAACCAAAGTATACAGCCCTGGGGGTTCGCAAGAAGAACCCCATTTTGGGTTTAGCGTCTCCACATGTTGGGCGTGATGATCTTAGTCATCCATTAGATCCACTGCGAAGGCGTGAACTAGTTAGCGAGAGCAAACTGCTGACAAGCTTGAAATGCTAAGCGGGACGAGACTCTTTTTCGTGAGCGCACTATGGTTGGGGTGGCTGGGAAGTCGAAAGGGTGCAACACGTGTCGAAAACGGAAAATTGCTGTGAGTCGCAGAACACTGCATTTCATTCGCAATCAATGACTCCCTAGTTTAGTGTGATCAGCAGAAGCCGGCGTGTAACCGGTGTACACGGTCAAATCGAGTGTGTGGTGGGTACGAGAAAGACAGAGTGTTTGTGCTCGTTCAACCCGCCGCGGAGAAAACACACATCTACCTAAAGCCCTCTTCTGACCCTCAAAATGAAGACTCTCCAGAGAGCTCAACACCTGGTTCTTCTCCGCCGGCCACGGAGATTCATCGCGTGCAAAGAACTTGCTCGTTTCCCGAGACCAGCCCCGGCTATCAACTGATCCACAGCAGCATCGAACGCCACAACTTAGTTCAAGCTTTCCTCTCCAATTGTTTCCCATCACAATGGGTGACCACGTCTCCTCGATCCTGGATCCCCTTACTTGCAGAGCTACCGACCAAAGCCAAAACCCTCGAGATATCGGCTGCGGCAGTTGCAGCCTCGGCGATTGGAAATATGTTCCATATGCCTGGTCTGGTCAAAACAAGCCACAAGTACTATACTCAGGGCCTCCGTCAGCTACAAAGGGCCCTGCATGACCCACTTCTCATGCGCGAAGACGAAACTCTTGCGGCATGCATGGCCTTGAGTCTTTACGAGGCGCTTGAATGTCCTACGGCGGGATCTGAGGGCTATTTCAGTCATTGCCAGGGTCTTATCGCATTGGTTCAAGCTCGTGGTGTACATGCACATACTTCTGCTGTTGGTCATCAGTTATTTCTAGGGCTCCGAATTCCAGGGGTTAGTCTCTGTGGTTTCTTAAAATCATTTATGTCATTGCTTACCGACTCTAAAATCTAGATATTATACGCCTTACAACGCAACACCTCTACTATCTTGTTCGACTCCATCTGGATGGAGCAGCCCTGGGTAGAATATACGAAGTCACCACTTGATTGCGTCACTGATTGCTTTGCCCATGCTCCTGGGATCCTGGAGCGGGTAAGAAAACTTCCAACCCTAAGCGCCAATCAGCAGCTCGGCTTGCTTTATAATCTGGTCCATGAATGCTGGCAGGTAGACAACCAGCTGAATATCATACACGACGGGATAGTAAAGAACGCGCCGGGTCCTCTATACTGGCTAGTGCCCTCACAGCAAAGCTTTTTGGCTCATGATGATTCCGTCGTGGGTCTTTTCCCATTCGTCTTCTGCTTTTCAAACATCCAAACCGCCAGAACACTGACGCTCTTGTGGGCAACGCGAAGTATGCTCTGGACGGGTCTATGTAATCTATACAACTATGCCAACTTCCTTGCAGCTGGGAGCTGCAAATTCATCACTGATGAGAGTAGTCTACCTCCTCTTGGCCATCGTGAAGACTATGTTTCCATGGCCTGTCATGTCTGTCAGTCGGTGGAGTATTTTCTGCAAAATGAGATGCTGCTGGCGGGGCCAATATCAGTCAGTCCAGCGCTTGGTATTGTTCTTGACAGCCTACAGCAAGGATATCATCCTCAAGAAGTTACGTGGCTTCGAGCAACACTTGATGTAATCCGCCGGAAAGGTTTGCAGGCACTGGAATATGTCACATAATCTCGGCCTCGGAAGTCAGGTAATTGATGAACACACCTGCATATCTTCCTAGGTATCGGGTAGTTCATGGTGAGGGATCGTGTATCATTCAATTGGTATATACTTATGTATACATGTATTTATCATTTGCGCACTTCCTGGAGTGTAGGCACAGTCCCTGGCCCGTATTGAGATAGCAGTCCATCCATGTCTTGTTCGGTCATCTCTACCAAGTCGTCCAGACTCCACGATTCGCAGACCGTCGACATCCACTTCATTCTCTTTGGCCCTTCCTCTTGGTTAGGTGCGACCTCTCGGAGCTTCTTCCGTAGCTTTCCGACATTCATGATAGCAGCTCCCATGTTGGATGGCAGGGTCGCTGCGATCTTCTTGCGCACAATGCTGGCCAATTTCGGGCCATTGCCATTTGTGCTGACCATAATCTGGAGAGGACCATCCCGGTGTATGCTTCCAAAGTAAAAGTCGCACTCGGGAGGAACATCAGCGATATTGGCGGGTATCCGCTTTTCCTTGCAGAGTTTCCAGACTTGCGTCGAGGCCTCCGGGTCATCAATGGCGCACAGCACCATGTCCGCATCATCTAAGTCGGAGGGTTCGAAATTCCGATCGACATGGATTACTTGGCTCTCGGCGACTCGGTAGGCGACTTCTTCATTGAGGCCAGTGGCCGGACAAACGACGGTAACGCGTGCGTCGGCATTGAGGGCGTGGAGGATGCGCCCCGCGGCGACCTAAAATGGAGCTGTAAGCAACCGAATATATAACGGCGGGGAGCTTTCGTCGAGCTACCCCATAGCTGACCACTCACTTCACCCCCTCCTACAACTAGCACGTGTTTCCCCCTGATCTGCCAGGCCAAGATCAAAGAGCCTCCACCTTGAACTTCGGGAAACTTAGACATCTTTCGGGTGAGAGATAATCCATTGAAGAGTCCTTCACAACGATAAGACGTGGGGCTTACGGGCACCCACACCGACCAACCGCGCAGTCACTAGTTTTTTCTCCGTCGCTTTTTCGTTTCTCTTTCTTTTCTTTTTTTCCCTTTCTCCATACTCAATCCCATCCGCCATGCGGGGTGTGCAAATTTTCTCGGGCAATTCTCATCCCGGCCTTGCAGATACCATCTGCGAACGGCTGGGTACGTCGCCCGCTAAAGCAGACCTTGGCAAATTCGCCAATGGCGAAACTAGCGTGAACATCAACACCTCGGTACGGAACCAGGATGTCTACATCATTCAGAGTGGCAGCAGCAAGATCAATGACAGCGTCATGGAGCTTCTGATCATGATCTCTGCATGCAAGGGAGGTTCGGCCAAGTCGATTACTGGTATGAGTTCCGAATCAAAATTTTGTGAAACATGCACTGATGATCTCTCAAGCGGTCATGCCGTATGCTACCCGTCTTGTTTGAACCCAATCACAGTGGATGCTGACGCGCAGACGAGGTACTTCCCCTACTCGCGCCAATCCAAGAAGAAGAGCCATCGCGGTGCCATTACCGCTCGCATGCTCGCCAACTTACTCTCCATCGCCGGCGTCGATCATGTCATCACCATGGACCTGCATGTACGTTTTAATCCCGTCTTCCCCGTGTCTAATGTACATTGTCCGTCGCTGGGGAATTACTGTGGAATTACTGTGTTCGATATTGATCGGCATCGAATAGGCATCTCAGATGCAAGGCTTCTTCGGCAAGCCCGTCGATAACCTCTTCGCCGAACCGTTTATTGCCCGCTGGATCCGGATGAACGTGGCTGGCTGGAAGGACGGCGTGGTGGTCAGCAAGAATGCCGGTGGCACCAAGCGTGTCACCTCGCTGGCTGATGCCCTGAAGTTGAACTTCGGTATTGTGACTACTGATCGTCGGCGACCGAAGGTTCCGATGACCATGTCGGACAGCACTGTCTTCTTCGATGCCATGGAAGAGGATAGCCGGGTACCCAAAGATCAGCAGCTCTTTGCAATTCACATGCAGCGCTCCAATGCCACGCCGCCCATTCTGGAGGAACCTGAAATCCCCAGCCCTACGGAATCTCTCCTGCGCCCCGAGACTCCCCCAGCTGCCCGCCGGCCGTCGGAGCTCGAGGCTGCTTACGAGTACACCGACGTGCGGGTGCGGGATGTGGTGACTGGCCGCCTGGTACAGGGTCAGCTGGTCGATGATGATTACCACGCTGACTCTGGCTCCCAGTCTGGTGGCACCACTCCTGGCGCTGGTAGTGGTGGTGGCGACGACAATGTTGAAAACACAGAAGCCGTCCCAGACTCCATGATGAACTCCATGATATCCAATGTCTCTTCATTGCCCCCCGATCATGCTTTGGGTGGGTCATTCGATGCAGTCGAATCTGACGATGACGAAGTCAGCGTTGCTGGTCTTGAGCACGAAAAGACCATTACCCTTGTCGGTGAAGTACGCGATCGACCAGTGTTCATTGTTGACGACATGATTGACAAGAGTGGGTCATGGATCGCCGCCGCCGAGACGGTCGTGAAGCGCGGTGGAGCCCGAAAGGTCTACTGCATCGCCACTCACGCGCTGTTTGGGGCTGAGTCCCTCGAGCAGCTGGAGGAATGTTCGTCCGTTGATCACATTGTCGTGACAAACACCTTCCCGATCCCTCCGTCAATGCTAAGGTCAAAGAAGTTGATCGTCATTGACGTTTCGAGTCTCCTTGCTGAGAGCATCCGGCGGCATCACTACGGTGAAAGGTAAGGCCTACTGGAATTATGATTGATTGAATGATTTTCTAATGGTACCTAGCGTCTCGGCGCTCTTCCACCTTAACGATTGAATGATGACCGGGATGTGACGAAACGAAAAGGACCGAAAGCAAGAATTTAACCCTCTAGGGCGTTTGATACTGATTCGCAGGCGAACTCTGCGCTCCATGATTTCATGGCATGATACCTATTTTTAACCTACCAATGGACCCAAAAAATCCGCTTTGAAGAAGTTTGCCTTCTAGTCGGTGAAGACGTAGTTTTTCTTTTTCTTGCTTTTGTTTTGTTTTGTTTTGGTTTTTTCTTCACCCAGCGATGCAGTCCACTCTGGGGGTACTGCAGGGGTATCTCGTTATCCACGAGATTCCCTTAACGGAGCGTTGGCAGAGCAAACATCGGGTTATGGGGTTGGGTTTTCTTTCCTTTCTACCCTTGGGTGAACGGAAGGAAAACACGATCCCATAGCACGAGGAGGTACGATGGCGCCGGTTTCTGAAGGTTTTGATATTCTCCGGGAATCAACCTCATGCTTTTTTCTTGGCAGTGGAACCGGGGCCAGAGAACATCTCGAACATATCTAGGATTCGCACTCACCGTAGATCAGTGAACAGTCAATATAAGAATTTTTTCCCTCGTCCAGTCATTATCCATGTTTCCATACTGCAGAACCTAAGTTTGACATCATCTCAAGCCTCAACGGCCATGCGGGCCGCCGTATGTATCCCCAACAGCCTGGGAAGCTGTGACGGATTCGAATGCGGTCCAATTGTAATCGAGTCTAGAACCGGTCGATGGGAACCTTCTACTAATTGATTCGACAGGTAGAACGGGAAACAATAGGTCATGTGAACAATTTCCCGTTTCAAGGCTTCCCAGATCGGCTCACCTGGACCAATTTCGAAGTGTCGTCCTTTCCTGACAGGTGCTTATTGCCGGAACGGATCGTACTTCTGGGTTCCTTTCCGACGGCTGGAGCTGTGGAGCCCTAGCTGTACACCCCCGTATCGGGTAATAGAGGCGGAAAGTTAGGTCACCATGTCCCGGAGTTCCCCGTGCATTGGGGACAATTCCATTTAATTTAGAAACATATTAGGAAGCAACAATCGGCCCCTGTAAGCGACGGGCCCAAGACTAGTAACCGGGGACGTACTTCCGAGGCCGATCATCATTCGACCAAGGATGTTGGGACTCGTCACCGCATCAGCCTCTTAGTGACTCGATTCGAGGCTCTAAACAGGTCTGAAACCATGAACCTATCAGGACGAACCTATAGGATATTTCCCCTAGGGGATAGAAAAATAAAAAAAAAAAAAAAAAAAAAAAAAAAAAAAAGTTCTATGGTCCCTGAGATGTGCCATGTGGAGACTAGCAAAGAGCCGTGCATTGGTCCAAGCGTCGGACCCATAATGACTATTTTGGTGTTGGGAAATGAAAATGATGTATCGATTTATTAAGTACCAGGGGCGGGAAATAAATGGAACCCAAAAAATAGAGAAGTGGAAGGAAAGAAGGGGGTTTCAAGTCATATACAAACATTGGAATGCATCAGCCCGTATGATCGGCGATCAAGCCGAAGATCGGGGAATCAGCAGTATTTTACGAAAGATTGGCGCGAATAGATATCGGGCGATCATCTCCTTGACGAGAACGCGGGTCTAATTCAACGCGGCTAGTCGGTTAGTGCTGTTTACCTAGTTCGGACGGACACAGCGAGGGGTCAATACGTGTAACTGTGCGTCGACAAAGTACAAGGGGGGACCCACAGGTTCTTTTGGCAACACGAGTCGATCTGCACAAGAAAAATGAAAACACAAAAAAGAAATGAAATATCAATCCCTTGGATCTCTCTCGGATCGCTTCCTACCAATTGTAGCCCTCCGATCCGTGAAGATCGTGATCCCGGCTAGAAACTGGGATCTGCCGTCTTCATGCGCCATGCAAGATGAGATTCGGTAGATCTAGTTCGGTTCCCTACGCATTTTGACTCTATCCCCTTCTTTTCTTTTTTTATTCCCGGTGAGCTCGAGAAAACGGAACCCTGGGAGAAAAAAAAGGAAAATTGGGAAGAAAAAAAAAAAACAATTAAAATAATTTGACTCAATCGACACAAACTCGGATACGTGCGTCATCGGCCTTCTGCAGACCCTTCACGGCTTTGGACGTGGACTGGTCTTGATTCCAGGATCATTGGTCTTTGGCCAAAGTACAGTTGATAGAAAGTTGTCCTGTTCAATCCGAGGCTATATATAATGGCCGGTCCAGATACTTTGGGACTTTATTCATTCCATCATATCTGAACCACTTACCCAAACATCCAATTCGACCATCTGGACTTCTCAAGACAAGCATCAAGTGTCTCTCTACCTAGGAACTGTGATTCCTTATATCATTTGATTTGGGTGAATTTGTCGTCCTTGTTCCCTCCCTCCCAGTCCCACACACTGGACTTGATATCCGGTGATCGACGCGTCCAGTCCCTCGGGTCCCTTGAGTGTTTAGTGCGGTAGGTGACGGAGCCTCGGGTCCGGAGAGTATAGCTTATCTAACCTGGACCAGAACTTCTATCCCCTTGAAATACTTCCATCATGGCCAACCAGTGCTCCGGTCACATCTTCGCCATCGTTCAAGCGACGAATGGCAACATCCTGACATGGCGGTGCTCGGATTGCAACTCCGGACCCTTCGTGGCCATCTGGCGCTGCAAGATCTGTGGCCACTGTCGCTGCAATGCCTGCCACAATTCTAAGAATTAGAGCAGCAAAAAAGGTACGTTGCAACCTTGCACAGTTCCAGGAACCGGGATGTTGGAAGTAAACACACCGGTTCTCGGGATTCGATATGCTTGTAGCTCTTTATTCGTCGGCTAACCTTTTCTGCTTGTAGCGCTCTGCATGAAAAGTTTCAGCCTCTTGCATATCACCCAGACCTCAACCTCAGACCAGGGTATCCCATTGTCATTGTTGCGGCATTCTTTTCCTGGATTCGTTCTGATTTTGTTCTCTTGCTTTCCCATGGCTGCGTTTGGCGACGTGCATTTGATCAGTTCAAGGTTCTCCAAAAGTTCTCTCACCAAAAGTTTTGGGTGCATTGGATGGAGTTTTTCACTTTTTTTCTTCTCTCTTCTTTCTTCTGTCATAGATTATGCCTTGCTACAGTTTATTGATTTCGGTGTATTCGTTCGGTTTCTTCGTTCGGGAATTTGTCACGGATAGTCTTTAGTGCATTTAATGCGAACCAAGATCTCCATCTCCTCTGAATACTACAGACGGTCCAAACATTTGTAATAGTTCATCAAGTAATAATTGGCGATCATATAGCCCGAATTGCCATGTCATCATTGCTGCACAGGGTCATCGATTTCCAAGTTCAAAAAGTCCCAAATCGATCGAGTACCTTTGCCCACAGTAAGGACGCAGAGTCCGAATGCAGGGCTTATCCCTTGGTCCACGGAAGTACATCTCCGTTCGGGTCCGACCTACATGAATATATGCAGCTCTCAACTCCCGGCATGAACCCCTCCCCCCGACTCTAAAACTCAATTGTACAGCCATCCATCCGGACCACTCGGTCCAGCTTGCCATCCTTTTCCACTTTTCCCATACATGATCTCATTGGGCCCGAAATATCGGACCTACCTTACGCCATGCGGTACCCAACCAATACACACCCCATGGAAAAGGAATCCGCACCCTACAGCGCCGCCATCTCGTGGCGCTTGAGTAAAGTATTCCAAATCGACAGGTCAAAAACTGGGAATTTGAAAGGGAATCATTGAAAGTTCGGTCTCGCTCGCTTAACAAGATGTGGATTGTAAGCAAAGCAGTCGAGAAAGCGGCCCAAGGAACAAATCGTAATTAAGGATTTCCAGGGGCTTGGGTCCGCTTAACTCTAACTTACGTGTCCCCACTTCAACAAAAGCACCACGCAAGGACCATTTGGTGGCACACGGCGGTGGGATTGTGGAGGTCTGTGGGTCTGAAGAAAGTACTGACCCGGATGGCTGGGTTACCTGGTTACTGGTTACATGTACACTGGTCTATCATGCTTAGTTCATGCCGGCTAGTATAGATCGGGGAGCAATCATGACGATCGCGGGAAAATTAAAAAGGACCAACATAAGTACAAGAAAAATATCAAGCGAAAGCTTGACCATGACAAATATGAACCTCCACAGACGCTACTGGAAGGTACGTGGACTAGGAGAGTGATCATACGAAAAACTTGACAACCCTCACGGTGAGCATATGCGGGATATCGATCGTCGATAGTCGAGTGGGATGGGGGGGGGGGGGGAACACAAATACACGAAAACGAAAAACTGGGTCGCTACGTGTAGATGCTCTAGCGAAAGATGTTAGTCCCGAAAATACAACCCCACAGTAAGGCACCACCGAGGCGATCCGAGAAGACAGAAAAAAAAAAAAAAGAAAAAAAAAAAACAAATAGAAACTCAAATAACACAAATCAACTTACCTCCGTAATCTGGTTCACAGCCAATCCAGGCTCGGCCATCTCGGCCTCACACAAAAACTCCAAAGGCAGCCACACTAAGTGGCCTTTGATCCGATCGAGTTTTTCCCGCACCTCGGCAATAGGCATATATGGATCAAACAGATGACCCTGCTTGTGTGACCCACGCGGATAGAAATTATCGTAATCCTCGAAAGTCTTGATGTTGTCATCTGGGTCCGCACGGAATAGCACCCGATACGTCTCCGTGTTCACGGTAGCCTGTTCGGTCCAGGTATTCCAGACCGCATCACTGAGTGGGTCGGTGACAAAGTCGTTCTCAGGACCTTCGAGGATCTTATTGAGACATACGTTGGGGGGTTGGGCATTCGGCTCGTTAGCTGCATCGTAGTCTTGGGCCGGGAGAAGGCCGAGGTGTTCGCGCCAGAGTTGGCGGCGAAGTGTGGCTGCATGACGACCTGCGCGGTAGGGTTGACCGTTCATTTCGCTGTCGATGAAGTCCTGGTCTTCCATTACGATAGCGAGTTCACTATCATGGGAGCCAAGTTGGGACTAACGGGTTTAGATCAGTGCTAGGGACACAGAATGTGAATGATGGAACTTACTCGGTCGTTGATGTTGGCACTACCGCAGATAACGATGCGATCATCGACAATGCACACCTTGCCATGCACATATAGCTCTTCTTGTACGATATTGGGCTTTTCGGCCTCTGGGTCACCTTCCCAAAACTCATCGGACATCTTGCCACCATTCAGCATGGTGACATGAGCCACCGAGTCTCGGCTTGCATCGCCTTGCTTTTCCTTGTTGCGCTCAACTTCCTCCTCGAACTTCTCAAGCTTGCGCACCTTCTCTTCCTTCTGGGAGGGGTCGACGTCATAGCTCTTTTCGTTGCGATCGCCATCTTTGCCAACGGAGGGATGCACACTCTCACTCATGATAGACTCCGCGATACCACGCTGGATATCCTGGTATGTCACCCCGGCCTTGCTCTCAAGCTCCTCCAGTGCGGGGGTCTTGTTGATACGGTCATAAGCACGCAAAGCAAAGACGAAAATGTGCTCTGTACAGGGCAGTTAATATCCACATCAAAAGACCATGAGACAGAAAGACCTACCTTTGGGGTCCACGCCAGCCTTGGCGATTTGTCCCATGATCGAATCCTCGCCCCGACAGATCGATTTGTACTGGTAATCCATGATGGCTCTGGTACCTGATGCAGCATTATCACGTAGATCGCCTGCAAATCCGGGAATAGCAGGAATCACCAAAATGACGCGGAACTTACGGCCTTCCTTGCCAGCCCGAACAGCTGCATCAACAATGGCCGCGCCAATTTTGTTGTAGATGGGATGCTGATTGTCACCCGTAGCCGTGACTGCAAAAATCAGCTCTGATCAACAAACCATGTGAAAGATGGACATACTGAAGAACTGGTTCTCAATGTAGACGAAATGCTCCGCATTGCGAATAATCTCACAGTACGCATTCTGAATACTATGCTCATTCAGAATCCCACTGCTCCAGTCATCACTACTGCGCACCACCTGCGCTCGCACAGAGCCCTGATTGCCGCGTGGCTTAGTCGAAAGCGGTGTCAAAGGATGATGAATGTACTCGCCACAGGGATACTTGGGCCGCTGAACAGCAATGATATCTTCCTGCTCATCTTCTCGTCCCTCCATCAACAACCAATCCACATTCTCATTGCGCTTGTACTTATCGCGCTTGATGAAGTTCCAGCGGAGAACAAAGTGCTCGGCAATATCGTAGACGCAGTCGCCAATCAAGCCCATTGCCACATCATGCCACGGCATGCGGCCATACTCGGTTTTGCTCAATTCGTTATTCTGCCAGTCGTCCACGCTTTGGAAGTCCATGATGCGGTTGTTATTGAACTCCTGACCAGGGAAGATGTCATCTCTGAGACCGGCTGGGTGGACGTCGGCGAGTGGGTGCTGGTGGGCGTCCCAGCGACCAAAGCAGAGATCGATACCCCCAATGAATGCCATCGCATAGTCGATTACAATGAATTTCTCGTGGTGAGCCTGTGACATATTAGGATACGTTGATAGTGCGAAAGTTGGGTGCATACCCAGTAAAGTGTCATATCAGCACCATTCTCAAAGACATTATGGTCCGGGTGTCGTAGGACTCGAATATTGCCATGTCCGGGTGTACCCTCGGGACAGAGGTTACGCAATGCATATTTGGTATGTGCCGAATTACATGTCAGAGCTTGGTTGACCTGTACTTTTTTTTAGCCTGCATATCCTTTCTTGGAGACAATGATATTATACCTCTTTGTAGACGATCACATAGATCTTAACGCCCGCCTCCGCGCGTCTCTTCAAAATATGGTCTAATCGCCATTCCTGGTGATCCACAGGAGGACGGCGGAGGAATAATTCTGGCGACAACCACCAATCGGCAATGTATATAGTCTCGGTTGCTTTCTCCAGCGCCTCGGAGACAGCCCAGAGGTAATCCATACCATCAACATACCATTTTACCCGGTTATTCTCGTGGATGGGTGCGAAGGAGTGGAAGCGGTGGGATTCGGCGATTTCTGAGCGTTTCTTATCGGTGACTTGTTCATGCTCCTCATCGTGGCGGTGATTTGGGTTGACGATGTTGTAAAACTTGCCGACCTTGTGTTTTAAATGTGCTGCGGAGGCTTTGACGTCCTGGAGATTGTGGTCTGAAGAGGGGTTAGCGTGTAAAGCCCAGAACTTTGAACACCAGTGGGGAAAATCACCTTTAAACTTCCCCTCCAAGTTTTCAATTCCTTGCTCAAACTTATCCTTGAATCGATGCATAATTTGACGTGGCTGGGAAAGTCCGAAATCGCGGTGTGGGGAAAAGAGGGAGGAATGCAAGTGGAAAGGGAAATATCCAACTCCGCTTGGTGTGACATCACTGCAGCCCTATGGCCAGATCTCGGCGTCGCGTAAAAATACACTTGGCGTCGATCGTCATTTGATAGTGATGTGTAGGCGTGCTGATAACCATGGTAATTCAGGTGTTCCTGTGCCGTTCCAGCATTAAGAGGATTTGGATCCACTGTTGGTCCGTGGATGCCGAATGGGATGACGCCCGCCCAGTTTCTTCGTTCTTGGCGGGAGGGGTTATCCCAGTCAATTGGTTCCTTTTGAGATGGTATGTATGACAAAATTTCAATTTAGCTGGGTACAGTATCAATCAATTGTCGATCTGAGGAGTGGGGTCGGGGTCGGGGTCTCACGGTTTCTAAAGCAAAGGGCACCTGATGATCAACATGGCACTTGGTGGAGAAAGATGCATTAATTCTCCGATTCGAGACCATTGTGCAACCTGTCAATAGATTCCGATTCGCTGGTTCTCTCAAAGACATCTCTAGGCTCTCGGTAGCTCTAAAGATATTGGAAGCAAAGGTTTGATTGTGATTGGGAACTCAGTGAACGCCTGTTCTGAGCTGCGTGGTTTATACTCGGTCCCCTTTGAATTTGAGCGCCTGTTTTTCCTAAAATTGGCTTGAGATAAAAGTCATGGACATCCGTTGATGCATGCATTTGTCCCAAGAAGCATCCCGATTATCAAGTTGGTGTGTACTCGATTGATGCTATTTCAAACATTTTAATGTGTGAACGTTGACCGGGAACCTTTCGCGCAATGTTGTTCTGGGAGAATATATAGTTGGGATGATAATAATCAACCTCGCTAAATGCTACCCTTTAGTTTAAAAAGGGGTCTGAAATTCATCGGCAAAGTATTTAGAGCCTATTCAGAGCCCTCTAGGGCCTTGCACATAACAAATACATTGATGTGTTGTGACTTTTCTGGTTACATGTGTGGTTCTCGAGGGTATGACGTAGGGACAAGCAAGAATTGAGTCGACTCCTTGTGTGCCAATGCATCGGATACTAGCACCTCTTAAACCATAACATCATTTTCTGAGTGAAAAGTAAAAATAATAATAAAATAAAAAAAAAAAAAAATCAAAGCGCGATAAACTTGAATGCAGAACCCATACCTTGAGATCCAACATTGAGGAGTTCTAGGATCCCGATCTCGAGAGAACGGTCAGAATCGTCTCTGTAGGATATCAATGAGAATTTCAAAATAGAGCACTTGGCTGTCAGTTCCAATAGTCCTGACCCTGTTTTCTCTGTAACCTCCTGCATAGTTCGTGAAATGCTTTGTTTTTGTTTAGCGTGGAATGCTTACCTGATGGCCTCACGTGATGACCCAAACAACGTTGTCTGAGGAACGGCCTGCTCTGTTTATCCTCCCACGTCTCGACTACACCACGCGGCCAGCGATAGCCCTGCAAATTCGGGTCGGCTCTTGTGTGGGATCTTGCTGAAAGCACTGCTAGCCATTTGTTTAAGCTCAGTACCAGGTTTCTAAGTGGTCATCGTCGCTGTGTGTGTGGGTGTGCGTGTGCGCTGGTAAGAAATTCACACGCCTGTGTGCAGGAGCGGCCATCTCCCTGGTGACGGATCTCCTCCACTTTTTTTCGATTCACCAACCGGATTCAGAATGCCTTCTGAACTAGGTGAGAAAGCCTGAGCACACTCCACTCGATCGCTCTGGTTGTAAATGCTCATAAATCATGATAGTACGCGCCCCGTCGCAAGGCAGCGCGGTCTCGCAGACAACCCAGCACATGGGCCCTCATAGTCGCCCAGGGACGGCCGACCCCTTACGATCACGGTCGGAAACGCTTTCGCGAGGTGGCCGCCGAGCTCGGTCTCGAGGCTCGACTGCTAGTATTCATTCAAGTACAACCCAACAGACTCAAGACCAGCACATCGATGCATTCCCTCAATTCATGCCTTCCCAAGTCGCCAATTCCCAGAGCATGTTCGCCAACAACCCCGAAGACATGATCATGCGTTTTGGTCATCAGTTTGGTCATCCCGCCCACGGCGCATCCCTAGGTCAAGACATACGGGAAGCTCACGCCGTCATGTCTCGGTCTGAGGACTTTCCCACTCATGCTATGCATGGACACACACTCTCGCACCATTCTTTGACCCCAGACATGGCTCACAATGGGGTCGCTGGAGTCTCGGTTCCTCAATATCAAACCATGTATGACAGTGGAATCGAAAACCACCTGCCAGAGCAAACCTTGGAAGAGCCAGACATCTCTGAGCAAGGCGGGAAAAAGAAAAGAGGATCTAGCTCCACGTTGGCAAATGACAATGAGCTGCGTAAATTGCTCCGTCAATACGAAGGTTGGTCGTTGAAGCAAATGGCTGCTGAGGTCATGAAACACGAAGGTGCTGGCGGCAAAGCAGAGAAAGTGAAGCAGGTATTCGCCATGATCTGGTAGGACACCCACCATTATTTCTTCTCTAATGGACTTTGGCTCACTATGTCCCCCGTCAATAGGTTGCGAGAAAACTGTCGGAAGAGTTCTGGGTCTGTAAGACGAGATCGTGTCTATTGCTGCTATGCAGAAAACTGTGGAACAGAACGTGTGTCGGTATTGAATCCGGCCTCATTTGGTAAATTGGTGCGAATCATCTTCCCGAACGTCCAAACACGACGTCTTGGAGTTCGTGGGGAATCCAAGTATCATTACGTCGATTTGTCGGTCATTGAGGAGAAGCAGCAAAAGCCGGCACCAGTGAACGCGCAAGTTGTACCTAGTCAACGTGGATCTGTAGCTCCAGAGAGGCCTGCAAGCGCGATGCGTTCAAGAAGGTACGTTGACACGTCTGACACTTCCACGCTAAGTTTCATCAACGCTAACACGTCCCTCAGTATCAGCATCTCCCAGCCCACAGCCGATTCTGCGGTCTTTCCCTCCCCTACTACTTCTTTTGCTCCCCGATACCCCGTCAATCCTCCAATGGCAAGCTGCGGCTGCCCATCTGATACCCAGCCAACCTTGTCTGGCCCAGATGCCACTGTTACGCATGAAAATGTTGCCCAACACGCCGGCCGGATCATTCATCAGATGCTGCAGTTCCCAACTGATGAAGCCCCGGTTGACAATGACACCCTCAATCTTCCTGACATCCGTGGTCATTTGCCTGCCAATACCGATCTCAAGGTGGCAGATGCTCTTGCGGCCCTTTACCGAACTCACTGTATCTCAGTAATCGACAGCTTCCGGTTCTGTAAGGAACGCAACCTCATGAAATACTTCTCTGCGTTCCATGGCACTTTGACCGTTCCTGTGCAAAAGCTTTTGACTCATCCCAACCTTGCCCCTTGGATCAAGGAATGTGACTGGTTGATGTACCAGAAGATGATTCCATTCGTCGCACCTCTCACAACGCAGGTTGTGCCTAAGCCTGTTTTGGATGCATTCCGCTCCATCTCGCAGCGTCTTTGTGGCCATATTGCGGAAACCTTCAAAACACAACCAACCCACGTATCTATTGCCCGCTTGATCCCGGCCCATATCTTTTGTAACCTGCTCAAACACATGCTTGACGTCAACCAGGCTGCGAACGCTGCTGCTGCCTGGCTCTGCCACCCTGAAAACCGCAATCAGATGTGGGCCGATTTCAAGTCCCTTGTGGATCCACAGGAAATGATCACCAAGGCCAATGTTCCTGCTTGCGCTGCCCGCGCTACAGAACAAATCCTCAAACACGATGTTCGAGCTCTTCTCACCCCGGTCACGGATGTTGACCCCACCGATACCTTGCCTTTCTACCGCAAACCAGATACTGCCGAAGACATTGAAGCTCACCGATTGCCTGCGGAAAACGCACCTGGTGACGAGTACAATTTCCCCGACAAATGGATTCAGTTCATTCTCAACATCCCGGCTGTCTTTGCGAACCATCGCTCCCAGTGCGTCATTGCAAAGGTTGACGCATTGTGGGAAAATATTCTACACCGGTTGACTCTGGGTGGTGCTGCTAGTTTCAGTGCTTGGTGGATGACAAAAGTCTTCTTCCACGAGATGATGCTCTGGCAGGCAGAGAAGGGTGGCTTCATGCGTAGCAATCCGGCTTCTCTGCAAAGTGTTACCGCTGCCCCCGAGCCTATGGGAATGGAAAATTTTCAGCTGAAGCAGAACCTTGGATCCGGCCGCAACTCTTTTGACGGCAATCACCCGCGTGGATCCCCCTCGGGCCCCCAAGATGGTGTGCAGGGCCGCACCCGTGATGACCATGTCGACCACAAGCATGCTCCTAGTGAAAAAGAGCTAGCACTGACAGACTCGGGCTTCCAAGCTCCCAACAATGACGACAGTGCGATTGACCTTGAGGATGATCCGATGTTGATTGCAGTGGGTAAATACGGCGACATAATGGCTTCCGACCCCGCGGACGCCGAAGGTGATGTGGTTGTCATCTAAGTTTTTGCTTTCTACATTGTGACGTTTGCCTTTTGAGGCTCGGAGTTGAGATATCCCGGTGTAACTATTTCTTATGTTCTTTTTCATTTGTTTTACGAAAGGCTTTCCTTTGTCACGGCGGAACGGCGTTTTGACTGTTCTGCATGAAGAGATGAGACACGAGATGGGCGCCAAGGTCTTGCTTGCGAGACTGCCAAAGGTGCCCGAGGTCCATACAAGCATTTAATCGGCGTGGGGAAATCCTCGGCTTAATTCTTGCTTTTGCATTTTCTTCCCTTTTGTCTACTTTTTTTTTGGCCTGCCCTTTTCCTAATAAGGCTGTACATATGCTCCTACACGCTTTGGATCGTGTTGAGTGGAGGCAACTTGAGGTGACGATATACGTTTGTTCAATTCCTTGCGAGGACATCACAACATACTTAACATCTTTAGTCAGACTACTTAAAGTAACTGTACATAAGGTAGACTGGAAAGGAACCTGGGATGGCCCCAATGACCCAATCGGGCTACCAAGACCGCAGTGGAGCTCGGAGATTTTGGTACGCGTAATCAATCTCCGAGATGATAATCACTCACCTCCGATTTCATCAATCGACATCTCTCGCTTTTTGCGAAACATACATATTAAGGGAGCCCACAAAATGCGGCCACATCAAACCTGGGTTGGGACGCTGCCCCTGCTGACCTGTCTCTCTACCCCAACTTTGGCTACCAAAGACGTCGAGATCTTAGAAAATGCTAATCACATCTTCAACGCCATCCAGTCGACATTGAGACACCACGGATCGGAGATCAACTACAACGGCATGTCGTTTTACCGAGCCAGCGTGCCAAAAGGAACTCAATTTTACCACGGCACCGGTCTGAAAGACTCAATTCAAGGACTTGAGTGGCTGGCTTTCGAGCCCGAGCACTCCCTAGGCTTTGCCCACTGCAGTGGCAACAAGTTCGCAAAGAAGGACTTACAGCAGCCCCTCGACGACTATACAGCACCAGAATGGGATGGAAACGGGTATCTTCATACCTATGCCGCTGCCAAGGATTTGCGCTTGCTGTACATCGATGGGATGTCGGCTGGGCCAGGAGGTGGAGCAGAATCCCAGGATCGCATTCTATACAACAACACCATCACTGGTGAGCTGCCGATAGATGGCCCCAAAATTGGAGGACCGCCCCAAGAGCAGCAGCGGGCGATCGAGGCTTGCCGCATGGCGAAGGAGGACTGGGGTGACAAGATCGATGGCATTGTACGCACCGAAGGTGATTTTGAAATCATTCTCTGTAACTTTGAGCGCGACCTTGAAGTGGTGCATATCATTCAGACGAAGCCCCAAGAGAATTCGGGTCGTCCAGGTGGACCTGGTGGGCCTGGAGGTGGAAAAGGACGAAAGGGTCAGCATGGTGGTGGTCCTGGCGGACCCCCCGGAGGACCTCGGTCAGGTATCAAGTACTGGTCCTTGGCTACCAGATTCGATGAACGCCTAGGAAAGAAAGTGAGAATAGACTTGGACAACTTCGTTTCAGCTTATACTTATGGCCTTGACCTCTTTCCTAACAATGCCACTGTTCCGAAAGTGGGCCATATACCAGTTGAAGAGTTGCACCCCATTCGACAGGACGTCTACAAACTGCTCAACACCTGGGATTCACCTATCGATACATTCGATTGGCAGGCTGTGGCCGATATGATTGTTTTCCAGTATTCCGATGAGCTGAAAAACCTGGCTGCAGGAACCTATTCGTCGGCGGAAGAGCTGCGAGATCACCTCGAGAAGCTGTTGGAGCCTTTCATCGATTACCGCGACTTTGATAACGGTGAGGTCATTATCAACCGCTGTGCCGGTGAATGGATTCCTCTTTCGGCTCCCGTTGGCTCACTGGGTGGCAATGCTGTACGATCCATCGCCCGATCGGTCTGCTCTACCTTGGTTTCCGCGATGATGGATGATGAAAAAGACCTAGAGGTTTTAATTACGAGCTTCAAAGACCTAATCATCTACCTTCAATGGACGACCTGGGCAGCGGATGCATAATTCAATCTTTGAATATAGATTGTATACCTGTTTATATCAAATTTCATTTGCTCGAAAGATATTACATACACTGTCAACGAAGAACTATGCCGTAATCTCCTTGGCCCAGCGACCGATTGTGAACTGGGAGTTACACATGTTGGTCAGTTCCCAGCTCTCCGCGGCCAATACGGCTGGCGTATTCTGGTCTTCAGGATCACCTGCCGCACCCGCAACAAACATTGCCGCCATGAAATGATCATCGGTGGCATGAGCGTCCCTAAAGCGAGGATGCTTCATCAGCCGCGTCATGGCAGCACGAAGCTGCGGTCCTGATGTTTTCGTAATGACATCCTCCACAGCCTGTCGAAACTCCATTGCCCAATCCTCCGGTGGTGTCTCCATGGCAAAGTTATCCCGGAACCGAAGCATAGGGGCCCAGCGATTGCGATACAAGTTGTGAACTGCACCTCCCGTCCCGATGAGCAGATAATTCTCCCGACGGAGCGGTCGTAGTGTAGCCCCCATCTTCATATGGAAATGCGGATCATACCGGGCGTTCATCGAGATCAGGGTTGTGGGTGGGCAGCCCGCAGGGAACATGCGGATGAGAATCAAATAGACGTCGTGAATCCAGTCAAACTTGGGGTTTCCGCCGACATTGTATCCCTCCTTGGCGAGCATCTTGATGCATCGGTCGGTTGTTTCCAGATCAGGGTTGAGCTGATAGTTGACGTACTTTTCCGGTTTCACATAAGCGACCGGGCTTTTTTCGGGATTTGGGTTGGTTGACAGCTCGATCCTGTCACCGAGGCAGTCCCAATGCGCGCCCTATTCCGATTGTCAGTCTATTGATTGATGATAACTGTCATGGCTAGTTGTACCATAATCACGACGCCCCTGATACCCTGCGCCAACGCTTCATCTCCGCATTTCTTCCAATAGTCGGCACTTTCGGACTCTTCTCCCAGCATCATGGTTGAGCCATGGGAGAAGAAATGTACTGGTGTGAGACCTGTCAAAGTGAGTTTGAAAGTTCATATCAATGGGAACCGTGACTGACCCATGTCGTCTGTAAAACCTGCAGAACTATTTCACAAAAATTGCCATAAAGAATCGACCCTATCCAGGCACTATATCACCCTGCGCCCACCGGAACACCAGATTGGCCCCTGTTCTCCGATTCGAACTTCCGTTGGACGGTCGGATGTCGTCCCCCACATCCCGAAAATGTCATGCGGGGATCCCAGGGATTAGGGGTTGCGTAATCCCCAGAATATTGAGTTGGACTCTATGCCCCTTTTGAAGCGAAGTGAGGGGTGAGGACCAGAAGTGGGCTTACCCAGCCGGCCACCCAGACGAATCAATAATGGTCTTCAACGACCATAATCTGGGGAACATCCAAGTGTGGGGTCGCAACTTCATGGCACTTGCAAGGAAACACGGAGATTGGTGAAAATCGCCTCGACTAAGCGAGAGATGGAAATGATCGGCAATTCATGTTGACAAGCTTGATGGAGCTATGAGTGCCTTGGTAGTAGTGTCTTGTGGCAAGACCCCATGATCTCCGTGAACTGCCGACTTCCCCAGATTTCCGCCTTCGCCTTCTGTCAATTTTCCCCTCCACCATCAACAACAGATGATCGGGGATAACAATGTTCAATGAGTCTCCGACCACTGACCAGCTGAACACCGCCCAATCCCCAACCAAATCCAAGGATGGAGGCTATTTTCAGTGCGGGTTCTGTAAACGCCACTACAATCGAGCGGATCACTTAATCCGCCATGTTCGATCGCATACAAGGGAGAAGCCATATATTTGCGATGTTTGCGATAAGGGTTTTGCCCGGCCGTAAGTGGTGCCCGGATTGCATTCGCGACACGTCACTGATAACCATGGAGGGATCTTCTAAAAAGGCATGCAGCGGGGCATGCACACGATAGGGATCGCAAGCGCAAAAGAAGCTCGTCAGTTGCGAAGCAAAGTCGAGTGTCACAGGCTTGCAAAGCATGCGCTTCGTCAAAGCTCAAATGCGACGAAACCAAACCGTGTAAACGGTGTCGCGAACGGAATCTGCATTGTGACTGGCAGGATGTCGTGCAAGACTCGTCTCCGGAGCCATCGCAGCACAATGATGAATTGGAGAGACTGTCGACTCTGCCGGTCGATTTAACCGCCACTGTGGCTTTCTCACCGATGCCGACCCCGATGGATGATTTCCCACCCACTAATGCCATCCTCATGACCCCACAAGGAAATGCGCCTGACCAGGTCCTCGACCCGGCGCTTGATTCGGTCCTTTCGCCAGGGGTGCCAGTGAATGGCCCGACTCAAATTGAATATGGTGGTATGTAGCGTTTTGACAAATCACGAGGACTCGCTGACAGCAATAGTTTCACCCACGGACCAAGAAAGTGGCATTTTCAGCGTGGACGGCACCTTTTTTCCAAATTTCTTCCCCGACTCGTTCATATCCTCGCTTGGTCGATATAACGACCCATTTGATCCGTCCAGCCTGATCCCCGAGTTCACACCTTATGGTGCACTAGAAAATCCGGCTCTGGATTTCAGTTTGACGGATGGTGACTTCGGTCTTATTGACATGTATAATGCCGGAAGTTCAATGCCGAGGAACGAAAACGATCAACAGGACCGTTTCGATGCCGACAGTGGTATTGGTATTGGAGCGGCGGCTTACCACCGGTCGTCGTTGTCGGCATGGAAACCTCTCCAGGAAGACCGTGCATTCATCGATCACGAGAACCTGTCGGTTCCCAAGGCCATCGATAGCCCCGAAATCAATCTTGCCGACCGACAAACATTATGCGAGCGGCTTTCCTCGAGCAGCCGAGACCAGATTTTTGGTCTGGTGCTTGAAATCAGCCGCGAGACCAACTTGAATCGAATTATGAAGTCCTTTCCAAGCACAGAATTATTGGATGGGTTAATTCAACAGTTCTTCGACAATCAGAGTCGCAACGTGGACTCTTTCATCCACGCACCAACTTTTCGGCCAAGCGCTGAACATGCAAGTATCCTTGC
This sequence comes from Penicillium longicatenatum, assembly GCF_028827895.1. NCBI lineage: Eukaryota > Fungi > Ascomycota > Eurotiomycetes > Eurotiales > Aspergillaceae > Penicillium > Penicillium longicatenatum. The sequence goes on along the minus strand of NW_026643121.1, from coordinate 80,897 downwards.
GGCCCTGGCTGCTTCGGGAGCCGTGCACTCACCCATTCATACCATACGCAAACTTGGCTATGCTTTACTGGAGGTTGTGCGACTGTACATGCCCACGAAGGTATGTCATTTCCACCCTCGAATTGGACTCGATATTAACAGCCACTAGTATGAAAAGGATAATATTGCCACACGGGACCTACGTACATCACAGACATATGCGTTGACTATCGACATTGGAGTCTGGAGTGGCAATCGGCGAAAGACTGAAATTGCAGAAAGCTTTTCTCAACCGTTGATCACCATGCTCCGTCGCGGATTGAGATTTCGTCGGTCGGTCTATACAACTATCATTCCTCTGGCAGAAGATACGGATGATATACTGGAGCGTAAATGGCACGAATGGATCGAGCAAGAATCCTTCAAAAGGTAAATACTCCAGGGTTCTGTCCGTGACCACTTCTAACCACGACTAGACTTGTTTATCATCTTTTCCTCCACGATTCCCAGACCGCGGTCACTCTTAACGTCAATCCTCTAATATCCTATGCCGACCTGGAGCTCCCCTTGCCAGCAGCGAGGTCATTATGGGAAGCCAAAACGGCTGGCGAGTGGAGACAGCTGTATCCTGCCCATGGGCCTGTGCGTGTACCGTCATTAACAGAGCTTCTACGCGACATGTCGCAGTTGTCAGTATTCCAGGATCGCATCGACACACAACTTGCCGCTTTAGTCCTACTTCATGGTCTCTCGGCCCTGATCAACGAATACCACCGACTAAAGTTCATCTCAACCAGTAACTCGAAGCATTGGCATGCTCTTGTGACCAATTCCCGCCAACAAGAGCTGGACCAAGCCCTCCAACACTTTCGCATGGTGTGCTCGGAGTTGTGTGTTCCATGCCGGCCTGAGATCATCTTGGTATGTGAGGTCGTCTCGATGCTCTTACACATGTCGCTGGAAGAGCTTCAACTATTCGCAGGCAAGGAAGACAAACAAGAGGCACATCGTGTGTATCAATCTGCCCTCGAGTGGATAGCCAGTGCCGATTCCCGCCGAGCCATCTGGCATGCCGGCCAAACCATCCGTATTTCTCGTCAAATGCCCCCCAGCTCATTGACCGGGTTCTTCGCCATTGGGGTATTCTACGCTAGCCTGGCATTCTGGTCTTATGGCGTGGTATCCAGAGCAAAGAATACCCGACTCCTGGGGAGCCCCGTTTCCCAACTTCCTAGTCAAGGCCCCACAGTCTTCCTTGACGGAGAGGAGGTGGCGGATGTGTCCAAGTTCGTCACGCTGGGCTGTGGTCATCCGGCGTTACAAGGACCGAGTGAAACCGTCTTCCTATCGGACTCTAGGTCCGTCATGCAGATTGGACAGAGAGCTCTGCGAGCAGATATCTCAGAGAGCACACCACCCCTGGTGCAGAGTTTGGCTCAGTTAATGAGCGATCTGGGAAACTGTGTCCTTGTGGGGTCTTAGCAAGCATGATTCAATGTAAAATACGAACATCTCAACGTGATACCCATGATTATGATTGAAAAGTCTCCAAGATATCAAGTATATTCTTCAAATCGGGACTCTTGTATCTCCTGGCATTCATCTGCCATTAACAACCACCTGTAGCACTACTGCCCACACATACTTCTCCGGTGCAATCAAACCCAAATGTTCCCTCAACATTTCCACATAGATACTCATCAACCTGAGTATTATTGTTGAATGTCAGATCAGCACCAGCAATTGTAATATTCTCACATGGCTCTACAGCAGAACATTGCAAAGTAGCCACCTCACCACTCGACGAAGTCCCCACAATGTCCTTCAAAACAATATCCAGCAATTGAAACTTTGATGACGTGCAATTCCCTGAAGCACCGGAAAAGGTCGTACACTGTGAGATTGCAAAAGCCGGACCCCGCAGCCCCGTAGCAGAGAGATCCTCAAATATCATATCGGAGGCATCTATAGACAATTAGCACTCGTCTTGTTCATCCTTTTTGATCAGTTCACTTACGACCCAGCCCCCCGCCACCCCCATTAGGCGGATACCCAACCTGCTCTCCAGTCCAAGTCTTCACATAAGCAGCATGCAGCGTATTATCATACGTGATGTTCCTGACCATAACCCGCTGGACAGTCTCATAGACGTCCTTATACTGTCCAATACTCCCAATGGCGACCCCGAGACCATTGTAAAAAGTACAATCCTCGATCAGGATATTAGTTGAATTAGCCTTGAGACTTATACTGTCGTCTCCGTTGATGACTTCCCAGTTTCGGAATGTGATATCTGAACTGTAGATTGTGTCTGCGCCATCAGTGTTGTGGGCTGTCCCGCTTTCTCCAGTATTATTGACGTAAATATTTGTAAAGGATGTTCGTTGGGAGTGGATTATGGAGAGTGTCCTAGTGAGGCTCTCAGTATCAGAATTGACTGGACTGCTCAGCGTGTATCTTACCACATCTGACTCCGAACAAACCGCAACCCGTCAAAGATCGAATCCATGGCCGATACAGTCATAGCATGCGGCCGACGTGGATAATTAGATACGGAGCCGACGAAATCATACCATGCTTGTCCGTTCCCGTCCAGAGTCCCATATCCATGTCCATAGAAACGAAGATTCTTGCCTCCGATTACCCACGCGGTACTTTGATTCTGGTATCCGACTGGCAAGGAGTTGTTAAGCCAGTATGAAATATTTGTGCTCCACTGCACACGATCAAAACATAAGATACTCAAGGTCTAGTTCGACTGTGATTCATGCCAAGACTTACCAGGAGCGTGCCCTGAAGATCGACTTCGCAGTCTTGTAGTCCAGTCGTATTCATCACACTCTGGATGTGGTAGGTTGTGTTTGTGAATATGATTTTTCCGCCACGTCCACATTTACTGAAGGCGTCTAGAATAGCGGGCGTGTCGTCTATACTCGTAGAGCCTGCTGCGGGTACAGTGCAGACCTTGGGAGATTCTCTTGGCAGTGCAGCAGCCAGGGAGATCCCCGTTGCTGCTAGAAATTGGAGTAGAACTCGTGGAAGATACATGATAGGATGCTCGTGGCCTCCAATGAGCCCAGACACGCCATTTGGTTTAAATAAGACTTGTTCTTCACAGTAGATTAATAGCTACTCTATTTGTGGAAATTTAATGTGCGTGATCGACATGAGACATAAGGAAAGAGAATGCGGGGAAGGGATTCGGTGTAATGAACAGCGAACAACTAAAAGAACAAATTTACGTTATGGCTGTTATATGCAAAAATTTGATTAGAATGATTTTCTTGCAATGCTCCTCATCGACGGAGTAGTGCGGCGTGGCTTTGGGCAACCAATTCGGAATCTTTCATTTCATGAACGAATGAGACAGGAAGCGGAATTGAACGATCGTATGTATCTGTAAGGATGTTACCTACAAAAGGGACTATTGCAATACAGATGGTGTGACAGGAGCTTGGGTCAATGGTGGGAATCATGCTGAAGATGGATGTGGCGGTGGCTAAATTTATAGGGCACTTACATCAGCCCGATATAAATCCACACGGCGAAAGGGTCGGACAGATGTCCGAATCACATCGGAGTTCTGCTTTTTTATGTTTGTGAAGCAATTCGGGTCGCAGAACAAACCAGGCCCCCCACATACCGAGGCGTGGTCTCCACGCTCATCCGAATATGCGGGGTTCGAATGGATCGGAATCGGTACCGAGGCCGATTGCGACAAGCTTCAGGCGCGTCACGAGTCGCGTTTGGGATTCATTATAAAAGTGGAAAGAGCAGAAGAAGACCAAAAGACATGAACTGTACTCACCATGGCCCTCAAGCTTAAGCAACGAAATGGGTCGGCATCTGCCTCCGCACCCAAGGTGGACACGACTGCAATCGTGCGGAGTGTCATTGATGACATCCGTGCAACCGGTGACCAAGGTGTGAGAAAGTATTCAGAGAAGTTTGACAAATGGAGTCCCGCTAGCTTCAAGCTTTCACAGAAAGACATCCAGTCGATCATCTCCACTGTGCCGCAACAGATCATCGATGATATCAAGAAGGTGCAGGAGAATGTTCGAACATTTGCACTGGCTCAACGGGCCTGCATTAAGGATTTGGAGATGGAGATCCGACCTGGCGTGTATCTGGGCCACAAGAATGTCCCAATAAACTCCGTTGGAGCGTGAGTACCACGGATCCCAGTGAGATTAGCCATGCTAATGATGGGCAGTTATATCCCCGGTGGTCGCTATCCCCTCCTCGCCTCAGCCCATATGACTATCCTCACTGCAAAATGCGCCGGAGTCCCCCATGTCACTGCGTGCACGCCTCCAATCGCTGGAAAGATACCTGCCAACACAATTGCTGCAATGTTCTTCGCAGGCGCGGATGATATTTATGTCTTGGGGGGCGTCCAGGCCGTCGCATCGATGGCCATCGGAACCGAGACAATGAAGAAGGTGGATTTCATCGCTGGACCCGGGAACGCTTTCGTCGCCGAAGCCAAGCGCCAGCTTTTCGGCGAGGAAATCGGCATCGACCTTCCAGCTGGGCCAACCGAGATCCTGATCGTCGGTGACGAGCACGCCGATCCATTCATTCTAGCCACCGATCTCCTCTCTCAAGCCGAGCACGGCCCTGATTCCCCGGCCGTCCTGATAACCAACTCCAAGGCAGTCGGCGAGAAGACCATCGCAGAAGTCGATCGTCTGCTAAAGATTCTCCCCACAGCCGACATCGCAGCTGTGTCCTGGGATCGTCTCGGCGAGGTCCTTGTTGTAGACAACCTAGATGAGGCATACAAGCTCGCAGATGAGTACGCATACGAGCACGTCCAAATCCTCACCCAGACCCCGCGCGAGGCTCTGGGAAAGATGTCGAACTATGGAGCATTGTTCCTGGGTGAGAAGACCTGCGTATCATACGGTGATAAGTGCATCGGAACCAACCACGTCCTCCCCACTCGAGGTGCCGCCAGGTACACGGGCGGTCTGTGGGTTGGCAAGTACCTGAAAACCGTTACGTACCAAGAAGTCACCTCCGAGCAGGAAAGTGGCGAGCTTGGTCGTCTGTGTGGTCGCTCTGCACGTGCGGAGAACTTCGAAGGTCATGCTCGCTCTGGTGATGCCCGTGCTCATCAGTATTTGGGGGATCAATTTGATTGGATCTAGTATAGCTTATCACTTACGCGTAGCTTCATGCATGCATGAGTCAAGCGAGAAAAATTATGCTTCTATTTTGCCTAAATATCTCTTTTACGCGATCTAGTAATGATAAGAGCTGAACGGAGACTGTTTTCCGAATTAAAAATCTGTCGTGGCGGTTTGGCTCCACTTGCACCCAATGAACACCCAGCCTGACAGTTTTCTTTACCGTTTTAGCTTTCATTTCTTTCTATCATTTACTTGTCTTTTTAGAATGAAAGCGGGTTCCCGATTCCTTATTCCTGAAACACGATCAATGAACTTGCCATAAATACGCAGAACCCCCGGATTCGCCTGAGTTCCTCATCGCAACTATGGCACCAACCGTGGATGCAGGTGGAGACTCCAAAACGGGTGTCTACACTCAATATGATGACCTGGGATCTACTGCTGCGAACACAAGAGCCAATTCCATGCTCTCACTCTCCACCATGGATTCTACCAGAAGGAATTCTGAGCATACTCAAAATGTCGAGTTGCACACGGTCCCCACTAGACCCCGCGGGAACTCTCATATGGGTGAAGCACTGGAGAATTTGTCTCGGACAATGTCGAGCATGCCAGAGCAAGAAGGGCATCTCGACCTCGGCGTCGTGCAGTCCCGCCGCTCAATTAAGCACATGCCCGGTCTGGCAGAAGAAGCCGGATCACCGGCTCTTCAGAAACATCAGGGCGTCCCACCTGAACTAGGCAATCTAACCTCCGAGCTGATATTTGTGTTCGTCTGCTCAGCTGGATTGATGTTTTTCGCTTTCTTGCTTGGTGATATCACGGTGAACCAGATCGCCCTTAGGCGCGCATTGGGAATCACCAATAGTGAGCTTCCATGGCTGCTGGGTGCCTATACGCTTCCATTGAGTCTTTCAGTGATTATCTCTGGTTCGTTAACTGACCTGACCCCCCCCGAGGATGATCATGGTCGGTGCGTTCGCCTGGTTGACCATTTGGAATATCGTTGGCGTTTGGTCGATCAGTCCGGAGAAGGTGATTCTCTTCTACATTGTCCGCGCAATGCAGGGTCTTGCGATCGGAGTGCTGGTCTCCGGATCAATGAGCATTCTTGGTCGAATTTATAAGCCCGGTCTGCGGAAGAACAAAGTTTTCTCCGCAATGTCCGCCACCTCACCATTTGGTTTCTGGCTAGGTGGAATCCAGGGTGGAGCGTTCAAATCCTGCCTATATTGGATTTTCGGATCCAATGCGATCATATCGGGAATGTGTTTGGTAGCCGCCTACATGGTCATTCCACCTCTTCGTCCGATGGCCGATATTGCAGGCACAGAGGCTCCTTCAATTCGGCACTTCGACTTCCTTGGAGCAGGAGTTGCTGTCACGGGCTGCGTTTGCCTGCTTTTCGGCCTTACACAAGGAGCCGTCGTCGAGTGGTCCCCATACACATACGCACTGGTGATAATAGGGATCCTCCTATTAATTGGCTTTTTCTTCGTCGAATGCTGGGTCGAACGCCCCTTAGTCCCCAATCGACTATGGAAGACGAAGGGATTTACACCACTCATGATCGCCTATTTCCTAGGATACGGTGCTTTCTCTGGCTGCTGGCAATTCTACGCTATTCAGTTTTTGCTTCGAATCCAGGGACACAGTCCACTTACCTGCGCCCTCTATCTCCTCCCGAATGCTATCGTTGGGGTACTTGCAACGTGGGTGGTGAGCAAGACTCTTCACATCGTCCCGGGCCATTATATCTATTTCACCGCCATGATCGCCTTTGCACTGGGTCCAGCCTTCTTCCTCCCACAAAACGCTGGTACAAGTTATTGGCCGCTTTCCTTTCCGGGCATTGCGCTCGTCACTTTTGGACCTGATCTATCATTTGCGGCCGCATCTATCTACATAACGAGTAATGTGCGTCGTTCCTACCAAGGAAGTGCTGGTAGTCTGCTTGTCACGATGCAGAACTTGAGTAATGCTGTTATGACGGCTGTTGGAGATGCTATTGGGAATAAAGTTGCCAGGGATGCATCTGGTAGCATTGATTTGGAGGGGCTTCGAGCTGTCTGGTGGTTTGCATTGGCGGCCGAGGTTGTTGCTGCTCTTATCACTTTGATTTGGGTGCGGATTCCAAAGGAAGAGGAGAAGGAGCATGTTACTTAAGACTTCGGGTATAAATTGTAGACGAGATAGATGGATTTCGGGGCTTCGATAATTTTTACCACGAATAAGGCCATTACGAAATTGCAAAAATTGCACCTATGATCCGGAAAGGACATTCAGTATCATCAGGGCCCATACGAGTGAAAACTTTGAATTATTACCAAATACAGTCTCAGTAAGCACGGTACAGTCTGCAAATAACATTTCAGACTCAAAAAGTGGATCTCCGCTGATATCATTGGTTCATATCTCGATGATATCTCCTGTGAAGCCTTTCTTAGTGCTATCGCCAGTACACATTCCAAGGATATACATTTCTTCGTTATTGTCATGAACCTAATCTAAACATATCGAAAAATTAATTTTTCTCCCCGTTTCGCCCGCCAAGCATTCGTGGAATTCATCAACTCCGGACACCCCCTTACGACCCACTGCCACTTCTTCAAAAACGCCTCCGTGAGTTCCCAATTCCTGACGTCCCAGGGATCACCCCATACTAGAAGTCCCACATCTTCTGACGAAGCATTAGTCCAGAATCCCATAATTTCCAAGCACAATTCCTCGTCGTTCCACTCATCTCCCGCTTGAATCAGGTTATCCCGCATCTTGGGTATAGGGAAGAAATCCAGCCAAGGGTGATGAGGAATCGTTCGTTGGACTTTAGTCGGTTGGAGACTAACAGGCAAATCGTTCACCATAGATTGGTCTGGCGACGATCCCCCTATTTCGGGAGGTGGAGAAGGTAGGATTGTATTGAAGACTGAGATTGCGTCATCGTTCATCTCATCCAAGTCCGTCCCGATTAATCGCATATTGTGTCCGAATGCACGGAACACGTTGAGTTTCGAGAGCGTCAACAGGTGATCCGGAGCAGGAGAACCGAGTATATAGCTTTGGTAGGCCGCTTTTGCGAATTGGTCAAGGAGTAGGTCTCGTGTGTGAGGCGATATGCATCTCCGCGCCTTGATTTCCTGACCGAATGGGATGTCTGAGTGGATTGATGATGGGGGTGTTGGGTAAGAAGCCACCAGACTTTTAGGATGGATGTCTTTATCTTTAGCTTGGATGCGCTGGCGCCTTCCTGTGTTGGGTTAACTTTGGGTTGTGTTGTGCAGTGCAGTGTTGGTGAACGTACGGTGGGCCCGCTGATTAATTCGATTTTGGCGTCTTCGGCGTTCTATCGGGTCAATAGTGTCTGACCAATCATCTGTTCTCTCTTCGCCTGCAGGAACGATCGTGGATTGTGGGGATTCATCCATTGTATCTGGTTGTGAGGTTGTTGTGTCGGCAGTTTGAGGAAGGATGAGGAAGGCAAGTCTGGCTTGACGAGAACAATCGAATTATTTGCCAATCAAATCCTCGGCCGACGACCCATGCGGATCCGGAGGATTCGGAGTTACGGAGATCACGGGTACAGGTATTGTCACAAAATGTATGATACCATTGTTTCTATTATCCATTCGCTTTCAATCATACATTCTTCAATGCGCTTGGTGAGCATGATATCAACATAACTTTCCAAATTGATCTATACAATGCTATCGACAGAGAGAAAGCTTTAAGTTTACTCCCCAGTAAGCTGTGCAACCATCTTTTCATATCTCTCTTTACAAGCGATTCGCCACTGCTTCCCTAACCAGATCACCGGAATGAATAGAAGATGAATCAGGAATGCAAGGTATCTAGTCAAGATGAAAGTGCTCTCTAGCCACAGTTCTAAATCAGCGAGCCCAATTCATAAATAATAATGATGACGAACATGTACTGGGCAAATTCACACTTACCAACGCATTTCCGATGATCTCATGATTGTCAGCACAAAACTTGATTTCGACATGTAGTCATATAGGAAACTGACCTTCGAGTAGGACTATATCAGAAAAATAACGAATTCAGGAGAAGCAATGCCGTGCTGAAGCCATAAACGCCGGATCCAATACACGGCAAAATCCACGGCACACCCTCCACGGTATTGTTAGTGATAATTTATTCCCGAAGTCTCGTAAAACAGCCTGCCAGACTGTGGTAATAAAGACACAAAGCGCCGTCAAAGATCTAAACAGATTCGCGGCTCAATTCCAGCCCCAATGGAATCAGTATAATTGTATCTATGTCAATTGAGGCACAGAGCACGGCGTATTGATCAATAAGCTCGGGGTAAGTGATGCCTAGGAGGCCCTCGAAGGTTTCCATACTACTGGGCCAATGCAAATTCTGATTTACGATCAGTAATGTAGTCATGAAACGCCAAACAGAATGTTCGTATCATTTTAACGGGCAAGCTCAAAATCAGAGGAGTGTAGAAGGCGGTGATTACCAAATTCACAAAATCTCTTGCTCGAGCCCAGTTCTCATAAATTATCAGCATTATTAAAAAACAGCAGTATAACCAGAAGTCTCACCAAGAGGTTACTATGATCTACATTTGGTCTAGAATGTAGAATAACAGAGTTAGCACCTAGTAGATGAGATTTATAAAATAATTGCTATTTGTACCCCGACTTTGCTAATTTCGATTCTGCTATTTGAAACAGTGCATCAATTGATAAAGTACCTTAATAAATACTGCATCTTAGCTAATAAAAGCAAAATATATGTGGTGTCAGGCTCTCTCGCTGAACTAAACTATGTCAAGACAATGGTCAGTGCCATTTATTTTACTGACAGCCACTGGGACATCTACAGCAAATACGAGAAGAGAAATCTTTGGCATCTCGGAAAGCCTTACATGAAACCGTTCAAGAATGAAACTCGGCATACTGCACTTATCACCTTCGGGTAAAGTCAGGATTGTCGTTTGCTAGGATCTCGCTTTCCCGCAGGCCTTCCGGGGGTTTATCACCGACGGCGCCAGGATTACAATTGTGCGTCTACATTGAGAATATACCGATTATTCGGAAATAGGTATGAAGAGAAGCCCCAATCCTGAAGGGTGATTTCTAGATGCTGTGGTGTTAGCCGAGCTTTTGAGAACACTTATACGGTGGTGTTTTGCAACATTGCTGAGTTTTCACAGGTAGACTGGCCATTTTGGTATTGCTTGAGAGATCTACTAATAGTCAAGCGGGCATGAAGATCCTCAATGTAGATATGGAAACTGTAGATGAAGCCGAGGGAGTCCAGAAGATTCGAGAAGATATTGCAACGCCAGATTGACATTAGGGGTATCGTCATTGACATCGAGATGATTAGAAGGTGCAACCATACTGTATCACTCAAGCATCATCGCTTGCTTGATACGAGACAATATTTGGCACGAACTGAATAGCGAGAACCGGGGAACGAAAGAGAGAACGCGACACTGATTAGCCGGCCGAGGATCGAAGAGCGAATTGCTATCCAAAAAATGTAGGAAGTGTTTAAAATTTCACCAAAAGCGAGAATCATGCCCTTTATTGCCATTATACCCGTCAATCGCAGCAGATGGTTGTTTCTTGCATCTGCGGCGCTGCATGCACATCATCAACGCCAACCGTAACCACCATCCAATCACAGAAGAACTTGCCGAGTCCTGCTCCGATAAATATGCATATGATCACGTAAACATTAAAGTACATGGCCAGGAGCATAGTAATATAGGCACCGCCAAATGTCACCGCGTGGATGATAGCACGAGTCAATTGTTGTACCGGTGTCGCCCGGAATGAAATGGTGAACGTGGTGGATTCGGGAGTCTTGGCAATGGCGTGTGCGGCTTGGCGCTGGAACTGGCGGGTTAAGAAGTTGTCATACTCGCGGCTCATGCGACGACAAAATTCGACCAAAATGACGAGCAGAATCACCCCAATACAGGTTGCAGCGAACATTCCATTATTCTGGATCTGCCACCCAGCCGACAGGAAACAGGCGTCTATTGTGTGAAAGTTGAACAACATCTGGGATTGATAAGCGAATCACTCGGGCCAAGAAATTCGCCTTGGCACTTACCGAGATCTTGCACTCGGTGCTGTCACTTGAACTCATGTCCATGATGTGTATTCGACAAAGCGATGCGAAGGGAAGGAAGGATAGAGTACTTTGTAAATGTGAATGGCGCGACGTGGAAGATATGCTTGTGACCTTATAGCAATTCTGGTAATTTGCCAATGTTTGAAGCGTAGACTAAGTGGAGCACTTTGCCTCAGGAAACCGCCAGGGCGTTTTGCAAATTTGCTCAAATGGCCTCATTGACTTGATGGCCATGTTTGTGTGCCAAATTTCACCAAAAGTGATTCCCTACAAGAACTCTCCGTCTCCCGGGGCAAAAGATCGCATAAACAACCGCCATGTCCAATACAACTGCAGAGTTCGCATTTTCGAATAAGTGAATGGTCCATACTCTTTTGGTTGGTCCTGGTACACTCAGAAGTGAGGTTCAACTTTCGCCAATTGCAGGCGTGTATTTCGCACGAAACGGTACTTCTCCGCGACACCATGTCTTTCGCGAAGCTTAATGCTCGTCACATTCAAAACTATAGCGCTGCCACCACATTAGAGCCACATTGGGGTTATGCGGATCGAGCCCTGCCATGCACCAACGATGCTGGCTCTTGTGCTTATCTGGACGTCGTTTATGCATCCCATGACCGGGGGATGCTATACACAGGCATTCTGTGGTGCGCAATTGGTGGTGTCCTCCTGATCTGGGCGCTGATTCACCAAATCGCTAAGCCGGCTACCTATTCAAACACGGGTACTGATGATTTACGTGGACTTCGCCGAGTCCAACATACCCTTGCATCATTCTCCCGCAAATATCTCCTGCCTGATGCAGCCCATGTGATCTTTGGACGAACAACAAGGCTTCAGGTCCTCATTGTCACTCTTTTGGCAGGCTACCTTTTGATTTTCAGCTTCGTTGGTATTTCCTACAACACGTGGATCACTCCCGTCTCGCCTGTACCTGGCCTTTATCAGACCCGCAGCAGCATTGGCCCATGGGCGGATCGCGTTGGCGTTTTTGCATTTGCTCTAACCCCACTATCCGTGATGTTGAGTAGTCGAGAGTCCTTTCTGTCACTCATCACGGGCCTGCCATATCAGAGTTTTAATTTCATGCACCGTTGGCTTGGTTATATCATTTTTGTGCAGAGCTCCCTTCACACTATTGGCTGGTGTATCGTTGAGCTGAGATTATACCAGCCACAACCATCTACAGGTATTGAGTGGATTACACAGACATACATGGTCTGGGGCATTGTGGCCATGTTTTTGCTTCTTCTCCTCTTCGTGCTGAGCACACCATGGGGTATCAGATTCACCGGATACGAGACCTTTCGCAAGCTTCACTATGTCCTCGCAATGGTCTATATTGGTGCATGCTGGGGCCACTGGAAGCAATTGAAGTGCTTTCTCCTACCGTCTTTGATCTTCTGGTTCTTAGATCGAGGTGCTCGTCTCGTTCGCACCGCAATCTTGCACCATCGCCCAGATCACCCGGGGATATTCGCTTTACAGGCTGCGGAAGCAGCTATGACCCGGTTTCCAGATCAGGAGCACGGTGATGTGATTCGGTTGGATTTAGAAAACGAACAAGATCCATGGGCCATTGGTCAGCATTATTACTTGTGTTTTACGCAATGCAGTATCTGGCAATCCCATCCCTTTACCCCCCTCAACGCGCCAATCGTGGAAAAGGGGAAAGTAAGACACTCATACCTTCTTCGGGCAAAAAGTGGAGAAACGAAAAAAGTCGCATTGCTTGCTGCAAAGGGCAACTCTGCTACCCCCATCATTTTCACAGGCGCATATGGCGATGATATCACTAAAGGACTTTCGCTAAAGACCAACATCATATGCATAGCTGGCGGCACTGGCATTACATACGTCCTCCCTGTGCTGCTTGAGCTTGCACGACAGCCATTATCACCAGGCCGGAAGATTGAATTGATCTGGGCTATTCGCCATACTTCAGATACTGCCTGGATTAGTTCAGAACTGGATGTTTTGCGAAAAGTCCGAAAACGTTTGAATCTCCAAATCAAAATTTTCGCAACCAGGGATGCTAGCAGCGTGTCCTCTTCAGTCGTTGACCATACAACCTGCAATTTATCCTGTTCGGACATGGACGAAAAGGTCAATAGCGCTTCAAAATCCTCTTTTCCCCCAACATGCTGTGACTGCGAAGAACCTACACCAGTGGAGAAACTAGGTGGAGGACCACAGACAGGTGGCAAACATCCGGATCTATTGAACTTGATCAACAATTTCCTAGAGAATACGGTGGAGGGTCCAACCAAAGTCTTTGCTAGCGGACCTGGTGGCATGATCAGTGACTTACGGAATATCATTGCCACTTGCAACTCGGGCCTCAAAGTTTGGGAAGGAAAACAGAGTTTTGATGTCGATCTTGTGTGCGATGATCGTCTTGAATGGTAATAATGTTTCTGAATCAAATATTCAAAATTTTCGAGTAATATTAAATGAAGTACATATAGACACAACTCATGTCAGCATTTACCTAGTAAAAGACCCCTTATCCATAATGAGGGCTCACACAACTTAAGCCTCAGCTAATGGAGAATATCTCACAGTTGTAACAAGAATAGCATGTTTTAAAATATCAAGTGTCGCCTGACAGGAATATAAATGCCCTTCATTTGCATATAGATACCACATGGCCGTGCTAACGGGGCTTTACCTTCCACGGATTGAATCTGATAAGGTCAAAAGAACACTATTTGTACTGATAAGAGGAGGGAAGTCAACAATCAGTGAGAATTTGTATATCTTCAAACATGACTCATATCATAATCAGTCCCCATAACAACCAATTCAGCTTTAGCACCAGGTCTTTTATGCACACACGTGACTTAGGTGCCATGATATAGTAGATTCAGTCTCCGTATTCCATAATCCAGAGAATTTACCACCCGTTGACGTAAGCTGCACGCATCCTTCGTAAGAAGTTCCCCAAGGTAAACTTTCCGACAGTAGCGACGCGGGACCCAGAGTCCGTCCTTGATTGTTTGCAGATGGCCTCAGCTACTAACGTATCTGGAATCGATTACCTGCCCTGCTTTTGAATGTTCCCCTTGGTTCCTAGAATCCATGGTAAATGAGGGTTGAAAACAAAGAGACTGGTCTCACCACAGTAGGATTATCAAAAGTTCCAGTAGTGATTGATGTATTCAAAGCAATATTCAAGTTCAACCGTCCAAATGAACTCATACCCAACACCATGTGCATTCCTATCTGGTTGCTGGTCTGAAAATTGTTGAAACTTGTGCCCGGTCAAGCAACCTTTGGACTAGATTGAGGGCCAGTTATTTGACCCACGCAGCCTGTTCTACGTCCAGGCTGATATTTATCTCGAAAAATGTTTCAACATTATGCTTTTATATGTTTGAATGTTTCACCTTAAGCTCTTTCATTCGTCATAACTCTTGGCAATCGCTATCATGTTCGAAGACTAAAACCCCCACAATCAATCCGACCGTTCCGACCGTGATTGGCTCCCACCTTGACCAAACGTTACGAATGTCAAATCAGATGAGATGATCAGAATGCAGGGAACTTGGTAAACGGTAGAAATATTCAAGAGTCATATGGCTAAAATAATTACTTCACGGGGAATCAGTCCTTACTGCTAGTATAGTACCGCAGACCTCCAGTGATACTAATGTCACCCTGACCCTATCACCAATTCCGAAAATTCTCAGACTCTATCATTATGCACGATGCATATGAAACACGGCTTGGAGGACTAAATATACTATGGCAGATTTTGGCTAGATTGATCTAAAATCCTGGTACTTGTGAACCTTACATGTATGAGATTAAAAATATGTAATTTCCAAAATATTTGAGTGCTAGCCGCTTCCCACCGTCAACATGCTCAAGCTAAGCTATTCATAGACTCAAGAACTCATCGATAAGATCAGATGGGAAATCGAAGTAATCAAACATGACAATTCCAACTCGCTTCCCCTTCTGCTCCTTCAAGAAAGGAACAAGGCGCTGATTAACGCCTCCCCTGGGAGTCAAAGTACCGTTTCCAACAGCCATGATCTCCGGCCAAACAGGGGGTACGTTATCGGTGTTCTCGCTGGATGTCCAAGTCCAGAAGAGACTGTCGGGGTGTTCCATTGTCGCCTTGACAATATGACTGGTGGTAGCATTGTACTTCCACTGTATGTTTTCGGCCGCCGTAGATCCAGCGGGTGTGGTAGGCTCGTAATAGTCTTCAATATAGGCGGTCAAATTAATTTTCTCGTTGTATGTGAGGGCGATATTGGGGTCATTGTCGGTCCACAGGCTTGGCGAGAAGTGAAGCCCTGGCATCGCGGCCGTATAGGAGTCTGCCAATTGGTCAAGGTCGAAACGACGCATCAAGGTTATTTTTCCGCGCCCTTCACCCAGAGTTCCAAGTTCGTTCTTTTTCTGAACAAAGTACTTACGCGCAACCGGGGAGGTCAGCGTGTTGAACAGTTTGAGCTGGAGTGACGCGTCATTGGACGCGTATTTTGCTGTTGAGCCTTCGTACTGGAGAGATAGGAATAAAGTTTCCGACGGGTGGTCATCCAGCCACTTGTAGAATCCAAAAAGTACATCATCCAGAGTAGCAATTTCAGACAGCAGAGCCTCCGAGTGGTAGAAGACGATTGTCGTGTTAGTGGGATCAAACGCGTAACGCAAGTCAAATGCCCGGATACCCTTATTCAGCATGCCGACCAAGGACAGATCCTGACAGCGGAAAGTCTCAGGCACCGGAACAGTCACCTGATTGAGATCGGTGATGCCTAGAAGAGAGGCCCGAGTTGCCTGGCTGTAGTTCCATGTCGCGCTGTCGTGGGTGCCCGGAATGTTCATGTGGACAAGCTGCGTCTCATCATGGTGATTTTTCATCCATTCCGCCTTGTCTTCTGTTTCTTTCACGTAGTTGCCAAATATAGGGGTCGCATCGGCAAGCAACCTCTCCAGAGCGAAAGATTCCAGAGAAGACGAAATGACTGGCGAGGCCCACGTGGCCAACATGGCCAGGGAAAGCAGGGGAGTGAGCATAGATAAAAATCTTCGGATGAAAAGTTGAGGAGAGGGAAGAACTCTTAGTTGGCCAGATGGGAGTTATAAACAACGCCCCCAATCTGCGTTCCGAAGCCTGTGAAGAAACGTGGCAGCGGTAGAGATGTATAATTATTGTTTGCACTCAAGGCGTCACGTCTCCACTAGTTTTTGGTGGACATCCAAAACTTCCACGCCATATTTCTTGTCGGCTGTATTAGTGCTCAACGTGCTTCACGATGGCTTCATGATGGTCCCATTACTCTGCAATGGCGCGTCCCTGAAAGAGTCTCACCCCCCACGTGGAGTGATGCCGACGTGCCGATTGGCTGCAAAGAAAGTGGGGATCCCGGACAGGGATTAGCCGAGCTCCAATTCCGACATCTTTATATTGAACCTCTCGCGCAGTGATGTTTGAATGGGCAGATTTGTGGTATCTTTTCTCTTCAATTCCTGAATATATCATGCGTGGTGCTCATGCCGCTGTTGTTCTTGGGGCTATCGGCCCCGCCCTTGGTCTAAGCCCCTTGGACACTTTCTACCCGCCGACTCTCAATGATACTTCCTATATTTCCAATAGCTCCATTGGAACTTATGGCGGTATCTACAAGGCTTCTATCAGTGGTCCAACCGAGGGCACCCCTTACGGTACCTATGACTACTGCTCGATGCCCCACCCCCGAACCAAGGAGTATGAGCTGCCCGAGCCAATCGCGAAGGGCTCCTTGAAAGGAAAGCTTGTCTACCTTGAGTACCTACAGCGCCACCAGCGTCGCTCTCCATACAACATTCTGCCCGGTGGCGAGGTAAGGAGATCCAATCTGAATAGTTGAATTGAGCTAAGCGATGCCCGCAGAACCAAGCGTACGAGTGTGACAATGTCCGCCCGTACCTTTTTGCCGGACCTAGCTCCAATAGCGGAGTTCAGCCCATTCCTATGTACGCTCAGACGTATCAGGATCCGACTAACCCCTTCACTCCTGGTGTAAATGGCACCTGTCAGTACCCGCAGATCACCATCGGCGGTATCCAAGACGGCTTCCAGCATGGTAAAGACCTATGGGCCGTTTACGGCAAGAAACTTGGCCTTATTCCCGATGAGCCCAACAGCCGCGTCTGGTTCCGCTCTAGCGAATCTGCTCTTACCCAGGGCTCCGCTGGTGCTGTTCTTCGTGGTGTCTGGCCCAAGTATAATGGTGCTCTCCCATTGCACCAGATGGTGTCCTCGGTTGACACCGTGAACGAGGGATACTCTTGCAACGCAATCGACACTACTCTCGATGAACTCGAGGCGACCAGCGAATGGAAAGAGCACTTGACCGTTACCGCTGATCTACGCTCCAAGCTTGGCTCTATGCTCGGCGCTACCTCTAGCTCGTGGCAGAATACCTTTGACCACTTCTCTGATAACTTTCAGGCTCGTCTTTGCAACGGCTATGACCTGCCTTGTAGTACCTCTAATGCCTCGGCCTGTGTCAGTATGGAGATGGCTGAGGAGGTCTTTCGTGCTGGTGACTGGGAGTGGAACTACTACTGGCGTACCAACGCGTACGTCAAGAAGTATATCCAGGTCGTTGAGGGTCTCTTCATCTCTGAGATCATTACTCGCTTACAGGCTGTCCTGGATGGCAGTTCTAGCCTTGATTACTCTCACATCTTCATTCACGACGGCGATATCGGCCCTATCCTGGGTGCCCTGGGAATCAACGCCCTCCGTTGGCCTGCTATGGCTTCGAACATTGCTTTTGAGATCTGGTAAGCACTTCTCTGGAAGTAGGTTATTTTTTTTCTTGATACATTGCTAATTGTTTTCAGGGAAACTGAGGATAAGGAGAAAGACCTCTACGCTCGTGTTCTGTATAGCGGACAGCCTGTTCAGACCATCCACGGGACTCTTGAGTGGCTTTCTCTCTCGAGCCTCATCGACATCCTGACCCCCTATGTGCCCGATGACATCACTAGTCTTTGCGGCTAAACCAGAGTATACTTAGGGCATACCAATGGTGGACGCGAATGAGGAAATTCCTTTTCACAAAGTCACTGAATCTCGCACAAATAAAAGCGGCCGCGAGCCTTTACATTCTTCGCGATATCAATCCAAGCCTTACGAGCTCATAATCTGACTTGGAGCTGTTTCATACAGTTTCATTGCCCATAGCTTGAGACAATTTACTTGAGTTCAAATCGGCATATGTGTCTACCAAGACGATACGTACAGTACTCCAAATATTTATTGCGAGACAGTCCATAGTCAATTCAAAGAGCAGTGTTTGAAATGACAATGCTTCCTCCCAATTTTTCCAGATGCGATATCTTACAAGAGCACCAAGTTAGCTGTAGGGTCGGCTGCATCGAAATCTGATTCAACGAATGGCACTCGAGCTCTCGTCAAGCCCAATCAAGCAGCGTATGCCTGGCTTATGTGTAGCTATTGTAGTGGGGAAGAGTGGTATGTGGTGACTAAGCATATGTGATGTATAACGTATTTCACCACTGAGCGAGCCGTCCCGGTCGGGCGAGCCGACCCAACCAAAATGCGTTAATTAGTTAGACCTGTCTTCTTCAACCAACCACCATGCCACCAATTCGCTCTCAAAATCGTCAGAATTTGATAGAACAAGAAGGTCGTATCTTGCTTGCTATCCAAGCTATCCAGAAGCAGGAAAAAAAGCTGTCAATTACCAAAGCAGCACGCATATACAATATCCCTAGAACAACGCTCCAGCACCGGCTCAGCGGACGAGAAAACCGCGTCGAATTTCGCGCAACCTCCTTTAAATTGACTGAAATTGAGGAGAATTCGCTTAAAGAATGGGTGATCTCTATGGATATACGCGGAGCAGCTCCACGACCTTCTATGGTCCAAGAAATGGCTAATCTCTTACTCGCCACACGTGGAACCACCCCGATCCAAACCGTCGGCAAAAATTGGGTCACAAAATACATTAAACGACACCCAGAACTCGATACAAGGTTCTCAAGACGCTATAATTATAAGCGGGCAAAGTGCGAAGACCCAAAAATCATTATAGAGTGGTTCGACCTAGTTCAAAAGACGACCCTAAAGTATGGGATCCACGAAGACGATATCTATAACTTTGATGAGACAGGGTTCGCGATGGGCTTGACAGCGACCGCAAAAGTCGTTACAAGAGCAGAATATTATGGTCGACGCTCTCTTTTACAGCCTAGAAATCGTGAATGGGTTACCGCGATTAAGTATATAGGCGCGTCTAGATATAGCCTTCCTCCGATGGTTATCTTTAAGGCAAAATTATTCACGAAAGGCTGGGCTCAAGAGTTAAAGCTTCCAGGCGACTGGCAATTCCAGGTTAGTCCGAATAGATGGACCTCGGACGAGATTGGACTTTGCTGGCTTAAAAAGGTCTTTATCCCATCGACCTCCTCGAGGTTAAAGGGGATATATCGACTCCTGGTTCTAGATGGTCATGGAAGCCATCTAACTCCAAAATTCGACGAAATTTGCTCTAAAAATCGAATCATTCTAATCTACATGCCACCGCACTTATCACATCTTTTATAACCTCTAGATATAGGTTATTTTACCGTCTTAAAGCGTGCGTACGGAAAGTGCGTCGAGAACGTGATGCGGTTAGGTCAGAACCATATCGATAAGTTAGACTTTTTAGACGCCTTTCCGGACGCTCGAAACAAAGCTTATAAAGCAGAAACGATTAAAAATAGCTTCTCGGCAACCGGTTTAGTTCCATATAATCCAAATCGGGTTATTTCAAAGCTCAATATTTAGCTCCGGACGCCTACACCACCACCATCTTAAGGTAGCCAAAGCAGCACATATCAGACACCATTAAATTATAAGCAGCTCCAGAAGCATGAAATTTCGATCAAAAAGCTCTTAAAAGCACGCTCTAAGAGCCCACCAAGCCCGCTACTTTCTCATATAGATCGGGTGCTTAAATCATGTCAAACCCATATGCATAATTATGCTCTTCTGACTCAAGATATCAAGCTTTTATGGGCTAGAGCGGAGAAATCAGAGTCAAAAAAAGCACGTTCTAAGCTCCGGATATCAGCTCCAGAGGGCCTATCTGTCGCTGAGCTTCGAGAAATAGCTCAAAATGATGGAAATGGTCAAATTGAAGCTCCATCCGACCAGCCAACCGGTCAACGAGAAGCACAAGAACGACGACCTAGGGCGCCACCAAGATGCTCAGAGTGCAATATTCAGGGTCACAAGAGAACACATTGTCCAAATTTGATTAAATAGCTTAGATATTCAATATTACGTTATTTCGGGTGAATTATGCTGGTTTGAATTAATTGAAGTTGATGGGGCGGCTCGCCCGACCGGGACGGCTCGCTCAGTGGTGAAATACGTTATAAGCCTAGTTGTGCAGAGATAGCAACTCAGACCATCTTTCCTTCTCAAGCCACCCCTAGGTTCTCCTCTCTTGTCTTCCGCTACCCAAGTATCTGCCCCGGTGGTGTCTGGTTCGCAGACAGACACTACCAGCACCAACGACGCGTGCCCCACTTCACTATATACTTACCTTTGATACAAGCCAATCCAAGCTTACTATGCTTGTCTACTCCCCGGATCTACTTTTGGCTGATTTTTTTTGTCCATTTGAGGCCAATAATTATCGTTCCGTTTTCTCACTTTTCTAATCATGACCTAGTCGATTGAAAATGCACGTGAAACTGATCCTCGCTGCTCGATCTTTCAGGTTCGATCGCCGCTCCCAGATAGTTTGCTCGACCTTGGCCTGATCCCCTCCCAACCTACATATTGCACGCAAAACTGACCGTTTGCTGCACGGTCGTCCAGATCAAACGCAAAAAGCGTCAATGTGAGGTATGGGGTTGATGGACAGGGCGGGAAGCTCCGCAATTGGCGGACATACTTCTTCGCGCTCCGCGTCTTAATCCTGGCCATCCGCGATTTTGGCATTTCTCAGGCCACAATACCCCAGACAAAGCTCTACAAAACAGTATTACCAGCTATTCGTACTATGAAGCCCAAGGTTCCAGCTTCATATGATCCAAGGGGGTATGATGGAAAAGTGGTATCGGATTACTTCAATAAAAAGCGAGGTGGCGGCCATTTGGGTCCATAAAGCCCTGTTTATGGCCATTCCCGGTACCTATAACGATGTTTATAGCTGTTCGATCCACTCGGTTGTTGGATCATCTGACTTTTATCTACAAACGAGAAATTGACTCATACACTGGTGATAGGCGTCGCACTGGCTATTCCCTTTGGCTGGCTGGAAGCCCGATGGGGTCGCAAGCCAGTCGTGCTGATGAGTATTATCGTTTTTCTACTGTTGATGACCTTTAATCCCTTCGTTAATGTATTTTGGTAGGTCTTCCCGCTACGTCTCGTCAGGCTGGCGCCTATCTTCGCCATCTTGGCGTCGACGCGCCTGTGCTGTTCTCGATGATTCTAATAGTGATTGCAAACATCATGCTGGAGAATGAAAGGTGATATAACCGCGATACTGTTGACAGCAGAAGTAATAGCTAACAATATCCGATCGACCTCCTTCTTTCAACCCATGACCGGCGAACATGTCGCGCAAATCACGGCCACTTCTATCGCGTCGGCCTTGATGGAGAGTCTCAGGCAATGGCTCCCCATCTAGCTGGGCTATGTTTGTACATTTGTGGCCCTCCTGATCTGACTTTCGCTGAAAGAGATGGCTCAACCGCACAAGACCATTAGGTGCACTACCTAGACTTCTCCATTTCAGTGTTATAATGTATCATATTTCCTTATATATATCTGCGAATATATATATAATACAAATTCCCTTCGTAGGTCTGTGAATATTACAAGGGGTCTAATCTTTTGAATGCGGTATTCCTTTGCTCTATCCAGATTTTTCTAAAACTCAAAGTATGGATCTTATCCTGAAATCTACTCTAGACCTAGCATTAGGGCCCTATTAAACCAAAATTAGCCCCGTTATTACGCAATAAAGGAGCAGACTTTGGAAATAGGCTGAAAAGACCAAAACACGATTGTCTTAGAATAGGAATGCCTACATCGCTCATAGATGTTGCCGTAGATGGATATACAACACTGTGAATATTCTCCTTCACGCTACTCAAGAAATTGAGAAAAGGGTCAACAAAGTGAAAACTGAATATAAATTTATAAAACCGAAGCTGCCTTGACACCAAGCAAGTCTTCGGCATTTCGGTATGCGAATTTTTGCAAGTCGTCTTTCGAAAGCAAGCCGCTTCTCTGAACCTCCTCAAAGAAAGCTAGACCTGTTTCGTTTGATGAGAATGGATAGTCCACGCTATATAGTACATGGCTGATATCCATAGTCCGTAACAAACACTCAAAAGGAGGATGAGCAAACATGCCACTCGTAGTGACCCAGATGTTCTGGGTCCACACTTCCCTCATTCCTCGCTTTAGCCCCCAGCCCTCTGATGTATTGATGATTCTCTCAAGTTGGAATGGGATCATCTCTCCCATGTGCCCAATCACTATTTTGAATTTCGGGAAGCGATCGAAGAAGCCGCTAGCGAACAGCTTCAAATTACTCAAGGCAGTTTCTGAGTGCCACTCCCAACCAAATGCACTAAGAGCAAGGCCAAATTTCTTATTGTTACCATTGTAGTTACCATAATAATGTCTTGAATGCTCTTCGGTTGGAAAGGAGGGATGGATATACATGGGTACATCTAGTTCCTCTGCCTTTTGAAATACTGGCCAAAAACGTTCGTTGTCGTAGAATTCCCCGTTGACATGGTTATCCTCCAGTGCGCCAACATATGTCAATTCCCTAACACATCGTTCAAGCTCCTTGGCAGCTGTGGCGGGGTTATTCATTGAAAGCATGGCAAAACCCCTCGTCCGAGAGCTTTCGCGTGTAGCAGAGGCAAGTACATCGTTGGATGCACCACAGAGTGCTGGAGGTCGAATACCAGGACCATGCGAGATCACTTGAACTGATACATTGCCGTTGTCTAGGTCTCGCAGTTGGCTTTCACCAAGGGTCTTCAATTTGGCTGAAATATGAGGAGGGAAATTGGCATAACGGTCAACTTTCTGAGCTCGAATGACTGCTGAAGAGACGTAATGCTCTTCAAGAGCAATCAACTGAATCATGATGACAACGGAATCTGCGTAAAGCCGCTAAGATTACAGGAGGAGAATGAGAACAAGCAGACTGAGATCTGTCAGGAAGGAAATAATTATCCAATTTGGTAGCATCAGTCGTCTCATATAGTCACGTTGGTTGAATGTGCCGAGAGGCCGAGAGGCCGGATATCCGACATGGTGGAAGTGGGTTAAATTGAAAATTACAAAAAAAATGTATTCAAAGCCGGACTTTAGAACGGCAATAAGAAACTGCCATGAATCTACATACCGCATAGAATAGATCGGAATATCCGAATTTATAGCAAAACGGAGGCAAGAAGTCGCAATCATTAAAAATGACGTCGAGGAAGACGGGTGATTTTGAGTCTCCGAGCCAGCTGTCTTTCTACCAATTTTTCTTGTGTCATGTTCTATGGATTGTACTAATTTTATACATTTCAGACCGCGTGACTCCCCTGCATTTCTTCCTCAATACCTCTATTGCTGTTTCTTACCCGTTCAAACAGTCAATAACGTCAACGCTTTGAGGGATTTCTAGTAGAATGCCCTTTGCAATCTTGTTAAATCTTCGTCAGAAAGTTCCTCTCGCTATCTGCTCTCACCCCACTCCCGTCGATGTTCTGGGGTATATCCTGTCATTTCAATAAATGGAAATGATCTAGTAAATTATTGCGTATATGAAGGCGAATGAAGGCCCTTTTCAACGAGCTAGGAGCCGTGGAAATAAGCTAGCGTTGAAAATAATGAACACTAATGACCTGAGTTGCTCGATGTGTTCCCTAAACCAGAAAATTCATTTCCTACATAACCCCGTTGAATTTGTTACCCTATCCATTGAGCGAGGATAGGTATTGTTCTCGCCGTTCAACATCACCTAGAGACTGCGACTTGCATTAGGCACTGAGCTATACTTGAGGTACTTATGCAGCATAGGGTCTTTGGATGTATGAATGGAGCCATATAAATAACAGGCAGACTGTCAGAAATATCAGCAATTAGTCCTAATAGCATGTTATCGATATGAGGCATATCAGACAGCAACAGCCCCGTCATAAATACCTGACCACCCTATAATTTGAATTTTGTGGATGAGTGGAGCTATTGCTTTATCCAGTGGCCTGTGGATTAACCGCAAGCATATCCAATTTCTTTCATGCTAAGTTTTCATTGACGTGCACAATACGCATGATCCCCCATCCTATGTTTTGATTACTATAATTGAAATGATCTCTCCCGCTTTATGCTATTCTGCTGTAATTGTTCAGCATGTATATGTTACTTTGGGGAATCCTAGAGGATTTACTGCGTAGCCCCGGGATAGCCGAAAGCCATGTAAACATGATGAAAGTCGACCCACTAATGGCCGCAGAAAGACCAAGGCAACCATGCTCCTCATTAGCGTTTCTCTTACCATACAGCTTTCTCCGTGATACCGTGTACATTCAACACGAGTTCCATTTTTATGAAGTCCTTTTATGTACATAAGCCCCGGTAGTTCCGATCTAATGCACAACCAAATGCCGGAGACGAAGATGAACCAATACGCGGGGACAAAGAATGCCGAACACCGATGATATGCGCACTTTGCATGATAAACCGAAGTATATATTTTTCTGTAATGTTCTCATTCTTTGCCGTCGCTTTTTTTACTGTGTTTATATTCCCATCCGCCTTTGTTCTACAACATGCTTTTCCAAGTCGCTGCAGATGGTCGCAATGTTGTGCCGCTTGTCGTAAATGGAGAGCCCCTTCCCATTAACGAATCCAAGCTCTACCCGGTGGTTTCAGCTAGGACCAATAAGACTGTTCACTACTATCAGTCTGCTTCGACATCTGACTGCTCTGCTGCTTGTGATGCAGCGTGGCAGGCATTTTCCCGTGGAAATGACAAAAACGGGCCCTGGAAACGTGTCGGTGTCGAAGAGAGAAGAAGCCTCCTAGAAAATGTCGCCAGTCTCATAATCGAGCGTGAGGAGACCCTGGTCAAAGCTCAGATGGAAGAAACAAGCAGTGGTGCATTGTGGGCGAGAATGAATGTGCAAACCACCGCCAAATATGTTCGAGAGCTCGCCGCTTGCGTGTCTAGTATAAGAGGCACTATCCCCCCTAACGATAAACCTAACACAATGGCATTCGTTTATCAGGATGCAGTTGGCCCTGTTCTGATTATTCCTCCGTGAGTTGCACCAAAGCTTCTTCTAAGAGCTTGACAGCTGACTTTACGTATCAGGTGGAATGCAGCCTTGAATCTGTGCACCCGTGCTCTTGCAGCAGCTATTGGTGCTGGCTGTACAACCGTCTTGAAGGCGTCTGAGCTTTGTCCATACACGCATACCCTGATCGCAGAGATTTCGCTGATGCTGGTGCCCCGCCGGGAATAGTCAACTTTGTCTGCTCTGCGCGGGACAACGCCGCAGAAATCACGGAAAATCTTATCGCGAATAAGCATATCAGGAAAGTGGATTTTATTGGTTCTCCAAGTGTTGGTTAAGTTATAACCGCTACTGCTGCTAAGCATCTCAAGCCAATACTTTTGGAATTGGGAGGCAAATGCCCTGCAATCGTCCTCGACGATGCAGATCTTGAGAAAGCTGCCCAAAAGTGTGCAATGGGAATTCTCATTCACCATGGCCAGATTTGCTTCGGTACTGAGCGTATCATCGTTCAACGCAAAGTTGCAGAGCCTTTTACGAACGCCTTGATCGCCACTGTAAAGACGTTTGAGGGAACTCCAGAGTTCGCTGGAACTGCAGTCTCTGAACAAATCGCCCGACATGCTTTGATGTACTTCAAGATGCAAAGGAAAAGGGATTGAGATTCATCTTTGGCGATGCCGCGTATAGAGAAGACCGTCTAAACTCATTGGTTCCTGCTATCGTTGTAGTTGATGTGAATATGGATGCCAATGAAGTACGGATCGTCGATGAAGAGACTTTCGGACCGAGCGCGAGTCTGTATATCGTTAACACAGATGAAGAAGCCATTGAACTGGCAAATCAATCCGCCTTTGGCTTGAATGCGACTTTTCATACACAGGATCTTGAGCGTGGTATGAGAGTTGGGCGTGAACTGGAATACGGCCAAGTGCATCTGAACTGGGAGACTGTTTATGTTACCCGTGAGTTATTCTCGTTCACACGATCTATTGTTTGGAATTAACAAGTATAAATAGCCACCGGCCCTCAAGGAGGACTCAAAGCTAGCAGCTGGGCAGACAAAACGCGAGCTGGGGATTGCAAGAATTCCTGGAAGAGAAGTCTATCACCTGGCATGGCAAATAGATTATTCATTAAAATTATATTTTCCTTACCCTATACTACTGAGATGTCAGATAAAGCTCTCTGTTTGTTCCTTTTGTTATTGCGCATCTCTAACTTTTCTTTTTGTCTTCTCTCTATCCACCATTCCAATTATATTCTGTTCACTCGGTTTACTGTCACCCACTTTCTTCTTCTATCCCCTCTGGACTATATGTCCTCCGGTAGATTCGACGCTGATGAGCCCTTATCTGAGATTTCAATAGAAGCCCAAGGTAAAGCATGCCCAGAAGGCGATCGGACCTGGAGCTTATAGGGTAGATCAATCCAATAAAAGCCTTTCATGATGAAAATGGACCAATTTGACAGTGCTTCCTGATTTGTCCCCTCACGAAACAGTTTCCTAATCAAACCATCAAACTCTTGATACATTTAGCTACCACGGATTTATGCGAGTAATTTTAATTCCAAGGCTGTGAGAATACAAAAGATGATTTTGCTCCCCTTATTTCCTCATTTCCTTGATTTTATAGCATCTCATCGAACTAAGTGTAAAACATTATCATTCACGTTTTTCCTCTCGTATAGCAGGTTTAACGCTATAGTGTATAATTCCGAACTCCACATATAAACATTTGTTGATAGAACAAATTACTTCTATGATATCGAAGGCCTATTTAACTAGTAGTCCACCTACCTGCCCTGGATTTGAACCGCTAGTCGTGCGGAAGCTTTTGAGATCATGCTTAATTATATACCTTGCCTTTGAAAATTATCGGTAGTGGAAGCGCCTGCCCTAAGAGGATAATTGACTCGATTGCATTTTCCATTCAAGATTCACTGGCTATAGAATTATATTCGTTGTGAGAAGTGAGATTTAAGCTCTAGATGACATCAGGTGAAGTTATATGCCCATTCTTCGCATATAAACTTGCTTAGGGGCTATTTCATATAAATTGACGACAAGATACTTCATCAACGGAAATGTTTGTCAATTTTCGTCATTTTACGATATTTTGTGACATTTCATGCGGAAATCTGCGTGGTTTATAGTCCCGCATAGACGTCGGAGTGGAATTTCAGGTATAATAAAGCGACGTGCTGCCTCGCGGACAGGCTTGATTTCTATTCCTTGAATAACCTGTTTAGCGGGAAATGTACAAATCTTCTTTAAAAAATTATCTTTTTGTTAGATGCGAATTAAAGGTATAGGATTTGATTTAAGTTAAATGGATGCGGGAGCACGCATGAAAATGGGCCGGTGTGTCACTCGCATGACATTTCACGTTAAGCTTCAAACTTTAGTATGGAATGTCATTTCTTCTCATATTTCTGTAACCCATCTAAATCATCTAATTTTTCACGTCGTATTCAGTACGTTTGCCGCTAAGTATGCATGCATAATTTGATGTCATCCTTTAGGCCCACCTCGACCAAATGCTTAGGCACCCCTGTATAGGGCTTAAGCAGTCAAGGTGCTATAAGGTTCAACGATCGCCTCATCCAAAATTCGTCATCATGGGCATAATCTTATAAAATATTTACAAAGGCGATGGGAAGGATTTTGATACAATTGAATGACTGAGATTGTTTTTCCTACAATCACGCAAGCTTCGCGATAATGCTAACCCCAGAGTCCTGGAGAGACGCAAAAACAAAAACAAAAACAAAAAAACACAAAAAAGTAGGGAGAAAAAAAAGGTTGACAAGGATACGCCCGACCGGCTAGGAATGTGGATACCAAATCAACGTTGCTTGTCAGTCAATTCGGAACGGTTTCCGAGATGAATCATTTCCTAATAGAGCCAAGTCCACGGACTACGTCCAAATTGGGTTGACAACATCGTATGCATTACCTTCCAAGAATCACAGGCCCCACGCGCGAAAATCCCAAGAATATACGTCCGATAAAACTGATTATTACTGAATACAGGATTTATCACGCGTGATTTGTATAATCCTGCAGGATGGTTATCTCACCATTGAGCATGTAATTCTCAGCTATCGGACATACTGACCCCGCTTTGACAAACCTCCCGTGCTCGACACACATGCTCTCTCCTTTGCGCATCTCAATTGGATCATCTCTGCACATTCTAGACAAAATAGAGGTACTGAAGATCAGACTACGATGGAAAAGGTCAGGACATGACCGTATGGGCCGACTCAGGGGGAGGCCTATGCGGGTGGAGTTTTTAGTCTATGTGAAACTTCCCAAACCATTTCTACGTGTATATTACCTAAAGTGCTTATATGGTCCCACGTCGCCCCCGGCTCGCAGAATCTGCATAATATTTGATCTGGGTGGTCTCTGACCATAGTGTGAGCGCACATGGTCAGTATTCAGACAGTCATCGGGCCTGCCCCTCTTGGCGTAGATCTCTCTGCGAATAGAACCAAGCAGGATAATGCGGTGGTGATCAGCTTATCTACCCTTGCGATCATCGCAGTCGCTATCAGATTCTATGTAAGGTTGAAAGGGGGAAGCTGGATCTCCGCAAGCTATATCTTGATGATTGCTTGGTCGCAGTTGCACTCGTGAGTTGACCCGTGGCTTCTGAACACAAAGAATCAGGCTGCTAATGATTGGCTAGATCCCTCTTATCGCGTTGCTATCCATTGCACTTCTAGGGGGACACTATGGATTAGGGAAACACATTTGGGTGACCACTGTCGAGGATATGATAAAATTGAAAAGGTAAGAACAATCATCATTCTGAGTGACATTGGCTAAATTACGTTGGTATTTGAGATCTTATTTTCCTACCTATTCATCTACATCTTTGAGCTTTTCATTGTCAAGATATCATTGCTGGTGCTGAGATCGAGACTCAGTGTGTTCCAGTAAAGACTGCGTCGCCAAAATATTGTCCCAAAGAGAAGGCAAACCTGGAAGAATACTTGGGTCCAATGTACATTATGGTAAAACATGATGTTGAGTGGTCGGAAACTCACGTGCATACTATTGAATAAGACTTCCTGCATTCAAACATGGCGTGGCCATCGCAATTTATTTGATGAACAAGGTCCCAATTGTACAAATAAGCGGGGCCTCGATCAATATTTAGCGCCCATATCGCCTTGAACATCGCAAAGCTGTCAACGATCTTACTAAATTTCACACCCCCTTATTTATTCAGCATCTTCTATAGTATTTAACTATACACTCAAATACTTTAGTGGCTATGCGAGTGTTCAATATGAACTGAGAAGACCACGTTCCGGTGATCGATCGAGTCTGCCTATGGTGGCTTAGCCTAGGTAGTAAACGATTTGCTCAAGCCTCTAGAGTAAATACGGATCAATCCTACAAGGTACTACTACACTAGGTAGAAACGAGTCACGGCCGAAGCTAAAGATATAGTGTCCCATACATATACATAAGACCACCAGTCGATTCTCAGAAGGGAAAGTAACGCTGATCAACGCAACGAAGGGGCCGTTTAACCTCGTAACAACTATTATCCGCCCCTTTCAAAGGCAGTTTGACCTACGACCGAAATGCCGGAATTGGGCGTAGCTAGAAGAAGCTCGACTAGGTAGGCACGGGCCATATGTGCGTTCTCTCCACGGTATGTGATACACAACCAATAGGCTTGGTTCACCCTAACTTGCATTGCAAATGAGATGCCCATCATTTTGTACATTTTCATATGTCAGCTTACCACCTAAATTCTTGCCCCTTACAGCACAGTATTCATATATAATATAATACTATGCTTACTAACGGTGAATCAGTGTACCGTAGAGCGCCATCAGTAAAAGAATTGTTAGTCATTGCACCAGAGCCCGTACCCGAACCTTTGCCTGATCAATGTGAGGAAGAGAGGGAGAATTACGCTAGGGAGAGGAATCGCGTAGAGGATGACAAAGCGGAGTTACTGAGAAAAAGCAAGCGGCAGTGTCGCATTGATCAGCAGAAATGTATAGACGAAAAAGCCGACCTAGCGATCAAAAAGCACCAATGTCTGAATCACAGACATCATATAGTACTCAACGTCCCCAGCAGAAGGATCAGATCTCTGAGCTTCAAAACACCCTCAAACCCCTCAACTCAACCTGCCAGAGCATTCTTACACAACACAGTAACCAGGTCGTTATGGGAAAGGCTTGTCGAAAAAACATGGTCAACGCTGGTAAGCTGATTCAAACTGACACATCAAATAATTACTGTTGCTTTTTCGGTATCGCTAATTTGAAACAGAATCACGGGACAACCGTTGTATCACATTACGATCTGGAAAAATTTCCTTATCTATCATAAATCGCGTACGTCAATATGGCTTATTTTGGCGATTAAAATAGGACTGACTAACAATACTAGATCGACTAGGAGGCTGGGAATTTGACCTAGGCACTCCACGTGCGAATAGTTTCACTCAGTGTGCAACAATGTGTGGACAGAATTCAATATGTGTCCGATTTGCTTGGAATTCAGTTAAATCTGAAAAATTACGCTATATGAGCTCTGGCCCTGGGAGAGGTCCAATCACCGCGACAGAGTATACCTGTGGCTACCTTTTATGATAAAGGCGATGTCTTTGTGTCACAGAGAATGAAGTTCTCATCTGTTCTCTGAGTTCTCACTTCATCTGCCATTCTACTGGAAATTTTCGCTATCTTCGCTTATATAACGTTAATTAACGTTTTGTCTATTCTGCTTGAATCCTTATGTCAAGTCTTATGTAATCAGTTCTAGTAAGTTAACTAACCTATTTCGGCAGAATAATTCTAATCTTAAGCCTGGTTTCTTCTCAATTTTCTATATCCCGGAATTTCCAGAGAAGACCCCGAATTAGGTCGGCTTACCCACATTGCCTTGATCGTCTGATCTAATTCCCTGAAATTTTAATGGTCTCCATATCGGGTCAAGTCGGTTATATATTTTAAACTACCAAATCATGGTGTATTTAATGGTAAGGTTGTAAAGTTCTACATAAAACTTAACCAAATTTCTGTGTCGAAATACTATCATCCTAAAGAGATAATTCCGAGAGTTTGGTATAGTCTAAAAGCGTTGTTGCTGAGATACAAGGCTGTAATTTATCAGATTCACTATGTGTTTTGGGGTGGCCGGCTGGCTTACATGGCCGACTCGCGTACCGTTCACGCTAAGACGTATCATGCTTATATAACCTTGAAAATATGCTCTGTATACTATAGAGACGATAATTGTACGGAAGCTCACCAAGGTGGTCAAATGGGGCCAGTGCAAGTTGTTGAAGACTTGTCGTATCCAGAACAAGAGTAAGGAGCCTCCAGCACAGATCTGTGTAGAATGGCTTAGGGTTTGTGTTTGCAACTCAGGAGCTCAATTCCCTTGTAGTTGAAGGAGTAATCACAGTCGAGTTATTGATGCCATTGAGCTCGCTAGTGATTGATCCGACATAAACATTGAAGTTATAGTGAATGCAGCTGTTTTTGATGACCAGGTTCCCTTCGCCGCTGAGAATTGTCTGTCCATCACGGGTCACAGTGAATGACTGATTTCCCACGCCCATGGTCACGTTTGAGGTGACAATTCCCGCAGGCACAGCAATACTAACGGGCTCATTAGATCCACTAGTCACAGTCAAAGTGGCCGGATATTTCAATATGGTGGCCACGAAAATACTGTCGCTTAGCATGCTGACGCCGTTTGGTGCTGGTAGTTGATCACCCGTGCATATTACAGCTTTTGGAGTGGGGCGATACCAGTACACGACTTTTTCCTCGTCCACAGTAGGGGTTTTCGCTCCAGATTTGTAGGCTGTAATATATGGCTGATACAAGTCACGCCATGCATCGTGAGGCATTCCAGCCGCCCACTGGGAAGAGCCATCATCGCTATGGTGTGCTGAGTACGGGCCAATGTAGTGAGATTCGCCATAATCTATAGAAGCTGTGGTTAGACTTGTATTTCGGAAGACAGAACTCAGGGAATGCAATATAAGCTTACCATTCCATGAGATAATCTCAATCAGATCAGGCTGCATGGAAAGCATCTGTTCCCAACGTAATGTTGGCAAATTCTCGCAGATGAACACCCAGTTTTTAGAATTATAGTGAGTTGCAAACCAGGGCGACACGGCTGTCACTGAGTTAATACCTTATAATGGACTGGGTACTGTTAATAGATACTGACGGGCCATGTATGTCTTTCCAGCAAGGTCCTGGATATATCTATCATCCCACACTGTTGTCATTGGTCCGGGGATAATGCTATTTCCCCCATCTGTGGGCCAGGCATACCATGAAAATGCACCATCAGCGCCTCTGGCAGCATTGCTCGAGGCCTCCGCTGGATCCTGAAGATTTGGCAATGCATGAATCTGATGTGGCGTGCCCTGCTTCACCGGATTCCAATCAAAACTGTCTCCAACGAATGTACTCACGAGTGCGCCACTGTCATATTGCATCTGTGCTGGGTGGCTCGCATATTGTCGCATGTACTCGGTGATTTTCGCTGTATCCCCGTTGGTCCAGTAGGCAAAGTCGAAGGAGATGAAGACTTTGAAGCCGACGTTCTTGGCTGCCTCGTATGCTAGGGCGAGCTGGGTTGGTGTGTAGCTGTCTATGCTTGCGCAGTTCAGCGCAAAGGCATCAATTCCAATGGAGTGTGCCGCGGTCATATCCGCTTCCCAATCTCCGAGCTGATAATTCTCCACGATGCCAACCTATATGCATAGCATCTCAAGTCAACAACCGCGGATATAAAGTCTCCATCTCCTGGTCTTGCACTAACCATAAAGTGAGCGAAAACATATTTATTTTGCGTCTGACGGCTAGTCACTTCCCTGTCTGGAGCTGGGACACCTAGAGCGAGGAATGTGTGAGGCAGAATGGCTATAACGCTGAAGAGAGCGTTCCAAATCATGATGGTCATATATCCTTATGTGTCTTTAGCTTTGAAAGTTTGGTATTTTCATTTGTTTTGCGAATATTGGAGGCCAACCAGCATTTTATACAGCGAAGGATTGTTCATCACCTCCATGAAAGGTCAAAGACCATTCTCCACCCCAAACCAATTACAAACGGCAGCAATAAGCCACTCAAACCAACCTCTCGCCAGATTTTACGCTTTAATTTGGATATAAATGATGAGGGAATTATATTTGCCGATCTGGATGCTGTTACATCATCATTGTAACCCTATTTACACACCTTCGGAGAGTATAGTTTCATCACACATTAAGCCACGCGAGATTACATCGTATCAGCAAATTTCCTCCTTCCTCAAATATAACCCGCATACCATTTGTGTGGTTTCTCATTTCCACTTTGCCTACAAGCTTGTCTTTGGCAGACTGCCAATGGCCGATCCACCCGGCTCTAGGAAAAGAGTCAGATGAGAATCAGAATGCTACAGTATTATCATGTCAGATGTCGATCATGAACACTAAGACCAATCAAGGCTAATATGACGGCTGTGTGGTGGGGAGGCTGTCGGAAGAAGCCAATTTGAAGCTGGTCCACGAGGACAAGAGCAAAGGCAAATACCTACAACACGTGAACATCAAGTGCAGATCTGGCCACATTTAGATATCTTGAATGCACTGCATTATGATTGGATGATCGATTCATTAATTGTCCATGTAAGTTTCAGGTTGCGCAACTAGGGGATTGGCATGTAGGACATGATGAATGTGGATGTCTGTTCGATCAGAGCCCTTGGGGTTCCTGCGGCGACCCTGGCCATCATTTACCTGGATAGGTATGGATGGACTGACCCTGATAGCAGAACGGTGACAACGAAAGTGAGGCCTGGTACTTACAATGACGCCCCGCAGTTCTGCATGTGAAGGTTTTCAGGGTTGTTGGGACAAAGTCATGTGATGAACGGACAAACGGAGAGCTTAGGGCACAGAGCACCGCAAAGAAGATTACCTTCTCTGTAATACTTCGCTAGTGTTAGTGTGTTTAGCATGTATGACAGGTGTTTGAGTCAGTTGCCCTAGATTAACATTTTTCTATGATTTACTGGAAACGTCAATTTAATGATCTGTATTTTCGTTTCATAGCCTTTTCTTATGTTCTCTTACTTAGATAAGTAAATTAAATGTGGTGGTTATAGTGGAGCTTAAAAATTCGTAATTCCTAGGTCAAACGTTATTATAAATTAGGTTCGGAATTAAATCATTTGACGGAGAGAAGTTCAGTCGACTAACCAAGTGATCGCCCCTTGCAAGCCTATTTGGAACGTAAATATAATCATTCTATTGGTTTCTTTACCTCCAATTCCGCGTATGCGGGACGAATGCTATATCAGTGAGTCAACTGATAATGCGATAACCTACCCCAGACTATGTCCTAACTTCAGTGGTATCGTC
Source organism: Penicillium longicatenatum (assembly GCF_028827895.1). Taxonomy (NCBI): domain Eukaryota; kingdom Fungi; phylum Ascomycota; class Eurotiomycetes; order Eurotiales; family Aspergillaceae; genus Penicillium; species Penicillium longicatenatum. Next base: position 45,964 of record NW_026643121.1, on the reverse strand, counting down.
TGGAGATAGATCCGGTGCTAAATTTGAAGTTTAAATGTCAGTGTCCATTTCCTGTTTTGGGAAGCTGCCTTGGCTTCCTAATAACCGCTAACCGCAATGAGACAATCTGTATCCTTCATTGACACATAAAGCTCTCATAGCACAGACTGATAAATCCACCTGGCTTTTTCCTGGGTAAATGGACTCGACCCGGTATCCAAAAGCATTACTAAATGTACCTCGATTATGCTAATTGTACCCCCTCACAAAATGGCCATCCAGTTTCTGACCACGGCCATCCACGAAACCATCATGACCTTAGTCTTCCCTCCACTAATATTCCCATTCCGCCCCTCCGGCTCCGCGGCTTTTGTTCTGAAGATGGCTGATATGTAACTTTTATTAGTGTTCTAATAATATATGAGAACAATATATAAGCATGATATATCTAATCTACTTTTGAGCCCGATTTCCACCCCTCTTTCTCCCACGCTGACCCTGAATTCCTGGATTCTGTTATTGCGATCCCTTAAGGATTGCATCTTGTTGCAAGTCAATAATCTCAAACCGCGATACTTCACGACTAGTTGATGCTTTTAGAGCATCTTGTGATATAATCAGTGCTTACTGCGAGGCTTCACTTAGTCGTCCTCGACCCTAGTATACGGACCTATCTATGTTAAGGTTAATAAGGTTAAATTGGGAAATCTAGATAGAGAACCTAAGATCATCCTCTATTAGGAGAGAACTAAGGCGACGAGGGGGAGGCATAATAAGAATAATCGTGGATATGTGAATGGTGAGGAATATTAAATCAAAATAGTGTAGATGTTAAGTATGGGGTATCAAGGTGAAATGAAAGTAAAACAAAAGCCGCGGAGCCAGAGGGGCGGAGTGGGAATGTTAGAGGAGGGAAGAACTGAGGTCATGATAATTTCGTGGATGGCCATTTTGTGAGGGGGTACAATTAGCAATTCTTGTATTCAATAAGTGAAAATCGTTGTGTCTACACTCGACTAGTTCGGATAATGCATTCAGCATACCTGGAGCATATATCAAAATACAGAAGGGCAACATTTATATGCTGGATTCTGAAACAAATTTATACTTCTTTTTTTAGAATGGCTTTCGATTTACTATTATCGTTAACACTAACCATGGGTATGTAACATCTGTCGGGGACGTTTTGGACCCCTTACCAAGTCATGGTGTAGATTGTAAACCTCCATAATAGAAGTTTGAGACTCTCTTTACTACCACTATGATGTTTCTTCATCATATCAATTTTGCAGACTAATTGGTAACTAGAGCAAGATTATCTCTACCTCCGAGTCAATGCGCCTAATGGAATGGGAAATTACATTTCTTTTAAATGATAAAACCAGAAATAAACCCAGCTTTTCTACCACGTCTTATTCTTATCTTCCTTATCAAGGCCATTTAAGCATTACATCTAGGGTCGTGATACTTAGTTCATCTCATATTTTAGATTATTTTAGGGATTTTAGTCCACTAAATTCACTATTTTACCCTTTCTCCATTTAAATTTAATTAATACTTACTACTATATAATTACCCACTATACTTATATATAACGGAAATGTATAAACTTAGGTAAGGTAGACGCAATAGTATTAATATATAATAGTAAGGTAATAAGTGACAAAGAAAAGTATTCGATTTTTTAATGTACCCATCGTGGTCTCTCAAACTAGGTGCTGCATAATGAATTGTTTCTTTAAAGATGCGGCCAGGTTGTTTTGAAGCATGTTATCAGATCGTCTAATCAAAAACCAATCTTACTCCCAGTGTTTAATGTATGCTTCGTGTCTTTGCTCGTCTGTTATATGTTATTGGATTTCCTGGGTGAGTTTTTGGATTTCCTCGCTTAGTATTGCTTATATATGGTCAATCTAGAGGAATATACCATCTTTGGCGTAGGCGGGTAATATTTGATAACGTTAGCCCCGATGGATCTTGGCTACTTGAACCGGTCTCACTCCTAGGGGAGACCAACCCGTTCTCCTAAACCCTATCCATTTATCACATCCAGACTCATCAACACAGACTAGTTGATATGACTAAAATTCAGATAGTGGAAATAGAGGTCTCGCAGATCAGGGTCCCGTTCTTTTGCTCTTTTACGGGCCGTCCTTTCCGTCCAACCCGCGGAAGAAAGGGCTCTTTTTATGCTTCAAGGTGACACGGGAATATCAAATTCGTTATGTAGGAAAACTGCCATCTCGTCAAGGTATAGACCAGGCTTTTCGATGAGGTGATCGAAGAGTGCTTCAAGCATTTATGGGGTTATACTGCGTGGTCGACCTCCAGGATTGGGTGGACTTTCAGTACCAAACATGCGTAGGTGTGATCAAATATTCCGGATAAAACATTCGCTACATTCGGCAGCATCAGCAATCTGAGAAGTAGTAAAGCATTTTCTGCGTAACATATCGTGGATAAGCATATGCTTCCAGGGTTCAAGCCTCTAGAGCACCCTCTCTTCCGAGGCACGTCCTATAAAACTTTCTTCTTTGAAAATCGCAGGAAAGTATCCCTTATAAGTACAATGACTACTCTCTGTGTAGTCCATAACGGGCGACTAAAAGTCGCTCCCTTTCATGTCACAAGACTCACCCTCCCAGCTGGGTATTAGATAGCTCATTTATTCTGAATTAAAAACATAAGAATCGAGCTCGACGATGTGCCTTGTCAACCAATGTATTGGTGTACCGAGATGATGGATGGGTTTGGCCAAGTATCTTCTTTCGCCCCTGCAAAGCATAACGAAGAAAATTCTCTGCTTCTTCGAACCAGTTCTGTTTATAGAGTGACTTGCCAAGCCATTCTGCAGAATGGAGTGTGTTTGCGTCGTCTTGACCTAGCACCTTTCTACGCCCTTGCAGAGAACGTCGTAGCATTTTTTCTGCGTCGGTGTACCGGTGTAGTTCATACAAAGCCAGGCCAAGCATGTGTGTGGTATTGAGAGAGTCTGCATGGTCATGACCCAACACTTTTTTTTGCCCTTGAAGAGCACGGTGAAACATGGTCTCTGCTGCTTCATAACGTTTGAGCTGGAAGAGCGACCGACCAAGCCAGTGTACAGAATCGAAGATATCTGCGTGGTCATGTCCCAGTACCTTCACTTGCTCTTGCAGGGCTTGGTGGAACATAATCTCCGCTTCCTCGAACTGTTTAAGCCGGTAGTGAGAGAAACCAGCTTGCGGAAAGTATGTGGGACCTGGAAAATTGGCCCAAGGGCCCTCTGGTCGATCTGAGTCTCGGGCTGGGTGGGGCGGTACCTGTGAAACTTACCTGGGGGCAGATGAATCGTTCCATTGTTAAATCCCACCTGGTTTCCGAAGTTTATGCCGCTGAACTATATCGAAGACATAAGTCTTTTAATAATACACCTTGTGTGTCTATTTCTGGGACGATCGAAAGTTCTTCATCTCGAAAGTAGAAGAACTTTCATCTTCAGCCCCACTGTCATGTGACCTGGGCGCTTAAGCTGATGGGGGGTTCAATACTATTTTTGGGACAGAGCCTGGACGGCTTCTTTGCTGCAGCTATTCAATCGCAGAATCAGAAGGTAGTGTTTTTCGGTCCAGAGTTGGGATAATCCGGGACGGAATAGGCTAAGGCAAGTCTGGACTGGCCCACTTCCAACTCTCGAGGCCAGACTACACCTCGACAGAATATACCTTACCAGAACAGTCGATTTGTGGGGGCCTGTGGGGACGTGGTAGGCCTATTAGCGCCATGGAAAGTAGACATCGCCAAAACCCACATAACCCGAACCCGACCCATTTTAGTGCAAACAGTGCAAACATAAATTATGCAAAATTACACATGTTTTGCTCTTGAAATAAGGTACTTTTACTTAGTAAATTCAGTATATAAATAATAATATATAGTTAAAATCATCTAATATTATAGTATATAAGATAATATATACAGAAATACTATATTTAGTAAAATTAAGTAAAATACATAGGCTATAGAAAAAATGGTGCATCTCCATTCTATGAAATACATACATCTTTAATATTACTTTAAATATAGCCCCCACTTATCGAATTTAGTAAACATAAGGTTATATAAGGTAAATAAGTCATAAGGATAGCTTACATTATAATAATTTACTAGTAGAAAAGGGTATATAGCCTATAAAAAGGTAAGAAAATTCGTATTAAAAAATACAAGTGTATAATTAGTAAGAAATTTATGTGTGCCAAGACCTTGATTTTATGTAAAAATGGGTTGAAATGGGTTATAAATGGGTTTTCAAATTAGAACTTATAACCCATTAGGTTAGGTTCGGGTTGAAACTCATAACCCTTAACCCGCGTGCGGGTCGGTTTCGGGGTTAAAGTTTGTAACCCATTTGCGGGTTATGGCGCAGACTAGTCTAGTGGAAAGCGGCGGATTTACGTAGAAGCACGATTAGGCTCCGGTAAATGAGGCCCTATTCTAAAATTCAAGAACCCACCCCAACCCTAAAAATCTATACACCCGTTAGGAGCCCCATAGGTAGCCCTGGATAAAACCCGCGGGAGCTGTTACGCGGTGCTAACTGGTCACAGTGAGTATCGCTCGTAGTGATGCTATACGTACGTCGAGGCTCGTCCTCAAGTCTCAGTCGCAATCGTACCGTTGCCAGTTGGCCTTACACGGGCTCGGATCTATAGAATAGACTTTTGTTGGGCAGCGCTAGATAGTAGCGCCTAGTTAAGCTATGCTAGACTTCCGCAGGACCCAGACCATGTACCTAATGGGTACCCAGGAAAACCCGATTTTGCATAACATCAAGGTCTTGACAGTCTTAATCTAATTATAAGTTACGTACTTTTATTATAAAATATCACTTATATTCTCTTTCTACATAAAGTTTGGCATATTATATTAAAGGATATATGTGCATACTTGTCGGATCGAGTCGATATGTGATCAACAAGTCCGGGTTAACCAGTTGCTAATTGATTGGCAATTGATTAACAGAGGTTTTATATGCGAGGAGATCAAGTTATCACATAAAAGAGGGCTCTTCTCAAAGATCAGAAAAGACTGAAATGCAGAAGAAAATTGGCTTGAGATTCAACCTATGCAGCCAAAATATCAGGTCTTAAATACATGTATTTTAGGGCATAAATTCGCTCGAAATCATAATGAATGTGTGAGAATATCAAGTGGTCAAGATCAATTGGTAAACAAGCGAATATAATCTCTCTTTTGCATATCGTATATCTGCAAGAAAAGGTGCAAAAGGAGTTGTAAACAGCGGTCTGAAATCAAGGAAAAACAATAATGCCGAAAAGAAGGGAAATCCTGTATTCCATGCATAAGCATGTGATCTAAGTGAGAGATCTCTAATCTCTGACAAATAGTCTTATCTTTCCTATTAGCGTTATATTCATTCAACTCATCTATAACGAATGGCTCTCCATAAAACATATCGCTGCGATGAAAGCCTAAGGAACTTATATAAGGGATCCATGGGCTAATAGACGCACACTATATGCAACAGGTACACACAGAATAGGCCAACCAGGATGCAAAGAAATGCATTCAACTCTAGTGTATTTAACCACGACGGTATAAGGAAATTACCCCTATGGGTTAGACAAGATCTGCATAACCCTCAGTGCTTCGAAAATTCATATTACCGAAATATTACAAATACCTGGTGTAGATTTATCATCTTGGATTGACTAGCCTGATTCCAAGGTTGCATATTTCTGTGCACAAGTTTCGATCCTTGGGGTAAAATAATCATCAGAATTATTATTATCTTTATTTTCAAAAATTATAGATAACAGAAAGTCTTCCTGTTCGGCATATTACTAGCGTCTGATATGGATCTCGTCCCTGGGACAAATATTATGAGAGAGGGACAAGGGGTGCCTTTGCCAAATGCATCAAATCATGACATCCACTTAGTCACTCAAAGACCGCGATGTCTCTCTATCTGATCCATATATATCCATGACAGACTTGTTCCCCGCCTTTCAGACGACCCGAAAGATGCCTTGAACTGGTCGAGGACGTGGATGTGTAAGTAAACGCAAACTTCCAATGACTGAAGGTTAATCCTAGAAAATCACACCCCTGCAGATATAGTCATTACATTTCAATTTCTCTTCCTATTCATCTCCATGGAATCAGCCCTCTCAATGGGACCGATGTTCCCTCTCTTCGCTGCTGAATTCCACCTCGACGATACGGAACTGAGTTTGTTGACCGGTGCATGTGTACTTGCTCTTAGCTTTTCCAAATTTCTCATTGTTCCATGCTCAAACATATTCGGTCGCTGTCTGACTAGCCTCGTGTTTTGCTTATTGGGGATTGCTTCCTGCATTTGGCGAGGCTTGGCAACTTCTTATACCACCTTACTCGCTGCACGCGTTGTAAATTGAGTTGCGACCGCAACCAGTAAGACTCACTTGGTGCAGGTCATTGGAAAAATGCTGTTTCTTCATGAAAAGCGTCTTTGGACAGGGGTTTATTTGTAAGTGCTACCTTCTGGCTGTGATGACGGGCGCTAATCTTCCACCAGCATGGGATACTTCCTCGGTCTGCTCATTAGACCAATCATCAAGGAAAGAAACCAAGGGGTGGAGTCTGAGCAACTGGAAAGTGTCGGACGAGCGACTAAAGTTGGCACTGGGCGACCCTCGAAGTCCCAGTTCAAGCTCTGGCAAGCCCCAGAGGCGGAGTGAAAACATTTTCTTCTCGGAGATATTTTCTCACCATTCCGCCTCTTTTCCTTTCCAATCATTCTCTGGGTAGCCTTGAATGTCGCTGGCCCGGCTAATATCCTCCTCTATTAGAACTTGACCGAGTCGTCAGTCCTCAGCGCTCCTCCGTAGAACTTTTCCCCGTCTAGCGTGATATATGCGAATTTTGCGTTCGTCGTCGGAGGTCTATTGGGTCTTGCTACCGCGGGGCCATTCTCTGATTGGATTGCCATGCGGGCTACGGAACGAATTAGTGGTGTCCGAGAAGCGGTAATGCGCTTGCCAGATTAATAACCTATTCAATACTTACGGTTGTTGGGATCGTGATCGGCGATCTAGGCTACGATCGGCTTTAGGGTTGGCCTACAGTCTTGGTTGTTGGATATGGCTTTAGTGGCCTTTGCGCGGGCTAACGAGGCATTTACACGTACATTCATATGCAGGTTGATGATTCGATGAGCATTTTCCAGACTGTACAGGATGCTTGATGGGGTAACTCAGTTTGCGCCCGTGTTTGTGTGAAATAAGGTATTTTGGTGGGGAACCGTATATCTTACAGAACCATGCTGGTGACGTTATGTCCCAGAGCATTATTAGAGATATCATTCACACTAGCTAGTATCAATTAGAGATCTTTAAACTCCTACACTTCTCTCATCGGATCTCTATGGGTGGGTTTCCGTTCCTTACATGCTCGACTGGGTTTTGCTGTGGTGTTTGCATGGCTGGATCGACTCGTGTACCTAAAGTGAACTGCTATCGAGCATTCTCGTCTTCAATAGTCTACTATCTCTACGCTTACGTATAAAAATTCTAAAGAGTCTAATACTAGGTGGTGTTGCGGTGGGGCTGTGATAGGCGCGCTGCTTTTCTCACGGCTTCAGGTCTCTAACCGGCGCACAATAGTGGCCATGAATTACACTTAGAAGCAAGGAACTTTTGGCTCGAACCATAAAAAAATGGAAGTTCATGGAAGCCGCAGAAGCACGTGCTACACTAACGATCGGTGGCTGAACATGAAAATCATCTAGATAGGATCTAGGCTTACTTTTCTAGTAAAGCAGGGTTTCTTCCCGCGTATGAAGAGAAACAGTATAGAAAAATCTACTCTTAGAATATAGATAATCAATGATTGACTAAGTGCCATGGCTCTTACTATAGCTAGGCTGCTCTTAAGCATTTTAGCATATCTCATACCTTCAGGACCAAGTAACCTCCGGCTTGCTAGTATCCACGATAAGGCTGTACTTGCCGATCAAAAAGATCTGGTGTACTGCTCGATTCCAATTTTCTGTTCGTTCTATCCAATAAAAATTTTTTGAGGTTCGTTGCTATGTTCAAGGTATAATTCCTGTGTCGCTAGCACGTTTGGATGATTAAGGTACGGATTTTGAGAGCATCGAAGACTAACGCCTCCCACAATACCTACACTTCTTATTGTAATAAATAATGAACAGTTCATATGTGTCTAGTCTCACATGAAATGCAAGCACAAGCTTTGAGGTCGACCACCAACGATTTTCAGAGTGCCTACTCCCGCTGCCGCCTCCAACGGAGCAAGCCCCCTCCTACCACTCCTCCTTTTTTGCATCGTTCAATCCACCGTGACATACTGTCGCCTAGTTAATAAGGCCCGTTTTTCTCTGAGACCAAATTTCATCCTTACGATCCAAAAGACCAAGCGGAACGCGAGGGATTTCGTTCGTGCGAGAGATGCCAACCAAAGAACGCTAGCTTCCTTGGCGAGAGGGAGGATGTCATCATAGAGATCATTGCACTTCAAAGGATATCCTAGATGATATTTGGATGGAAGGCGGCTTGAAAAAGCCGGCAGAAAGGACTGGCGTTTGACCAGGTAACATTTTCCGCGTATTGAGGAAGACAATGGGATTACCATCAGTGTCTATATGACTGAGATTGAGAAGGCTACAACCTTGGAAGATCTGTCGCTGACAAATTTTGAATACAGCCAAAACAATAGGAAGCCCAGGTGATGAAATAATGGCACAATGTCTGGCAGCCTCTGTAGAGGCCCTGGACTTGTATATTGATTATGATCAATATCTTTGTCCGGAGGATTCAGTCAATAAGAATCCTGGAGTGGAAATACGTGAAAAGGGGTATTTATCAACGGGAAGTTTCAGAACTAATGATTATTGTGGTGATTGACGCCTGGGTAGCGTACGTATTCTGCAATCGCACTACTGCTCAAAATCAAAATACCTGCGTATCCTGATAGTTGAATGTATCAATAATATACACACGTAAACCATCCGAACTTCTGACCATGCCTAAGGTCATTTTTAACCCGAATATTCCCACCGCTTAAACCAGACATGAAACATTCTGAGAGCTTGAATACTTCCCCACGTCTACCAACATGGCCATTCCACTGGACAAATGCCACAAGACGTGGCAGTGAAATAGCCATGCTCCCGGATTATCAGCCCGAAATCTCAAAACCGCATACGCACGGCTAGGAATATAGATGTTATCTCGCAACATCGCTAGCGAGAAGTCCATTCCGTCGGTGTCGGGGTAAGCATCTGGGTCAGAGCCGGGAGGAGACGAGTCGGAGAAGGGATTGTAGGAGCCCCAGCCGATTGGACCCTTATACACAGTAAGAATGTAAAAATGGTGGCCATGCTGGAATTTGCAGTTTTGTTAGCATATTGTACAAGTTGAAGAGTAACATCTACCCACTAAATGGAAAGGGTGGCCTGTGTCATCCAGATTGTTCACGACCAAGTCGACCCATATAGATTCTCTTTCTTGTTCATCGTTGCCTACGACCAATGCAAGCTGCTTTTTATCCCATTGCTCCCGTGGAAGCCCATTCAATGGAACGGGAGGGTTTTGTTGAGGTGCCCATGAGGTGTGGTTGAAGTAACCATACGGCACGTTATGGTTGATGGCGAATTTCTGTGTTTTGACATATACAATCTCGGTAGTATTTGCATGACTCGGGAGCAAGGATAAGATGTCGACAGGGGAAGGGATATTTTGTATGTCTAGATGAGAGTTTGGCTTTTCATTTTTGGTCGTTAGTTGTGCCTCTGAGGCGTCCCCGGCGTTAATGAGAAAAGTCTGATTGGGCGTGAGTGCCGGATTGGGGAATTTCATGCATCTTACTCAGTAAGTCTTGTCGCCTTGCGATAAAAAGAATAACAACTTACTCTGAATCCATCTCAATGTTCAAAGCGGACATCTCTGTGTCACTTGGAACGCGCATTAGGAGATCCATGCGCTGACCCGGGTACAAGATTCCAACCGAATTGGCCTCTTCTCTATCTGCAACTTTCATGCTGTCCACCGCAATGACAGAAAGAGACTGTGTAGGCGAGGTCACGGTAAATCCAACTAGCGATCTGAATACTTTAGTCCACAAGGAAGACCAGTGTATGCTACTTGAATGCTCACCCTGTATTTACCACACGTAGGCGTTGCACAACATTGGCATTTGCGTGTAGATATGTCAAATCGGAAGATTTCTCAACACAATCAACTGGTCGGGCAGGGACTGCCTTAGAGCAATTGTAATGGCCATCTCCATTAATTAATAACGAGTCAGGAGCCGGCTACAGTATGTCAGTCAATCATCCCGGCCTAGGTTGACAGAGAGCGACGTACATCATTGCCAAAAGACCCTGCACGCATGTACCATGACATGACTTCAACTGCAGGCCGATGATACCAGTCGCCAATCAAAAGTAAGAAATCATTGCTGTATGAAGAAGGATTCGCGAGCAATCCACGCTCTACGAACTTGGATGCTGATTCGTGGACAACCAAGCCTCCGTACAGCCCATCGGCTCTTGCGAGCCCAGAGTGACCATGGTACCAAAAGGTCCCATGTTGATGATCTGGGATAGTGAAGTTATAAGTATAGGACGTTCCGGGTGGAATACCACACTGTGTAACCCCAACAACGCCATCCATTCGATCTGGATCATATGTCAGACAAAAGACTAGCAACAGCATGCGGAGAAGGTGCATCAATACTATCAATATGTAGACCATGCCAATGGATTGAGACTTGCTCTTGAATATGATTCGTGACATTGACGATTAGAGTGTCTCCTGGACGAGCCTCGATAGTTGGTCCCGGGAAGAGGCCTGCCAGTAATCAACACGAGGTCACTCAATAGCATGGGAATAGTCGATACCGTTGATAAGATGCACTGTTTTGAGTACCCCATCTGGCCTAATATCTTTAGAGCTCAGAGTCCAGTCCAAATGCTGGGTTTCAGGATCTCGATAGGCATGGTCCTCTGCATGGAGCTCTATTCCCGTGGTATGGGTTCCCGCAGAAGGGGAATCAGCCCCGTGATGAATGCTGAAGATATCCACCGAGATGGCTGCTTTTAGTAAATCTGGCGTGCTCCACTGACACCAGAAAACAAATAAAACAAACAGGCATGTAATTACTGGAAATAGCGTCATGCAGAATAAGTTGACGTTTGTGGACAATACATGTTGACGGGATTTAGTCCCGCTGCGCTCGTCTGTGGCATTAAGCTTTCTTCGACGATTAAAAAGCTGCTCCATCCTTGGTTTCAGATCGCGGGCATGAAGTGATTCTCCGAAGGCCCGAAGACTCATCACGTTTGGTTAAATGCACCTAGCTACAACTCGGCTGGGTGCAAGTTCCTGATTACAGAGTGGGGTAGGTCAAAGGAGGCGATGCAACTCAGTATCACGTTCCTCCGGATTTGACGCTTGACTGAAATCCTGTTTGATGTTTTTGACTTCTCGTGGACATCGGCGCCGCTCCGTGAAGTCCGATCGGAGACGGATTGTCCTGCCAATGAACTAAGAGAGTTCCCGCACGTTTAGACGGCTTCTCCACTCATATCATGCAACGCGGCTGTGGCCGACCAACGGCGGAAGAATGGCAAATCATTTGTTTATCATGAGTTGAGAAAGATCGACAGTTCCTGAAATGTGTTCCTGTCTTTCCCTCGGATGGTCCCCACGTGCGACCGAAATGGATGCAGCCGAGATTAACCCCTTGTTAGCCCCCTTCCTAGAGGCTGGAAGCTCACATCGTGTGAATAATCTGGCGCATCCTATTAGCTAGTTCAGATCGGGCTTCCCCCCGGTTACATTGCAGTATACTACCGACAGTGTCATCTACATTCACGGTCGCACGGATCGGAGCTTTGTTGAAGCGACGCAGTAAGAGACGCGCATATAATTACCGAGGTCCTGCAACTTGGGACAACAGTGACTATGTCTCGTAGGCTACTATTTGCCAATATGAGTACTCTATTGAGCTCTGCCTTATTGCTCCTCCTTGCAGCCCGACCGGCGTTTGCTGGATCGTTGAAGGATATCGAGCATGTGGTGATTTTCATGCAGGAAAACCGATCATGGAACAACGTAAGTCAGCTTTTACAGCGTAAAGTAGAGATCTGCTAATGGAAAACAGTATTTTGGAACTATGGCCGGTGTTCGCGGCTTCAACGACCCGAACGTGCAAGTGAACGCCGATGGCCTGGATGTTTATCACCAGTATGTATTGCTAGCGAATTGCAAAACATTTGAGACTGACTTATCAATAGGCTTGTTGATTCCTCAATGTCTACGAAGACAAAAACCCTTCTACCTTGGTACCTGGGTTACCAAGGTGGATCCACAGTCGATGCCATGCAGTGCATGACTGCTGGATCTAACGGCTATGAGGACAACCAGGCCGCTATCAATAGTGATCTGAACAACATGTGGGCGCGTAACAACACTCCCTGGAGCTGGGGGTATCTGAAGAGAAGTGATATCCCAGTTCATTTTGGCATTGCTGAGGGCTGGACTGCCGGAGATATGTATCAGGTCGGACCTTTTCATTCGTCATCTACAGCAAGGATATGCTGACCGGTTTTGTAGGAATCTCAAGTCACCTCGACCAACCCCAACCGTGTCACTTTGGTCAGTGGCTCCATCAATGTCCCAGGAGGGCCTCAGAGCCCTGACCAAGGCGGCCCTTACTTGGACAACAATGAAACTCCTGGCTGTGAGGACAATGAAATTAACTGCTACCCTCTGAAATGGAAAACTATCTACGATATCTATGAAGCCGCCGGTGTCTCGTGGCAGGTATGGCAAGACTCGGACAACTTCGACGATAATCCTCTAGCCTGGTTTGAACAGTTCCAGAACGCCTCCTCCGACTCCCCTCTTGCCAAGAAGGGTCTTTCTTACGTTGGCCTGAAGAGCTTTTATGAGTCTGCTGCTAACGGAACTCTCCCGGAAGTCAGCTTCATCGTCGGCCCTGCCGAGCTCTCCGAGCACCCCCCTTACATGCCCAAGGATGGTGCGTGGCTTCAGAAGCAAGTCGTTGATGCCGTGACCAGCAGCCCTAAGTACAATTCCACTTTGTTGATGATAAGTTACGACGAGTCTGGCGGTTGGGGAGATCACGTCGTCCCCTTCCACTCGCCTAAAGGCACTGCTGGTGAATGGATGGAAGATCCCTATGGCCTTTTCGGTGATATATACTCTGGTCCTGGTGTCCGGGTTCCTTTCTACATAGTCTCTCCTTGGACTCGTGGCGGTCGCGTTTTCACTGAGCGTGCGGATCACAATTCTCAGATTCTGTTCCTGGAGCAGTGGCTGGAGGCCCGCGGATACAAGAACGTTCAAACACCCGAGATGGCTAACTGGCGCCGTGAACACATGTCCAACCTCGTCAATGCTCTCGATCTAGATAATCCGGATCTAAGCTTGCCCACTATCCCGGAGGCCGAGACTCCTGATATGGCTCTGGGCAAGTACACTGGCACATCAAACTGCGAGGCCAAGTACCCCACCCAGCGTCCTACCGTGCCTTATGGAAACCAGAGCAACAAGACCAACACTTTGTTCTTTGAGGAGGGATACAAGGAGGTCATCGGTTATTTGACTGAGGGTCGATATTTGACCTTTGAGAGCTCCGCAGAGGCTCTCACCAACTCTGGAAACACTAGCAAAGTGAGCAGTACCCCCGCTAAAGCGGATCACAGCAGCAAGAACCAGCGCTGGGTGATTCACTATACTGCCGATGAGGAGAGCCAAATCTTTCATATTTCAAGTGCTTTGGACGGTAAGTTCATTGGTGCTAAGGGATCACTGGTGACCAGCCAAAGCAAGGCCGCAAACATCAAGATTACTTTTCTTGGAAAGAGTAAAGGTTATTCCATCGAGTACGAGAATGGACATGCTATTGGAAACCTTCAGAGCGGTTGCAGGATCTGGAGTGTTTCTTACAATTAAGCTAAGAAACATATTCTGGGTGCGCTTTGGGTTGACGTTGGCCAGAATAGTACTTAAATCAAAGTCACATTGGCAAGTAATGATATAAAATAGTCAACATATTTCATTGAAGACAATATTCTTATAATGCTATCTATACTATGGAGCTACTAGGTGAATAGAAATATAGAGTCCTCTAGGCTTTAGAATATCATTAACCTTTCACATGACTTACCTTGATCTTGTGCAGCTCTAACACAGCCTAGGCTACGATATACAGTAAATAGAACAGTAATAAGGACATGTGGGATTTTTGCAAATATTGCTGCTCGTTATGCGCTCGTTACGCACTGTTTCTAACCCTTAGTTTTGATGGTTCTAAGCTTATAAACTCCATTTTAGACCTAACGACATAATAGAACCAGACTCTAAAAGCCTAACCTATTGGGGTTATCTATTTAGTGCGAACTTCTTTAGTATAGGGAAATAAAAGTAGGTCAGGGTCCAAGGGATTTAATCTTCATGAGTAAAGAACTTACACTCTACCTTCGGGGGAAGCTTGTATTTTCATATATTTGGTAACACCCTCTATTTTATACTTGGAATGAAATTTAAATTATTCCCACCACTAGAATAGGTATTTATAGGGGTTTGAAGATAATAATTCTTTTTAAAAAGGGTACTAACCTTCCCCGCCTATAATATAATATAGTCAATATCTACTGTTATAGATCTAATAGGTTTTTTATTATCAGTAAGCGGCTCATGTAACGAAAAATCGTCAATAATGAGTTTTGTCTTTGGTCGAAGAATAGGAACATGCTGTCGTTGAATTTGCACACACTGGGAGTCGGGCCAGTTGTGGAAGATATTTCGGAAGTAGTATGTGTCGCCGACGACGGTCTGCGGGGTGAAGAAGTCGTGTGTCTGCGAAATCACCCGGTGATTGTCTCCTGTTGATGCTCTTCCTTTAGTCGTATATGACTGAGCATGTGCATGGGGAGCGACATCTTGCACCAAGAAGTGGAGGTGAGGTAGGCGTTCAGCAAGGCCGATACTGATTGTGCCGTTGCCGCCGCCGACATTAACGAATAATGATTCCGGAGCTAATGACGATAGATGGGAATTGTTGGGGATAAAGTCGAAGTCAATTCGGGCGGCCATTGCGCTCATGGCCAAGTTCCAGCGTTTTTCGCGAGCGGAATGATTTTGAAGCTCTTCATAGAGACCTAGTTGTTTACTATTTACGAGAGAGAAACCCTGGATTCAATCTCTCAATTATTTAACAAGAAATAACGTGATAAGATAGATGTACTGATTGATTTGCAGATTGTGATTCTCCATATTTGACCAGCGCGTCGACTGCCTAACTTATCCGCGATGTCAGCCAAGATTTACTCGAGAAGTCAACTCTACTTGAAGTTCCTCGATAGACTACACTGACCTTTACGGATGCTGGGAATTGTTCCTCATCTATAATACCGGGAAATGAGCGGATCCGTTCGTCTTCACGCAACAACTTCCATAGATTAAGATACCCAAACAGTGGCTAAACCATCACGTAATCCAGATTTACTGCATAATTTAGTGCAAAATGATATGTCAACTTCTTTTGCCTTTTTGGGTTATACAGGGTAACCCTTTGGGTCTTGGGTCGGGTTTCCCAGATGACAACTAGTGAGCATTACGGGCGCGCTGGCATCATGTCCGTTGCGGCCGGGGCTTATAGCTTTGCCGAGGTTGTTAGGACGTTCCGGAGAATTTTTGACTATCAGGCTACCCAGTGTAGCAGTTTTCTGCCAAGGCCTCCTCATTGTAATATACATCTGGATATCTGCATGCACTCGGCAAGTTTCACTGTTGGAGTTCCGATGGATGGTATAACAGCGGAAATGCCATCTACTTGAACTCGCTTTTACATTGTGTAGTTGATCATATCGCTATATAGAGTGCAGCATGACTTCAATAAAGTAAAAAGTCCATGTCAGCAGCATGCGTCGCATACATACCGGATAATGTCTGGCGTCCGAGACTTGCTCTTTCCGTTTTGGTGCTCACCCCTCGCTCCCGGAGCAAAACTGGGCAAGGCGCTAAACGCCCTGATCTGCTCAGGGAATTTGATATGATCAACATGTTAATCTAAAATTCTTACCAAGAGGGAGAAGAGACAGGACATGATGCGCTGCTTTACTCGCTGAGCTACCTGCGCAGTGAAGGTCTTCCTCGGCTGCACCAATAGGAACAGCATGACCCTCTTATAATCTTAGGGCCGCATCTGATCGACACACACGCTCTCAGGAATGCAGCCGGCAAATTCGGTATCGATGACATTGTAGATATCTTTTGCTAAGGCGGATATTACTGGGGTTTAAGACGCCATCTGCTTGTCCCAATGATGTGACCTGCTTTGTACGTTGATGAATGCTGATGAAATCGCCGTGAGTTCAACAATTGTCGTACTTATTAAAGTATATTCTTATATGGCGGCTGCCATCATCATCGTTCCAGAATTGAACAGGCATGACGGGAATTCTTTCGTGCAGACAATGAATAAACAGCAATTATGGGACAGGAGGGAGACGTTGCTGGTTACATTGCTACTTACGCGAAGCCGTCGCCAGCTTGTAAGTATTTTTTTTTAGTATTGTAATTGGGAGGCATTGTATGCTCGATCTCGGCGATGATGATGGTCATAAAGACGGCGATGGACGCAGATACAGATTCGGTCGAAATAAGCTTGCTCTACTATAATCTAACAAGGATCTTAGTAAATCGCATGTTTATGAGAAGAAGTTCATTCAATTCTGAGCACACAACGATGATGATCTTTGCTAACATCACGCTACATTGTGTAGCGGGAATAAGGATTCTTTAGGTCTGTCACATTATTTTCACCCAGCTCACGTCCCCGCTGCTCTTGCTCCTCCTTCGAGAGTTCACTTTCAGCAGCGAGGCGATCTCGTCGCTTGTTCATCCACACGTACCAAGATCTCCAGGCCAGAATATTGATGGTTGCGAGGGCAAAACAGACGGAGCAGGCAATAGTGCCGGAGACATATCGGGGAGCATCGTCTGTTTTGAAGACCTGAGCACCGGCCATGTTACCCATACAGTAAGCAATCAAGGTCATGGATGAGACAACAGTCTGCTTGGTCCTCCCAGCAACATTGGACGGAACTAGTACGCATATGCATTAGATTTCTGAGAAAACCTGTAGCTGGATCATGGACAAGGGGTCACCTACTTAGACTCCAGCCAAGAAAGATGGTAAGTGAGAAAACGACATTAATGATGTACATGCCCCATTTTAACCATTTGTATTGAGGCGTATCCGGGAGTAGGGACATCACCAAAAAACTAGCAAAGGGAATGATGCAACTCGCTATCATCACCCACATTCGTTGATTCTTCACTTTTCGTGTGTAGTATCCGACAGCCAGAAACGCGACAACATAGACAGCTGTGAGAATAAAAGTTATGAACCAGAATATTCGGTGAATATTGGAGCAGAATAAACACACCATTTCGTGGACAGCCATATAGCATGGACTCCCAGTCACTGAAACCAAATGTTTCATACATTAGGGAACCGAAAGTTGTGATTCCCCTGTTATTTTTGTCTTAGTGCTAGGTATCGAGAGCGGCAGTCACGGACTACTTACCCATTGGGAATGTTGACTAGAAAAGAAGTGGCGACGGAAAAGTATAGTTGAGGATCCTGAAATGTCTCAATCACTTGTGGCCATGACCATTCCCTTCCGGTCGTATCCGGAGCCATTTGGTTGTCAAATGTTCGTGCGGCGCTGTTCAAATTAGCATCACGTAGATGTAAGATATATAAGAGAGCAAAACTTACGCCATCCTTTTTTCGTTGTCATTCAACCATCGAACTTCATGTGGCGAACCAAGAAGAAAAAAGGCAGCGACCGCCCCAGCAAGTGTCAGAGATCCAAGGAACAGTGAAATGCAACGCCAAGCTGCAATCCTGCCGTATGCCTCGACATGTCTAGCAATTCCATATAGGATGAGGTTACACACAATTGAAAAGAACCCTTCAGACGATTGCCAAAAAAGCGATCTGTTAGCATGCTCTTCTGTGCGATACCGCATCCCGGTGAGGAGAAGAAACCCAGCTGAAATATTGCTTTCGAAGAAGCCTTGCAGGGCACGCAAGGCCATCATTTGTGACCAGCTTTGGGCTGCACTGATGCAAATGAGACAAATACCTATAATACACCATGAGTAGCTATCCCTTAATATTTCTGACTCGATCTTTCTTACCCCAGCTTGTCATGTAAATCGAAAGAATGCGGCCAGGGTTGAACCTCTGAAGCAGATACACTGAAGGGAATTCGCCAACAAGGTACGCCAGATAGAAGCTGATACAGTTTTAGTTCTCGTCCAAGTTCTAGGAATCATTTCCCCTACATCGTCGTCAGCCATTGGTATTGCTGGCCTTGCAGTGCCAAGTCGTTTTCCATTCCAAACAGCTAGGGTCAATTAGCCTATTACAACACCCTTTGACTGGATTTAACGGATCCTTACGGCTTGAATACTTGTGGAAGTCTTGTCGGTCTGCTGGATGCCATAGAAAAAGAACCTGCCAGATCAGAACTGGGCTGTAACATAAGGGGTGTCTGCACGAAACTCACATCATCGGGAGAAGGAAGCAGTCGATTTTTCTCGTCAAGCGCTTATACTCCTCCTTTGTGTAATCTATATCCTTTTCATGAGCCACAGCACTAAAAGATACCGGATATGCTGACATACCAGACGAAGAAATGATTTCGCCAGTCCCCATTTCTGTCACCGATTGGGTCTCGGCGTCGAGAGAGTAGACTTTGTCCATAGATCGTCTTTCCTGTTGGGAATTCTTTGTTGGTGGATCATTTGCCAAAGACCCAGCAACAAGGGTCATTTCATGAGGATTCGAAGACATGTTTGGATACACTGAGAAGGTATAGAAAGGCACTTCGTTTCCAAGGCAGCCGACTTCAAGTCACGATTTTCGGTTTAATATGAATCACAACTCTCATCAGTTATATCTTTATAGCTGCATGGCTTAGTTGTCTTCCGATAAGTGAGCCGATATGAAAATATATGAATATCCATAGGGTGTCCTTGTAAAATCCGAATTAGAGGTCACGGGAATCCGCGACGATCTTCAAATATAAGACGTCTAAAGCCGAGAGGGGTAGGACAGAGTTTGGAATAGTTCCATTTGAATGCAGGGGCAAAGACGAAACTAATGCACGACGCGTACGATCATGACTGGGAGTTCACTGGAGATAGGGGATTGGCTCTAGCGGTAATTGTCGCCTCTTGTTGATCGTTCTTATCTATTGTAGTGGGGAACCATGTCCCCCATATATCTTACAGAACCATACTAGTCACGCTCCGTTACAGGGTGGTATCAGAGATACCATTAATACTAGTTAGTATCAGTTACAGAAATTTACACTCTTACAACTCTCTCATCAGACCCCTACTAGTGGATTCTCGTCCTGGACGTATGCTGTGGGGGTTTGCTATGGTATTTGTTTGCACTGCTGAATCGACCCGTGCACCTATAGTGCACTGCCATCGAGTGTTCCCCTCTCCACTATGAACTCTAAATCGGTCAACTAATCTGAGGTCGAAAGAATCTGTCAATTACTTCCGGCTCTTGTGTGGCAGGAGAAAGTTCGTTATGGGAAGATTCCTGTCTAAAGTAGTATGCCATTGACAACGGTTATATAACAGTCATACGGACATGTTTAATTTACACGTGGGATACACTATCGCTGCTTTTCGTCAAGAAGGGAATTTCAGACCCCAATCGGCGGATAGCGAGGAACGCAGCCTACCCGCCGCAATTCGCCGATGTGGATCCATAGAGCATATCGGTCAGAGGCATTGGTACAGAAACTATCCCCCAGCTCCTATATATCGACAAGTATTCACGAGACCATAGCTCTAACTAGGTAGCTATCAGTCCCCTCTGTGTAATCATGTCAGATCGATCTTCACCACCGGTACCCGAGCCGACTACTCCGTTCTGGAGGACAGCCACTCACCCGCTGGACCGCCATCGCAGCACATCCGACCTGCCATCTAAATGTGATATTGTCATTGTTGGAGCAGGCTTTGCAGGGGCAGCCCTTGCACATTTTTTGTACAAAAGCAATCCTTCTCCCCCGTCAGTCGTGATTCTGGAAGCCAGAGAGGCATGCTCAGGAGCCACAGCACGCAATGGTAATTACCCATATCATGGATGTCACCCTTCTTTTTTATTTATTAGCTCATTTCAAAAATAGGTGGCCATTTGAAGCCTGATATATATTTCAATATCCCAAAGCATATAAAAAAATACGGCGCTCGCGCCGCAGCTGAGGTTGCTCAGTTTGAGACATCCCAGGTTCTAGCAGTCAAAGAACTTGTGGAACAAGAGAAGATCGAATGTGATTTTGTCCTCACCCGAGCTTGTGACGTATTTCTAGAAGAGAAGCTGGCCAAGGAGACTGAAGTCGCTTTTACTGATTTGGCTAAATCTGGAAAAGCGGATTTGAAAGACGTTCATTTTACACCCCGATGTGATGCAGAGCGGGTTTGTTACCCGGACCCTGTGCTTATATTCAATTATCTAATTTCTTTTCTCTCTTTAGATATCAGGTGTCAAGGGGGGCTTTGAACTGCTTCACATTCACTGCCGGTCATATCTGGCCTTACAAAATGGTGATGCACCTTCTGGAGGGCGTTGTTAAGAAAGGTGCAAACCTTCAGACTATGACACCGGTCACACATATCGCTGAGACCCCAGGTTCCGATGGGAAATGGCTAGTTACGACTGAAAGAGGGGGTATCAAGGCCTGCAAGGTGCTCCTAGCCACGAATGCATACTCATCTCACTTGGCACCACAGTTCACAAATCACATTATTCCTGTCCGCGGAATATGCAGTCGCATTGTCGTGCCTGAAAACAAAGTTGCCACTTTTTTGCCTCAGACATACAGTATCCGCCATGGTGATGCGATGTATGACTATCTTATCCCACGCCCGGACGGCAGCATTATAGTTGGAGGTGCAAAGCCGCCGTTCTGGTCAGACAGTTCCCATTGGTATGGCGTGACTGATGATAGCAAACTCATCGAGCCAGCCAAATCATGGTTCGATGGGCTCATGCAAAGAACCTTTATTGGGTGGGAGAACAGTGGTGCTTATACTGATAGAGTCTGGACAGGGAGTATGTTACCTCTTTACTTCTGGATGATTGGCAACCGAGGAAACTAATTTGAATTCAGTCATGGGATATAGTTCTGATTTCATGCCATATGTCGGTGAAGTGCCTGGCAAACAAAACCAAATGATCTTGGCAGGCTTCTCGGGCCATGGTATGCCATTGATTCTTCTTTGTGCCAAGGCTATTGCAGAAATGGTACGCAATGGAACGCCATTCGAAGATACGGGAGTTCCTTCAGTGTTTCGAGTGACTGAAGAGAGACTCACAAGCACCAGAAATGAGGTCTTGGAGGAAATTCAGAAACAAGACGCACGAAGCAGACTCTAGGTATCTTGTCCGGCCTGCAGCATTATTCGCCCGTCTAGCTTCTAGATATTACGATCTTCATTTTGACAGTAGAATTCATGCATTCTAAATGATCTCACAGCTAGCTAGCAGCCGAAGTAGCAATTATTCTATCTGCCATCGAAGGGAGATCATCTGCCATTACATCCATGTCTCCAAAAATATCCGAGCATGTTTCCTTCTCCCACACTGATACCCAAGCACCATTGAAGCTAAGTGTTCTCAGTTAGTATTAAACTCAAGACGACAAGAATATGAAGCTATAACCTACCCACGACGGCGTGCAGCAGCGGCATCCCACATATGAGCCGCTGCAAACCATGTCTCCAGACCCTCAGGATTAAACTTGTCGAGAATATACTGATAAGATGAGGGGTCTGGCTTGCCAATCCCAATAGTGTCGCATGAGACGAAATTATCAGCGGGCATCTCCACTCCGCCCTTGGCAAGGTATCCTGCGACGCGCGGCGTATCTCCAGCCGTCAAGGCCCAGACAGTAAACCCCGCAGCGCGAAGTCGAGAAAAGCACTCTGCGATACCGGGGCGGGGTTCCAAGGCACGGTACGAGGCCAACAGACATTCTCGATCTTCATCGTTGGCGAATTTCCGCGGCTCTGTAATACCAGCTTGCCACAACGTCCGATAGAAGATTGATCGGAAGACGTCAAAGAATTTCACATATTGACCTGAAAGACTCAGATACGTGTACTCCCGCTCTCCGGCTTCCATCCATGCGTATCCAAACAAACGGGATCCAATATCATTGGCCCGAAGTTGTACACCCATTCGAGCCTCAATCGCATCATAGAAAGCGTCGTAAGAAACGCATGTTCCTGGGTGTGAGTCAGCCTACTGCACTGGTCCTTTTGCGTAACGTGCACGAGTTCTGATCCTCACCGACGACGTCAAATACGACATGCTTGTTCTGAGTCGCCATGGCAGCTTATTGTCGATGATGCACTGTTGTATGTCAATAATTGAGTGAAACCTTTGTTCGGTTTAATAGGTTCGAGGAAATGTAACAGTGCGTCATACAGCCATTGTTCGTATGCGGGGATTTATTACCTATCGGTGGTATGCGCGAGGGGAGCGGAAATTAACGGCGAAAGCCGACAGTAGATAAGGCGCAGTTGTAACAGATAGAACGTGTCCGCATAAAATGCACCTGCCCAAATATGGTCAACGGATAGAAGCGACGCGCCGGCTAGGATAACTTCTGTAATGCTTCAAATTGTCCCTCTTGATTTGTTAGAAGCAGTATAACCTTGCCTAGATATTCTATAGGCAAGCCTCACCATGACCCAGTTCACTCTGCACACCTCCTCATTATTTGATCCAAAGATCAAACAATTTTGCAAAAATGTCTCTGTCACAGTGGACTCATCTACAGGACTAATTGTTCAAGTTTTTGAGCGCGATGAAGAAGAACAGTCATTTTCGACAATCATGAAGCATGGAGATATTGACCTGCGTGGAAAATACGTTCTTCCTGGCCTAGTCGATGCCCATACTCATGTTTTTCTGCATTCATATGAGTAGGTTATAAGGCGACAATATCTAAATACAGACGAGAATTGATCTTTTGTAATCTAGTGAGACTGGAGCGCTCCAGCAAAAGCGAGATGAAAGCATCGTTGAACGGGTGGTGAGAGGCATCAATCACTGCCGGGCCGGACTCTTGGCTGGATATACGACTTACAGGTAAATGTTTGCACAAACGAAACAAAAGGGTTTGAGAGCTAACTCTTCAACAAGGGATCTCGGCTCAGAAGGGATGCAAGAGTTTGATGCGAACTTGAGGGATGCTATTGCTCGGGGGCTAGCTCCTGGGTCTCGTCTGTTTGTTGCCACGAAAGTGATTGCCAGTACT
This sequence comes from Penicillium longicatenatum, assembly GCF_028827895.1. Taxonomy (NCBI): domain Eukaryota; kingdom Fungi; phylum Ascomycota; class Eurotiomycetes; order Eurotiales; family Aspergillaceae; genus Penicillium; species Penicillium longicatenatum. Next base: position 22,587 of record NW_026643121.1, on the reverse strand, counting down.
GGGTCTTTCGAGTGCCGTACGGAAAATGCCGCTGGAGGACACTGTTTGCCCTCAACTGCGGATGCGGTAGATGGGAAAGAAGCATGTCGTCAGGCGGTCCGACGACGGATTGCAGCCGGTGCAGATATCATCAAATGTTTTGCCGACTACAGACGAAGAATCATGCGATCTCCTCCTGCACAGCAGCACCCTTATATTCCTAGCGTCCTACATCCTCCTAGAGAGCCAAACCCGGATTATATGGTTTTCTCTCAAGAGGAGATGAACATGATTGTATCTGAGGCTGCTTTGGCCCGATGTCCGGTTTCTGCTCATTGTTGTACATTAGAGGGGGCATTAGCAGCAGTTGAGGCAGGAGTCAACTCCATTGAGCATGGATATTTCACTACCGATGAAATGTTCCAGCAAATGGTGAAGAAAAAGGTCATACTAGTTCCCACGCTGGCTGTAGCTGAAAAGCTTCATTCGAAACGGTTTGATCAGATTCTTAGTCAAGTGAAACGTGCTCACGAGCTTGGTGTTCGAATTGCCTGCGGAGATGACACAGGTACATACCCACATGGAGAGAATGTTCGGGAGCTAGAGTTAATGATCCAGGCTGGCATTCCTGTGGCTGATGTTTTGGAAGCATGTACGATCGGGGGCTGGGAAACATGTGGCGGAGACCTTTGTGGTCGTCGCTTTGGATGGTTTGAAGAAGGTTTACAGGCAGATATTATTGCTCTAGAAGAGAACCCTGAAAGTTCGACGACCGCCTTACGGAAGGTGGACTTTGTTATGAAGGATGCTCGGATTTATAAGCTTAATGGAAAGCCTTGTGAGATGTGTTAGGCCCGACCTTAGGCTGCAATTTACAATAGGGACAGAAATCTGACTGCTAAGGAGACGATCACTCTATTTTTGTTTATTACCTAGAAGAATTACAGTAAGCAGAAGGGATCAGATACTCAGCCCACAAAGAAGCAGGAGTGGGGATCCAATTGGAGTGTGTGGCTAGTTCATCTCTAAAATAGAAAATAAACGAAGGAACAGAGTGCCGCAATAGCAGAATATAACATGCAGAGAGGCCTCTCCTTGATTGTATTGAAACGCAATGAGCCTATTCAAAAGCTGCAGACTGCTCCTGCGATCTATCAAAATATCTTTTCAAGCTCGACTCGTCCCGGGGTGTGAATCGCACTTCGAAGTCCGAAGGAATGGCATTTGAAGCAGTCGGATCTTTCTTGTAATTAATGTAGTGGGTATTCACAGGAAATTCCTTGCTCTCGGTCATTTTGAATGAGATTATCAAGCGCAAGAGACTGGAATACAGAACCCGATTGGCAAAATTGACGGCGGTGCACATGCGAGAACCAGCGCCATACGCAAAATGATATGGGGGCGCGATATTGCACGTTTTGTCTGTCCAACGTTCTGGACGGAATTGATCCGCGTCCTCGCCATAAGTCAATTTGTCTGATAACCCAGATGTTAGTATAGGCAGCTAGCGTTCTTTCTAACTATGGATGCATATTCTTACCGCGGTTGACAGCTTGTGCATTTACATAGACAAGGACGCCCTTGGGAATGTGAGCACCTTGACAAGTAAAGTCTTTGTATGTCTGTCGTGCAGGGAGAAGCTTGAGAGGAGGATAAAACCTCAAAGCTTCTTTCACAAGGGCGGAAACGTATTCACACTTTTCCTCGGTTAAACAGTGCTCGATTGCTTCCTCAAGGGTGTTGTACACATCCAATATGCTGCTGTATGCTTTGTTCTGGATTCCTTGGCCTTCTGGAGTGGACAGAAAACCAACAGTGATGATTGCAGTCGAAAAGATCGTCTCGAAACCTCCTGACATGAGTCCGCTGAGTATAGTTTTGATATCAACTAACAAAATTAGCTTTCTGTCGTAATAGAGACACTGAAGGATTGTACATACGCTGAGTCAGGCCTTCCTGATTGTCAGTTAACAACATCTCGGACACGCATTTCTTCGACCCATTTCGCAGAGGCAAAGAGTTCCGGACATTGTCCAGCATGGATGACAGCCATGTGTCTCGACGCTGTCGAACTTCAACAGCGGCGGCAGTTCGTTCGTTGAGCTGATACCTCAGATGAGGGATAAAATCTTGAGGATTTGAATTGGTAGACCGAAAACTGTTTTGCTTCAGTAAAGATTAGGAGTAATTTTCGTTGATGTCGGTTTCTGACCTCGCAATTGTACTAGCATCCGATAGAATCTGGAGAAGCAGAGGATCCGTAACCGAAGAGAACCGTGTTCCATAGCAAAACATCATCATCGCATTTAGTGCGAGTCGCTTCTGATAGATATGAGGCATAATATTGACCGTCCCATTTTTGCTGTCATTATATAGCCCCAAGACCATTGAACCCACCTCTACATCCAACATCTGCCGTAGCTTCTGAATTGATGGACCCGTGGTGAATGAGCCCACGACACGCCGTTGCTTTTTAGTTCTCTCATCCCAAGGACTTGTTCCAATAGTTGCAGCTTGATGAACTCTTAGTTTTGCTTATTCTGTCGATCGAGAAAGCTTATACTTACCTGAAGTTGCGGATACAACCCCGTGAAAGGTATAAAATCGGGGGCGATCCAGAGTTGCGGACTGGTTTTTGACCATCCATTCCCGGGCCGCATCGAAGGTGTTAACAAATATTGCTCTTCGCCGTCCTAATCTGGCCTGGAACACGGGAAATCCATACTGTGATGCCCATTTTTCTGCCGTTGTCGCATGGTCATTCCCTAGCTGGTAGAGATGCCCCGCCAGAAAATTACCGCCCGGGATTTCAGGAATACCCTTGATTTTGGGGATATCAACATAGAGAAATCGGAAACAGATCGCTAAAATTATGAGAAGAAATGTGGAAACAGCCATTGTCACCTTAACACAGCCTGTCGCCATGCGAGATTCGAGAGGAAGATCCATAGTGGACGAATCAGTCTCTCTGGTCCTGACTTTCCAAACGAAGAAGAGATACCGATGCAATAAAACCAACAACAGAGGCTTGGTTTGAGAGGCATCTTAGTTTCGGCCAGTGATAAGCTGTACCTGGCTGAGAGTGCTCCGGAGCCACGCATATACGTCGGCGGATCGCGTCGGTCGAGGGCGAATACCCGGAGAGATGCGAGCAATCACCACCCTAATACATCCGTACTACGTCGCAACGATTAAACCACAGGTTGAAATCAACATAGTGAACAGCATAGTGAACCAAAAAAAAATTAAAGTACCGATCACTTACTACATATGTTTATTCTATTTTTTTTCCGTTCAAGTATTAAATTTTTACAAATCCCCAAGCAGTAAGCAGTCACCATGTGGGAAAACTTACAAGCAAGTTCTCTCTACGATATCACCGATCGATGGACGGTAGTCACTGGTGCAGGTTAGATGCTACATCAATGCCTGTGGATATTTTGAGTTGACCATTGTTTAGCTAGCGGCATCGGTCGCATGCTGGCGCGAGGTTGCACCGTCAATGGAGCCAACACAATTCTCATTGACATCAACGAGCAAACTCTTTTAGAAGTTGCGAATGAGTTGAAAACACTTTCCTCTCATTCAAGCTCCAATTCCCCAGAGATCCTCACGTTCGTCTCAAATAACGTAATCTGTTTTTCCAACGCTGATTACTTAGGATTTGCGGCGACCTTTCCTCCGAGAATGGAGTTAAGTTAGTCGTAGACAAAATTAAGAACATGCGAAGCTCGATCGATGCATTGATTCATTGCGCCGGTATTCGATACATGAATGAAATTACTTACACACCTGGGGATGGTTTGAGCAACCTTGAAGCTGCAACCTTGTCCGCATCTTATCAAGGCTGGGAGCACACATTTCGATTAAATGTACTCGCACCTTATTACCTGACTGCTGATCTGATTGGGCTTCTCGGAGTAGCAGCTTCGAAAGGCGAAGGAAGAGGCTGCGTGATAGTCTTCAGCAGCCCGGCCAGTGTGCATAATCATCAATTTGTGCCTTCCTATCAAACATCGAAGGCGGCCGTTGATCACTTAGTGAGAATAATGGCGACTGAATTTGCAGACTTCTACAGTATGTTTGAGAACATCCTCCTTTTTGATTTTATACGTGTAGCTCACATGATCAACAGTTCGCGTGAACGCTATTTCTCCTGGGATCGTCCCCTCAGGAATGACGACTACTGATGCGAATTCAAACCTTCACCTGGCAGAGCAGGCTCCAGCAAGAAGAGCAGGGAATGAGCAGGATATGGTTGGTACCACTTTATGGCTGATGAGCAAGGCCAGTAGTTTTATGGATGGGAAAGTTATTCGTGCAGAGGGAGGGCGGCTGTTGATTCTGAAAGGTGTCACATCTAATTCCGATTAAGCATTAAGAGGTTCCAGACCAAAACATATGTAAGGACGCGTGGGCTTGTTGGCTTGTTGGCTTGTGAGTAGTTAAACCTATGGGCCTGATGCAGACGGTCCCCTTTCCTTTTTGTTTTCCTTCTGTTATCACACCTTTTCTTAGCGTGAGGTCTGGCAGTCATTTCTCTCATTTCCTCGCTGCATACGGGCCTAACAGCACACCCATATGACAACGTGTATACAGAGCGAGCTACATCGCGCGTATAAAACATCATCTTTAACAGAATATTTCACAGTGGAAGATCAGCAAGTATCCAAAATCCCACCGTACTTCTCAAAATAAAAGACTCAAGGGCCATGCAAAGTGACGCGAGTCTAGAGAGCCATCAGGCTGGTAACGTAGGCATGGATTGAATCTTCAAGTGGAGCAGGTCTGTGGTACTCCCCCACACCTGAAGATAGCTATGACCACCCTTCCAGTGTGGCGCAAAAAAGGAAATAACTTCGGTGCATTTCATCAGATCTCTCATGTGTGACTGAGGGGATGTCCATTGTTTTGCAATACTTGCTGCAATTGAGCAACCTGAGACCAGAGCCCTGGAACTCGCGACAAGTGGCGGGATAAAGCTGTCGCTTGTCATGGATTCTTGGTATGTGCTTGATATAAGCTGGGAGGCTGATTCAATAATTTTGTGTCTCAATGAAATCATTCCTTTGCTGAAAGTTTCATCGGCTTCTTGGAAACAAAAAAGACACGGTCGGTGTTTAATGCACAATGGGAAAAATAACATCCACGTCTCTTTGACGACTGGATCTTGCTCGGCAAAGATCTCCAATTTCTCCATCAATGAAGACACCTCACCGACAAACGGACAGATTTGAGGCTCGTATATTCCAGATCTACCATATAGTGCCTGAAACAACTGTTCATAGCAAAGAAGTGTGGCTTCATTGTCACTGATTTTAGACCATTTAGATCCGCTCAGCATTGTTGGCCGGCCAAAAGTCGTGCGAAGACACCTACAGTCCGTCAGTGATTCCGAAATATCCATATTATATACATCAATTCTTGCCATACTTCTGAATATCTCTCAGTGCAGACATGAGACGAGCCTCCATGCAGTTCAAAGAGCCATTTTGTTTGCAAGAATTTGTAGAAGAGATTGGAGAGCTTTGTTCGCTCAAAATTTGGGGTCTCCGGTGCCAGCCTAGCTGGAGGCAAGTCCGTGTAGCGAGATCAAGCAGCTCCCACATGGCTCCTCGGCTCGGATCTGCTAATTCAAATATCAACAATAGCAGGACAGTCGCCAGTGTTTCCCCATCTGCTGGCGATATAAGGGGCGTCACAAACTCATTTACCCAATCCCGACAGACCAGTGCACATGTCTTCCACTGCGGCGCCTTGTAGCTCTCACGAGCAGCAGCGACGGCGCATGCTATCAAGATATAGAACTTTGTTGGGTCCGGTAATTTATTGAGATTCATGCCATCATGTCGCAAGATATCCGAGGGTATGATATCATAGCAAGGTCTGATGCACTGATCATAACGTCCAAGAAGAAAGCGAATAATGCTAGGAGTCAGGATTGATCGGTCCCCGAACGCAAGCTCTGGAGGAGGCTCGGCGCCATTTTCGGCCTGAAGATTGTGTTTCACAACATCAGGCTGGGAAAGGACTTCAAATGTGATTCTCGTGATGAGCGGCGGGAGGGACGAGTCCGAATACATGTCTTTTCCCCGTCCAGGCATTAGTACATTCAAAGACGTGCCCTCTGCAGCCAAAAATGAGTTCCCGCCATTACTTTCGGGTGAAAGTCTTTTGTTATTCTCATTAGCCGCGTCTGTGGGAAAAATTGATACGACTTACCCTGAAAGACCATGCGGATGTAGTGCAAGCTGAGAGCTAAGCTCTTGAATACGATCGTTTAAGGATTTGATGTAACTGAGCAGCAATGAGCCATATCCAAGGCAACCACTATGTTCATCATGTAACCGACCTTCTAGGGACATCTGCTTCGAGAGCATGATCTCGAAAGGTGCACTCCATGTCACTTTTGGCACAATTTGCACATGCTGGCAGTAAAGAGTCACACTATGGCTGTCAGCGATGCTGAGTCACATAGCCAATTTTCAAGAGATAGAGAACCTTAATTCGGCGACTTCGACAACGTGTGCATGTTTGCAACATTTGTGGGGCGGCCATTAGGTCGAATTTGATCAAGAATCAAGTGAGGATTGCAGAAAGAGACCAGTCGAAATTTAGGTCATGGCGATAGATAGTTTCCACTAGTAACAAGGACTGTAATTGGAATACGGACTGGAAGCTTTTTTGGAGGAGGAGTGAACCCGGAGGAATTATTATAGAGTAAAATTCCCCGGGGAACCGGCCAAAGCCTATCGGGGCCAATCAAAAGACGAACTGTTATGCGGGGTCGGTCCAGCCAATCTCATGATTTGGCTAATTAAAAGATAACGATTTCACAGCTATTGGGGTTTTATCCCTTCCACTTTATATATTTTTTGATCTTAAATCTACATCATACATAGTGTAGTGGGGTGCGCCTACGCAGACAGGAATAGCAGTCTATCTGATGACTAAGGATATGATGTGATAACTAACGTATTTCACAATCGAGCGGAACACCCAGTCGGCCGGAACACCTCTAAACACATAGTAAAAGCAATGAGTTACAACTTAATATCTTGACAACGTAAGTCTGGGGGGCATTTTAATTATAGCCTAGTATTTTCAATATACTATTTAACCACTTTGGTGAGTTTAGGGAATGACCAAAGCTTGATGGGCACTCTGGTAGTAGAAATATATATTCTTGAGCTCCCTTCATAATTTTCGTGACCGACATAATCTAGCTTTTTAATTTCCTTGAAATTGATATTTTATGTTAAGAAGTCTTATCAATAGCTATCGATCGGTAATTGAATAGAATAAACTCATGGTTGGTGAGATCTAAAGTTGTGAATTATCGCTTTTACTATGTGTTTAGAGGTGTTCCGGCCAACCGGGTGTTCCGCTCGATTGTGAAATACGTTATAAAGCCAACCCCGCTCGCGGTAGAGTCAGACCATCTTCTTCCTTCATACCACCCCCTAGGTCTCCTCTCTTGTATATACTAATACCTCCGGACAGCGTACCTGGCTCGCGGACAGAAACGGCTCCTTTGACAATAGGTAGGACCTGACTCATCATGCAAAGATCTCACCGACGCTCGACGAAAGTATGCACTCGCTGCAGAAAACGCAAGACGAAGGTAGAAGCCCTTGATTATTTGACATGTTATTAGCTACTAATAAAAAGAAAGTGCGACTTCAAGCTTCCTGCCTGTACCTCTTGTAAGTTGGCGAATATGGTGTGTTTGGGTTTTGACCCTATTACTAGACAAGCAGTTCCAAGAAGGTAAGCTTCGGTCACCCTGGGTTTCCATAATATTGATTGAAACTGGATTTATTAAATATGTCAGCTTGGTAAAGTCTCTCGAGGCCCAATTGGCCGAATTAGAAGCCCGGATGTATGCATATCAAGCAGATTCCTCCAATCTGCCTTACCTGATGGCTTCAAAGATAGCCCAAGCAACGATCTCAGTGGGCATACCATGTCCAGGTTCATTTTTACATTCCAAGGTTTCCCCAGCGCTTTTCTTCCGTCCTTCTTGCCCGCCTCTTTCAGTTGTACGAGAAATAAAATACAACCCATCCGTGGATCACTCACCGCCTAATGCCAACAAGCCACCATTGAATACCCACACCCGATACAGTTCGGGCACACTCATTAATTTGAATAGTGTTCCATCCTCAGCGATTGCTCGCATGATACAAAACTATATTACTATTCACCTGCCTCAATACCCTTGTGTTTCTCAGTCGATGCTGGAGGATATCGTTCAACGAACCTGCCACGAGGAGCTGGGTGATACAAATTCGCTGTTGGCCTATGGGATCCCTGCAACTTCTGGTGTGGGGCATTTCGAATACTTCGTCCTTCTCATCGTTCTGGCACTGTCATCCATGACCCTGACCTGGAAAGATGATGATCAAGCACAGGCTGCTTCGGAATCATTCTACAACTCGGCCGTAAAGCACCTGCAGGCAATAATAAACTGCAGCGAGACCCAAGCCCTTCAAATATCGTTGCTCCTAGCTCATTATGCGAGTATGTGTCCCGACAGGGTGGACAATTGGACGTGCATCTCAAATGCTATTAGGATTGTGTTGAATATGGGCCTACACTTGGAATGTCCCAAAGGCCTTGATGAAGAGCAGGCGACCCAGCGGTCAAGCCTATTCTGGGTAGCATATGGGATGGAAAGATCTCTCTGTACGAATCTCAGACTTCCATTATCTTTTCCAGAAGAATCAATCGCGGCCAAGGTAAATATATTTTCAGACTACGTATTCTGCTGCCTTTGCTCATCATATTGGGTCCACAGTTTGATTTGCTGTCCAATGATCCACTCCAATCTTCCATGGACCCGGACCATATTATACCACAGTCATCAGCCAGCCATATATGTCGGTACCGCGCACTCGAAACCGAAGTTCACCGAGTTTTGCATCTGGAAGAAGACTTGCATAAGTTTGGCTGCACCAGCATCGAAAGCTGGATCGAAGATATTACAACGCGATTGAATAGTTGGTATGAGAGAGCTCAGCTCTATACCCCATACAACATGTTGGAGTTCAAAGGCGTTCAATTAAATCATCTCATCGCTCGAATCCATCGGCCTACGCCACGGTTGAGAACCCGCAGTGCGGAAGATCGGCAAATTGTGCTAGATGCGTCCTTGGTCCTTATCGAGGACTACCTTGGTCAAGATCGACGCCAACGACTGTTTTATCCTTGGCATGGGGTACACATTCTGTTCGAAACTACTATCATCGCACTAGAGGCATGCTGGTCGTCTCGAGATTGGCCTCAAGCAAAAGATCAAGTTATTAATATGCTGCAATTCTTCATCCCTCAGTGCATACAGCTACTGAGGAATATAGGCCAACGATGGAATGAAGCTTGTCTTTGCGCAGACCGGCTTGAACCTTTGATAGGAAAAATGAGTGCAGTCAGCATTCTCGATGATGCATCGATAACCGAAGAAATTGAAGGTCTTCTTTTCTCCGATGGGCCCCTTACATGGAATCGAGAACCTCTGGAAGATATCCCTTTCGACTTTGCGGATGACACGGATTTTTTCACAACCTTCTAGGGACTGGGCTCGAATTCTTCCAGTGGTGCCCAGAATGGGACATTATGCCATCTGAGCCCCTTCAGGGTTCCTAGATATTAATAATGGCGAGACTAAATATTCTAGCTCACTACTATCCTGTTTCTACCTATTCAATGTTCCTCTCGGTTATTTCTATTCCCCCCAAAGACCCTCACAACCTGACTTGAAATCCCTCATGCCGCTTCACGTTATCTACTTACAACCAATGGTGAATAGGTGTCCTAGGTCTCGCGCGGCCTGTGGGCAGGACTTGCCTACCCACCTCCCGAAAAAGGCGGATCTGGGCGGCCTTTAGAGGAAGATTAGTATAAAATTTTAGATCATCTATATCGGTTGCTAAGGAGTTTTAATAACAGGGAATTCCTTGTTTCGTTGTGCATAATCAAGACGGAAAGCGGCTTTGCCGTCAGTTAACGGCTATGTCCATACCACTGTTCTTCACGATAGAATCATCTAGATCAATAACAACTCTCTTCCCGGACACCGTTCCGTCTCGGAGCATATTTAGAGCGTCATTTATCACAACCAGCCCCCCCTTTTCTTGAACAATAAGGCCTGGGGGTTGTAGAACCTTGGCTTGAAGAAGACATTCCAACCAGCGCATGATGCTATCCCCAATGATTGGACATGAATGAAATAGCTTTATAGGAACAGTATGATAACATACTCGCAGGTGTTTACTCTTGGGAAGACCGGTCAAGCCCAGCAGGTGTGCCTGGGGTCTCTCGGGGCTGGTATTTAACGCATCCTGCAATATTGTGGCTGTTTCACAACCTACCATGTCCAGGGCGTATCTAAGTCGACCCCCGGTAACTCCTTGGATGACCTTGATCGCGCGGACAGTATCATACCGATCTACCAGCAGATGCGCCCCCGCCTCAAGCAATTGCTGGCCGTGGCGGGCAATGTCAGCCACGCAGACCACTTTCAATCCGCACTGCTTGGCAATCTGTAACATCATATACCCTGTTGTGGTCGAGGCTAAAGTGGATGACAGAGTTAGTTTACCTGCCATTTGCAACTCAAGGCTAGTGCAACCAACCTCCCCAAATTGCAATCCAATCTTCCGGCTGCACTCGCTGCGCTTTGTCCGCAACAGAGAAGCACTCCGCAATTATATCCTCTGGGATGTCTTTCTGGTTCATTTCATGCAGTATATGCAAGAGGTTTGGCCCTGGTGCGGCATGCAAGGTCGAAAAGTCAAGGCCAAAGCAGACACCCAGTGCAAGAGTCGCAGCAACAAACGCCACCCCGAGGGAGGCTCCCTGGTACATAGATATAGTTCGCGGGATTCTTGCGGCATTATAGTGCGCTGCCACCGCATACTCCTGAAAGGCTGCTTTGCGGATGTCGCGGTAATCTGTTGAGGGGACAAGAACAAGGTCGCCGGTCTTGATCCGAACTGTGAAATTTTGCGATGGGGAGGTCTGAACAACAACTCCGGCTAGGTCTCGTCCGAGCACCCAAGGTAAACTAGGGATGCCAAAATTAAACGCCCTAGGATGATGGTCAGCGTTGAGGTATCCTGCCAATATGGGTTTCATTCAACAGGGTACTGTACGGGGATTTCCAGTCAACAGGATTGAGTCCGATGGCGGCCACCTTGATCAACACCTCATCTTCACCTAGCAGCAAGGGAATAGGGTGATTGGTGACAAGTGTGTATGGTTCTTTGACCCTGTGCAGGACAAGAGCTTTTTGAAATTGACCGCTTGAATCTCGAAGGGATTCTGTTAATTCTTTATCCGTCGAATTTATTCCAAGGGGAGATGAATATCCAAGAGAAACTTGCACAGGCTCTTGCTGGCAGGAGGCCGATATTGCTGCGGTCATTGTGGTGAATTATCACTGACAAAACTACAATGAACATATTAGAAATCCTTTGCCTTCATTGTAAAGAGTGCCTCATTGACAGGCTACACGCGATAAGGAAACTGGACATTTCAGGCTGTCTAGTCATCCATAGGGTGCGGTCAGGGTCACTAAGCTGTGAAGGAGAAGAACTTACGGCTTGCGGCCGCTTTACACACGGTATAGCAGAATAAAGACTGATTACGTCTCAAACAGCCTGCAGAATATTGGGAGTACGCGGACAAAATAATGACCCCCGAAAGAAAAAGCAAACCGGCAGTGCGAGATATCTTAAGTGTCTAGGCCCAATAGCCATTACATGAGGTTGCTACTTTCCTGGTTAGGCTCTATATGCCTCGGCTATCAGTGCGAACGATTCCGTGATCCGGCCGAAGAAGCAATCCAAGCGGATGAGATCCGAGATAGATCCCAAATACTTACTTCCAGAATCCAAACTTCAACATCTTGGCAGCCCATCAAGATTCAAGTTAGCAATTAAACTTTAATCACAGAAGACGTGTCAAGCAGTTTTACAGCTTGCAGACCAGCCTTGCCAATATCGCCTGCTAAACTTGGTTCCTCAATCCGTTTCCAGAAACCGCAAGGATGGCAGAAAATTTACCAGCATCGAGCAATGGGCTTGGTTTCGTCAACAAGAAACGGATCATTTTGAATGCATTTGAGATGTCGACAGTCGGACACATGTCGCCTGGACAATGGAAGGTGCGAGCAAACGAACATTGAAAGATTAGGATCAACCTGACAATTAATTTTCTCAGGACCCAGAGGATAGATCTGCAACAAAGCGAACCTTGTATTATTGGATTAATCTGGCCCAGATTCTCGAGCGAGGAGACATCAACGCGCTGTTTCTGGCAGACACCTACGGGGGCCACGATACCTACGAAGGCTCGTTGGATAATTGTATCAGGCGCGCTGCACAATGGCCTGTAACCGATCCTTCCATTGTAAGCAACCTCTAGTTATCGTTTCTAACGTCCGTTGGGTATAATATATACTAATTCGATCGTGTGACATAGGCTATATCGGCCATGGCGGCTGTAACAAAAAACCTCGCCTTTGCCATCACCTACTCCACCTCCTTTGAGCCTCCTTTCTTGCTGGCGAAACGATTGTCGACCCTAGACCATCTAACGGCTGGCAGAGTGGGTTGGAATATTGTTACTGGCTGGAAGAAGGGTGCTTTCAAGGCAATCGGGTTGGATGAGCCAATGGACCATGATCGTCGCTACGCGCAGGCAGACGAATATGTCCGCGTACTGTACAAGTGGGTGTCAATCCAATCTGCCGCTGAAGCTTTCATGCGTTGAGGCTGACTATAATAGGCTTTGGGAAGGCTCCTGGGCAGATGACGCCCTTGTTCAAGACGCCTCGGCCGACATCTTCACGGATCCTGCCAAAGTTCGAACCATCAAGCACCAAGGAGAGTTCTATCACCTGGAGAGCAAACACATTGTTGATCCCAGTCCACAGCGGACACCACTTCTCTTTCAGGCGGGCACGTCACCGTAGGTATTACATTTGCTGTGATTGTAAAAAAAAGGGGTCTCCTCGCTGACAACAAACTCCCACAGGGCTGGCTCTCACTTCGGTGCCACTCACGCAGAAGGGATCTTTGTTGCCGCACATAGCGCGTCTGTTTTGGCTCCGCGTGTCGCCAAGATGCGCGAGCTGGCACAAAACGCCGGTCGCGACCCTCAGTCGCTCAAATTCTTTGCCAGTTTCACGCCATTCATCGGGGTCACCGAAGAAGAAGCAAAAGCCAAGTATGAGCGGGCGAAGAAGTACACCTCTACCATTGGCGGATTAGTGCTGTTTTCCGGCTGGACGGGCATCGACCTGTCCCAAGTGCCGCTGGATGAGGAGATTGACCCGATAAAGCACTCGGTGGCGGCACACAAGATCACTTCTACGGTCGAGATGCTGACTGCGCGCAGTCCAGATCTACCCTCACTGACCCCACGGCTGGTGGGCGAGATGGCTTCCATCGGGGGACTTGGACCGGTAGCGATTGGCACTGCGGCACAGGTCGCAGATGTGATGGAGGCGTGGATCAACGAGGCTGATATTGATGGGTTCAATCTAGCGTACGTGACAGCCCCCGGTACATTTGAAGATGTCGTCGATCTTCTTGTGCCGGAACTCCGGCGTCGTGGGCTCTATCCCGCGAAGGCTGAGACTGCGGACCCTTTGACGGCCAGAGAGAGACTCTTTGGCAAAGGCCATAGTAGACTTGGCCCAGACCACGTAGGTAGCAGGTACAAGTACGATGTCTACAAGGATCCCCCCTTTTCTTCGGCAGATTAGTCGGATACAGCAGAGGATGAGAATATGTGATCGATATATTGTATCGCGAGTTCGCACATCGTTCCATGATGGCGGCCAGACAATGCAACATTCTGGTTGATTATACCGTTGAGACTAGTCTACAGAATATCTCTATAAATCTAAATTCTACGAGACAAGATGTTTGCACGGCTAGGTCTGAGCTTGGCCTTGTTAAGAGAGACAGAGACAAATACTGGTCAGCCAGTTGCCGCTATAATTTGAACCTTACTAGGATATCTTTCCAGTTCTCTATGACTGAAAGTATTGGCTGAACTGGCCTTGAGATAATACGATAGTACTGATGGTAGCGACAGTGGTGAAGTGAAGTGAGACAGCTACGTACAGAGTAGGGGTTGGACGGTCCGTAGTGTCCATGACCACAGATGGTCTTAATCATTTGATTGATGTTGATGTCGCTGTGAACGATATGACGAAAACTCTATTTCCTATCTATTTTTCTCCCAACTAGCGCTTCGATGCTTATCTTTGTTGATCGGCTCGGAACTCGGCCCGGGGGGACCCAGACACCAGTCGCTCCAGTGTGCCTTCCGAAAACATGACAGGGAAATCATAATTCTGCCAAATTGCTAGAAATTTGAGCTCTGTCTTATCAAGAACTTGGAATGTGGAATTCATGAGGACGGGAGCAGATAAATAAGTACTCGTCCTCCTTCGTCAATCAATCAAGCTCCATACCCACAATACCCACAATTATGACAGACACAAAGCCTCTGCCTAAGAATGAAGTCAAGCAGGAAGTTGAGGAGGGGACTGGTATCTCCTGGACAGCAGAAGATGAGCTATCTCTTCGATGGAAGATCGATCTCCGTGTCTTCCCCGTCCTCATTGTCTTGTTCATTCTCAATTTTATGGACCGCAATAACTTCGCCAATGCCCGCCTCAAAGGTCTCCAAAACGATCTCAAAATGAGCGATGTGGAATACCAGACTTGCATATCAATCCTCCTGGTCGGCTATGTCATTTGTCAAGTCCCTTCCAATATGATCCTGAACATTTTAAGTCGACCGAGTCGGTATCTGTGCGCCTGCGCCGCCACATGGGGAGTGATTTCGGCTGCCACGGGCTCTGTTCAAAATCCCACGGGAGCGATTATGTGTCGTTTCTTCCTCGGATGCGTCGAAGCATCGCTGTTTCCCGGAAGCATCTACTTCCTTTCACGCTGGTATACCAGGAGAGAGATGCAACTGCGAGTAACGCTCCTTAATGTTGGCAATCTGTTGGCACAAGCCTTTGGTGGGCTCATTGCGGCAGGTATTCTCGGCACGATGGATGGTACCGCTGGTATCCGTGCCTGGCGATGGTTGTTCATTTTGGAAGGAGTCATCACCATTACTTGTGCAGCAGTAGCGGCTTTTATCCTACCTGATTATCCATCCACCACTTCTTGGCTATCGGCTAGGGAGAAGCTGATTTGCCAAAACAGACTTGACTGTGACTTGGGCGGCCCGGACACGACCAACGACGATCCCACAATCACTACCGCGTTGCACGGGCTGAAGCAGGCAGTGACTGATCCCAAGGTTTGGCTGCTTGGCCATGCGTACCACTGTACGATCATGGCATCGTCTGTATGTGCTTCTGTCCTTTTCCTCATTCCCTCCCTTTTAGCTTCTATCCGGCTTATTTGTTGGTATAGTTCAGTTATTTCTTCCCTACAATCACCCAATCCCTTGGCTACGGGACTACAACCACCCTGCTTCTCACAGCTCCACCTTGGATCTGGTCTGCTATGATTTCGCTACCCAACGCATGGCATGCTGATCGGGTAGGCGAGAGATTCTTCCATTATCTTGGCCCAGCTGTGGCGTGTATGACCGGATACATTGTTGCGATGACGACAACGGCCACCGCTCCCCGATATATCTCCATGTTTTTGATGACCAGTAAGTGATCTGATCTACTACAAACCACCACCTCTGTCTCTGACCCTACTTCTAGTGGGGTATTCATGTGGATTTGTCATGCTAGGATGGATATCTAGCACCATTCCACGCTCACCAGCCAAGCGCGCTGCGGCGATCGCAATCATCAATGCTATGGGCAACATCGGTAGTATTCCGGGCTCGTATATTTTTCCTTCTAACTATGGGCCGTACTATGTCAAGTCTTTTGGTGCCGAGCTTGCGATTCTCGCATTTGCTTGCTTGTGTGCCTTGGCCCTTCGTATGTATTTGGCACGTCTCAACAGCAAGCTCGACCAAGAGGAGAGGGAGCATGTTTCCCACATTGACTCCGTGGAGTACCAGCACGTGAAGTCCTTTCGCTATATATATTGAGAGGAGTTGCAGCTAACTGACTTACTCAAATGGGATATACGATTGGTGCGATGCGTTGAGTTGGCGGTATTAATTTCTTATGCTACTTTCATATTCAACTCGTTCTAAATTGCACTCAATATTCCAGAATTGTACGAGCATTCCCTCAAATCTAGGAGCTTTTTGCTCAATTGAACCTATTCTAAATTGCACCCAATGGCTCAGAATTGTATGAGTGTATTCCCGACTCTCTAGCGATATTTTCTGCAATTATTCAATCTATTCTAGATTGCACTTAACAGTTCAGAATTGTATGGGCATTTCCTCAACACTCTAGCTATTTTTCTCAATATCTCGCAGATGGTAAGCAAACATGCCATTTGAAGGAACACTGTTTCTGTCGATCATCTTCTGCGCTGCTTCCAACCCGGAGACTGGGACTTGCCACTCCTGTCGGTTAAGACTACCCGGAATTGAGAACGGAGAGGGTAGATAGTCGGGCAGGATGCCCAACTGCCTGAGCACTGTTCCTTGATCCCACGCGATATGTTCATGGTACAACCGATCACCGCGGATATTGACAATGGCTGTGAAGGGAATACGGAGTGCTCGGCCAGTTGGAGGCATCCCGGGCAGGCTGCAGTATAGTCGAATGAGCATATTATGAACCCCTATGCTTTCTTGGAGGGAAATACTCACATCCAATCGACCTCCTTCGTATGCGTGAACTTGTAGATAAACTCGTCCACAACGCGGTCTATTCCAATCGTCCGGCTGATCAACTCCATCTCAGTGTCTTCAGGGTTACTCCAGATGAAATGGTCACGATAGAAAGTGGTGAGGGCCTCGCGCCCGATTCCTCCCGTTAACTGAACGGTCATCAGTGAGTCGTGATATCATTTGCTCTCCTGATTTGCTTGTATCTTACCGTGGGAATATGGTTCACATATGGCTCCTGTACCATAGTTGCCATAGTGTGCTCAACAGAGCGGTTCTCAAACTCGTAGGAAGTGTGCTCGTCCCAGATCTGCTCTAGATCGAAGTAAGGGCCACCCATATGCCGTTTCAAATGCGTCAGATTACGGGTGTGGGCAATGGCGTCGGTAAGGTAATGGAACTCTGGCTGGAAGGGAAGCGCGAAAGATGTGGATTGGACCGTGGCATATTCATATTGCATGAGTTCCTTGGTACGTTGAAGTTCGCAGCCTGCTTTGCCCGCAATATGATGTACAACGGGCCAACATGAGGGTGCAAGCGTCGTGACGTCGGAAGCATTGCTATATACCACGATAGCCTTGATTGCCTCGATGGAATTGACTGCCGTTGCGGCTTGGCTCCATAAGCTCATCTCGTACGCTAAATGCAAAGTCAGCGATCTGTTCACGATTGAGTTAATACGCCCCTTATAGGATGCACATACCTACGAGACCAATAGAATTCTTTGGCTCGCAACGATCACAATGCACAATGCATTCAATTGCTTGTTTGAGCACCTCCTGAGGATTGGTTTCCAGCGCGCTTTGTTCGATCTCCACCACGGTATATCCCTCCTCCGCCCATTTTAGAAGAGGAGAAGGCACTCCATCTGCAATCTTGAGTTTAATTTGGGAGCTGCTGGCGTCTGGAACTAGCAGTATTATACCTGGACCTGTGCCAAGGCGAGATAAAGGTAGCAGGAGAGAAAGTCCCGGTATCGGCGTGGTCAATCGAGGCGTTGGAAGAGGGGTCAATGGGGGAAGACTGGCCATGGCTGCTTAGAACACTAGTTTTGATAGAGTGGAATCGCATAAAATAGCAGGAGATCTCTTATATCCATTTATAGATACCGAACACATATTGACAGAAAAATGCCGAAGATTACCCGACGCTACTAGCAATCTACGACCCCTCCTTCGGATCCCGGCCCGAGGATCAAGTAGCATTTCGTACAGTGCTTCAGATAACAAAAAAGCAGTTTTATTTATTCCAAGTGGATATCCTTCTATCTATCTGGGCAAGTTATCGGTGCTTGTGCGGTATGACGATCCACCAGCAGTTTCGGGCCGACTCTGCCCTCCCGCAGGGCTCATTGATCCTCGTCACAGGAGCGTCTGGATTTCTTGCAAGCCATATCATCACTGAAGCTCTACACTTGGGATTTTGTGTACGTGGAGTTGTTCGCTCGAAGGATAAGGGAAAGCAGACCGAAGCCTTGTTCAACTCACCGAAGTACTCCTCGGTGGTTGTCCAGGATATGGCGGCTGATAAACCGTTTGACGGCGTCCTCCACGATGTGGACGGCATCATTCATTGCGCATCAGTCACAACCTTTTCTCCAGATGCGGAATCAGTGATCCCCCCAACAATCACGGGGACACTTAATATATTACACGCGGCGATTCGGCAGTCGAATGTGGTACGGTTTGTGTACACTTCATCTGCCACAGCTGTTACCTTCCCGTGCAACAATCTCAACGGAATAATTACAGCAGCAGCCTGGAACCACGAGGCCGTGAATATGGCACAACAGGCGGCTGCAGACTCGCCAGACATGCCCTTCCTTGTCTACTCAGCGAGCAAGATGCAGGCCGAGCAGGCCGTTTGGCGGTTCACACGAGAAGAAAAGCCTCATTTCACGGTCAATTGTGTCCTGCCCGCGACCAGCTTCGGCCGCATTTTAGGGCCTGCTGGGGAGTCAGGCAAATATATCCCCGATCTGGTGCTGCGACGGGCTGTGTCAACACACCTTCCTCCGCGTAAGTCTATTCCTCCGCAACTGTTGACAAGTCATTGGGCTCACGAGTCGGCGGCTCTACAGAATACATAGTTGACGTCAAAGACTCGGCGCGCATTCATCTGGCTGCTCTGCTGGACGTGACCGTTGCAAATGAGCGAGTATTGGCGTTTGGGCATTCTATCAACTGGAATGACATTATCGATAGCATCCAGCAGTCGCGACCGGAGCTTCAACTGCCCACCCGTATTCCAGGCTTAGGCCGAGATTTGAGGGAGGTCGAAAACTCCCTAGCGGTGAACTTGTTGAAGAAATGGTGGGACAAGGATGCGTTCACTGAGCTGGATGAGACTGTACGTGAGAACTTAGTAGGAGTTAATGGATGATGTGAGAAACCCATTCGAATAATTTGAGGGCTTTCCAAACAAGTATTTGGTCATTCATTTATAGCTCATGTATATACTCAAGTTCCATGGTTGCAGACAGGAATAGAGGTGTGTCACCGTGTGTGTGACGACTTTGGGGGCGGTGGGCGGTGTGAAATACAGTGATACCAAATCTACTCATATCCGCTCATTTCCATCGTAGTGCTCTCAACCGCTCTATTATTCCTGGTTCATAATCACTATCTTGATATCTTTTCGGGCATGCTGCGCAACAAAGGCGTCTGATGCTCGGGTCAAAGGATATGTAGAGGTGATTAGGGATCTCAAGTCGACTTTGCCTCGACTAACTAGGTCGATGGCGTCACCGTAGCACCCTGGAGTGAATCGAACCGTTCCTAATAATTGAAATTTCAGCAGCTGTAAAGCCAAAAAAAGTAGACTTTCCAGCTCACCTTTTATCGTCAGCTCCTTGGCTGTCAGCATCAATAGTGGGACGGCTGTCAACGGCTTTCCTAATCCCGCTTGGATGCCTGTTCTCGTTAGTGGACTCAGTCGAATTGCCATCTATTTGTGCTCGCTTACATGTCCCTCCAGGTTTCAAAATGGCGATGGCCATCTGAGCACAGCTTTCAACCCCACTTGCTTCTACACTGACATCCACCCCGTGATCCAATCCCTGCTCCTTGAGAGTTTGAGCCACGAAGCGCTGCGCGAATTCCAAAGCGTCATCTGATCCATCATTATTGGGAGAAATGATTCCCACATCTGCACCATACTGGACGGCGAAGTCCATTCGAGACTGCTCCACATCAAAGACGATGATCTTCCGCACACCGGACGCTTTAGCGACCGCGATGACAAGTATGCCAAGGGGACCGCATCCACTGTGCGTTCATGTCAGATTGAGTAACTCAAATCATGGAATCAGGGGAGATTTGTGCAAGGCGCACTCACAAAATGGCCAGCGTTTTGTTTGCCGTTAGTGCTGCCCGCCGACCCAACTGGACGGCGATGGCAAGTGGTTGGATGGCCCCAGCCTCTTCCCAGCTTATCTTGTCAGGAATGGGAATTGCCATATGGGCACCACAGATGAAATACTGCTGGAGCGTTCCATCAGTGGGGTCCAGTCCACAGTATGCAAGATTCGTGCAGATATTCTGCTTTCCTTGAAGGCAGGATTCGCATCTAGTAATATTGAGATTAGATTAACCTTTTTCGTGACAATCGAAGATTGATTAGACATACTTCAGGCACGCAAATCCAGGCTCCATAGCAACCCGTTGACCAACCCGGGATTTGTCAACATTGGAACCGACTTCCACAATGATCCCAGCTGACTCATGACCGAGGACTAATTGGCGCGATACATGGGCGCTGTTCCAATTATGTGCGTCGGATCCGCAAATACCCGTGGCCATCACTTGCACCAAGACGTCGTCGGGCCCGACAGGCTTTGTAGGGAGCTCTTGGATCTCAAGGGTGTTGGCAGCGACCCAGACGCAGGCACGATTGGTGTACTTTGCGGACATGATTGGCACAGCAGTAAACAGTTGCTTTGGTAAGTATAAGCTCGGCAACTGTTGTCAAAGCTGTTTTGCTGAACTTAATACTAAAATGCGCATCGGATCTCGGCCCGCTTGTGGTTCAATCACTGAAACAGTCATTGCGCATCGATAACGACAACCGATAACTAGCTTATCATCCTATTACACACTGCGAGTTTGTTTTAGACACACTCTTCATAGCTCATAATCAAGGTCTCGATCTCTCCCATGATACTGGTTGAGTGAGCATTTCCATGGCTTTAGAGTCCATCAATTGTTTTTAATGAGGATGGCCCCAGATCAAGAATACGGTGCCGCTATAATTATGGAAGGTCAAAATATCTTGCCTTCGGAAATATCCGATTTAAAGTGGGATTGTCATGCTTTGTGTAATTGCTTCGAGCCGTAACCGAGTCTCTGAATGCCTAATTTCTCCATATTCAAACATGACAAAAGGAATCCTCTTTGGACAGAAGTCAAGATAGAAACTAGCTTAATGAGCCTAGAGTTTCAAAAGAACAAAAAGTGAAACTAAATCGGAACATAATGCCCGGAGTAAGGTGTGATTGCTTATAATGCTTGCATCTAGTGTTTATATTCGGTCGATGGAAATGATTTTAGCTGCGTCTCCTTGCCCTCTACTTGTACCCATTCGTAGCTGGAGCACCAGGATCAGAACCTTTCTGCTCTGTTGCCGTCTTTGCTTTCAGATTTGCTATTTCTGTTGCCATCCAGGCCGTCACAGCGACAATGTCTGCTCCACAGTTCACAAAATCAAATCCTTGTTTGTATTTCTTCGCCGCTATTCAGACACTCATCAGCCACGTCATTGCGGTGCAATTTGGCAGGTGCTTACCAGTCTCGGCGGATAATGCGAAATGTCCGGCATATTTACCGGCGGCTTTGGCAGCAACGAGCACTCGCTGGATTGCTTCCTGGACTTTAGGGATCTTGGGATGATCAAAGGCGACGTATCCCATAGAGGAAGCGAGATCATTAGGCCCAATAAAAAGCATATCTGAGTGATGCAATCGGTCAATTTAGATTTTCTTGTCCGGGAACACGTAAGCCCACCGATGCCGTCCACTGAAGCGATGGCTTCACAATTTTCAACACCCAACTTTGACTCGATCTGAACAATAATCGTGACATTTGTGTTGGCGTGAGCAAGATAGTCACGGCCATTCTGGTTGAAGGCCGCTGGAGCGAACATCGCGCCTGCTCCTCGCACGCCTTGAGGCCAGCGCGTGGAAGGATACTTACAGCTTCGCACGATTGCCTCAGCCTGTTCTTTGGTGTCACACATAGGAACCATAATACCGTGCGCACCACAGTCGAGGGCTCGCTTCATCATCCACGGCTCTGCTGCTGGAATACGGACAATCGGGGATACACCAGCAGAGGAAATGGCCCCAACTTGCAGGTACATTTCTTTGTCGTCGATATCTCCATGTTCACAGTCAATTAAAACCCACTACAAGTACGCTTAGCCCTTTTCATTGTCTTGTACGAATCGATAATATGATTCGACTCACATCTTCTCCCAGTGGTGCCACTGTTCGGGCCAGTGAAAATCCTGGGAATTCTAGCCACTGCCCTACGGACGGCCCTTGCCGCGTTGCGGCAGACTCCAGGAAGCCTGTAATCGAGTCTTGCCGATGGGCGACACTACCGGAGAGGCAATTGTCGCTGCCATTAGTGTGGAGATCGAGCAAATCAGGCAAAGGACAAAGGCAGATAAATTTCGATGGAAGTTAACTTCTATACCATTAGTTAGGGTGGTTAGGGTTAGGGTGGGTGTGGTTAGGGTGGGTGGTTAGGGTGGTTAGGGTGGTTAGGGTGGTTAGGGTGGTTAGGGTGGTTAGGGTGGTTAGGGTGGTTAGGGTGGTTAGGGTGG